>NC_079313.1:108441737-109041737 GCF_029931775.1 Euleptes europaea
ATATATGAACAGTGATTTCCCCAGGGCACTTTCTCACTCTCAGCCAGGATCTCAGCAACCTTTACTCAGTTCCTGACTTCTATACAACCACAAAGGAGCCCTCTTGTTTCATTCATCTGCCTTCCTAGAGGCTGTTCATCCCAAACAGTAAATTCTATAAACAGAGATCAAGTTCCTTCAATACAAGTGTTATTTGTTGAGTTCATGCAACACAAAGCACACACAAACCCACCCCATGAGATACCTTATGGTGAAACAGCCAGGCAAACACAGTGGGTTAAAGTATGGTGCTATCATGAAGATTAGGAGATACATTAGAACGCCTTGGAGACAACCATGCATTTTGACGTCAAAAACAAACCATGCAAACAAGACCACGACATTCACAATGGTGGGTTAAAACATTTGAGAAATTTGTTTTGAGTTGCTTGGAAGTAAGCGTGCTCTTCCAAACACGTTTGAGAAAGGGCAGCGGATCAAACAACGCCAAATGCAAGACAGGCAACACAGCAAAATGAGGATGCTGAGAACACATCAGCCGGCCGTGGCTCCCTTTTGTACCTCTTCTGGAATTACAGGGGAAGCTTCATCACTGTCCTTGACATAATCTTCCTGCTTGGGAGCTGGTTTGTCAGAGTCTCGAGAAGAAACCTGACTTTCTCCTTCTCCCTCGCCCTTTTCCTTGTCAAGCTCAGGCAAACTCCGGGAGAAATCTTCAAAGGCTGCGCTGTGGTAGTCACCAATGACTGTGAAGTCCACCTCGGCCTCGAGGCTGGAAGTTGAGCTGACAGTGATACTTGAGCACTTGCGCTCGATGGCCAAGTGGTTGTCCTTTAGGAAGACTGAGTCTCTCTCTTGGTCTTGGTCCTCATCCCCTGTGTCACTTTCAGGAGCCCTGTGCCGTGGCGGCTTAGATTTCTCCTCTGTGCCCTCCCTCAATCCCGCTCTCTGAATGAGACAAAAAGGAGGAAAGAAGTTCAGGCTGTAAGTGCTGAATGACAGGTCAGAGCCAGCTAGACCCAACAAAAGAGAGGGCGATGGACGCATCATAGGAAGGGTTTCAAACACAACCGTGAAAAACCAAAACCTTTCTCACAGCATAAGATCTGCAGGGAGAAGGGGTGGTGGTTCCTAATTTTATTTGCTAAACTGCAAACAGAAAATGAAACTGGGATGTTGAAAATGTCACTCCTCCCCCCAAAAAAGATGGCTGGGTATATCTAAAGGCATACTGGTATATGTGCCAAAAGCAGATGTGCACAAAAAGCAAATGCTTTGTTAAGACATTAAAAAAAGAGTTTAGGATAGCACTTGACTGGGTGCCAGAAAGAAAAGTGCTACAAAGGGGAAAAAATAAGGAGTGAAAGAATAGAAAAATCAAATTTAAACACTGAGGGAAGACAAAGGCCAATCCCAGTCATCTGTACATGTTTGAAGGAGAAGCAAGAAACATTGTCAATTTCACTGAAGCCCATGTTGTTAAAAGTTCTTTTAAAAATGTACATGGAACATTCCAAGAGGAAACATGGCATTTGTGCGGAAGGGCTCATGCTGTGAGCACTTACATCTCCAGGGGAATCAACATGCCACCTCAGGAGACCCCTAAAGTATCAACTCTATTGTGCTATGTTTTTCAACCAGTGTAATTGACAAGGAAAAAAACGGAGCAAGTCTTCCCTCTCCTAGTTTGCTTGGAAGGCCACACATACCTCTCAACTGCTTCAGAGGGCAAATTTCAACCCCCACTGGCCCTGCAAGTGGTTTTGCAGCTCATCACCTTGAATGAATTAGTTGCTATAAAGCTTTCCTGTCTTAGTGGAGTTGCATTCTTCTGTTGAGAATCCTCCTCTGTTATGCCTTAGCACAGAAGTGATTGAAATCAATGGAGAGATCCCCATGACTCTAGTGGGATTTGGGCTAGCCTATAGTGAAAATGTTTTAATTTATCCGCCTCCTTATGCCTTACACTTTTGTCCACGCTTCTGGTATGTTGAGAGGTATGAGAAAAAGATAGCTTGAGACAAACAGAGAAAGAGCATATATATAAAGCATATATATAGCAGCCCGGTAACTGGGGAAGGAGTTGGCAGCAACACAGATCTCCACTGGTTAGGGTGAGCTTTGACACCACAAAAAAGAACAAGCAGTTAGTAAAACAGCACTGAGACCTGAGAGGCCACTGGGGCAGCAGCAGCCTTTACACTCTCTTCTTTCAAGGAGGCATTTACTGATGGGCCTGATAAATCCTTTTCTTCCCAAGCTGGTTCTTGAAATTTGCTCTAGATCAGAGAAAAGGGGTTAGTCTTAAGGAGCAGAAAGGGAACTCGGCAAGTGCCTTGGTCGCAGCGGTGGGAAGCTATTTGGTCAGCCAGCCACCAGCTAGTCAAAGGAAGGGAAGTGGAGGGGAGGGGCTTACAAGCTAAGCAAGAAGGGGATCATCAAATCAAGAGATGCAAGAAGGAAGAAGCTGGAAGCGTGAGAATGTTGCTGCTAGGTGTGTGTCTGGAGGTAGGTGGGAGATACAAAGCTCTCGAGTGCCTCACCCCTTCCACCCCGTTTGGCAACTCTAGTCACAATACTCTTTTGCCTGGTTTCACGTTAGCAGCTGGCATTCTCCATGTAGCCAAATCTTCAGGAAATTCACACACACACACACGCACACACACACAAACAACAATCCAAAAGCTGATGAGCTTGCCTGGGCCAGCAGGTTTGCATTCAGCAAATGAGCCAGGCCACACACACATACAGAAAAAAACAGGGGATGCAAGCAGCGGATCTCAGTCAACGGCCATGTTGGAAGCCATGGCACATGATGCATTAAAAAAAGAGAGAGAGAGAGAGAAGAGTCACACAACATGCTTTATGAACTTTCCAGTGGGACAGTTCATCTGGGGAGTTACCACAGCTTCTGCCAAAGTGATTTCACAGCCAGAATCAGGAGAAGCCAGTTCAGCATCTCCCTCTTGCTCAGATTCAACAGAAATATCTTCCTTCCAAGACGAAGGCTGAGAAGGTTCTCCTTCACTTGTTCCTTGTGTGACAGTCAAGTAGATCACTTCAGATGCTTCTCCAGGATCCTTCACTTTATTATCAAGAATGTTCAACACTGATTTAACTGGAGCACCACTCCTGTCTGAAAATATACCTGTTTGTAGCTCTATCTGCATCTCTGAGGGCTCTTTCAGTGCCTTACTGCCAGGACAAATCTCATGGAGCCTCTTTTGGGCTTTCTGTTGTTCATCAAGAGAAGGGTTACACATTTCTCCTTGTTCAAACATCTTAATTCTAGAAGCCACAGAGACTTCTTCTAATGAGCCGCCATGGCTTTCCATAGGCATGGTTGTATCCTTGGATTTTTGAGGGGGAGTAATATCTGCACCACATGTAGCGAACTTTAGGGGCTCCAGATGTGGTTTCTGCTTCTCACTGGTTGTTTGTAGATCTCCCCTACCATGATCAGGCTGTGAATATTCTTTGTGCCTTTTTGGGGATACTACATGAGAAACTGCACTTGATGCCTTGCTTTCGTCTTTAAATGAAGGTTTATCCTTGGGTATTTTTCCCAGTTCCGGAGGTGTACGATCAAGAGAGCTGGCCTGGGATGAAAGTTGATCCTTGGATGTCTGCTTTAAGTTAGAGGATGTGTCCTGCTCCAGTCCTTCTGAGTCTACAGTTGGACCCTCTGAATTTTGGAGATCACCTCTGGGCAGCTCTTCCACTTCACAGCATTGACCTTCCTCTGTACTTTTCAATTCTAGAGTTTTGATATTTGCAGCCTCTTCCACTTTATCCAATTCCCAGAGTTTAGCTGGTCCATTGAAATCATCTCTGCTTGATTCTTCAGTCTTCAAAAATTCATCCTTCTCTGTCTTTTTCAATTCTGAGAGATGATCCAAAGTTGATGGTTCATTTTTAGTTGACTCTCCTTCCAGTACAGGAGGTATGTCTTTTCTCAGCTGTTCCACTCCAGGATAGTTGGCATTGGCTGCATCTTCCAATTCTTGGAGTCTGCCTTTAGCTAGGTCTTCCAATTCAGACTTCTCATCTTTAGCAGATTGTTCCAGCTCATGGTATGTTTCCTTTACTGATCCTTCTGCTCCTGTGGATTTATTTAGAGCTGGCTCATGAATTTCAGAAAATCTGTCATTTGGGGGTTGGCATGAAACTAGGGTGTCATCCTCATCTAAGCATTTTGTCTTTGGCTGGGGCTTACTCCGATCTTTCTCTGAAGTTTTTATACTGCTGGAAAGATGCTGTGATGAGGAATCAAAAGTGGATCTAGTAATCTCTATGGCTTCCATTTGAAGACATATCTGTGAAGTTTCAATTTTTTGAAACTTAGTTTTTCCCATTTGGGTTTTTGAAATTCTGCACAGCATGTCCACTTCGTCTGTAGTAACATCTACCTCCTTCTTGTGTGATTGTTTTCCAGATTCTTTTTCAACACTATGCATTTCATCAGTGCTTTGCTCTTTCTCACAAGAGAGCTGAGCTGCTTCTGCATTCATCAGGGATCCTGGTTTTAGTTCTGCCCGTGCTACATGGAAAGCTTTTTTGGTGGATTCCTCTGTGGTAGAGAACACACTGGATTCCCTGAAATATTTTGTACCATAATCAGTCACCTCAGGAGAGTCCATTTCTTCTTGAACTGATGAATTCTCTGCTTTCTCACCGGTACACTGCTCTATAGGATGTACCTTTTTCTTGTCCTCTGTGTCTATCTTCGGCTCATCAGATTCTGTAATTTGTTTACTGGTCTCTGATATTCTTTCACCATTTGTGGGTGAGATGGATTGGAACTTCTTATTTCTTCCTGTCTTTCCTGCATCTACAGCTGATGCAAGCCTAGCCCTCTTCCCATTTTCATCAGATAGCTCTGCTTGGGCTTCCTGCGTCTCTTCAGCTGAGGAAAGCTCCTCTTTGTCATAGACATTTTTGGTCTTTTCTTCTTTTTCATCTGTTTCGGCAGAGCCCAAATAGATGATCCTTTCTGTGGCAGAAGACACTATCTTGTCACTCAATTTCACCTTATTTTTAACAGCCTCAGAATCTGAGCTCATGTTTAACACTTCCTTGTCCAGATAGGGCAAAACAGTTCTCTGATCTTGTAGAATCATTTTACTTTCTTCTTTTGACAACTCTGACCAAGAAGAGGTACACCTTTGTGTCTCTTCAGCTTCAACACCTTCAGGTTCAGTCCTCTTCTCCGTGGGTCCTTTGAAGAGGTCACTTGGTCGCTGAGGTTCAGTCCAGGCTACAGCTATTACCTCCACTTTGCCTTTCTGCTCTTCTTTTTCCTCTGCCGTCTGGCTGTCGGTCTCAGAAGAGAATTCTCTACTTTCTCTCTCACAGACATCATCCTCCCATAATGATTCAAAGTCCTCTGGACTAGCTATCATTTTGGCTCTTCTGTACATCTGACTTTTGCTTTCTTCACTAGCTTTCTCTTCTGGGTTTTCTGCTGACTTGAGTTCCCCTACTGCAGCAGTCACTTTGGATAAGTCCAAATTTCCTTGCATCTCTGAACGACCTGCATGTGCGTCATCCTTCTGGATCTCAACAAATTTTTTTAGTACTAGCTCTTCCAGCCCAGAAGTTTCTCTTTCTATAAATACCCAATGCTCTGAACCCTGCATTGCAATTGGAGCAAGAAGAATTATCATCAAACACAAGTTACCTGAATAGGTGATCATTAATATTCAACAAATGATTAGCCATTGCCCTCATATTAACTAAATTATATCACTAGGACATCACAAGAAGTCGATGCCTGTAAGATGTTGACATCTGAATGGATGCTGACATCTTACAGTTGAGACTGGTGTTCAAAATAGTTTAGTATAAAAAGTTCTCAGTGCCAAATATTTCCCAACCAACATTAGCGTCATCATCATTATTTGATTTTTTACTACACAGAGGCAGGCAATGGCAAGCCACCTCTGTTCATCTCTTGCTTTGGAAACCCTATGGGGTTGCCATAAGTCAGCTGCGACTTCACAGCACTTTCCACCATCACCACTTGATTAAAGATTTGGAAATTCAAAATCTCATTATCCAAAATCTGAACAGAAGGTTTAACACATTCAGTGACTATTATCAATTATAATGATCTCAATGAACTATGACAAGTTCATCAGTTCTTGTAGGTTATCCAGGCTGTGTGACCGTGGTCTTGGTATTTTCTTTCCTGACGTTTCGCCAGCAGCTGTGGCAGGCATCTTCAGAGGAGTAACACTGAAGGACCGTCCTTCAGTGTTACTCCTCTGAAGATGCCTGCCACAGCTGCTGGCGAAACGTCAGGAAAGAAAATACCAAGACCACGGTCACACAGCCTGGATAACCTACAAGAACTGATGAACTCTGACCGTGAAAGCCTTCGACAGTACTATGACAAGGTTTATATGCAACTTTGTAAGGACAAAGGGAAGTTATTTAGCAAATGTATATTAGAATAAAATAATATTCAATTACGGTGGAATAGTTGTATCAGTGCTTGAAAAGTTTTCTTTTGCTCTAAGAGGAAGCCCAAAAACTTAGGCTTCTAATGGCTTTCTGTTTTAATGACTAGATGTTTTAATGACTGCTACCACAAAGCCTAATCCTAACCTCTTTACAGCTTCTTGTAATTTTATTAAAACTATGTCAGAAGTGTGGTGGTATTAAGTATAGGGGTAACCTTGGTTATCTTCAACATCAACCAAAAAGCTAACCTCTAACCATAGTCTAACTGCTCCCCAATTTTCCATAATTTCATTACTGCTTTGAAAAGCTCCATTTTTAATTGAATTTTGGAGCCAGTATAGGAAGCAAGTAGTTAACATGTGAATCCATCCTCCATCACTGAATGGTGTAAAGTTAAATAAGCGATTATAAAAACTTCACGCATTGAGAATTGCCACAATAATACATTGGTGAAAATACTTGGTGCTACAGTGAAATTTCTAGGTGCCATGGTGACCTGGTGCCTGGGATTTGGAATAGCCCTGAGCTATATAACATTTCAAAGAAAATGGAAAGGAAATGTAACTAGGCTGCCTTTTTTCAATAAGAACCACTCAAGTACTGATATGTTTGGTCTAATCTATCTATATTGCTCAAGATTTATCTGAATAAAAATTGTATGATGCTCCAATATTAATCACATATTAATTACCTAACATTGAAACAGCCATGATGGTACAGGATCTGGGAGACCCAGGCTGAATCCCCTCTCTGCTTTGGAAGCTTCCTGGGTGACCTTGGGCCAGTAATGCTTTCTCAGCCTAGCATACCTCACAGGGCAGTTGTGAGGGTACCATGGAGCAGAGGAAAATGATGTAAGGTGCTTTGGGTCCCCACTGGAAAGAAACGTGGTATATAAATGAAGTAAAAAGTTTTTTAAAATAAAATGGACTACACTCACACATTCATTGTGTACAAACTTCTTGCTGTGGACAGATTTGCTTAGAATTCTCTTATCACAATAGGACTGTGTACCTCACTAAGCTTCCATCCACTGGAGGAGGGGGAAAATCCCATTAGATTATTAAGTTTCATGACTAAAAGTCCCATATGATATATTTCTACACTCCAGTAACATGCTAAGATTTTCTGCACCAGCAGAGCAAGTAAAATGGGGGGGGGGGTGTCGAGGCACTCAAACTTTTTCACATTATCTTTGGGCACAACTGAATAGAAGCAACAATTTCTGCTCAAAATGTCAACAAACCTGACCCCAAGCCAATTCTAGAAGACTAGTAGTATTAGAAGAGTTGGTTTTTATATGCTGGCATTCTCTCCCACTAAAGGGAGAATCAAACCGGCTTACAATCACCTTCCCTTCCCCTCCCCACAACAGAAACCCTGTGAGGTAGGTGGGGCCAAGAGAGTGTGACTAACCCAAGGTCACCCAGCTGGCTTCGTGTGTAGGAGTGGGGAAACAAATCCAGTTCACCAGATTAGCCTCCGCCGCTCATGTGGAGGAGTGGGGAATCAAACCCAGTTCTCCAGATCAGAGTCCACCACTCCCAACCATCGCTCTTAACCACTACACCACACTGGCTCTCTAGTACCAGGAAGGCCAGGCTAAGCAGGTAAGCAGTGGGGGTGGCTGTAAAGGCATTTCAGCCGAGTATCATAGACAGCAAAATAAATTTAAGGGAGTGAGCATGTAATATTTTTAGTGCTTAGTTCACACACGAACCAAACTGCTTGAATACAGATGACGCTGTGTATTAAATATGTTGTGACCTGCATTTTATACTGTCTTTTTCAAACCCTGTCACTCACTGTGTGTGCTCAGTAGAGCCAACATTTAGTTATCTCTGCGGGGGGAGAAGTAGAAAGACACAGCACTTACTAGTGGCGGGAGAACGCAAAGAAGGACTTTAGGACAAAGAGTCAGATTAAGCCCCTGCTATTTAAGCACTGTAATGTGAACAGTGATCCCTATAGCAGACCGGTGTTGGCTAATCCAGTCTCTTATTTGTGTGCTTCCCAATGATACTGGTGATTTGGGGAAAGATGGAAAGAGTAAACTGCCACAGAGAGATTTTACACACAGCCTCACAAAGGCAATTGCTTTTTAAAGGCACAGCTGATTTGCTCCATTGCTGAGACTGCAGTGTGGTACAGTGCAGAGAGTCAGAGATGGGATGTGAATTATACCACAATACTCTTTAACAATGGGAGGCAACTGCCGTGTGGTCTGGAATGTATGCACAGAATGTATTACCAACCATATTGTCCAATCATGGATAATGAGATACGTGATGACAAGACAACACTGCCTAGCCAATCAGATGCAATGGAACAACTGATGGTAAACCAAGCCTATTCAGAGTGAGAGCAGTGCTTCTTAAACAGGTGGGTATATTTGTCCCCTTTGAGAGCAAGCCCTGAAAAATCTACAAAGGGGAAAGGGAGAACTTTTTTGATACTGGGAAAAAAAATGTTCAGCAAAACAAAAACAACAACAACTTTTCTTAAGACTCAGGTTCTATAACTTCTGCATTTGCCCAGGCCCTCACAGTGCCCTCAAGCAGAAATTAAAAGACATAGTAGGATGATGACATTGCACGGTTCATCAGATTTATTCCCCCCCTCCACAAAGAAGCCATAGGTTTTCTTTTCTTTTTTTTAAATACTAACTTCAGAAAATGAAAACAGATGGGAAGATAGGACAGGAGCAAGAAGAAAAATGAAACAGGGCTGAAATCTAAACATGCTAGATACCAAAAAGGAATTAAGTGTATCTGAAAAAGGCTAAGCAGAAAGCCCTGTTGGTTTCGATCACTAGCTCAGAAAAACGAATCTTGTTCCGATACCTTTGTCACAGAAGAGTGTTCTTGTTCCAAACAGCTATGTACTACAGAAAGCTGAACAACAAGGATTGTACCGGTATCTTGCAAAACAGAAACAAGGTGGATGCTAACGTTGGCAGTCTACTTTTTTGATGTTGATATTACAACCGTCACTTTCTCCAAAACACCCAGAATTTAAATTCCTTCAAAGTTACAACATTGTGTGCCAGAAAAGTGGCTGTGTTGCATTATATCCACACTGCCTTGTACAATGCTGTTCTTTAAACAAAAAGCTTCACTTTCACAGGGTGGTAGTAGGTTTGGCAATCAGCAGGAGATGGGGGAGGCGGGAATTTATGGGGGGGCACAATCATAATCGCTGGCATGATGATGCAACTTCTGCTGCAACCTGGAAGTGTGGGAAGGACACTCTAGCACTTGCCCTCCCAAAATCTATGAAAACCATAGAGTTAGGGTTGAGTACTAGAACATCCCCCCGGTGTGATATCTGGGACATGCCAGAAGTTGTGACATCACATCAGAGATAATTGTCCCCCATTTCCCCAGCCAGTTTGTTCCTGCTCCCCAGCTGAATGGCAGTAGGGGGTGGGAGATCTCCCGCCATAAATGGGAACCTAGTAAAACTAGGTACAAGCCTAAGAATTTCACAGTGTAATCCTAAGCAGAGTTGCATCCTTCCAAACCCACTGACTTGATGGCACAGTCACACACCAAGTCGTCAAACTGCAGCCACGCACAGCTTTCCCTGTAAAATTCGGGTGAAGGTTCTTCACCATCTCTGTCAACAGATACCTTGAGTTTTAACATACATTTCTAGCCATATGACCATTGCCTAAGCATCTGGCAAAAAAACAACAAAAAAACCCAGCCCAAAACTGCCATCTCATCAAAGGATATTGCGCTCTGTCTTTCTAAAGCCTCTCTTATCCCAATATCTCTGTCTCTACTTCATTATATGACTGACCAAACCTGAAGTCATTGCTCATGCAACTCCTTTCTGTTAATAAGTGTCTACATAATTTGGCACACAGACACACAAACACACAAGACTACTTTTCCTTAGCAAGTACTACAGTTTTAAGTAGGTAAAATGTATCACAGTAACCCCAGATTGTAAATTTCAGCAGGTAAAAACAATCTAAGAAAAGGGGTTGTTCTGAGGAATATGTAGCCAAGAGGGACGTGTAATTTACATTGATCACTAGAAATGTGTGAACCTCCAACAACTTCAGAATTGAATAAACGAATATTACCACCTTCCATCTCAATTGGTTTTCCACATAGGTGTCCTGACCAAGTCCTGGTAGGACTCAGCCCTTTTTTTTCAAAACAGTCTAAAAGTGCCTCTATCAGGGCAGTATTAGAGTACCTTGAAATACCACTGCTGCCAACCCTCTATAGCTGCCTTTAACTTTCCTGCCTCACGAGTTGCTGGCTTAAACTGAATATGAATTCCTTGTCTGGAGCAATTTCCATTCAGGCCCCTAAACTTATAACCCTTTAGCTACATTTGGCTGATCTGTTCTCATTAAATCCTTCCCACAACTATAAGAGGAAACAAAAAAAGAAAAGCAGGTATAGAAAAGAGAGAAATTGAAGAGTGGTGGTAACCTCAGGAGAAGAAGCAAGGCTTTTCTGTGTAAAAGACTCCATGATTAAGGCGGCTCCATGCTCAGATGACAGATCCTCTGGAGAATCTTCTTCTGACCTCTGTTTCAGCAGGGAAAACCCAAGACCCCAAGGCAAAGAGGCAGAAAGAGAGAAAGAGACAGGAAGAGACAGAGAAAGAGACAGGCAGTAAATAAAGTACAGAAAGTATACACTACTCCTGAAGATTTTGTGCTTTAGCTAACAACTGTGTTGGACAACCCCCTGTTCTTCACCTTCTCCATACCAGTGACAGTAGGAACCAATGGCTTGCTGAACTCCAAACCGCATGCTCTGTTCTTCTTGGCTGCAGCAGGGACCTAACTGGCTGCCACTATAAAAGTTTCAAATCGGTCCACGTATACATCTCACTTTCAGCTTTGCAATCCTTTATCCAGCTATGTCTCCCAATCGAAGAGAGCCGATCTAGATGTGGCCGGGGCAGCCACAGTTATGTATTCACAGGTCTCCTTTGATTATATATAAAGCAGAGTGCAGGTGGAGGTCTGTTTTTGTTGGGGACCATTGAAATAAGCGTGCAGGGGAGGAAGAGCTAAAACACATCCACCTTATCTCCTTGTACTTGTCTGCCAGCCTCAAAGTTAGGCAGGGAGAAAAGCTACTGAAGCAAGTGAGCATAGGGGAGGTAAGAGGGTCCCAACTCCCCTTATCCATTCAACCCTTTCAAAGGAAAATTTAGACCCCTCTCAGCTGTCCCCATCATGCCTATTTTGGCTTTCAACTTTTCTATTAAGTCTCTGCCTGACCCAAGTCTCCAAAGACCCTCAAGCCTTGGGCCTTATAGAACCACCAAGGTGAACGGTACATGTCCTTCAGCTCCCACCTCACAAAATTTCATACAGATAATTCACAGTGGGTAGCAGTGTTAGTCTGTCTGCAGTAGTAGAAAAGGGAAAGAGTCCAGTAGCACCTTAAAGACTAACAAAAATATTTTCTGGTAGGGTATGAGCTTTCGTGAGCCACAGCTCACTTCTTCAGATACAGCTAGAATGTGAATCCATCTGTCTTTAAGTAGAGGAGAGTGAATTCAGACAAGCATTAGTATGTAAATGTTATCAGTATGTAAATGTGAATAGCAGGCGTGATGGGATTAGGTGTGGTATGCAGAAGAGTCTGTGATGTCCAGGGGAGAGATGGGTGTGTAGAAATCAGCATTGGTAATGAGCCATGAATGCAAGGTCTTTATTCAGCCCAGGTAAATGCATTGACATTAGTTTGAATATCAACTGTAATTCAGCAGTTTCTCTTTTCAATCTCCCTTTGAAATTCCTTTGTTCTTTTCAAGCAACGACCACTGGAAATATTTCTGGGTGGGCTGGATGGCAGAATCCTACGATTTTCTAGCCTGCTCTCCACTTAGACCCAAAGGACAGTTTGTTTGTTTTTCAGACTGAAAAGACAAGCCCATATCATCCTGGTTCTGGTGTATCATAAAGAGAACAAAATATCTCCTGGACAAAGACCTCTGGCTTCAGTGCAGCTGCCAAAACTGTGAGGCAAAACCTTAGAGGCTGATTATCTGTATGTCTGGACTTTGATTCTGTACACGCACAGTTCTTCATCCCTGAGCCACTGCTGTCAGAAACATCTGGGACAGCCACATCAACACTATCCAGTTACATTAACAATATTTTTTTTATATGCAGCTTTCTTTTTCTGGAGCACCTTCACTGTTAAACCCTATGTGTACGTGCATATTGTTAACGGGGAACGAAACCTGGAGACAGCTCTCCATAGAATAATAGAGTTGGAAGGGACCACCAGGGTCATCTAATCCAACCCCTTGCACAATGCAGGAAATTCACAACTACCTACCCCCCACACACCCAGTGACCCCTACTCCATGCCCAGAAGATGGCCAAGATACCCTCCCTCTTATGGTCTCCCTAAGGTCATAGAATCAGCATTGCTGACAGATGGCCATCTAGCCTCTGCTTAAAAACCTCCAGGGAAGGAGAACCCACCACCTCCCGAGGAAGCCTGTTCCAGGAACCGCTCTTCCTAATGTCTAGATGGAAACTCTTTTGATTTAATTTCAACTCGTTAATACTGGTCCTTCATATGGATTGCGATGACATCACCTTGAAATGATTTTTTCTCTCTCTTCTATGACTCAGGATGTTCACGATCTTTGCAAAAGCTGAGCAGCTCAACCACCATACGGAAGATGCTGCACCTGTTTCCACGTAGCAGTTGCTCCATATGGGAGCCATAATGTTAGAAAGCACCTGACCATATGTATGCACATACATCAAACAGCAAGGCACACAAACAGCTCTATGTACACAAACACAATATTAAGACAGCACAATGTCCATTGTGTATTGTCTCAATTGCGTGAAGTTATGTGATCCATGCAATTGGGAGCTGGTTACAGCACAGCAGCTAACTCACTGAACACTCACCAGGGGGACTTAGTCCAGCCACTCTCCCTCAGTCTCAGTCCCACATTCTGCAACACAGGGATGATTATACTGGCCTACCTTACAGCACAGTAGTTAACAATTACTGCAATAATGTGAATAACGCACTTTGAATATAGAAGGCACTATGCACATGTTTAGTATGATGCTGATGATCTGAACGATCTGAATAGAAGAGGAGCTGTGGCTCAGAGGTAAAGCATCTGCTTGGCATGTAGAAGGTCCCAGGTTCGATCCCCGGCATTTCCAGTTAAAGGAACTTGCTTCTAATATTTGAACCTCTGCCTAGATTTGCTGCCCTGGAGAAGCACTGCCTGCAATTTTCCTAAGGTGACTATGACAATAGAATGACCAGTAACGCAGTCAGCATGTATACTGTCCTGAACTCCTTAGAGGAAAAGAAGGATGAAAGTCTAATAGGTAGCAATATATGTAACTAAGCACAGTGCCATGCTTGAGTCAGATTATCAGGTACAGTGGTGCTGGCCGTGGCTCAGTGGTAGAGCACTTGCGCTGCCTTTAGAAGATCCCTGGTTCAATCCCCAGCATCTCCGCCTAAAAGGATCGGGTAGTCAGTGATGTGAAAGACCTTGACCTGAGACCCCAGATTGCTGCTGCCAGCCAGAGTAGACAATATTGACCTCGATGGATCCATAGTCTGATTCAGTGTAAGGTATTGCCATGTGTTCATGTGCAATGCTAAATTTCTTTTGACATGCCTAAAATGGCACTATATTTTCATGAATATTCCGTGCCTTGCCTAAGGGTATGGCTACTGTATTTTCAAATCCCAACCTTCTCCTCACCACTGGGCCTGCTATAATTCATAGAATACAGAAAACAGGCTATGGGTTTGACCAAGAAAGGCATATGACAGACATATAATTCAACTCTTGATGATTTCCAGGAGCTTATTTGGATGTTTTTTAAAAAGGGAGTGGTGGTAACATTAGCTGCAGAGTCAAATCTGTTGTGAAAAAGGTCCCCTTAACACAGTTCTGAGAGTGATAAACAGAGCTACCTCTGGTCTGCAATGCTGACAATTCTGGAAACGTCTTGACTGTCTGAGAGACTATCATAACACACAATTTTCTCGTTATAAGTAGCTGTACTTAGGATCAACGCTTAGAGGAGCTTTTCAGATCACAGAGTTACTCTTTGATCAATGTCATTGGTTCTGTGCAAACAAGCGAACAAAAAGACTTGACAGCTAATTTACAATACAGCAGATAACATATATAAGCAGGCAAAGAACCCTGTTTTTAAGATGCTTCTTGTGTCTTTGCCTAGAATTTAGGGAATCTGCTACTTTTAAAACAACAGGTTGATGAAGTGCTTGCCATTTAACAACCAAGCCATGTAATAGTGAACAATGTCTTCTAGTACAGTTGGGGGAGGCGAATTCAGATACATTAGACATAAGGCCACATGTGACATCCCCCCCAACAAGGCAGTCTCTACATCGCTGCAGAATAAACAAATAAGCAAGTACAAAACACTAACGGCACAATCAAATATTATAAATGGCACCACGGCATGGTCTGGATACACAACAGCTAAGACACATCATATAATTAAACACAGCCAACAAACCTCATTAGTCTTCTCCGGGGTCCCCTTTGGTGTCTCGTCCTCGTGTTTCGGTGAGGAAGAGGCAGGCGAGGATGGCAGTCTCCTGTCCCTGTGCACGAGTTTGCTGTTGGGTTCCTTCAGGGTCCTCTTCAACTCATTGATGCTGGCCTGATGCTTTAGCAAAACATCTTCCGGTTTGTCTAAAAACTTTTAGAGGGAAAGGGGAAGGTAACTACTGAGGTGAGGATCAGAGGATGGAACATGAGTGGGACAACTGTGGAGGTTGAAGCTTCACTGCACTTAGAATTTGTGGGCCGTATTTCCTGGTCATGGAATCTCCGCTGGAATGACAGAATCTGAAGTCTAAGCTGCAGTGGATGACAGGTAGTTCTGAAAGACAAACTCTTTGGGAACTGAATGGAGTAAAATCCTCTTAAATCTTTAAGCAAAACTCTCCAGGGTCAGAGAGGCTGTTCTTGGGAGTTCTAAGGGCAATTTCTATTCCATTTCAAGTAAACACTCCAGTAATCTGCACCAGAATCCTCTTTGTTGGATGACCTGGGTTAGTTTTTACTGGCAGACCAGCAGTTCCAGAGCAAACAGCTTCAAGGGGCCAGGAGACAGGCAGATTTGTTTCCATCCTCTGATGGCAATTTCCACTAGGTGTCCTCAGGACATCAAGTCTGTAACTGCAGTGGCCAGAGATCTAAATCTGAATCAGAAACTGGATATGAGCCATTGCAAAGAGCTAAACAGAGATTTAGGTTTGGCTCATGCCATGAAGCTAGATTCAGGAGCGCCGAAACAAAGCCAGCTCCTTTTCAAAAGTGTTTACTGCAGTTAAGTGATGCTCCATTCTGTTGGGCTATGCAAACTCATCCAGTTATACCTTAAATAGTTATGCAAAACTGATAGAAGAGTTTAGGTTCTGATCGACCTATTTTCTGTTTTAATGTTTTTGTTCTATGCTGGATGATGCCTTTTTTGCATTTCAAGGCTCCATCATAAAAAGCAATGGTATGTCCTAATTCTACTCACACTAGAGCAGTGCTTTCCAAATGTTTGAGGCACACTTTTTGCAAAAGCAAAATTTTACAGTGTTCATTCTTACTCTGAGAAGTTAAGAGTATGCAAGACTAAGATCACCCACCCTCAAAGGAGCCTGCCACTTCTGCTTCTCCATTAGTCACTGTTCTTGGTGCTCGTTTCATTTGGAAAGAAGTCCAGAACAGCAATTCATGCAGAGATGCAACATGGAGCCACTTCTGAGGATGGGAAATTCTTCAGCACCTCTGCTTTCGAAGAAACTGAATAATCCAACAACACCCTATCTCAATGAAGTAATGTGGCAGGAATTACTTGCCTGCAGTGGAAGCCAATTGGAAAGAGGCTAGGCTAGAGCAAAGGTTCATGCAGAGATGCAGCAGGCAGTCTCCTCTGTGGGTTAGTGCTTACAGAAAACTTTAATTATTTAAGATTTCTCATGGCACGCTGGTGGTTCTCTTGCATCATTCTAGCACTCCTTGGCAGACATTTTGGGAACCACTGCTCTCGAGGCTGAGAATCAAAGAACACTAACAAAGTGCATCTGTGAAGCAGTTTGTCCCTTGGCCCATTCATGTCCCAGGGAGGTTATCAATGAGGATAACAAAGGGTGGTGACATGGAACATGCAGAAGTAACAAATGGTGAGACAACATGGATGGGAACAATAGCCGGCACTGAAGCTCAGGTCCTCGGAGAATGCAGAGGGAGAATCTCATGATGTGGGCCAGGCAACATACAACAGGCTTCCTGGGCTTTCCAGTCCTGTGGCGAACAGTGTAAACCACTTTTTTTTTTTTTAAAGCTTGCGGCAGTTCCCATCAGCAAAAGCATTTTGTTCTGTGGTCTGTTTCCATGCTCCATTTCTGAAGCCAGATCCAAAGCCCAAAAGCCAGAAGTCTTCCGTGCAATACAGGTAAATTTAAACTGGGACTCTAGAGTCCTACAGCACCAGCACCTAGCAGGATTCGTCTTCAGACTGCCGCTGTATTTGGACATCAGGGAACGCTGTGGTTAAATGGAGATTGGGCATGATGCAGCTTGTTGCCATTCTCCTGTGCTCCCCCTTACCCCTTCCTTCGTGCAGATTCAAAATCTCCTGGTCTGGATCAAGCTCCAATTTGCCATGAGGGTTGGATGCAGGTAATCAGGTGAGCTGCAGCTTGTTGGGCTTCCTAAAACCAGGATTCTAAATATCAGTTTAATCCCAGGCTTTTTTGTGGGGGAGGGGTGTAAACAATTTGCTAGGATGCCTGCATTTGGAAGTCGTGGCAAACTGGAATTTGATCAAGCTAGGAAGTTTTCAGTCAAGTACCGCAACAAACTCTGTTCATGATCATAAATGATCAGTCAGTTTAATTTCTGGGTTGTTGTTTTTTGTGATGTCTGAATGCCGTTTTTCCTCTGCAAATGATAAACTTTATGTCACATTATGAAGGACCATCATGTTCAAAGCCACGTACAATATGCTGTAACAGCCAGGAATAGAACATGAGTGTGGTCTTATTCTTAGTTCGCTTAGTATCTGCCTCTGTAGTCGCATCAAATTTGGCACTCAGAGGCTGCAATCCTAAACACACTTACTAGGGAGTAGGTCTCATTAAACTCAATGGGACTTCTCAGTCTATGTGCCTCAGATTGCACTGCAATGAAAAAGCCTCAGGAAACAGAATTGCTTTCTACTGCTTGGAAACTCAGCCAATGCCTAGGTGGAAATTATATTTCCATTCTGTTCTAAGTTGCACCAGCCTATGAACAGTAATGCAGATCAATATTCTGTCCTACAACTGAAGAGTGTAAATACTCATCAGTCCTCTTTCTGCTTCTTAAAAAGCGCCTCCTACCTGAGGACATCAGGGCCGGAAAATGAAAAAAAAAAAAAAACCCAGAGAATGGAATTCTAAGAATATGCAGGATATAGTCAGCTGGGGAATTAATGGGTATGCTTTCCCAGGAAGCAGGTAGTTCAGGTGATCTGGCCACTGCTTGCTAGGAGGGCTTCTTGCTCATACAAACAAGGAGAAAGGGAATTCCTTAGTTAGTGGGATAAAAGATGCTTCCGAAAAAGAACTCTTGCAATTAAGCATCCAATCTGTATAAAAGATGGCAAGCGATGAATATTCCCATGTAAGTGCATCTTGTATTCCAGTAAACAAGGGCACATATAATGTTTGCAATTTTTTTTTTTAAAAAAAGAGGATGAACACTATGATGCACTGGTGAAGAGTTAAGACATTCCAGAAAGATAATACCTCCTGTTTGTGCCTTGGGGTGGTTTCTTGCTCCGGCTGGTAGCGAAAAGAAGGGGGGGAAAGTAACTGGCAGGGTCAGTCAACGGAACTCATAATATGCGTTACACTTCAAGTTTTAACTCAAAACATCATTTGTGATGCTGTGTATGACAGCTTCCTCTCAGGAACAAATCACCAGGGCCGACGAAAGCTCCCGTTCTTTAGACCTTTCATTGTGAACTAGGAATCCAACAATGTTGCACTGTGAAAATCAACCCCCTAATTCAGCTTTTAGTTGGGAAAATGGAAGACTAGGGGCTGGGTGGGATGCCCTGACCTGGATGGCTCAGGCTAGCTCCATTTTGTCAGATCCTGGGAAACTAATAGGGTCAACCCTAGCTAGCACTTGGATGCGAGACCACCAATGAGGTCCAGGGTTACTACCCGGAGGCAGGCAACGACAAACCACCTCTGGACGTCTCTTGCCTTGTAAATTCTATGGAGTCACCATAAGTTGGCTGTGACTTGACAGCAGTTTCCACTCCCAGGGACTGGCTGCTCAGGTCTGCTGTAAGGAAGTGTGTACACAGACATCTCTCTGTGTTTGTGGGATACAATCTATGAAATACATTCGTTCCAAATAAGATAGTGGGGGGAAAGGGAATGTGGGGAGGGGCTGTGGCTCAGTGGCAGAGCCTCTGCTTGGCATGCAGAAGGTCCCAGGTTCAATCCCTGGCATCTTCAGTTAAAGGGACTAGGCAAGTAGGTGATGTGAAAGACCTCTGCCTGAGACCCTGGAGAGCCACTGCTGGTCTGAATAGGCAATACTGACTTTGATGGACCAAGGGTCTGATTCAGTAGAAGGCCGCTTCATGTGTGTTCAACATCCAGCTTGACAGGCAAGGGCGCTTCACACAACAGCAATAATGCCACCCTGCTACAGAAGGACGCTTTTTGGTACCAGGAGCAAGCCATCAGACAGCAAAGGCATAATCCTACCCAAAAGGTCACCGGGGGAGAAGCATCAGGACTCTATTTTGTAACAAGCAGTCTCTCTAAAGCGATGCTGCCCTCACTGTAGCTGGTGCATAGCACCTCTGTTCATTCTTTCGGGGAGCTAAAGGGAAAACAAGAACGGCTCAGTTTAAGTGGCCAGAACTGGGTCTCCATCTCTGACTAGAGTTCTGACACAGGCTTAATATCCCATGTGTCACACAGGGGCCAACACTGAAAAGCTCCTTCTGTTACTGAGGAGACTCAGCTGGAAACCACTGAGCATGTATTTTTAGATGTCCCCTCTACAAGTCAGCCCGCATCAGTATTATTGACCCTTTGATTATTGACCCTCTGGTGATGAGGGTGAATGAGCCAAAAGGTTTCTGCTGGGAGACAGCTCACCAATCACCACCCAGGTTGCAAAAATATTGTGCCGTAGCAATGAAGCTACGTCGCCTTAATGTACTTCCTTAATCTGTAGAAACGTAAAATTGGGTGATTCCTAATTTTGTTGGCCTTGGTTGTAAACATCAACTCTGTATGGTCAGTTTCTTACCCGTTTTATCTGGCATATTAGCCACAAATAAAATTTATTTATTTACTGAGGAGAATCAAGTCATCCTTTGGATTAAGAATTGTTCCCCCACCCCAACACACTGGAGAGCCATCCTCTGAGTTTAGGTGGGTGGAAGCAGTTACCATATTATCACTGCTTTCTGCAGTATTTTAGGCACCTCCTACCAGAGAGCTCTGATGCTGAAAGCCAGTTGCAAATTACGACACAAGACCATGATACAGATTTTGTACCTTTAGTTCTCTGATTTTTGTGGGAGTGGTCAGCTCATCATCCTCAGCCTCGGAAAGTGTCCTTCCGCCATACCTGCTGTCTTCTCTCTTCTCTGACTCTACTCCTCCATCGTGATTCTCGCTGACAGAAGCTGGGCGGGAGAATTCTGCACAGGAGAGATACAGAAAGACAGAGGAGCCCTATTTGTCCCACTGAGTTCAGTCAGGAGCTGTTCCCTACAGGCTACCTGTATGTGGTTCTGATATGTGATGCAATGTAGTCCCCAGAGTCCAAAAAGGGGAAAAACCCACCTTTTCCCTTGAGAAATCCCCCTAACACATCCCCAAGCCCTGGGACACCCCACAACATGCCCTCTGAGTTTCAATTTTTATTTTGATCTTTGTTTTTCATTCCCAGGATTCCTTGCTGCTTAAGTCCTTTACAAGCCTAGATCATTTCCACTTACAATGGGCCTGACTTTGTGGTCTAGTACACTGTGTAATAGCTGACCTACAACTATATGGCAATCTGATCATTTCTAAAAAGTGCTACAATATTAGTACAGAATTCTTCTAGTCAGGAAGGCTTTTTATAGAGGATGCAGGGGTGGGGGAGAGGAAGAGGAAGAGGAGGAGAAGGAGGAGGAGAAGGTGAAGGAGAAGAAGAAGAGTTGGTTTTTATACCCTAATTTTCTCAACCTCTAAGGACCCTCAAACCAGCTTACAATCACCTTCCCCTCCTCACAACAGACACCTTGTGAGGTAGATGGGGTTGAGAGAGTTCTAAGAGAACTGTGACTGCTCCATTCAGCAGGCTGCATGTGGAGGAGTGAGGAATCGAACCCAGTTCACCAGATTAGAGTCCTCCTCTCTTAACCACTACACCACACAGGTTCTCATATATTCCATGTTTTAGACCATATATTTGAAATATTCCCCAGGAGCATCTATATCTCTCGTCAGCTGACTGGTTCTATAAAGTGTGGCCTTTGTTATAATACAAAGACCGAAAAGGACCTATGGACTAGGCATGCACTGCAAAGGCACAAATCAAAAAGAAAGGGTGACTATCTGAGCCATGTTGATACTGTGAGGGAGGAAATGCTCTTAAAATAAACTGTCCCCCAATACTCTGATTTTATTTTGAGCACTTTAACAAAGCAAGGACCTTTAAGCTTGCTGACAATGCCAGCAAGATCTGAACTGTCCACCCTTGCTGGAAAAGAAATCTTTCCAACATCCAAGGCAAAAGAACCAAAAATCACATATGACACCTAAATTAGAGTCCAGGACAGGAGTTCATCAAAGTAACGTCAGAATGGACAGGAGAAAATCTGTTCATTTTGGAGGATTTTCATCTGCGTGGTATTTTAACAAATGGTTGTTGGGCCCCAAAATTCACCAGGTGCCAAAGAATTGTACCCATGAATGAAATATTCAGATGTCCCATGCTTATAGATAGTTATCGCTGACATTTTGTTTCCTCACTATTATCCTTTAATGGGCTCAGGCCAGTCACTGATTTGAATCATTATGCAAAGAACTGGGATCTCTGATTAATTCATTCATGGGGCCAGGGAGTTAGCTAGTAATATCAGTTGCTTTCAACACCAGATAATCAGAAGCTAGAGCAAGAGGAAAAGCCAGAAGCCTATTTCTTTGCAAGTTATATCCTGACACAGCTGTGAGTCCATGTGGGCAGGCAGGGTCAAGGCTAAGGGTACTTACAAAAAAAACCCCAAAACAATCACTACTGCCTCCATATTTTTTTGCCAACAAAAATCAAGACATTCTGCATAATTGTCCATCTTAATGGATGCAGATTTTCAAACCATTTGAAAGTGAATTTGCCTGAAAAGCAGTACCTTTTTTACTGCTATGGACTAGCAATACCTTGCCCATGTCTGGGAACCACATCCATATCATCTCCTAACCAGGACCTGCATTTCAAACTAATTTCTAGCATATGGTCATAAGAACCCTGATGGAGCTGCCTTGCTGAAGCTGCGCAGCTCTGGACAATGCTGGGTAGGAGGTCTCATGGTAATCCAGCATAAGACACCTTGAGTTTCAATATGGAAGCAAGGTAGGATATTTAAAAAAAACTCTTTTCTGTCCCCTCCTATTACACTGGCCTATTATGGGTGCCCTGGCAAATCCACCCATAAGACAGCTCTGAGCAAATGGGAAGTCCCATCATACATTACTGGGAAAAACTGCTCTAGGGCCCAAGAGCAAGAAATACACTTGCCATGCTAGCCCTCAGCCACCCATCCCCTCAGCATATGGCCCCGCCCTTTCAGCAAAAGCCTCCCCATACCCACCAGTGAACCAATCTCCCTCCCCCTCCCCAATTTGGGGCGTACCTCCATCGAGGCTGCGAGACATGGTGTACCGTTTGCTGGAGGAGCGCTCAAAGTATGGGGCGGGACGATCGATCAGGGCGCTGGCCTGGCGTGTTTGTGCCTGTGTTCGCCCGCTATAGCGGAACTTGGAGCCCATGACGAGGAAGCCTTTTGGAGGAGGCTCCGGGGACACCAACCTGCAAAAGGGAGAAGGGGGGCACTATGACATAATCAACGTGTCATTCAGCAGTGGGGTGCAGCGCTGACAAGTCAACAATAACAATTAATAATAATTTATAGCACACTCTAGATTCAAGAGTTTCACATACGTTATCTTGCTGTAATCCTTACAACAGTCCTGTGAGGTAGACCAGTGAGGACTGAAGTTAAGAGAGCGGCGCGAATGAGTTTGTAGCACAGGCAAGATCTGAACAGTGGGCTTCCCAGAATGTGGAGAGTGTCACTGCCATGCACGCTTGACTTTTGTTGTCATTTGAGCAAACAAAGCTTCTAAATGCATGCAGGGATGTGCTGCCAACTGCTTTTGAGTGGTTACAGAAGGAGAAAGGATGTCATGGGAAACCTACAGGGTGAGAGGCCTGGGAATGTGTCTTGATGAATTAAGCATTGGTCAGTCGAAATAGAAAATGTTTCATATGGGGACAGAAACCTGTGAAGTGCGGGGCCTGCAGAATACAGAAAATGGATGTCTCAAAGGTTTTGCTTAGAACTCTAATGAATTTTGCAAATGTCCTGTCTATAGATCAAAGGAGGTTTAGGGAGAATAGCTTAAAAAAAATGTCTATGCAGAGCCCTTGAGTCTACCCTTAGTCAGTGGAAGTCAGAGTTGGGCCCCATCAGGCTTATTATATTTTACTAGGTTTACTAAGTGACTCTTGTCACTTTCCAGTGACAAGAGTCACTGGAAAAGACAGTCATGCTAGGAAAAGTTGAGGGCAGCAGGAAAAGAGGAAGACCCAACAAGAGATGGATTGACTCAATAAAGGAAGCCACAGCCTTCAGTTTGCAAGATCTGAGCAAGGCTGTCAAAGATAGGACATTTTGGAGGACTTTCATTCATAGGGTCGCCATGAGTCGGAAGCGACTTGACGGCACTTAACACACACACACACACACACACAGGTGCTGGTTATGGGATTATCTCTCATCATTACTGTCATGAGTAGAAGAAATGGTTTTCCCCTTTAAAAATGAACGCTGAGGTTCTCAAGATGCTAAGATCTGTACAAGATACCAAATCCATTGGTTGCATGACATTTATTAGAGTTGACCAACATAGAACCATGACCAAAATACATGGTTTATGAGAAGCCATTCATAAGTGGCAGGCTTCTTCTGTGCTTACAGACATCTCTCCCTCCTACAAAAAATTGGGGCAGACTGCAAAGGCAGACCTGCACACATGCCACACTCATGTGAGCTGTGCATGTCAGTGGCTGGGTCTGATGGAAGAACTCTGGGAACCAACGGTTCATCAGGATGGGGTGCACCCCCGCCCCAGGAGGTCTCAATAATTATCGACCAGTCTCAAATGTTCCATTCTCGAGCAAGGAGACTGAATGGGCAGTGGCTGGATGACTTCAAGCTTTCCTGGATGAGGCAAATCATTTAGACCCCTTCCAGTCTGGGTTTAGACCTGGTTATTGGACTGAAACAGCCTTGGTCACCCTGGTGGATGACTTGTACTGGGAGATGGATAGAGGGAGTGTGACTCTGTTGATTCTCCTGAACAGTGCCTCAGTGGTAGAGCATCTGCTTGGCATGGTAGAGCACCTGCTTGGTTCAATCCCTGGCATCTCCTGTTAAAGGGACTAGGCAAGTAGGTGATGTGAAAAACCTCTGCCTGAGACCCTGGAGAGCCCGGTCTGAGTAGACAATACTGACTTTGATGGACCAAGGGTCTGGTTCAGTACAAGGCAGCTTCATGTGTTGATGTGTTGACCTTTCAGTGGTGTCTGGTATCATCTATCAACATATCTGGATTGCCTATCTGGACTGGGATTGGGAGTACTGTTCTGCAGTGTTTCCGGTCCTACCTGGACAATAGGTTTTCAAAGGTGGTGCTGGGGGACTGCTGTTCAGCCCCTTGGCCTTTGGCCTATGGGATTCCACAAGGTTCCATCTTGTCCCCTATGCTCTTTCACATCTCCATGAAACTGCTGGGGTCATCTGGAGATTTGGGCTGGGTTGTCATCAATATGCAGGTGACAGCTCTATCTGGCACTTCCAGCTGTTGCCAGGGAGGCTGTAGAACTCCTTGACTGGTGCCTGGAGGCAGTTTTGGAGTAGACGTGAGCTAATAAACTGAGGCTTAATCCCAACAAGATGTAAGTGCTACTGGTGGGTGGAAGGCCTGACCTGGGATTCAACGTGTCACTCATTCTGGATGGGGGTGCACTCCCCTTGAAGGAGCAGGGCTGTAGGTGGGGGTGTTCTTGAACCCAGGCCTACTGCTGAATAAGCAGGTGGCAGCTGTGGCCAAGAGTGCCTTTTATCAGCTTCGACTGGTTAGCCAGCTGTGGACATTCCTGGACAGAAAAGATCTGGCCACTGTGGTCCATGCTCTGGTTACATCTAGCTTAGATTACTGCAGTGCACGCTGTGTGGGGCTGTCCTTGTCGATTATGTGGAAACTTCCATTGGTACAGCACGCTGCAGCCAGGATGTTGACTGGAGTGGGACCGTAGGGACCATAGCACTGCAATCTTGACCTATCTACAATGGCTTCCAATTTGTTTCCAGGCACGATTCAAGGTGTTGATCTTGATCTTCAAAGCCCTATATGGTTTGGGCTTTAACATACCTGAAGCACTGCCTAATTCCTTATGAACCTGCCTGACCATAAGAGTCATCTCTGGAAGCCTTGCTTCTGGTCCCTCTCCCCCAAGATCCAGCGGGTGGCAACCTGGGAGAGGGCCTTCTCAGTCATGGCACCAAAGCTCTGGAAGTCGCTCACCAGGGAGATTCATTTGTCCCCTTCTGTTGCTGTCTTCTGGGTGAAGATGTTTTTGTTTCGTTTGGCATTCCCACAATGACACCTCCTTCCTAACCAATGTTTTCATGTTTTGTGTGTATTTTAACTGTTTTTTAATTCACTTTAAAATTGTTTCAAAGATGTCTGTTTAGGAGGGAGTTGTTTTAATGGTTTTATAATGTAATTTTATCTTTTTGTTTTAAATTGTTAGCTGCCTTGGCAGCCCTTGTAAGTGCAGAAAGGTGGGATATAAAATGTGTGTGTGTGTGTCATGCTAATTTATGGTGACCCAATAGGGTTTTCAAGATAAGAGATGTTTGGAGGTGGTTTGCTATTGCCTACCTCCGTGTCATGACCCTGGTAGTCCTTGGAGGTTGCCTATCACAAATCTAACCAGGGCCAACCCTGCTTAGCTTCTGAGATCTGACAAGATCAGGCTAGCCTGGGGCTATTTAGGTCAAGGTATAAAATTTGTAAAAATAAATAAGTTCTAAGGTGAACGACATGCTGGATGAAAACACTGAAATGAAATAAAGAATAAATTTTCCTGTCTCACCTGAAGAACGTGTGGTGCTCAATGCAAACTTTCCAAAGTCTCTTGGCTGAACGATGGTTGGGCAGCTTGAACCCAATCGTACTCTCAAACTGCTCGTACTGAAAATGCAGAAAACAAAGACCTGTTATTCTGCCCAAGATGCGAGTAATTCCTGTGCCATCAGATGCCCCATGAAATCTCACCCTTCTTTCAAGTTCTGGCATGTGCCAAAGGACCCATCAAATACACATAAAATGAGAAAACAGACATTTCAGAAAATCAGTGTCTTCTCAGGAACTGATTCCTACCTGCTATGGAATATGATATTCGTTTTCAGTTACCTACCTCACCAGGTCGAATTTTGATGTAGAAGTTACTCCTCTTGTATGAAATCTTGAGGATCTTGGGCCAGGCAAAACGGTTTATCCTCAGCCGGTCCCTATAGATGAGAAGGCCATTGGCACAAACACCCAGCATAATGTCAATGCCTTCTGAATCCTGACAGGAGACATGGCAGAAAATTAAAGAGACAGAGAGTAGCATTAGTGCACAGAAATACTGCCCATGCAAAGTCAGAAGGATATCCCTGGTCAACGCAAAGGAATTTTCAAGCTTGAAAACAGAAAGGAAGAAAAGCAGGGACAACATGGGAACAGGGCAATATATCTCCATCCTAAATTCCAAATAGGCCACTGCCTGCCTCCACCTTCAAACATCAGACTCACATTTCCACATTAAATTTATTTAGAAAATGCATATGCCACCTCTCTAGAGACTTCACCCTGAATCAAGAGCAAGATCAACTAATCTAGAAGAGCAAAGTTTGTACTAGTGAGCCAAGTGGCCTATGATGTCTGTAGGAAAAGGAGATCTAATAGGATTTATTTTTAAAACTAGTATATCACCAGTTCAGTATATTACAAGTTGAGGCTTGGGAAATGGTGTAACGATTGTAGAATCTCCTTCTGCTTGCAAAGACTGCATGAGCCTGCTGTTTTGCTTTCCCTTTGGGGCGTCCAGGGCAAATGGGCCTGTTGCCCATGAGCTAAGATGGCCCCTAATTCAGCAACGCTTTAGATCAGGGCTGTCGAACTCATTGGTTACGAGGGCAAGATATGACATAAATGTCACTTGGCCAGGCCTTGCCCACCAGCCCTGATAGGGAGGGGGTGGCTGCCTCGGCTGGTGAGCCCACAGCAGGCTCGCCAGCTCAAATCAGGACTGGGGGGGGGGATGGCTGCCTCAGTTGGCCAGCCCACAGGGGGCTCACCAGCCCACATCGGGACTGGGGGAGGTGGCTACCTCGGCTGGCTCGTGAGCCCGCTAACAGCTCTCAAGGGGCTGGATCTGGCCTGTGGGCCGTATGTTTGACACCCCTGCTTCACCTAATGGAAAAGCTTACTTTAGAGTTGAAGGCTGAGCCACCCGACACACTGCAAAAGGCAACAGATGTGTGTCTAAAGGTTTCATAGCAATGCAGCAGGAGGTGGTTTGTTGATGAGGTAAGGGGGCATCAGTGACTAAGAACTGTCAAGAGCTGTCAATTCCTAAACATTTGCCAGAAGATATGCAATGTGCCTAATGTTACACAGCTTGATAGTACGATGGCCAAGTGAGATGGCAGAATGTTCTAATGCAGGGGTAGGCAAACTGCGGCTCGAGAGCCGCATGTGGCTCTTTGGCCCCTTGAGTGCGGCTCTGGGCTGCAGGATCGCGGCCGCCCACCCGAGAGAAGCCACTTTCCCCAGGCGCGGGGGCGGGGCTGGCTTCTTTCAGCGGAAGATCGGGGCTGCATGTCGCGGCCGAGGAGAGCCTGGCGTCCCTTCCCTGCCCCAGCCGGGCTCTGCGCACATGCAGAAGTCCCGCAAAAGTTTTCCGCCTTTCCGCCAGCCCAGAGCCACCGCCGCCGCCATGCCTGGGGGGGGCGGATCTTTGCAACGTGCTGGCCCGAGCACCGGGGAGAGGGAGGGAGGCCCCGATCCAGCACACACACACCCTCCCCCGCCTTCCTCACCTGCAAGCTCCAGCGCGTTGCCCTCATGGCCTGCCCTTCCCTTCTGCCGCTGGAGAACGCCAGCGAGAGGGGAGGGGGAGGACACCCCTCCACCTTCCTCCTCCTCTTCTTCCTCCTCCTCCTCCTCGGAGGCCGAGGCGCTGAGGAGGGGCGCCGGGTGGCGGGCAGGCAGCAGGCCGGCCAGCCGGGAGGGAAGGAAGGAAAGAGCCCAGGCGGCGACGGCGAGGAGGAGGAGGCCGAGAGGCGAGCGCAGGAGGCCGATGAGGCTGGGATGCGCCAGGGCGGCCGCCGAGAGGTCAGTGGGGGTCGGGGAGATGGAAGGCCATTGTTCACATTAAGTGTTTGTCAGTCATTGTCATGATTTAATTTTATGGATACCTTAAAAAGGTAAAGGTCCCCTGTGCAAGCACCGGGTCATTCCTGACCCATGGGGTGACGTCACATCCCAACGTTTTCTAGGCAGACTTTGTTTGCGGGGTGGTTTGCCAGTGCCTTCCCCAGTCATCTTCCCTTTACCCCCAGCGAGATGGGTACTCATCTTACTTACAATTTAATTTTTATCAATAAATAAGATCATTATTAAGTATGATATCAAGTTTTATTCAGTGTACCTATAGTTTAATTAAGACTTAAAACTTTAATTAAAGTTTATTAAGTTAATAAACAGTGTACCTATCTATATAGTTTAAGATTAAGAAATTTGGCTCTCAAAAGAAATCTCAATCGTTGTACTGTTGATATTTGACTCTGATGACTAATGAGTTTGCCGACCACTATTCTAAGGCTTGTCTGAGAATGAGAAGAAATTCACACAACCAAACTGGTATATGTAGTGCACCTGCGCCGTGTTCAGTCTGGAAGTAAAGTGGTCACATGATCACTTCCAAACGGACAC
This sequence comes from Euleptes europaea, assembly GCF_029931775.1. NCBI lineage: Eukaryota > Metazoa > Chordata > Lepidosauria > Squamata > Sphaerodactylidae > Euleptes > Euleptes europaea. The sequence goes on from NC_079313.1 coordinate 108,470,546, forward strand.
ATGATCACTTCCAAACAATCACCTCTTCATACACGGCATGCTCTGACCATACAACTAAGATGTACAAAATGGACACAAAGTGTGAAGCCAGAAAATAAGGGTTTGGAAATTCTTCTATCAAAGGTATGTTGGTGAGGGAGGTTCTGATTGGCTGAGGCTCCTGTCGAGTGTTAACTCTGCGGCTAACTTGGGGTTTTGGCCATGTAATGTGTGAAAAAATAAGAGCCCCATGGTGCAGAGTGGTAAGCTGCAGTACTGCAGTCAAAGCTCTGCTCGTGACTTGAGTTCGATTCCGACAGAAGTCGGTTTCAGGTAGCTGGCTAAAGGCTGGCTCAGCCTTCCATCCTTCCGAGGTAGGTAAAATGAGTACCCAGTTTGCTGGGGGTAAAGGGAAGATGACTGGGGAAGGCACTGGCAAACCACCCCATAAACATAGTCTGCCTAGTAAACATTGGGATGTAATGTCACTGCATGGTGCTTGCACCTTTACCTTTTGCATCTTTACCTTTTTAAATATGTGAGAAGAGCCTGCCATAAAGCAGAGAAATACATCAGAGATGCACATTAGCTGAGTTGTAAGCAGGGCTCATGTGGAAGCAATCACGGCAGTGTGGGACCATCTGTCAAACTTTGCACATTCCCAGCATACCAATTAAGATGAGCAATACTCTCCTTAGTTTCCAGAATGAAAGAGGTTAGGAAAGCAGCCCCACTTTAAAACTCAATATGATTTTAAGTTTTTTTTTTTTTTTTTTCTGAGTCTGCTGTGTGGGACCTGAGCATTTTATTTGTGTTTTTAAGAAAGAAGCACAGCAGACAGTACAGGGGTTAAGGCAGGTTTTTAGAGAGAAAGAAGAGCTGTCTGAAGAAGGCCCCAAAAGCAAGGGGCTTCCTCCCAGCTGGGTGCTTCGAGACCTCTGCATCCTCAGATATGGGATACCTTGGCATGATGCAGGTCAACTCCATACATAGAAAGCTTCTTGGCATTTTCCAGGAAGTGAATTTCTGCCTCCCCAGGTGTCATGCCCCTTAGAAAGAAAAGAAAGAGACAACAGGCATGAGAACATTTAGCTCCAAAACATAGGCACGAGGCTGGTGTATGTCTGACAGGGCTTTTAGAGGACACAGAGATAAAGAAGTAAATGGGATTTTATTGATTTCATAGATTGATACCTTGGCCTTTGAGCACAGAGCCCTCTGCAGACAGCTCAGCAAACCCCCCACAACAAAAATACCCAACAAAAACAAACCACAAACATGCAAAAGTTTTTTAAAAAGAGTAAAAACAATAACAATTATCCTACAAGGACTAGCATCAGTAGGATTAAAAACATAATAACAACGGCAAAAGCAGATAAAAACATACTATAATTGAGCTGCACAACGCCATCTGCTCCCGAACACTGTGAGAGGGCAGCCTGCCCAAGTCTCCACTGTTTTATGGTACTGAATGCAGGATGAAACTCTACTCACCGGTAAGTTTTATGCAGCTCCATAATGCGCTCTTCCAGTTCCCTGGTCTGGTTTGGAGCAAAACGAAGCTCACTGACATAGTTGGCCACATGCTCCTCCACATCATAGTCTCCCAGTTCAGCCTGTACCGCATAGGAGCCTAGCAGAGCGTGTGTGACGAAGGAGCATGGCAGACGCCCACTGATAATGTCTGCCCGGAGCTGGAGGCACAAGTAGTATCTGGGAAGGGGAAAAATGTCAAGCAGTGAGAACAGCCACAAGGAGAGGAATCAGGAGCTTAGGGTTCAAAACAATTCACTAAGGGCTGGTTCATTTTCCACTTTTGGAGCCAGCTGGTGCCTCACCAAGCCAATTGCAACCAGCCAGCTACTTGCAATGACCCTCTAGAGCAGGGGTGTTGAACTCAATTGTTACAAGGGCCGGATATGACATAAATGTCACTTAGTCAGGCCGAGCAATGCCTCGCCAGCCCAGATTGAGAGTGGGGGGTGGGGGTTGGCTCATGGGCCAGTTGGCTTATGGGCCAGATCTCAAGGGGCTGGATTCGGCCAGCGGTCAAACCCCTAGAGCAGGGGTGTCGAACTCAATTGTTACAAGGGCTGGATATGGCATAAATGTCACTTGGTCAGGCCGAGCCATGCCTCGCCAGCCCAGATCAAGAGTGGGGGTTGGGGGTTGGCTCGTGGGCCAGTTGGCTCATGGGCCAGCTCTCAAGGGGCTGGATTCGGCCAGCGGGTCTTATGTTTGATACCCCTGCTCTAGAGGCTTAAAAAATAACCTCTTGGGTTTTGCTACCACCTGGGACTGCAACAACAGGTCAAATGAGGGGAAGTTCTCAACACCTTGTCGAGCATAATGCAGTGCATAATGGCTTGGTGCCAGCTTGCAGACTTGCCCTATGTGACTCCCCTGGTGATTGCCGAGGAGGCCTGCAGCAGAGAGCCCAACGCCCTCTCTTTGGAGTCTGTCCCCCCCCCAGGCTTTAAGAGGAGAGGGTGTACCCACACCCGTTTTTTCCTACTCCTTGCCTGCCTCTGCCTCAGGTCCATTTCCCTTCTCTCTCTGGGTCACTAAGAGGGACGGCAGTGGAGCAGTTCCCTTCAACACCATGGCAGAAAGCAATTGTATAACGAAAATGTAATAATACTATTAATTAACAGTATTGTGCTGTTTTAATTTCATTGCTTTCTAATTTTGTAACCCACTTTTTGCATGCATTGTTTGTAGTATGTGTTTTTATTGCACTGTTATATATTATACTTTTTTCATTGCGCTGCGTTCTAATTTTGTAATCCACATTGAGTCGTGACAAGAAAGGCAGATATGAATGAAGTAAAATTAAAGTTGCTGGAACTAGTTCTTTGCCACTGTTGCATTCTTGCAGTGGCAGCAGGGGAATGCTCAAACTGTTTTGTTAATTTTGAAATGAGAGGCGAGTTCTAAGGCCCAACCCAGATATTACGTCTGGCATTAATTTGGTCAGCTTCCCCTCCCACACCTGAAATAGCCTCAGAATGTCCTATCTGCTCTCCTGTGGGCCTCATGTGCAGTATTCAGCGCATGCGGAGTCCCACAGCAGCGCAAGCCCCACCCACCCCAGGCCATTTCAGCTCAGGAAAACAGCATAGGAGAGAAGGCTGAGAAGGCCTCCTTTTGCTGCACTGCAATCCTGAGCTGATTCGGGCCCCCTGGTGTGCTTAGGAACTTCGGATCCCTGACATCAGTTTTGGCTGCGCAAGGATCAAAAACAGGTCAGGCTGCACCAGACATAATGTCTAGTCTGGGCCTAAGACCGGTCCCTTGCTGTTAATACTTCTCTTGGCTACCAGAAGATGACAGTCTATTGCAGCAGTGGGAGGATGGCTCTATGTCTCTCCTCATTAGGGGGACATTGTAAAGATCAGTCCCAAGTGGAACTACCTTTACTCACCTTGTGATGTCCTCTGTGAGCTGGGCAGGGTCAGGAGGGTAAAACTTGACAGTGAAAGCAAAGTTCCAGGGACCGCCTTGGTAAAAAAGGGAGAGAAGAAGAGGAAGAGTTGGTTTTTATATGCCGACTTTCTCCATCACTTAAGGGAGACTCAAACAGGCCTACCTTCCCTTCCCCTTCCCACAACAGACACCCTGTGAGGTAGGCGGGGCTGAGAGAACTCTAATAGGGCTGTAACTTGCCCAAGGTCACCCAGCTGGCATTGTACGTAGGAGTGGGGAAACAAATCCAGTTCATCAGATTAGCCTCCGCCTCTCATGTGGAGTAGGGAATCAAACCCAGTTCTCCAGACCAGAGTCCACCACTCCAAACCACCGCTCTTAACCACTACAAGGAGGAGGGGAAAAGGAAGCGGGGAGAATGATGTGAGGAACAGAAACACCCAGCCGAGGCATTCCTTCTCTCGCTTCTCCCAAACATGGTCACAGCATCTCTGACTGTTCTTTGCATGGCGTGGGCTGCCTCCTACACCCTCCCTCAAGTCTCTAAGGAATCTGTCAGGTGTGTCCAGAAAGGATGAACCGTTCAAAGACAGCAGGGATCCTGGCTTGACTGGATGTCTGTGGCTGAGGCAACAGGCAGGGTGCATTTGCAATCTCAGGCCTTATGACACAGCGGGACCGCCTTCGCCGCACAGACAGACCGTGACTTTGCTGTTGCCATGGAAACAGTCTCATGTTTCCCAGGGGTTCTGCCATCAGGGAAAGACCTCCCGCAGCATCTGTGAGAACCGCTGCATGGAAAACCCACCCCCATTTGCCTAGTCTCTACGCTCCTTCCCAAAGAGGAACACTTTCCCTCCTTGCAGCGAAGGGTGGGGAAGCTGATAGTACTACCAAAGGATCCAGGCCCAATCACCACACTTTTCTGCCAGCTGACATCGCAGCAGAGGGCACCATTCACTCCGCCTTATAAATCCGTACAAACAGAGGCTCCCCGGAGTTAAGTCATCCTAAGCTATTTGCTCTGTAGGTATCTTTATGCAGCACACCAGCTCTCTGTTCATGACAGCCTTTGGTGGGGATTGTGCAGGCTGATATGTAGGGATTTGGAGACGGAGGGGTCTGAGCAGGGATTTCAGGCTATGTGTCTGCATCCAGGTGAGGCCGACAGCAGACATAGCTACTCCATTGCTGTGGGGTTTAACAGAAGGGGGCAGTGCTGAGTATAAGCATGGCATTTCTTCGTAGGGGAATCCTTTCGTTCCGTTGAGAAGCAGGAATGATCTCTTAATGCTAACAGGCAGCAGGGCTAGTGACTCAGAGCTTCTGTCTCCAGATTTGTGCTAACTGGAAGTCTAAAGAGCAGTAAATCAGTTACCGTGACCAAAAATCACCTCAGAGAAAGATGAAGTATAAAGAGCAGTAAATCAGTCACCACAAACAATAATCGCCTCAGAGAAACCAGACACAAGCAGCCCACCTATTACACGCAAGCTACCCAGTAGTGCTGCACACATCTCAAAAGACCAGGCTGTTTCCAAAGCATCTGTCTAGCCATTTTGCCTTTGCTTGATCAGGCCTACACTATTTAAGACTGTTATTAATTGATACAGCGCTTCCATCATGCATGTAGATACAACAAGGCAAAGGCTTTGTGCTTATAGGCCTCCTGGAAGCTTCTGGATGGCCACTGAATCAAGAGGCTGGAAAATTAATCTGATTCAGCGGGCTGATTTTTGCCAATACTGTTCCGGTTTGGACCACTGGAAAACTGCAAGCATGAACCGTTAAGATATTATTCCCTAGTCAGCATCTATTGCTCCCCACTTCCTCAAATTCTCCTTGGAAAAGTAGTCCCTCTGAGTGGAGCAGCTGAATGGATTACAAATGGTGTCTAAGAGAATAGGGGAGTATTTTGCCTTCTTCACCCCCATCCATAGGTGTCAGGTACACGGATGTTGCTGTGTCCATATACCTTATGGATAGAAAAATCTTGAGCACAATTGTTTGGGGCTACTTACTTCGAATCTGCTTTTTTATTTCCTTAGAAGGGTCCAGCCAGTTCTGAAATGGTAAGAAACAGCTTGTAAGAGGAAATCCTGTTTGAGAAGAACATCCTAAATCAGGGGTGTCAAACTCGTTTGTTACGAGGGCTAGATGTGACATAAATGTCATTTGGTTGGGCCTGGCCCGGCTATGCCTTGCCAGCCCAGATTGGGACTGGGAGGGTAGCTGCCTCGGCTGGGTCGTGGGCTGGAAAAGAGCTCTCAAGGGGCCGGATCCGGCCCGCGGGCCTTATGTTTGACACCCCTGTCCTAAATGGACATGGCACAGGATTCTCCCACAGCCACCCACACATACCTTCTGACTGTCTGAATCACAGAACGTGAGCCCAAAATAATCCTTCTCCAGGAGGTTGAGATGCTCACAGACCATGTCAAAGAGCACTTGGCCCCGGGCGTGTTTCTGCAGGAGACACAGACGTGTAGTGTAAGAATCAAAAGACCATCTGGAATACATGCTCTTCCTCTTCCCAAAGTATGATGTGGAGTTACACAGGACAGCGGCAAAACTGAAGACCCCTGACCATAACCCCCCTATTATAACTTGGTCTCCTGAAGGATATAGGAACTTTTTTATGGGCCTATATATGACTCACAGGGCTGCAAATGGTTGAGTAAGGAAACGGCTTTACAAGAGGGCAGCAATATAGTTAGGCTGCAATCCTCAGAATGCTTTCCTAGGAGGAAGCCCCATTGACTAAAATGGGTCTTAAACCTGAGCAGACCTGCTTGTAAATTTTGCACTGATACTTGCTGGTCAAATGACTGCAAAATAAACTGAACTGAGCAGACCTGCTTAGGCTTGCTCCCTTAAGCCACTTACCCAATTCGTTACACATTTCTAGCAATTGGTCCCGTAATTGGAGTAGCACCTTCTCTGAGCCATGGCAACTGGCTTTTCCAGGATGGAAAGAGCAACACAGTGTTCTTCCTGGCCAAGCGGAATGACCTATGCAGAGGCCTGACAAGTGCGAACACTAAAAAGGGCAGTGCATGCAGATTTGAGAGTCTTATAGGACTCATTCCCTGGCCTATGCTACCATTGCTATGTTTTGTAGCTCTTTAAAGCACCAGGGAAAACCTTGCCCAGCTGCAAAGAATGCTTTGGGAATTTTGCAGAAGCCAATACTAACTATAAAAGGACTAGGAGAGACAAATGTAACAGAGGCCCAGTTCTCCTTTTGGCCCAGACACAAGGACTTTGGGTATATGAGAGAGCAGGGTTAGTAGGCAATCAAAGAATGGGAGCAGAAAAAGAAGGGCCTGGGGGGATGGGCTAATTTTAGTAAATCATTTGCCAGTGTATGTAAAAGGCACATATCCTTCACACAGCAGAGGTCTGGAAGACCTTATGCCTTTCCTATTTCTAGGGGGCAACCCTAAAAGCTGTCTACAGAAGATGGCAATGGACCACTCCAGTCATGTCAACACAGAAAGAATTGTGCCATGTTACTAACCGCTCTTTTTAAATTAACAGTGATAAAAGAATAGACCTGTAGCTTCCAAATAGTTCTTCACAGGAAGGCTTCCCCACAGTATTCTTTTTGACTCTTGTATGGGAGTATTCTGAAGACAGTGACAATAGGTTCATAATTGAAAAGCCCAATTCTACGTCCTGATATATTATCACAGAGAGGTTCTCGGAATGCAGAGTAACAGCTATTCTAGCACAGAGCAGTAAACGCCAACAGAAGCCCTTTTCAATAAAGCAATTAACATTTTCCCGCAGAAGCACTTCATTGTATGCAAAGACTCTTCATTAACCCGCTCAGCAAAAAGCACAGGATCAATTTAGGCATTTAACGTGTTTGTTTGTCTGTTGTTTTAATTGCAAGAAGGTTCAGGAGATGAAATTTATAGATGACAGCACACACTGGAAAATCAGTGAAAGAGACAGGACCTGAGACATCCTTGGTAGTCAGCGAATGATAAATTACAGCTTCCTAAGCTACAGGAGTAATATGTTGAACAGGAAACTGCAAGATATGGCATACCTATTTGGCCTTTGTTGAACTCATGTTTCTCTGGGTCATCATGTTTACATCACCCCAGTATCTCGTGCTGGCTTTAGATCAGTATTGAGATTCTAGCTAGGGTTGCCAACCTCCAGGTAACAGCAGAAGATCTCCTGCTATTGGAAATGATCTCCAGCCGATAGAGATCAGTTCACCTGGAGAAAATGGCCGCTTTGGCAATTAGACTCTATGGCATTGAAGTCCCTCCCCTCCCCAAACCCCGCCCTCCTCAGGCTCCGCCCCAAAAAACCTCCCACCGGTGGTGAAGAGGGACCTGGCAACCCTAATTCTAGCCCTTAGCTCAATCTTGACCAAATAATTCCCCTCATTTCTACTTAAGTACGTTCCTTCTTTCTCTTTTACTCTGTTCAAATTCATCTCTGCAACTTCCACACAGGATATGTGCCTTGGGTTTGTTCCTGTTGGGAAGAAGGTTTTCCCCCTCTGCTTCCTCAAAGCATCATGGTGCATTTCTGCATCACCCGGGGGTATCCCTAGTTTTTCTCCAATCTTTCCCAAATCTGTGAAGTTTGCAGCCATTTGCCCTGACCTTACCCCCCACCCCAGCCATTTCATCCTCCCGCCACTGTTTTAGTTTTTTTATTGGCAACTGAATAACATTATAACAATTTCATGTTACAACAATAGACATTCCCGGCTCTCTGAACTTTAAGGGGAAAGGCATCTCTCAGCAACAAAAGGAGATAGAGCAGGGGTCCCCAACCTTTTTGAGCCTGCAGTCACATTTGGAATTTTGACATAGCATGGTGGGCAGAGCAACAAAATGGCTGCCACAAAATGGCTGCTGCAGGAGGCGGAGCCAGACACAAATGATTGCCACAGCTTAACTTCAGTAACACAGTGTAGATTCTTGTGTTGCTGTGGTGGCTGCTGCCAAAGGAACATTGAAAAAAACCTGCACAGCCAGTCAAATCTCCTATAGTCAATCAGAAACCTTGCTGGGTAAAAGCCCTACATGGTCCCGCCTACTTCCTAAAAACACTCTGCGGGTGCCAGAAAAGGTATTGGCAGGTGCCATGATGGGGACCCCTGAGCTAGAGACTTGTTTAAAAATGAAAGCTGGAATTCAGAGAATCTGATAACGCACAATGTTATAATATTATATTGCTATAACAATATTCAATTGCTGACTTTTTTTGAAAAAATGAAAAAGCTCCAGTGTCCAGGGGAGAAGGGGTGGCTGCTGCTGAGGGGCTGGGGCAGGGAAGTTGTGGGGAAACCTATTGGGTGGAAGCCCTATTGCCCTGTACTGTATTGACAGCTCCAGCAACTATGAAGAAACCATACAAGCCTGTCCCCGTATGGAAATCACCCTCCTCTCCTGTCATGTCTCCTATTCTTGAAATGGTGCCCTTACCTCTTCTTAGATGAAACTTCCTCCCTCTGCTTAATACTCAGTTATCTAACAAAGCTATTTCTGAACCACCTTCGCCTTACCTTATCCAGCGCTCCATTGTTGCTTGAAACTCCTACTTCCATTCAGATTCCTGCCATTCCCTCCCCCCGTCCCACCCCCAAACTGCTCACATAATGTAGACAGGAAACCCTTCTGCCTTCGTATTTCAGCGCTTCGTCCCTAAATAGTTATTAAGGAAGAACAGTAGAGTGATGTGGATCAACCAGTGCCTTCAGAGGATGACTAATTCCATGAGTCCTGTTAGGTCTGAAAAACCTCTCTGGCTTTGAAAGTTCGTTTAATAATGTATTCTATTCTCCCCCTTTTTTTGCTTAAGAGAACTTTAATCTCTGTAGCAATCAGCTCTTCTGAAATAAGTAAAGCTCCCAGCTGTGAGAGTGCTGAGATCAAAGACTGTTTCTTATCCTTTTCACCTCTCTGCTCAGTCCTTTACTTCGTTTTATTTATTTGGCCATTTTTCCCTGCTGCCTTCCCGCCAATGAATCAAAACAGCTTCCATTATAAAGTAAACCAATAATCCATCAGAAATCAGCAGTGAAAATGGTAACTAAAACATGTTATATAATATGCTAAGTCCCCAAAGTCCTGTTTAAATAGTAGCATTTAACACTGTCTACTAAGAATAAATGGCAATGGACATTGGCAAGGGCCTCTTGTGGAATAGGGGCCACTACTGGAAAGGCTCCGTTATACCACCAAGATGGTTGTACTTTCTTCAAGCAAGGCTCATGAAGCATGGCCTTAGATCTCAGAATTTGAAAAGATATAGAAGAGAGATTCCCTAACTTATGTCATGTCCAAGCTAACCTTGGGCTTCTTTGGTGGTCTCCCATCCAAGTATTAATCAGGGCTGACCATGCTTAACATCCAAGATCTGATGGGATCAGGCTATCCTGGGCCATCCAGGTCAGGGCGGGGCTAACATTAGCTAAGCTCAAAATAAAATCTGTTTCTATCCTCCATCTTCTGGAAAAGTCTTGGCTCCCTCCCTCTGGATGGAGGTCTCCCTTAACGCCGGAGAGCAAATTAGAGCTGTAATATGGTTGCAACTTTAAATAGCTCTATATAGTAACTTGTTTGAATGAAAGAGAAATACCATTCTTTTTTCATAGTGTGCACAACAATTCGCACAGGTGCAAAGAAAATCAACTAACCTGTGCTTATGCTGAGGCACTCTGACCAAGTAATTCACTACATTCCAGTAGCTGCCATACCTGGAAATTAAAACCTTCTCCCTTTCCGTCACTCGCACCACCCGCAACTCCCCTATACTCATGTATCTATTCACCCACATGAATTATCTTCTATTTTCCCCCTTGTCAGCATTTTCTTGAAAAAGATGTGTGATCCTCAGATTTTTGCCTTGCTTCCGAATTTCCCACACGGAATCGGCTCAACAAAAGATGTTGCCTTAATTGGCAAAGGCTGATGAGTCACTGCATAGCTACCGTTGCTCTGAGTGGAAAGCGATGCTTGAATATCTCAAAATATTAATTATCCAGGAGCTATTAGTGGGAGGGGGTGTTCAGCATCTTTGCCAACCGTATTATAACTGATGAAGGAACAAATCAGACATGACAGACTCAGCCTCTCAGCAAAACTTGGAGAGCAGGCTGGTGTGGGGAGATTGTTCTCTCGTGGCTTTGGCCTAGGCCTCAGAACAGCTTTACTCAACTGACAGACCAAACCAGCCAAATGACCTGGGTCATCATCAACGCACAGAGGCTTACAGAACCCCCCAGTCACTCACGACACAGCATGTCAGCCTTAGAAGAAACAAGACACTTGATTGTACCCATTTCAGAGGGCTTCCCCCCTTTTGAACAAGTCCATTAATTTCTGTGCTTTAGCTCCTTTATCAGATTAACACAGAGGACCATGACTTCTCTTCTGTGTAGGTAGCCAAGCACAAAACGTCCAGAAGCCTGGCCCAATCCTTCGTATTCTCTACTTGTATGGGTTTTGCCAAGGCAAACGATGAAAAAAAGCATACGCATTTGTTTGGATGTGCCTATTCTGGCTTTAAAAAGGTGGATTCATTAAAAAATATGCCTACCAACAGCTACTAGCCAAGATGCCAAATGGTATTGTCACCAATGTGGAGTAACAACAGCAAGGAGGGCCTATATACCCTTCTTACAGGCTTCCTGGATGAATCTGTTTGGCCATTGCATGTCGGGGTTATTATTATTTTTTTTGCTCCGCCGCCCCCGCTGCCTTTTCCCGGCCGGAAGCGGCCTCCAAAGGCCCCCTGCGGCCTCAGGGAGGCCGCGCCGCCACCCCCGCCGGGCCCGCGCCACTTCCCCCCGCCAGGAGCGGCCTGGGGGGGCCTCCTGCAGCTGCAGGAAGTCTGCCCCCGCCGGGTCCGCCGCTTCCCGCCACCAGGAGCCCAGAAGGTAAGCCTGCGGGGGGGGAGGGGTTATAAGCCGACCCTCGGCTTATACGCGGGTGCCTAATTTTCCCCCATTTTGGGGGAGAAATTAGGCACCTCAGCTTATACGCGGGTCAGCTTATACATGGGTATATACGGTAGGTGGTTCTTTGATTCAATCAGGGTTTTTATCTGAACAGAAAGAATTATAAGAGGTGGCACTGAGCGTCTTCCCAGGTTACACTGAACAATATTTCTGTAATGGTATGCAACTGCATACCCTTGTAAAATGAATAGATCTTCCATAAATTTGGAAGCTACATCAGGATATCATCTATATCCCGTGTTGCTATTTCCCCATTAGTTCTCTCTCTCTCTCTCTCTCTCTCTCTCTCTCTCTCTCTCTCTCTCTAACACACACACACCAATTTTCTTCTTTACATACTGTTTTGGTTTCTGTGGGTATTATGTGTTCCCACTCTTCCCTTTCATGGTGATACCAGTGGAGAATAACCCTGACTTCAAGAAATCCACAGTAGTGTTTGTTTATAGGCCTATCAACAAAAGAAGAAGAAAAGCCCTGAGAACAAGAAGGTCTATCTGCAGTAGAGAACAAACAGGTTCTCCCTTCAAGGGTTTCAGATTGTAGCCTGTCCGCACAGAAGTGATTCACTTTCTCCTGCAGATCCTTATGTGTCCACAGCCTACAACAGGGACATGTGTGTCTCCCTCCCCTCCCCGGCAAGGCCTTTCAAGGTAGCACCCCTCCTTCTTCCCCAGACAAATGAATGTGCTCCGTTCACTTTATTGGGGAACAATTATTCTGCTCAGGTATCCTTCCATCCTGCAGGAAAGTGGAAATAACCCAAAGAAATAAAAAAAGGACCGATTCGGCACATCTTTAGAAAGAAGACTCTGCAGCAAGGTTTTATAATGGTTTAACTTCCTGACTGTATGCTATTAATACCCTGCCCTCCTGAGGGAACCCAGCCAGGAAGACAGTTACACAAAGTTCATTCTCTCACACACGCATGCCTACACTTCATTTTCACAATCATATACAAATAGCAAGCAACCCACGCTCAAAAATGCATGACTCACACTGCTTTGCCGTGTGCATCCCTACAGGGAGTGAAGTGTGTGCACACACTCACGAATCTACGGCAAGGCCCAAAAACCACAGCCTACCATATTGTCATTATTTTTAAAGTGCATTTTGGTTGACTCTCTCACAGTGGATATTGACAGCTGGGACCTACAATACTGTAATATATACAACTTTCAGAACCTTATTATCAAATTAAAAGTTCAGGCAGAGCATCCAGGTCAGGGAACGCAGCCCTTTGGCTTACCTCCACTTCACACTCGAACTCTGAGGCATCAAGCAGGGTCACTCTGCAGATGGCACTCTTGAGCTTTTTGGTGACTTTCTGAGGTGATTTCTGAGTCTTGCTGGGGGTGGTTCTCTCAGATATCCCATCTGCTTCACTGTAGTCCTTCTCATCCATGTCTACAGCCTTGTAAGGGGGCAGGGAAGGAGAGGGAAGCACGTGTAGGAAAAGAAAGTCTTAATAACGAAAGCTAAAGTAGACCATTTTACTAAATTATATACCAGATATACACAAAGATCTACAAGACATATTCCTTCATGTGTTAACAACAGCTAGAATTAACTCTGCAAGATATTGGAAAACAAACAAATTTACGGACATAAACAATTGGATAGATAAGGTGAAACAAACTTATGTATTAATTAAGCTGACTTATTATACAAATGATAAAGATATAGAAGATCTAGATGCTGTCTGGACCCCAATAACCTCCAGAATGGAAAAAAACTTTCAAAAATCTAGAACGTGGAAAGGAAGATTAGTAATGTTTTTGCTGGCTTTAATACGAGTAGCTGAGTTTGTTATCTTTTACTATTATTATTACTTTTATCTATAACAGCATGTAATTTTGATTGATATTTTTTGTTTCTTTTTCTTTCCCCTAAGTTTATGCATGTATGTAATTTTATATACGTAATAAAGTTTTTAAATTAAAAAAATAAAAATAAAAAATAAGTAAGTAAGTAAGTAAGTAAGTAAGTAAGTAAGAAAGAAAGAAAGAAAGAAAGAAAGAAAGAAAGAAAGAAAGAAAGAAAGAAAGAAAGAAAGAAAGAAAGAAAGAAAGAAAGAAAGAAAGAAAGCTACTAAATTATGCTCTTGGAAGAAACAGCATGACAAAATCTGAATCTTCTATTTGCCAGGATTGGTTTATGACTTACTAGCTGGCTTGCCTATTTGTTTTCACTGGGGAATCCCCCCCCCCCCGCGCACACACACACACACAAATACCCACTCCTGCTGAATTTCTGGACGGAAACCTTCCTTGCTGTCAGTTGAATGTACCCTGAAAGTTAGGTTAGAATCAGACCTCTTCCCATTGGTGGTGTCCTGGGCATCAATCCAGCACTCAGCAGCATTATCAGAGCGGCTGTTGTTATAACCCTTTACACTAATAACACGTACAACTGCATTATTGACCTGGGCCTATACTGATCCCTAGACTGTACACAATGCTCTTGTTCCTATTTCTCATTTTGCAGAAAATTTGTGTACTGGGGTTTTTGGACTTTCTTACTATAATATTAGCTGAAAACAAAATGACATTACTATAATATGCGAAAACAGAAGCAACGTTTCTCTCATTTTGGTTGCTCCCCTCCCCTACGTTTTAGCTTCCCTTAAAATACTGATGCTTATTCTTTTTTTCTTCAAAACATTAAAATGCCGCCTCTTCCAAGCCCTGCTAGAGGCACTCACAAAATAAAACATGATAAAAGAACATGCAAAAAAAAAAGATAATTAAAACTAACGACCATTAAAAACCTGCCAATAAAACCCAGAGACATAAAAGCTCCAATAAGCATAAAGTTTCAAATACACACAGCCATTCTCTCACTTTCTTTTCAGTACTGTGGCCCAGCAAGGTTTTATCTATTTTATCCAAGTGTGATGGTAACACCTCCAGAAGGTGACTGCAATAATCTTCTGCAGGCAAACTGGTTAGTGTTAAGCTTCAGCATGAAAGCCCTACAAAAAATGTCCACAGCTTGGCACTCTCCACTGGTGACTTAGATAAAAGACAAGTCCCTCTGGAAACCAGATTTCGGCCCACGCCGTAGCTAGAAAAGGAGACCTCTTCCCATTCATTGGCGGTGTCCTGGACATCAATCCAGCACTCAACAGTACTATCAGAGCTGCTGTAGTTATAACTCTTTACACTAATAATGTCTGACACAGAACCCAGGGGAATGAGGCTGGGAGAAGGCTAATTTTAACCACACAATAATTCCCCTTTGATAGAATTACCTGGAGAGAGAGAGAGAGAGAGAGAGAGAGAGAGACAGACAGACAGACAGACAGACAGACAGACAGACAGACAGACAGATGAGCTTGTAACAATTTGTTCTCACACAGCGTCCTCCATAGTCAATGGATGCACTGAACAAAACACTTGATCCAGATGGGACAGCACTGAGGAATCTCTCAGCGGGTGTAATGGCTCCTGGGCAAACTGTTTGAGAGGACCTCAGAGTTGTGAACATGTTCCTAATCTCTAACGTAATGACAATCCAGACTCTTGATTTCAAGAAGCCTTAAGAATACTTATGTGTCTTGCTCCAAGCCAGGCAACCCATGGACTGCTCTGCATTGGGTTGCCTGGGCTCCTTTCATGATACTCTGAACCAGATTCACAAGGGCAAAATTGATGCACTGCTTCTTACCAAGCACTCCCCACTTTCCCTTTCTAAGAAAGTGGCAACTGTCAGGAAATAACTGGTGTGTTGCCTCGTACTCGCACCTTGATGTAGGGAGGATTACCAAGAGAACTGTACACCATTTTTTCTTTCCTCGCAGATAACCTCCCATCAGAAAATGAGGAGTCTCCTGAGGGAGTCTGTGGTGAAACCCTTGAGGGTAACCTCTCATTTTGTGAGGAACGAGGGTGCCTGCCAGATTGCCACTTTTAACCAAGTCTGAACTGGTCATCAAAGGACTCTGGGGCAGCCTCTATTTCTGAAGGAAGGGCAAGGAGACAGCATACTATACTCATGCAGGAAGCCCGGACCTTGTTCGTCCTGTTGCTGACCTACAGTTAATCTCATGCTTTGCTCTGGTTTGTCATTCTGACTCTCGGACCCTGCCACCTGGGCTCCTGGAGGACAGTGTAGCTTCCTGGTTCTGGTTTTGGGCCCCGGCAGCCTGTCTCTTTGATCCCCACCTGAAAATGATCACATGAAATAGCACTCAGAATCTAAAAACTCTGATTGTTCTTGGCAATGCTGCTGTCTCTCCATTGCTTAGAGGAATTGCTGGTTTCACAAGCCTCAATATGACACAACTTTTAAAAAAGCGGATTCTCTGAGTTTATATCATTCTGCCATTAAATCCAGGAACAGCAAAGGAAAATAGGGGAGAGCCCCCAATGTGTTATCTGCAGAAAGTAAAGACTGCAATACAGTTGGTTTGGAGAGAGCAATCTTGTCTGGTTGTTCATGGAAGGCATAGGGGCACATTCGTCTTTTATGTGTGCTGAGCTGCATTTTCAGGCACAGAGGATCTAGAGGGACTGTGCAGCACCCCAAGACAGATTTTTTAAAAAAAGCATGCAAACAAAATTGCAAGAATGATTATCTTACTAGGGTACCTCAGAGCTGTTTGCAGCTCCTGCTTCACTCCTCCCAATCCTAAGAACATTTTCTTGATTTTAATGAAACTTACTTCCATGCAAAGTGTGCTTACAACTGCAGCCTAGGAGGACTTAGGCAAGTTCATAATATTCAAAGGCACAAGCACCCCATGACAAACAGCTGCTGTTTTAATCAGCTCTGGACAACTGCAAGAGGTTCTGAGCACATTTTAGAAACCAATCAAATTTGCTAGATATTTTATCAAATGGAAAGTGCCCTCAGATGGCCCAGAATCAGTCCAGATAATTTCCATGCATATCAGATGGAGCTAGCTTTTGGCAAATGACAGGGCAGCTGTAAGCACAAAAACATCACTGCTCAATCCACACAGCCTTTTAGCCATTAGCTTGGGTTTTTAAATTTGATTATATAATTACCTTGTTTTTGCTCTGTCCTTTGACCTGCTTAACCTTCTTCCCCTATGCCAAGGGCTCAGGCAGTTATCTTTTGCTTGTTGGTAAATGACCCAGCATTGATTTTATTTATATGACTGTTTTGGCAACTGACAACTAATTCATTAACTCTGCTGGTTATCTATTTCTCTCCAAACTTTGCACTTTGGGATGAGATGCAAGGCTGCTCAATCAACACACTAAAAAAACCCCACCTTTTTTAAAAGGAAAGAATGGTGGTTTGGGGGATCAGAATGGGGGAAAAAAACAAACAAGATAT
This sequence comes from Euleptes europaea, assembly GCF_029931775.1. Lineage (NCBI taxonomy): Eukaryota > Metazoa > Chordata > Lepidosauria > Squamata > Sphaerodactylidae > Euleptes > Euleptes europaea. The sequence continues at coordinate 108,487,248 of NC_079313.1, forward strand.
CCAAGGACCATGAATGCTACACTGCTACTCTCACCACTTCATTACATTTTAGTAGAAAAACAGAGAACCTGAAGTTCAGTGGGAAATTAAATATATCTAGCAGCTGCTAGGGTTACAAATATTGACCTTGAAAGAACAAACCCCATATTGATTCTCCATTACTAGGAGAGCTCCGTATGTTCTTATGTGTCTTCACACGCAGGAACAAAACAATGCCTCAGGCAGCTCAGCCACGTGAAATGGAAACCAAACAGTAACCTGCCCAGTGCATCTTTTACTTCGGGGGTGATGATTCTGGTTTGGGGATTTACTTGGCTTTCCAAGATCCAGCAACTCGGAGAAGAATCAGGGGTCTGCCGTGGACCCCTTCACCCCTTGCCATAATTCAGAAAGTTCTGCGCAACTCCTCCATCAGGCCATAATCTCTTCCTGCCCAGAGATTTTCCACAGCAATTTGGGGGGGGGGGGGTGTCAGCCAGCAGGAAAAGAGGAAGACCCAACAAGAGATGGATTGACTCAATAAAGGAAGCCACAGCCCTCAATTTGCAAGACCTGAGCAAGGCTGTCAAAGATAGGACATTTTGGAGGACTTTCATTCATAGGGTCACCATGAGTTGGAAGCGACTTGATGGCACTTCACACACACACACACACACACACACACACACACACACACACAGCCAGCTATTGGTTAATGATCCCAATGAGCCTCCAAACCTAACACAGAGATTGCAAAATATGAAACAATTCTGGGATAACATAAAAAGAGCAAAACACATTTGCATGGGATGGGGTTAAAAAGTGATAGAGGGGATTAAAAGGGGGGGGAACTGACGTGCATGAAGTTTTCTTACAGTCTCCACACAGCAGTGGCTAAGAGAAAAAAGGAGAGAGGTTGGGGTGGGGAAGCTATATCAAGCAAATGGCAAGGGGCCAATCCAGGGGAAAGCTCCGGGGAACTCTGGTTCACATGAAACCTCGCTGATGTTATTTTTGGCACCACTCTCTCCCACTCTGCGTGTTTAGAACCACCGTGAGCTCCTTGCTTCTTATTAGCATCCACACACATACATATTTAAAAATCATACCAACACAACCCATTTCTTAATGGTTTGGCACACCATGCAAGTGATGTCCAGCTCCTCAGGAGGTGAACTGTTTGTACTTTACGTTGCTTAAGGTCAAGGTCCCCGGTGCAAGCACCGGGTCATTCCTGACCCATGGGGTGATGTCACATCCTGACGTTTCCTAGGCAGACTTTGTTTACTGGGTGGTTTGCCAGTGCCTTCCCCAGTCATCTTCCCTTTACCCCCAGCAAGCTGGGTACTCATTTTACCGACCTTGGAAGGATGGAAGGCTGAATCAACCTTGAGCCGGCTACCTGAAACCAACTTCTGTTGGGATCAAACTCAGGTCGTGAGCTTGGACTGCAGTACTGCAGCTTACCACTCTGCGCCACGGGGCTCTATAAATTAGTTATGTTTAATACACCTACTTGCAAGTCTTGTTTCTTTGGTACATTACAATGTATTCTGGGATGTAACTAAGGATACCGTCCCTGAGGTCAACTAACAGTGCATTCCTAAGGAGAGTTACTCCAGTCTAAGCCCATTGAAATGAATGGGCTTAGACTGGAGTAACTCTCCTTAGGAATGCACTGTTAACATTACAGTGCATTTTAGCTTAATTTGTTATCTGTATGAAGTTATTAAAGGTAGCTGAAAATAATTAGGATAATTATATCATTTGTATTAAGGCCAGATTTATTGCCGATATGTGGTACATGTTGTTGAGAAAACCGTTTTAAACTTATAATATATATATTTTTTAAAACCAGAATGCCCATGACTTGTTTGTTCACAGCAGGGCATAGCTGCATCTGTCACAGGCTCTGTCATTCACATGGGAGAACAGTCACTCTGCATGTGCTCAAAGTCCCTTTGTTCTTTATTAGAACTGCACATGGTCAACGGCTGACCCTTGGCACCAAAGACACCTTGCAGGGCTTGGCTCTGGAGACGGTGGTACTCTAAATAAGCAACCCAAACTCACCTGCTCCGCATGTTTGGCATCACTGTGGGCTCCTGGCTTCTCATTTGCATCAGCTTCCTGGTTGTTCACTGTGGGAACAGAGCTGCCGGTCATTGCATTTGGCCCACTTGCCGTCGCCTCTAGCTGCTGCTGCTGTGGAGTTTCCTCTTGGGCATTCTTCACCTCAGAATCTGGGCCCGTCTCTGTTGTCATGGTTACTAATTATTCTGCATTGGAAAAAGTAAAACAAGAAGAGCGATTAAATGTGCAATCCCGACTTTTGAAACAATCAAAGGCGCACACGCACAAACAAGCACACATACTTCCTTAACCTGTAGGGGCAGAGATAGATCATGGTGATGTCTCAGACATGGGCGACTGCAAGGCGACATCACTGCAGAAAGGCTTCCAAATCAAATCCTCATGATCGATGAATCTGCCACTTGGACACCACAGGCTATTCTCAAGCACTCCACAGGGATTGAATTATCTGAAGTAAACATTTCCTGACAGAGCAGGCCGACGTCTACACATTATTGTTCAATGCCCTCCTTTTGAAACTGGGGATTGCCAAATGGGCATTTAAAGTACAGAGCCTTATAGCAGAAAAGCACAGCCCTATAAAGACTCAGACCCCCTTTTTTTCACAATGCCCAAGCTCCTTAGCAACCCACAGAAAAACCAACTTAGCTTCAGGATGCCCCTCATTCTTAAAAAATTGATTTCCCAGGTGAAAAAAAACTTATCCCAGGTGAGCCTGGGAAAGAGACTTACAACCTAAGTTATAATACAATTTTCTGCAATAATAAATGCAATGAGAAGCATAAGGTATTCCATACAGAAAAAGCACTACAGAGATGACAATTGACAACAGGTGTGTCTTAAAATAAGGAACACACACAAATCGCATTACAAGTCATATTCTGGAAAGGGCAAGAAGCGTCACACATTACACAGTGTGACAGGGGCCATGGTTCAGTGGTGGAGCATCTGCTTGGCATGCAGAAGGTCAATCCCCAGCATCTCCAGTTAAAGGGTCTAGGCAAGTAGGTGATGTGAAAGACCTCTACCTGAGACCCTGGAGAGCTGCTACTGGTCTGAGTAGATAATACTGACTTTGATGGGCCAAGGGTCTGATTCAGTATAAGGCAGCTTTACGTGTTCATGTGACAGTAACTCTGTCTAAAGGATGAACCTTCTCCTTCCTACTCTTTAAAGACATGGAATAGGAAATCATGTCATGGACATATCTAGATTAGATTATTGCAATTCACTGTGTGTGGGGCCGCCCTCGAAGTGTTCAAAACATCAATTGTTGCAGAATACTGCAGCCAGGATGTTGATCAGAGTGGGCTGTAGGGAGTGGGTTGTCACTCCAAACTTGGCCCGTCTACACTGGCTCCTCATCTGTTTCTGGGCACAATTCAAGGTGCTGGTGTTTAAAAGCCCTGCATGGCTTGGGACCAGCATACCTGAAGGACTACTTACTTTCTTATGAACCTACCCGACCATTCATCTTCCAAGACCCTGCTTCAAATGCCCATGCCTTCCGAGATTAGGTCGGTAGCATCACCTTCTTGGTGGTGGCAGCAAAACTCTGGAATTGCCTCCCAAGAGTGACCCCTTTCACTGGTGTCTTCTAACAGCAACTGAACCTTTTAAAAAAAATTCATCTGGTGATGAATGATCCCTCCTTCCTGCCCTGTTTTTAGTTGTTGTTGTTTTTGTATTTTTGTGTACTTTAACTTGGTTGTAATTGTTTTAATGATGTGCTTTTGTTGGGCTTTAATGGTTTTTAAGATATGTTTTTATTATGCATGTTTTTAATCGGTTAACTGCCCTGGTGACCCTGATGACAGCAGCAAGGCGAGATATAAATTCTGTAAATAAATATAAGTATAAATAAATACGTAATGTGAAATCAGTTATTTATATATTCCAATGCAAAGCCAACTACAGCTAAATCTTGCTATCAGAACCACACATGATGCTGCATTATGCCGAGTCAGGCTGTTGGTCTATCAAAGTCACTATTGTCCACTCTGATTGGCAGCAGCTCTCCAGGGTCTCGGGCCAAGGCCTTGCTTATCACCTACGACCTGATCCTGTTAACTGGAGGTGCTGGGACTTTCTGAAAAACAGATGCTCTACCCACTGATCCCTAGCCCCCCTCCTATTTCCTGGTAAGACACACATACTTGTCCATGTGTGATCAAACTTATGAAACACCTTTTTATTTACATACCAGTTCTACACACTGAATGGCTCATTGCTACTCTCCCACCCTACTCAGACAGACACCCACCTTCCCTCCTTCCTATCACAGTAGACTTATGGCGACGCTGTAGGGTTTTCAAGGCAATAGACACTCAGAGGTTGTTTTCCATTGCCTGCCTCCACATAATAACCCTGGTATTCTTCAGAGGCCTCCCATCCAAATGCTAGCCAGGGTGAGGGATGAGAGTGTGTGACTGGCCCAAAGTCATCCAGCAAGCTTCTTCAGTGCAAGTGAGGATTTGAATCTGGGTTTCCCAAGTCCTAGTCCAATACCTTAACTACTACACCATGCTGGCTCTCTTCTTTAGCCATAGATAATTACCACACATACTGCCCTACCAGGCCTTCTAAATGGTCAGTATCAGAGTCCTGAGCCTGATTGTACACCACAATCAATCTTTCCACTCGCTTGTTCTGGAGAAAGACAATGTGCACAAATATTAGGATTCAAAAGCAGGCACTCTCTTCTTGCTGAGCCCTGCCTTAAGCCATTGGGCAGACCCCGCCCTGAGTATTGTCATCTCGGCTTAACCAGATGGCAGACATAACTGTGCATAAGGGCACAGATTAATGTGCTGGTCTTGGTGCCAAGCCGGCAACATCCCTCCAAATGACTATCATCGCTAATCGCTGCCCAGCTCTAAGGTTCTGTCCCAGGGCCAATACTGCCTACACCAGGTCCCACAGCTTGCCTAGGCTTATGCACAACCAAGATCCTGACAGAAGCAGATTTTATTCAGATGCCTTCTTTGCCTGGATCTATTCAGAAACCAGAGTTCACTGCAGTCTTCTTCCGCAGACCATTTTGAAACCTTTTTGCATCATTCTTCCCCAAATCAATCTGAAACACAGCAACCCATGCCACTCGTTCCACCTTTTCTGTGAGGACCCAGCCAGGCTGAAGAAGTAAGAGCACACGTCAGCTGCTCAGGGAACTACATTATTTTCATCACCGGGTGCTAGGGCATGTCTTTTTATGAAAACGTGATGCAGACAAGAGCTCCATTCCACTGTGATTGGGATACACTGAGCAGGAGAGGGTCACAGCAGCTGGAAGGTAGCCAGAGATCTTCAGAAGAGACCGTGGCTTAGTAACAGAGCACACACTTTGTCTGTATAAAGTGTCAGGTTCAATCCCTGCCATTTCCTTTGAAAGGATCTCATAGTCAGAGCTGGAAAAGACTTCTGCCCAAGATTTCCTGCTAGTCAGGGAAGACATCACTGGACCAAAATACTGGTTTCCAAACTGCGTTCTGGGAAGCATTGAGTTTCTTTGGAAATTTATAGGAGAATGGATTCCTTAAGGAAAAGATCAGTTACAGCTTCTCTGAAAATCAGATGGCCCACCACTACTGATCTTTTCCTGCCACATACAGCCCCAGGAGTATGCTGGATGTTGCCTTGCTCACATTTAAGTTCATGCAGGGTGATAATGACACCCAGAGGTGAACCAAATGTGTGCCTTACAGGACGCCCTAGAATCCTCCATAACAAATTAGGGGATTATAGTAGATGTGTGGAGATTCCTTGTCGGACAGGTATATGTGGAAAGGATTTCCAGAATTTAAGAAAGCTGAAAGGTAATAGGCATGGTGAATTAAGAGCTGGTCTCTGCATAGGGCAACTCCTTATACCCAACATTAGCAAGCAATTTAATAATAAAATTGATTTTTTTGAGAATGGATGGTGCACCTGACAAGAAAAAGCTAGAGAGAACTGTGCAATAGGGGCCTCTTTGGAAAGTGCATGGTGCAATGTACAGAACATTGCATTCTGCCAACAGAGAGCTAGGAGAGAAGCCATCGGAAAGTGGGGTTCAGCCACCAAATCTCCATTGCTCCCTGGAATATCTATAATTAACAAAACTAGATTCCCCACATTATGGAGAGCCAAGATAGGAAACAATTAGGTTCACACTACCTCCCACCTCCCTGGATGACTGAGACCTAGGATTTCTCTCTCACTATAAATGACTATCAATAAAACCTGCGACTCCCCACTCATTATAGGTGTTAACTATCTTAGAATAATTAGTGATTGGTCTCTGTATTTTTCCCTATTAGAATTTTACAGTTCCAGTTCACCCTGGTACTTGTTTTTTTTATTACCTCTGACATAAAAAGTCTGCATAGTGAAGATCCACTCATTCTTTCTGAAGCATTGGGCTCTAGTCCATGAAAGGTTACACCAGAAAAAAAAATCTTAATCTTTAAGGTGCTACAAAATTCCCATTTGCTGTGAAAGACCAACAGTAGTGTAATCCTAAAAAATACTTTATTGGGAGTAAGCCCCACTGAGTAGACTTGTTCAGGATTGCTCTCTCACACACAGTCCCCACTCTGGAATTAATTGTCACAACACTGGAAATCAAAGCCTGCTTGGTGCTGGCCAGAATGTTCTGCTTCCAGGAGTTTTGCCCAAATGACATGCTATTTTGAATACTATACTGAACAAAATATCAAAATTACCAATTTTGAACTGGAAATGCAGGAATGAATTATTTGGTAGGTTCAACTAAGGGAATAGCACCCTCCCCAATCTCAAAATACCCCTTAGAAGTGACATTTTAACTCCTCCTTCTGATTACTTGTAAGAAAGACAGTCAGGCCCACATTTTTTGAAGAACAGCCTTGACACTGATGAATCCTATCATCAGGTTAAAAAATAATGCTATGGCTAAAAAGGACACCATGTATAAAGCCCTTTTCTCATCACAAAGCAATGCTCATTGGCATTGGCATTGAGCATCTAACTTCTATCCAGGATTTTACTCAATAGATATTTTTCTGTTTACTGAAAAGAAAAAGAAGTAAAATTTTCAGCTGAATTTTTCAAGTGCATCCACTGCCGTGCCCGACATTTATTTTATTGCATCTAGACATCAGTTCAGGGAACGAGTGATGTTTACTCTCAACTATTGCACTGGGGTAACATTCAGAGGTTGGTGGCATATTGCATCCAGAGGTTGGTGGCATATGTGTAGTATGGGTACCAACTCTGGATTTTTAAAAAATCTGGCACTTCAGAGAGGACTCTAAAAACAATCCTAAACACATCAACACAGAAGTAAGCCCCATTTTATTCACGGAGGCTTATTCCCAGGAAAGTGTTCTAAGGGTTGCTGCCTCTGGCTTTCTTGTTTGGGCTAAATATCCACAAGTCTTTGTTCGCCCCCAAAATTAAATTTAGTCACAGGCTGTATTTGCAAAGTGATTTTACACACTTAAAGCCACCAAGCTGTGCACTCTTAACACAGTAGGGTTCACACACAGCATGTGCAACATTCATAGGAAATTAACTTTTTGATGATCCCACGCAGTGCTTTGCCTTGCTGCTTCAAAACAGCCACCTAAACATTCCTGTTCTGTGACCAAATCCGTCTGACTGCTTGCTAAGGTCGTCTGGCTGCAACCTGGAGATTCCCTCTTGGCCTTTACATCTGCTGCTGAAAAGACAAGGCAGTTGTAGATTCTCTAACCTATTGTGCTGCTGGTTCCTTTTGTCCATCTTCCTTCCCCACCTGATGGAATGTGCCAAGATTTCATGGCGGCAGCAACAGCACCCAGGGATGCATCCAAGCATCATTGGATATTGTGCTATCACTGCACTGTAGCATGCCTCCGCACTGGCAGCTGCGCAGTAACCCCAGCTGGGTCAGCACTCCACAGAGGGGAATTTTACTCACCCCCATCACCATCTCCATTTTCAACGGTATGGCTTTTGGCCCAGTGGCTCAGTGCTTAAGCACTATATTGGTTATGTGGATAACTTTGCAAAATTGGCTGGAAAGTGCACATATAGATGCACACACCAGTGTGGTATAATGGTCAGAGTGTCAGATTCGGAACTGGGAAACCCAGGTTCAAATCCCCACTCTGCCATGGAAGCTTGCTAGGTGACCCTGGGCCAATCACTCTCTTGGCCTAAACAACCTCACAGGGTGGTTGTTGTGAGGCTAAAAGGGACAAGGGAAGAATGATGTAAGCTGTTTTGGGGAGAAAGCTGGGGTATAAATAAACTAAATAAATCCACAACAGATAAAATACAGGTGTGTACAGATATAGTATAATGATAACACAGTATCCAGCAATGGGCAGTGCACCATGCAGGACTCCAGGAATACCACACAGTAGCTGAAAGAGCAGGGTGGGCAGAAGAACCAGAAATAAGGAAACCACAACTACCTCATCTCCCACCTCACTGGGCAAATCTCCAGGATGCAACCAGGTAACTCTGCTTCTGAACATGAGACACACTTTGGATTGCCAGCAGGTTAGAGAAAAATGGCCTGTCCCTTTAACAGAGGCTTAATGTGCTATTATTCCCCGGGTTATGTTTTTTACCTCCATGCCCAGAAAAGTTGCCCATTTCCACACATTAAGAAGCTATTAAAGGGACAGGACATTTTTCTCTAGGCTGCTGGCTACCCTAACCCCACTGAGTCTTGACCTCAGGGCCCTGGGGGAATAGGTATTAGATCCTTACTTCTCATGGCACTATAGCTGCAAGTGAGAGGTAGGAATCTTAGCCTTGTCAGTCTTGCCAAAAGCTGCAGGAAAGAAACAGGCTATTCTACCACAGGAAATGAAGAGGTTGTGAGATCCAGTGATTAAGTCATTCCTATTTAGGCCTGAAGAACTTTTGAGAATCCCCCACTTTCCTTTGAGTGTGTCTTCATTGGGCTGCTACGTGGGTGGCTGCAGCTACCTGGAGAAGCCAGAATCTGTACAGCACCCATTCTAAGCCTCCTTAACTGGCATCTTTATTTGCCTAAACTGATAGGCAACAGTGGCCAAGATTTAAGCTTCTAGACCAGTGGTTCCCAAACTTTTCGGGCCACCGCCTCCTTGGTTCCACAAACTCAACTCCAGAGCCCCCTACCCTATCCTATAAAAAGCATTATTCAAAACAGGGGTTTGCATGACTCACTAAAGAAGATAAAAACAATAAAATTTCAAAACAGTAACAATTAATTGCACACCCATTCAAAATCAAATGAAAACTTTTTGGTTGACATGTATTCAACGAAACTGATGAACTTGATCCAATGGTACCAGCTCTGCAAAGTCTGGAAAAAAATTCTGATAGTTTCCACCAAATATGCCAGTATGATGCCATGACTCGATCTATCGTAAATTAATGAACAACACAGTTGAAGGGGCCCACCTCTATCGCCCCCCTGCTGCACCCTTGCCTCTTAGTTCCCCCCTAGGTAATCCCACTGCCCCTCAGCGGGTGGTACTGCCCACTCTGGGAACCACTGATGTAGACAATACTGCTGGAGGAAGCGTGCAGGGATAAAAGAAGTAAATAGCAGATACCATTTGCCCATGTGAGCGTAACGATTCAGAAGCAAAGCAGTCTTGTCGTGGGAGTATAATGCAGAAGGACTGAAAACGGTTCAAGCACAAAGCAGCAGCTTTCTCTAGAACCTGCCCTGAGACCCCACCCAAGTAAGGATTCAGGAGCAAAACAAATTTCACTAAAATCATTCTGTGTTCCCTCGTGGAGCTGCGCCACATACTGTTAACCTGGCATTCACCCTAAGGGAACAGGGCGTGGGTACCATCGGAAAGCAGTTTTCCCTATCCTGTCTGTGCCCAGGACTTCTGACCGATGTTGACAAACCCCGCCCGTGCCATCAGCCTGTGCCCTGGAGCATGAAATTTGATTAACCAAATAGTAATCTTCACTTGTGTGACTACACATGTCAGTGAGGATTAGCAGATTACCCATCCTTGTGTTAAAACCCAGCCTCTTCCAGCAATCTCCTGAAGCACAGAATTCCGGTAGCTTGTACCACCCAGTCCAACATCTTGCTGTCCATTAAAGGTGTGTGTGTGGGGGGGGGACCTGTGGAATTAGGCCTTGGTTGCTCTTTCTCTGAACAGTCCCTGAAATTGTTCTGCCCTTGTAGAAGCAACCCAACCTGCCCTGTTTCATCTTGCTAGTTACTTCTTTTTTTGCCGTGAAGTCACATCTGACTTATGACAATCCCTGGTGGGTTTTTCAAGGCAAGAGATGTTTAGAGGTGGTTTGCCATTGCCTGCCTCCACATCACGATCCTGGTATTCCTTGGAGGTCTCCCATCCAAATACTTGCCAGGATCGACCCTGCTTAGCTTCTGAGATCTGACAAGATCAGGCTAGCCTGTTACTCAGACAACTGCAAACTAGATCATCAGAAAAGAGTGAAAATTATAGTCTTATGGCAAGTTCTGGACAATGTCGTTACCAAAAGAAGCACAAGGTATTGCAGGATTGTTTTTTCCTGCAACAAATTCATAAGGTATGAACACACGACCATACACATCTTCAAATATCCGTGCACACAAGGCTGGGGGTCCTAATTAGGTCAGGTTGATGAAAAGATATATATTAAATTCACACATTATGTGTTCGCTGTGATAAACCCAAAAGTTTCTTGCAGGAATCGTAACACATGCAACTGTTTTATATGCATAAAAAAAGTGGGGTTCAGGGGAAGAACAACACACAACCCTAGCACCAGAACCATTGCTTAAAAACACAGGAGAGGTTGCTGCAAGGTCTGTGCAGAAATTGGGGGGGGGGCCTTCAAGTCAAAAAGGAGCACATGGGCGTCTTTTTTTCCTCTTTTTGCCATCTTCACTCACCCTGCTCCCCAAAAGGTATATTTTGTGCAGTTTGATCCTATGCAAGTTTACTCAAAAGACAAATGCATTTCTAGTGTATCAGCCAAGTGTTTACGCTGTGAACACCATCACATTTGGAAGAAATATACACATTTTCAAATGTGTGGTACATGCTAGGGATCTGGGTCAAAAGTACATGCTAGGGATCTGGGTCAAATCATACATCTCCCCTTTGAAGTTTATGACATGTGGAGAAAAACCAGCTTTTTCAATGGTTAAAAAAAGGAAGAGGGGGTCCCCTCTGACCACCCAAAAAGGCTTTGCTGGGGAGCATGGGGATCAAAAGACATGCAGGATAGGGGCTGTCTTAAAGGGAAAAATTGGGTGAGACTGAGTAAAAAATCTGGATGGATCCAATCTGATGAAAGCACTTTGTCCGCTCATTTTTGCAGGCTGAAACCCAATTTCTGAAATCTTTCTTCATAAGAAAAATACTCCATACCCAATCGATGGTTTTAGCTTCTTCTGCTATAAAACATCTTTTTGCAAGTAGGACAACCTGATATACACACAGTAATCTGCATCCAATTGCTCCATATATTTACATAAATGATATTAAGATACTCTTTGTCAATCCTTTTCTCAATGAGTCATGTCCATGATGTTGAGCTGGCACTACCATGGGGATTTTGAGATCTCTGTAATGAGTACTTACTGCCAATTCAGGCCTCCCTAAAAAGTACAGATGTAGAAGTGAGACGTCTCCTGATTTGCATCACTTTCCACTTACTTATATTGAATCTCATGTACCATTTTGTTTCGCAGTTGCCCAGAGAACACAAATGCGTCACCAACATTACTTAACCCAAGTTCTCCAAGAGTCTTCTGCATGGAGCACGTTCCAGTTTGTACCCTTAACCTTTTGCATGATTGCTCCATCTTAGCATTCTCTCTGTCAACCTGCAGTTCACACAAATCTGCCAAGCACTGAACTCTAAAGAAGTAATTATCCAGAAAGCCTTTAAAGGGGTATTCCCCAAAGGGAAGAAACCAAACCCTTTTAATAATTTATAATAAAACTACATTCATCCCCCTACCTCCCTCGTTTCAAAGAGTCATGAGCCAGCAATAGCTGACAGTGAAAGTCACAAAAGTTGGGCAGTTCAGACATGTAATGTGCGGTTTTAGTGCAGTGGTAGTAGGGGTATATATAAAAAATGGAAGTGTGTCCCTTGGGATTTTCTAGGACAGCACAAAAGTGCTAGTATCCAAGGATAGTCTAGATGCAGCACTGAAAATGTGGGATTCTCATTTAGATAAGATTAAAAGCTTCCAAAATATGTGGCAAATGGATAAAATTTCATGGTCAGACTGGGGTATTTGCATGTTCTTCCTGTTGCTAGTGAATTGAGCCACCCAATTTCAATAACCTAAAGAGGAGCCTTTAGCTCAGTGGCAGAGTGCAGACTTTCAAGCATGACATTCCAAATTCATTCCCTGACATCTCCAAATAAAGGGACTCAGGTAGCTGGTTGGGGAAAGACATTTCATGAATCTTTAGGGAGTGTCATTGCCAGCCAGTAAAGGTAATTCTGGGCTAGGTCCCCAGTTGCCTCACTATATAATGCAGTTTTACAAGTGAATGAAAACTTACATTCCTATAATTTTTATTTATAAATCCAAATCTATTAAAATATTTATATTCCACCTTTCCAGTTTGGGAGAGTCTCACAACAGCTTACACTACATAAACCTGAACCTGTACATTAACACCAAGAAAACCCCACAATTTAAAGATTAAAATTTATTTATTTACTTAATTTATACGTCACATTTCTACTGTAAGGTAGGTTTGGCTGAGTGTATGACTGGCCCAAGGTCACCTGGCAGGTTTCCAATGGCAGCAGAGATATGAACCTGAGTCTCCTAGATCCTAGCCTATACTCTAAGGATTTTTTTTTTAAAGGAGGGGATCCAATATTCCACCCAGTTCCACTCAGCAAAAACAGAACTCACTTGCACTGCTTCCAAAAGAACAACAGGTAAGGTTATTTTTCTTATCTTTTCAGTAGGGCACGCCGAATCACAGGGGCTACTACAGGAAAAGCCTTGAGTGCACTGTGGTAGATCTTACAGCCCTGAGTGACAGGGCAGCTGACACTGAATTGTGTCTTTGGAGGTCTTTAAGCAGAGGCTGGATGGCTATCTGTCGGGAGTGCTTTGATTGTGGGATCCTGCATGGCAGGGGGTTGGACTGGATGGCCCTTGTGGTCTCTTCCAACCTTGTGAACTTGTGAAGAATGACTGAGAGGAACAAAACTGTCACATGGGTTCACAGAGGCAGAGACTGTTCTAGATGCTGTACAAAAGGATATCACGGTATCTAACAGTACACTGAGTGACCTGCGCCAGTCATGAAAGGAGCAAAACCAGACCATCCTACAGAGAAGACAGGCGTTTGTACTGACTCAGGAGATTTGTCAGGTGTGCAGAAAAATAACCCCTTCCCCATCCAGGACTGATAAAGAGTGAGCATGATCCAAGAAACATGGGAAAATTGAGAGCCTGTTAAAAGAGAAATGGGAGGGGAAATTAGCCTGTCCAAAGACTCTGAGTCCTTACTGTAGCCTAGAAAGAGAGATTTTGGGGTTAGGGAAGTTTTGCATACTGTTTCCTTCTCTCACAGTTCCTTACAAGCCCCAAGCACGTACAGAAGACACACGTTAAAAAAAACAACAACTACATATACACATATTTCTTCAACATTTTGAGCAGGAAGCCTTACAATCTTTCTAGTTGCACTTGGACCTGTGTTGCTTTTTGAACGTGCGTGGGGAAACATTATAGCAGAGTTGGTCATCCAAGTGCAGGCTAAGATCAAAGACCAGAATATTTGGTGTTTTTTTGTAAGATGCTCCATAAGAACAATTGTAAAATCTCTCCTGAGGAGGAAAACATTACTTCAGAAGTATCCTCCTGTGAACTTCCAGCCTTTAGCCAAGTAAGAATGTCTGGTTAACATACCTAGTATTGATCTTCTTGCCAGAATGGCTAAGGCCACCCTGCTAAGCAAACATGGTCAGTTTGAGGCACAGTGCTCTGGTCTCAATAGCTTATTCTGAAAGACCAAACTTGCATATAATCCAATTCCTTCAAGTTCCTGATGATGTAGCAAAGCAGCTCTCGGACTAACAGCCAGCACTGGGGAAAACATCACCTCAAAAAACAACAGTGGCCTTGTTTGAACCAGCATGATTCAAGTGAACAGAGTATTGGACTTCAAGTAAAGAGAGCTGGGGTCCAAATCCTTGCTCCAGCCCTGGACTCACTGGGTTGCCTTGGGCTATCCTTTGATGATGGGACTGAGAGGAACCAAAGAAGCTGGGGAAGGTGTCAAATAAACTATCATTCCTACATGCTGCAGGTCTGCAACAGAATTACACTGTAGGTTAAGGGCAAGCAAAGTTAGCAAAATCATATGCAGATCTCAAGGCTGCAATAGCAGGAGTTTAAATGAGACAACAGAGTTGAGGAAGAATATTTCAAAAGGGATGCTGGCCAGTTCAAAAAGAGATGGACTCAGCGGAGTGTTTTCAGGGCCAGATTAGGAACCACATAGCATTTCTGAGCATCTTTTCATTTCCTCCCATTACTCCACTATTGCAGGGGATCCCCACTCAGGGAACAAAATTCAATATCGAGTGAATCTGCTCTTTTAATTTTTTTTAATGCATTTTCCTAGTCCTCGTGGAGAAAACTTTAAAAATACAGAGGCTATATCTGCTGTTGACTTTGAAAGCAGTAGTTCCAGTGGTCAGGCAAGTGGTCAGACACACCACCTTCTGTCTTCCAATTCTAATTCCTGTCCTACCGTTCACCATGGCTGTAACTTCCATCCCACCAGTACCAGTCCTTCTCCTCAGCTCCATTGTTGAACTGTTTTCTGGCACACATGCAGAAGACAGTTAAGAAAGGAACAACCTGTTAAATAACTGAGATGAGATCTAACACTTGGTTCACTCTCTGGGTTGAAAATATCCCTAATAAAAAGGGGGAGGAAATAATCACTGCAACGAAAGGTGTAGTGGTTAAGAGCGGTGGTTTGGAGCAGTGAGTCTGATCTGGAGAACAGGGTTTGATTCCCCACTCCTCCACATGAGCGGCGGACTCTAATCTGGTGAGCCGGATTTGTTTCCCCACTCCTACACATGAAGCCAGCTGGGTGACCTTGGGCTAGTCACACTCTCTCAGCCCCACCTACCTCACAGGGTGTCTGTTGTGGGGAGGGGAAGGGAAGGTGATTGTAAACCGGTTTGATTCTTCCTTAAGTGGTAGAGAAAGGCGGCATATAAAAACCAACTCTTCTTCTTCTTCTTCTAATCTCCTACATTCTAATTTAGGCCCACAATAAATACGGCCACAATAACTCTTCAATAAGTATGCAGGAAATGGTGTCTTGTATCCAAATGAAAAATTAAGGCTATTTCATTTTGAAAGAGGGGGTGGGAGATTTCTAACAATTTCTCCCACTGCAACCCCCACTTAGCCCTTGATGCTGTTCCTGAGGGGTCACTGATTCCAGGAATAACACATGAACACATGAAGCTGCCTTCTACTGAATCCAGACCCTTGGTCCATCCAAGTCAGTATTGTCTACTCAGACTGGCAGTGGCTCTCCAGGATCTCAGGCAGAGGTCTTTCACATCACCTACTTGCCTAGTTCCTTTAACTGGAGATGTTGGGGATTGAACCTGGGACCTTCTGCATGCCAAGCAGATGCTCTACCACTGATCCACAGATGCCCCCCCCCATTTGATAGAGGGTCTGGTGGGTTGCAATGTGTGTATCTGGGAGAGGCAGGAATGTCTCACTGTGTGAGGTCCGCTCTGGGAGCAGATCTTGATGGACCCAAGGTGAAGGCTGCTTCCCACATGCTAGGACCATGGCTCTCAAAAGGGCCCTTCTGCAAAGCTGAGGGGGGTGGCCAATTGCTTGCATTGTCCAGTTTCTCATGCCACTACATCTCCAGACCAACAGACAGTGGCTGCAGCAAGGTCTCCAGCCTCTCCCAGCCCTACCTACTAACTACCTGGCAGTGCAATCCTAAAAAGAGTTACCTCACTCTAAGCCCATTGACTTCAAAGGGCTCACAAGAGTATAACTCTGCTGAGGAAGGCACTGTAAGCGGCTCATTCAATATCATTTGATCTTATAAGAACACAAGATTATTCCCAGCCACCCAAATTGTCTTTGCAGCTCCCCACTCCCTTGAGTCTGGCATTATCCTTTATTCCTCCCTGTCAAACTGTCTTCCACTGAAACCACTCCTTTCTCCTTTCCTGGGCCTTTGGCCTGCCCCCACCCCCCATCTTTCCCTTCCCTTCCATCCCTTCTTGTCTGTATCCTCAACTTGCTGTCTTGCACATGTTTCTCACCTCCACCCCCAGCCCTGATACTCACTGCTGCTTGAGAGCTTTAATCACAAAAAGTTCAAACGAAAAAGAATTCATTTAATAGAGTTTAATAGAGTTGTCACAGCTGATATTCCATGATGTAGACACTGTAGCAGGAGAGAGAAAGGCCATTTTCTGACTGGAGAAGGCCTTGGCACCTCTGTGACTTGGTTTCAGCCTTCAAAATGACATTGATCCATTTCCATCTGTCTATCACACACTCACTCACCCTCACCCGGTCTAGGAGAGAGAAGCTTTTTAATTCCTGTCTTCCTATTCCCCCTCCTACAATTATCTACACGTTCTAACCAGCCATAATAATTCTAAAAGTCTGAATGAGCTGCTTCACACATTACGCTTTGTTCTCAAGGACCAATTCCGAGGTTCAAAACACACACACACACACACGGTTTTAGCCTGTAAAAGACACACAAGTGAGAGCATAATCCTTTTCCTGATCACAATTCATACGTGTTTGGCAGGTCAAAGCCACAATTTATATTTGCCTTCCATGAGGGTAGTTGTATTCTGTCTTCTGCAGAACACCCCTCCCAAGGACTTATGAAGCACTGGTTTTCTTGTGGCATAAGCTTTCACTGACTACACTTCACTTCAGATGCATGAAGTATATCCTTAGCTGCAAAATATTTATTTTATGTATATAAATCAATGTATTATCTATCAACTCTCCAACTTCTCACAGATGAAAACGAGGAATGTAGGTAGAGCTGACTCATCCAACCTGCTGTGACCCCAAGGAGATGGGAAAACCTCAGGGTGAAATTCCTGGGGGGAAAACCCATGGGAAAAGTTCTAAGTGGCTCCTTGGTCATCACAGCAGCCAACATCGGGTTACTGGAGGGGGCACGGATCTGCCTGTGGTGCCATGTGAGTCTTCTGGCTGGAGATAGAACCTGCTGCCACAGTTTCTGAATACAGGGCTTCAGTGGCTTCAGATGGGACAGGGTGAAGAAAACGGTGAGAAAGGGGATTGGCAGATGGAGGGGAAAAGGGTGGAGCCAAGAGAGGAATAAGTATAAGAGTAGAGGAAGCCAGCAGGAGGATGTGGTGGAAGCTAATATGGTGGTGGAAAGATGAAAGAGCAGTGGAGGAGACTGAAAAAAAAACACCACCAAATGAGGTGGTGGCAGAGGTGGTGGCAGCAGCGGTGGCAACAGCAACAACAGCTAAGGCCAGATGGAAGAAGAACAAAGAGGAGAAAAGGAGAGATGGGGGATAGGAACCCTTAGCCGTCCAGGGAGGATGGGGAGCCATGCATTGGTTGCAGCTGGGTGAACAGCAACTCTCCCTTAGGCAGATGCTGTGAACTGTGGATGCTTCATGCATGAACCCCAAATAAAAGTCCGTTTAAACAAAATGTGAGCCTGCCCTAATCCTTGTCAGCATGGAAGGGGGCTCAGTGTGCCTGGATTCCACCCCTCTTGTCATGCCAAGCAAGCCCTCCACCTCCAATATTACACACAGTTGAAGGCTATATTCTACCTGCTATATTCATTCTTGCTGTGATAGTCTGTTCTGTACCAGTTTAAAAACAAAGATGACATTTGTTCTTTGGTTAATGAAACATAATTTGTCTTAGAATATGTTATCTATCAACAGTTCAAAACATATCAGCGCATGCAAAGGAAGACTGCACTACATAATGCCGTAGCATTCCCGTTCATGCATCTGACTAGAGGTAGCATCCATCCAATCACCACCACTTGGAGACTTCACTTCTAGAGACCTGAGGAAAAGGAGCTGAATCCTGAAGAATAACTCCAGCAATTCATGCTAGCAAAACCCGAGTGTTTTTTTTTTTGGAAACCACCTTGAAAACGTAGGGCTGAGAGGTGAGACAGAAATGGTTTAAAACTTTAAAGAAAGGCATCCACATAAGGCAAAATCAAGATTATCTATGGTAAATATTTTCAGTTTCAGTCACCTTTATTGGCATGATAGGTAAATATTTTCAAGAGGAAACTATGACTTAAGTATAATGTAACATTGTAAAAATGGGCCACAATATTATGAAATGCACTAAGTAAAACACTGTATTGCCACTGTTTACTCCCTCTATATCTGTACCTGTGAACCAAGCATACCATTTCATGAATCTGATAAAGGGGGCTATAGTCCACAAAAGCTTAGGTCTATGATATGTCTGTTTCTCTTTACGGCTCCAAAGAACTCTCAGTAATGATTTGCATATGGATGATTCAAAAAATATTTTATATGTTGTTGTACACATGCCCTGTGTCTTTGTATTTGATGCTGGCACCTAGGAATTGGAAAATTTCCCTCCAGCTCTAGAACACTGGATACATTTGCTCATCTTGGAAGGTGGGAAGGAAGTCACAATACGGGGGGGGGGGGGGGATCCAACTACTTCTAGGGGAAGCCTTGATTGACAGATGCAATGAAGGGATTAGCCTCTGAGAGTCAAAACTAATCTCCATATCATCTTTGAAACAGTGACTTTTTAGACAGCTTTTAAAGTGTCATGCTTCATTCTCTCTTTCATGTGCTTGGACAGTTAGGCAGAAATCCACCAATACTTCATTTCAGAGGAGCAGCCATGTTATTTTTTTCATGCACCTCAAGGTTTTTTTGTTTTGTTTTGGCTACCCCAGGCTAAGGGTGGAACAATATGCTAAAAGCAACACAGGCCTGCTCCTGAAAATGGTATCTGCACTTCGAGTTTCACCCACCACCTCCTCCAGTATCATAGAGGGGCATTCACACTGGCTCATGATAACCTCACATTACCCATTTCCCTGCCCTGCTAATGGCAGCCAAAGATGTGCATCCAGGGCAGGGAACTCGTCCCCCTAGCATCCTGGAGCTCCACCCATATGATCTCAAACAAGCCACTCTGTCTCAACCCAACCTCCTTCTTCTATAAAATAGGAATACTGACCTACCTTCGGCTAAACTATACATGATGGCGGCAGATGCCTGTTTTCCAATGAGAAATCTGCCCTAATCACATCTCAAGCAGTGGATATAATTTAAAACCTTGTATGATGCAGCATACAATTGCTGCGTGCATGCATGCATGTGCTGAATCCTTCTCCCATGCATCTTTCTGCAGGCATAGGAACACGCCTGCTGGTTCAGGCCAAAGTTCCATCTAGTCCATAATCCCGGGTCTCTTAGTGGTCAACCTGATGCCTCCAGGAAGCCCACAAGCAAGCGCCTAATCAGTGGATGGGATGACTGAGTAATGAAATCCAGAAGGTGGGGTTATCATGAGGGGTCAGCAAATAGGCAGTTACCTAATGCCAAACTGCGGGCTATTATTGCTTCCTCTAGGGGAATGTCTGGGAACGGCTGTTCTTAAGCCCCCTCTCCCTCTAATAATGTCTGGATGAAATAACTGTCAGCCCCAACCAGAGCTAGAACTTCAGAATCCTGCCCAACCCAGCCTCCCTCTCCTGAAAAAAGGCACTGATGTCAGTAACCCCTGCGGAAGAAGGACGAAGAGTAAATGTTCACTAGCGGAGAGCACAGTGGAAGTCCTGCACCAGTCCCAGCAGGCAGAGAACAGCAATCTTTTTCTTCTTCTAAATTTAAACACAGCCTGTGAGCTGTTTACGTTGCAGACGGCAATTCTGACGGCTGATGGTGAGCAAGGGGTTTTGTTATGATTAGCAAATACAGAATTCAGCATCACATCTTTCTTCCCTTCCCCCTCTCTCTCTCATACGCACACATCAGCCAACCTCTCTTGATTTACAAGGCAGAAAGAATATTTGCATATTTTCCATGACAAAGAGAAAGATTTTTTTTCAGAGGAGATACACTCCCAAAGGGAGTCCATCTTTGAATTACTACTACTTCTCTCTCTCCCTCTCTGTCTCTTTCTCTAGCTCATACACACACCCCAACCTCCCAAAGCCAAGATAACAGAGTGACTCATTCTAAAGGATGAAGATTCGGTGTATTCAGTAATGGCAAGCGCCGACGTTATTTCCAGAAGATGTTCCTCTCTCCATTCCTTCCACCCATTCCCATGCCTCACTTCTTGACCCCCTGTGCTTCCTTTTCTCTCCAACTGCCCTCCATAGGAGGCGGAGGCAATACGGGTGTTATGATCTTGGTACTGGATTTTAGGCAGCCACAAAATGTCATCATGACAGACAAAGCGGGGGGGGGGGTGTACTGCACTCAAAGACCTCTAAATGCAATCTGGATTTGGGCACAGAAATTTGGCTTGATAAATTTTATTTTATTTTTAATGAAAACAAAATGACTGGTCCCATCCTTCAGTGGCTGCAGACAGAGCAGGGCATGCTGCAGAAAAGTTCGAGCAATTTCTGAAGAAAGGTCATCTATGAAAAAGGTCATGGGAAAACAGTTCTAGTAATGAGGGGCCTCTCCGTAATCCCAACCTCTGTCAGTGTTACTACTACCCCTCTCCACTACTGATGAACAGGCTCCCTGCAGTCCTTGTGAAAATACTCTGAATTCTTTTGAAACCCAAATACTGTGTTACAGATAACAGGCTTATATAAATTAAGCAGTTTTAGAGGAATTTTCCACGAAGTGGAAGTGCTCCCTTCTTGTTTCCTTGGCACCAAAATTATGGAATTCCCTTGTCTGGGACATTCAACTGTCCCCTTTATCCTTGTCTTCCGCACGCAGGTGAAGGAAGACCTTTCTCTTTTTGTCTGGCATCCCTTTGATGGTTCTCACTGACCCTCCTTCCCGTCCCAGTTTGTTTTAATTTTTTCATACATACAGTTATGTGTTTTTACACAGCTTTAAGGTTGACAATGAAGAAATTTTCTATTCCTTGGCTCCATTGTCAACTAAAAGGGAGACTGCAACCAAGAAATCAGAAAGAAGCTGAGACTGGGAAGGGCAGCTATGAAGGAACTAGAAAAGATTTTTAAGTGTAAGGATGTGTTACTGGTGACCAAGGTCAAGATAATTCATACCATAGTATTCCCCATTAATAGGTACGGGGTATGAAAGTTGGACAATGAAGAAAGCTGACAGGAAGAAAGTTGATTCCTTTGAAAGGAGGTTTTGGAGAAGAGTTTTACAAATAGCATGGACCACTCAAAAGACAAATAAGTGGTTTCTAGATCAAATCACACATGAAAGACATGAAGCTGCCTTATACTGAATCAAACCATTGGTCCATCAAGATCGGCATTGTCTACTCAGACCGTCAGCAGCTCTCCAGGGTCTCAGGTGGATGTCTTTCACATTACATACTGCCTAGTCCTTTTAACAGGAGATGCCAAAGACTGAAAGTGGGGCCTTCTGAATGCAAAGCAGAGGCTCTTCCACTGAGCCACAATCTCTCCCCCATCAAATCAAGCCTGAACTCTCCCTAGAAGCTAAAATTACTAAACTGAGGCTAATGTACTTTAGTCACATTACGAGAAGACAAGAGTCATTGGAAAAGACAATAATGCTAGGAAAAGTTGAATGCAGCAGGAAAAGAGGAAGACTCAACACGAAATGGATTGACTCAATAAGGAAAGCCACAGCTCTCAGTTTGCAATACCTGAGCAAGGCTGTTGATGATACTATGTTCTGGAGGTCCTTATATCATAGGGTCGCCATAAATCAGAAGTCACTTGACAGCATTTAACACACAAGTGTGAGGTTTGTGTGTGTGCGCACCGTCAAGTCACAGCTGACTTACACAGCCCATCGGATTTTCAAGGCAAGAAACGTTTGGAGGTGGTTTGCTATTGTCTGCCTCTGCATGGGCTGAGAGAGTTCTGAGAGAACTGTGATTGGCCCAAGGTCACCAACAGGCTTCATGTGGAGAAGCCGGAAATTGAACCTGGTTCTCCAGATTAGAGTCTGCTGCTCTTAACCACTATACCATGCTGGCTCTCACTGAGTGTATTTTAGCTTGTTTTGATGTTTTCATTGTTTGCTGCCTTGGAAACCCTAAGTTGGGTGGAAAGACAACCTAAATGCTTTAAAATAAATCAATAGATAGCCAGCATGGTGTAGTGGTTAAGAACGGTGGTTTCGAGTGGTCGGGTCTGATCTGGAGAACCGGGTTTCATGCCCCACTCCTCCACACGAGCGGCAGTCGCTAATCTGGTGAACTGCACTTGTTTCCCCACTCCTACACATGAAGCCAGCTGGGTGACCTTGGGCTAGTCACAGCTCTCTCAGTCCACCTACCTCGCAGGGTGTCTGTTGTGGGGAGGGGAAGGGAAGGCGATTGTAAGCTGGTTTGAGTCTTCCTTAAGTGGTAGAGAAAGTTGGCATATAAAAACCAATTCTTTCTCTTCTTCTTCTGAGCAGGGGAGCATTGGGATGGCTTTGAGGAGGCAACACACAGGTAGACTCTATAAGCCCTACACTTCAGTTTCCATTTCCCAGTGTCCCCCAATTAATTTCAATACTATGTGAATCATATGGTGATGAAAACAGCTGTCCTGCAGTGCCCTAGCTCTTAGCATGCCTTGTATTGCCTTCCTTTATGACTGATCACATGGTCTCAAGTGACTGCCGAAAGCCACAGAAATCATTGAAGGGGCCATTAGTCATCTAGCAGAGTGCCACAACCAACAGGAAAGGTAACCACCTCACAGATGACTTCATACAACCTGGGCTGCACGTGTTTCCATTATCTTTTGTTATTTCTAACTGTAGTTCAAGGGACTGTTAATCTTTAAAGCCTTATATGACCTGGGACCCAAAAGATTGAAGGCCCACCTTCTTTCTGAATTTGTACACCAACTCTGCCCATCATACCTACTTCTCCTTTTTATCTCCTCTCATTGGACCGTTTGGGCAATTGTGACCCATTCCAGGTCTTTTCGTTATTTTCTGCAAAGTTCTGGAACAGGTTACTGACGGATATGCAAAGCGTTTCTCCTCCCTGTCTTCTGAAAGGCCTGTAAAAAAAAGTTCTAGCTTTTTGCTAAAAAAAAATTAATGCTGGGCTGCCATTTATAAAACATACATTTGGTTATAAATTGATAGATGTGTACGCGTTTGGGTTTTATGAGGTGTTTTTATGGTTCATGTTACAAGCAACCAGGATAGTGCCAATCTGCAAGTCTGATTTATCATTATATGAAACATCATACAATTAGTTTTCCAGAAAGCAGGCTGGCAGTAGCTTGCCCAATGCCTTCTGAATCTTATGGATGACTTGGAACCCCCACCATCTACACTCCACACTTATTTACTGTATTTATTGTTTGCCTTTCTCACTGAGACTTGAATCATGGCTCTTCGGCAGCTCAAGCAAATGGAGCTGCAACCTTTGGCCTGCCCTGAGGACCCTCAAGGAATGATCCCCCGCAATCCCACATCCTCAGCTTATATCGTCTGGGAATCCCTGCAGCCTCAGCCAAATAAATCAGTGCAAGCCTTAAGCAGCCCTACCCACTGTTGCTTCCTTTCTATATACTTCCTCCCAGCTGATAAATGTGCTGATGGCAGCATCAGTCAAGCCAGTTTGTAGTGAAAGAAACTATCATTATTCCTTTATATTTAACAATTTTCAGGAACTGGTAGTTTGTGGACTTGCTCTAAAAAAAATCAAATGACTTTAATTAGGTCTAGAACAAAGCTTCGAGACTGCTTTTACAAGAAGTTTTACATGCAGTTCATGACAAGCTTGTTTTAAGCAATTCTGTTAGTCTTTCTGCCGACCCAAAAACATTACACAGTTGGCTTACTGCAAGCTTCCTTTTCTTTTGCACTCATCCATGTACAGTACAAGCAAAGGTTTCTGGAGTCAACCATGAAATCACGGGACCTGGACGTGTGTCCATCTGCCATCCATTAATTCTTACACAATTTTCTAGACTGGGGAAAATGACCCCACAGACTGACCCCCAAGGGTCTGATTCAGTATAAGGCAGCTTCATATGTTCATATGTCATGTAATGTTTATGTATTACTAGATGGGGCTACGGAGGAAACAAGTTTGGTAAGCCCCAAAGGATAGCTTTGGGATCTGTTAGCTTTCCAAACACCGTTATTGCTTTATTAGTAGTGTTGGCTTTCTCAGCCCCTGAGATATTGCCCCCAAGGAATCCTGCACACCTTGCTCTGGTCCCAGTCCAGGCTGTCATGTTTCTGTATGAAAACCACCATGTGGAGTACCATAAGGAACTGCAGAAACCAGGAATGGGGCCCCAACTGCCACTTTGAGCCTCAGGGAAAGGATGGGGAGCAACATCAAAGGCAGAACCCATGAAGCTGCCTTCTACTGAATCAGACCTTTGGTCCATCCAAGTCCATATTGTCTACTCAGACCGGCCGCGGCTCTCCAGGGTCTCAGGAAGAGGTTTTTCACATCACCTACTTGCCTAGTCTCTTTAACTGGAGATGACGGGGACAGAACCTGGGACCTTCTGCATGCCAAGCAGATGCTCTACCACTGAGCCACCTGATCCAGCACCCTGACTGAGGAGCAGGATCTCACCCTTGCTTCACTTCTCACGTTAAGGTGTACTTCAAACTCCTAGCCACTATCTATTCAAATCTATATAAGGAAACAAACACAGATTAATTTCCCTTAATGCTCATCCCAAGACTCAGGGTGCCTCCAAGATGCAAGCCTCCCACCCCCATGTATTAACCTGAGCCAGCCCTTTTCCTCTTCGCTCCATCTGTCTTTCTAGACTGAATCAGCCTCTTTCAGGGCAATCTGTCCCCAGGCCCTCCATTACCAAGCCTAGCCACCTTTGAGAGGCTCTCTCTTTCTCTCTCCCTAGTTGTAGCCATCAACTTCTTTTATTAATAATGAGTGTCTGGTGTGTGTGTGTGTTTTAATCAGCTCTTTTTGCCTTAGGCACAGCCCATAATATAGGGCTGGCAGGCCCTGGGTGAGGCAAGGCCAGATCTGCAAAATGCTGACAAACCACCCTCCTCCCAGCATGCCCTGCGCACAGGTCAGGGTGCAGCACGAATTAAGCAGCGGTTGCGTCTTCCCCTCCTCTTCCCTAAATATGGATCAAGCCTCACCCTTCCAAACAACAGAGAAAACACAGAAATGAGAAACGGCGGGTTTATGTGGCATCCTGCAAACGCTTGTGTCATCATCAGTCTGTCAGTTTTTAAACAAATGTATTGCGACGTGCATTTTCACAGACTCTTCGAACTTCTGTTGGTTTTGACGGTGCCAGAAATGCTGTTCTTTTTTTATGGCAACAGAGAACAATGCGGGTACATTCTCTACTCTTGAGGAATGTGCAATCCACCATTTGCACGATACAATCTTTTTTATTTGGATATAAATATGTTACACGATTATACTTGTAAATGCTTGTTCTGCCATTTAAATATTGCCCAAAGTACAGGCAAATAACTGATAGGAGAGGCCAAGTTTGTTCTGAGTTTACTCTAAAGCAAGTCTGACACAGCTCAGGATTGCAAGAGGAAAAAGTATGGTGCCTTGGGCATGTATTTGCCTCAATAATAAGCGACCCACAACCTGCTTCCGCAGATACGAGCTTTCATGAAAGGAAGAAAATGGGGTATTCATAAGGACTCCTGCTCTACCGCCAAATGGTACATTCACAGTTGCCAATCACCAACACTGTGTACAAGCTGTGAAGTAATCAGTTTCCAGCACAATCTAAGAGGACACACAGCTTTCAGGACTTGACCATGGGATTAAGATGCCCCCCCCCAAATGAACGCTTAACTAATCCTAAATTAGTTCCCATATGAACCTCACCGAAACTGGAGATCAGCCAGCGAGGCCCTGGCTCAGGTTCCATTTTATGTGGAAGTCAGATTGGCTTCCACAAGAAATAGGGCAGCCCCAGAGGCCTGCAAGCATGTCACAATTGAAAATGCCCTGCAGCACCCTTTAAAAACCAAATGAAACACACAACCCGACGAAGCATTCTGAAGAACAGATAAGCTTGCATACTCTTTTGCGCCTTAAAAGATACTGTACGGGGGTTTTGTTTTTCTTTGGGCCAGTGTGGCTAACAGCGATCACTGTAGATCAGGCCTTTCTTGATTTGGTCTGGTCAAAAAACACAGCCTACTGCTGAGTTTCCTTCTTTCTGACACCCTCCTAAAACTACAGTTCTTTCCACTGCGCTTTGGATCATCCCTGTGGCTGTACACAGTACCAATAACATTCCTGTGCATGATACTGTAGCATCTCCAGTGTTTCAACATCTCTACTGAGATTTGACATCCCAGAGACACTGTGTTAGTATCAACATGCCCTGTCATAACGACGGTAATGGTGCATTAGTAACAGCATGCCATAGCAACAGTCACACAACTCGAGCTCTCTGGGAAGTTTTATTACGCTGTCTCTCGGCCTGTGTAAGTTAACAACTGCCAGGAGAGGTTAAAAAACAAGCAGATAAGGGCAGGAACCTCCCTCAGTTTCCACTTAGAACTAAGGAGGCTTTCTTAACTGTATGACCTTAAATCAAAAGGATTCAGTTTGGCCAGAAAGGGGACTGTGGTATTAAAAAACAGATTTGCTCTGCAAGGCATTAGTGATAGGGAGCTACATTTCTACTGACAGGGGGGGATTCTTTCCTTGTGGCAACTGTACATGTTGGAATGAATATACACAATGCATGTACTGAGACACATGTGACCACTTACAAGACACATGTGCAAAATCAAACTGAATTTCTTTTACAAAGTACTGTACCATGACACACACCCTTTACTTTCTAGATGATTCTCCTTCCCTAAAGACAATTCCAGGGGTTGGACAGAAGTTATAAGAACTGCTGATTCCATTTGCATCTTCAAAACCTCTCCCTATATTCGAGCAACTTACCTGGAACACATCAAGGTCCCTATTTCTTTGAACTACCTATTTCTACCAAAAGGGTTTCCGCATAAGGAATGGTTCCAAAAATAACAGTTTGTGAATTTCACTCCTGGAAAAAAAAATTGTGATGGTGAATTTCACTCTTGGGAAAAAAATTGTGATATGAAATGGGCTGTTGAAGATGTTATAAACAGTTTTAACTGCCTAAGTCAGTGGTCGGCAAACCGCGGCTCCCGAGCCGCATGCAGCTCTTTGGCCCCTTGAGTGCGGCTCTGGAAAGCGCCCTCCTCCCCTTTTCCCTCCCCTCACAGCGCGGCCGGGTTTTGCATGCGGCGCTCGAGGGCCGGCGACGCCAAGGCGGGTGGGAGCAGCCAATCAGCGGGCAGGATTTTTTCCGCTGGTTTTGGCTGGCTGAGGAGGCCGAGGCGTTGAGGAGGAGGAGGCGGCAGCGGCGGGCAGGGCCGAGCCGGGGTGGCGGGCATGGTGGGCAGCGAGGAGAACTACTACGGCAAGCACGGTGAGCCCCGGAACCGCTGGGCCGAGCGCAGGAGGGCAGCGCCGGCGGGGTTGAGCCAGGGAGCACGGCCACTGGCCGGGCTGGAGGGGGCGCCGGCCAGGCCCCTCGGCGGCGCCCCCCCGTCTAAATGTAGCCAAGAGGCGCAGGAAGTCGGGGCTGCGCTGGAGCGGCGCCGAGAGCCCTGGGGGGCAGGGGGGGTCCGGCGGCATCCCGGCCACGCGCCCAGCCCGGCTCCAAGTTTCAGTGGAGTTCGCGCAGCAGCCCACTGGCCTGGGTAGTGCTCCGGCCGGGCGAGTTTGGCCAGGCGGCGGGAGGCGCCAGCTTCAACCCCCGGCTGTTCCAGTTAAAGGGACCGGGCAGAAGGTGATGGGAAAGACCTCTCCCTGAGACCCTGGAGGGCCATGGGGAGGGGCCATGGCTCAGCGGCAGAGCCTCTGCTTGGCGCCAGAAGGTCCCAGGTTCAACCCCCCCGGCATCTCCGGTTTAAGGGACCGGGCAGGTAGGTGAGGTGAAAGACCATTTATGAATGGGAGGTTTTGTCTTGGATTTGCCACTCAGATGCACATTTTCCCCATCCAGATTCTCAAAACTCTGCATGGGGGGTTATTGGCCATTTATGAATGGGAGGTTTTGCCTTGGATTTGCCACTCAGATGCACATTTTCCCCATCCAGATTCTCAAAACTCTGCGTAGGGGGTTAGGTTATTGGCCATTTATGAATGGGAGGTTTTGCCTTGGATTTGCCACTCAGATGCACATTTTCCCCATCCAGATTCTCAATACTCAACAATAAGCCCCCCTGCAGAGTTTTGAGAATGCAGATGGGGAAAATGTGCATCTAGAGAGCGGCAAATCCAAGGCAAAACCTCCCATGCATGAATGGTTGTTAAAAGGCATTTTGGCTCTCAAAAGAAATCGCAATCGTTGTACTGTTGATATTTGGCTCTGTTGACTAATGAGTTTGCCAACCCCTGGCCTAAGTCATCAGTTCCCTTCGGAGTCCAATGCATTTAAGACAAAATGCCCTTCCCTTACTCATTCCAAGTTCATTTTTCTTCCAGCACAGGTGGGTTGCCACTTGGGAGTTTCCGCCAGCAGGCTCTATTGCAAGCAAGATGATAGCAATTACTACACTTGGCATTTGTATACCACTTTCAAATGACTTTACAATTATTATGTTCTTATACTCCTCACAGTAGCCCTGTAATGCAGGCCAGTATTACTACCCTCATATTGCAAATGGGTGACTGAAGAGGAAAGTGGCTTGCCTAAGACTTCCTGAAGAGAAAAAAATGCCCCCCCCCCATTTTTTGCCATCAAATCACAGCTGAATTATGGCAACCCTGTGGAGTTTTCAAGGCAAGAGACGTTCAGAGGTGGTTTGCCACTGCCTGCTTCTGCGTAGCACCCCTGGACTTCCTTGGTGGTCTCCCATCCAAATACTAACCAGGGCCGACCCTGCTTAGCTTCCAAGATCTGGCTAGCCTGGACTATCCAGGTGTGTCCCTTTAGAAGCAGCTTAACTGCATGTTATTTTTCAAAAACCTGGAAGTCAGAAATCTCTGCAAAAACAATTACACCTCTAGCAACTGCACTCTATCCAGGACAGATCCATTCACCTCACTCTACATTATCAGTCAATAGTGCTGTAGCCCAATTAAAGGGGATCTGGACCATGTACGCTTCAATTGGTTCACTGACTAATTAAATCTGCATAAATTTGGGAGAGGGAAGCACTCTGTTCTTACAGGATGAAATTGCAGCTGGCACCATTAGAAGAGGCATTCCTTCCTATGTGTGAGAGGAGTAATTTGACTTCTGAAATGGTGCTCAACACCTGTATTAAAAATAATTAACTTCGTAAAAAATGCAGTCTGATTTAATCAGGGGCATGTTTTGAACCAAACAGCAAAATGCTTATAATTGATTTTTTCTGATTAAAAATAAGAATATTACAGCTCTATGCTTGTTACATTTTCATCCCAGCCTTCAAAGAGCTTAAGATGGAGCAACTCTCCCTCCTTTTTATCATCACAACAACCCTGCAAGGTTGGTTAGGTTTGCTTGAACACTTGCCCATAGAAGTGCAAAACCGAATGAAGAACTCTGCCCTGACACCGAGAACTGACCGGCATATGTATTGGGAGAGCCCACAAATACCATTACAGCTTTCCTACTGTGTTATATTTTTTCTGTTACCTTTCTGCCATTATAATTGGGTTACTTTAACATTTTGAATGGTGACTGGGGAAGGAAGGAGGAGGATGGAGCAGGAAGTAGGATCACATGACTATAGAAAGTCATCCCTATTTTTGTGCTGCAAAGTGCCAGCTAAGGCCCGAGGAGGAATTGATCATGTAAGCCCTGCCTGCATGGACCACTGATGATACCGCAGAAAATATCACAAGATGACAAGTTTAACACTTCAGATAGAACTGCCAATTCAGATGGGAAAACTGAGGCTTGGTCCACACGTGCAAGAGAAGGGGGTGGTAAAACACTCGCCAACCTCCAGGTGGGGCCTGAAGATCTCCTAGAATTATAACTGATCCCCATATGACAGTGATCGGTTTCCCTGGAGAAAATGGAGGGTAAACCCAAAGGCATTATACCCTGCTGAGATCCCTCCCCAAACCCCACCCTCCCCAGGATCCAGCCCCAAATTTCCAGGAATTTCTCATCTTAGTAATAGTAATCAGGTGACAGGCTAGCACCTATTAATAATTCCCAAGAAACGAGAAAGTAGTACAGCATGAAAAGGATTAGGCTCAAACCTCCTGCCCTAATGTGCTTTTTTTTTTTTAATTTGCGAGGAAAGCATTGAAATACGACTCTCCTACCTGCAGTCTGAAGTGGCACTGGTCCACTCTACCACCTTTTCCCGCTGCATGTGGAGATCAGGCCAAAGCAAACCCACCCAAGAGCTCATCTGCACATTTGCAAGTGCATTAAAATGTATGCAAATTTTTTTTTTAAAGATCATTGAAACTAAAACTGCAGGGAGAGGAGGGAAAACAAGCAGCTGGAATGCAAAAACGCTTGCAAAATAAATCAAGGCAGATTACAGCTGGCCAGTTAGCAAACCATCATGAAACCTGCTGCAGACCTGCAAGGAGAGCCCAATCCAACACCTAACTGAACAACAAGAAAACAAAAACAAATCAAGAAAACAAATGATCTGATCAGCCTCTCCTTCTTTTCGGACAACATGAGATGCACAAAGAGGATTGCACTAGCTCCTATGTCAACCTTTTGACGCTGCTCTAGGAAGGAGTCCTTCACTACAGAAATTGGTCTAACAATAGTTACAGTCTTTCCTGTTTTCCATCGCTTTCTCACATATCCCACCACTAGGGCCCAAATGAACTCCTACTACTGCCCCATCAACTGTCCCCCCCACCCACTACTCACATGACTGCTATAACAGCTGGAATTACTTTGCTCCCAGAATTTGCTGGAGGGATGAAAACTCCCAATACTGTGTAACTTCTGCTTCATTTTTCAGGATTGTGTTGTCCCCTGTGATTATACATAGCATTTATATTGTTGCTTCATGATAATCAAAGCACTTCGTGTATGTTAGCTCAGCAATCCTGACAACAGCCATTTTGTAAGGCTTTCTATCATCGTCATGCTTATATTGCAGATTGGGGGATAAGGCGTTAAGGTACAGTGGCATGCCTATGGCCACTTTACCATGTTCATGGATGCAGCAAGACATATGGTGCAGTCCTAAGCAGAGTTCCACCCTTCTGAGTAGACTGACTTCAGTGGAATCAGAAAGGTGTTTTTTTTTTTTTAGAACTACATACTAAAGGCCCAAAGTGATGCAATACTTGGAGCTGCATGAATGAGCTCTCAATCATCCCCCCCCTTTAAAAAGCATGTATGTGAGGCCCTGGAGGGAAGGAGGCATAGTATAGCCCAATGTTGTCATACCTCAGAAGCTAAGCAGGGTCAGAACTTGGAAGGGAGACCACCAAGGAAGGCTCTGCAGAGGAAGGCAATGGCAAACCACCTCTGCTCAGTCACTTGCCTCAAAAGCCCCTTGCTGGGGTCGCCAAACGTCGGCTGTGACTTGACGTCACTTTACACACACATTTGAGGCCCCAGTTTGAGAAGTGTGACACAGCTGGGGAGGGGGTTCAGCTTTCTTAAGTCTGACATTTTCTGCCCAGGGCTATTTCGTATCAGGAAAATGGCATGGGGGTGGGGGAGCTTCGACCCCTGTCTCCCCCTGGGTAGTCATGATCTAAGTCAGAACCCTTTGCAGCTGCTTTCTTAGAGGAAAAAAAGGCACAGAAGCTCATTCACACACCTTTCAGCATCAGGTCTAGCTCTGCTTTTAGTCACTGTATAACCTTTGGTAACAATACTACTATAGTACAAATGAGTATGTGTTGCTGCAGACAAAGTGACCCCTGTTGAGTGCCTTACTGCATTTTTCACTCGCAATGATTTATGGCAGACTACCTCCTACTAAATTCAGATAGTTTCTGGTTAAGCACAGGAGTCTCACAGGGTCAAACTACTATATGTGCATTGCGGAAGATCAGTGAATCTCCCGATATTTCCCATAATGTGCATTGTGTGCAAGTATACTTGTCTTTTTTTCCTACCTGGGCTTGGGAGAAGAAGCAATCGTTAAAAAATGACTAACACTTCTAATAAAATATTACACAATTTCACCAAAAAAAAACCACACAAAATTTCAATAAGTGCAAACAATAGTGTGTAACAAAGAAGCAACTGTTATAGGGCACACCCAGAAGATAGGGCTGCCAATGCCCCCAGCTCCTGTTGCTCACCGCCACACAAATAGCGGTGGTGGTGGGAGTAAAAAAACAATGGCGGTGTTGCCTGCAGCGCTGCATCATTTCCCATAAAAACCCAGAAGTGACAAAGGGTAGTTCAAGGAATCATCGGAACCTCTATGGTGTTAACCCCCTGGCCCAAATGATCCAGCACCACGATACTGGGACAGTATGGACAGCCAAACCCACAGACGACTCCTCATGCTACTGGGTGATCCTTCTCGTGTCAGCCTGCCCTACTGCTCATCCCACACAACTTACACACTGTCCAGTAGTGTGTACTGCACACTGTGCAGTAGTGACCATGTAAAATTGAAATTTAAGAACTTGGGGAAGCTGTACATAATCAGACGTATAAGGTTGGACTTTAGGAAAGCTAATTTTAACAAATTCAAAGTTATGCTGGGTAAAATCCCATGGTCAGAAATACTTAAGGAGAAGGGAGTTCAAGAGGGGTGGGAGTTTCTTAAAAGCGAAATATTGAAGGCACAATCACAAATGATTCCAATGAGAAGGAAAAACGGGAGGAACCTAAAGTAGCCAGGGTGGCTCCATAAACAGCTTTCTAAAGAGCTGAGAATTTTAAAAGGCTCATTTAGGAAATGGAAGGAGGGCAATATAATCAAGAATGAATAGAAACAAACAACCCGTGCTTGTAGGGAGAGCATTACAAAAGCTAAAGCTCAGTATGAGCTTAGGCTAGCAAGAGATGCTAAACACAAAAAAAAGAGAGCTTTTTTGGTTATGTTCAGAGCAAGAAAAAGAACAAGGAAGTGGTAGGCACACTGTGGGGAGACAAAAGTGAAATTTTGACAGATGACGAAGAGAGGGCAGAACTGCTCAAATCCTACTTTGTCTCAGTCTTCTCATTCAAGGGAAATGGTGCTCAATCTGGCAGAAAGATAACAAATGATGAGGGTAGGGAGTTGCAGCCTAGGATAGGCATAGGGGTGGCACGTAAACACCTGGTTTCTTTATATGAAATCAAGTCCTTAGGGCCAGATGAATTACATCCTAGAGTGCTGAAGGAACTTGCTGATGTAATTTCAGGGCCTCTGTTCATCATTTTTTAGAATTCTTGAAGAACAGGTGAGTTGCCAGAAGACTGGAGGCAGCCAAATGTTGCCCCCATCTTCAAGAAGGGGGAAAAGGAGGCTCCAGGTAACTACTGACTCATCAGTTTGACATCTATACCTGGAAAGCTTTTAGAACAAATCAACAGTCAGTCAGTCCTTGAGCATTTAGAAAGGATGGCTGTGATTACTAAAAGCCAGGTTCCTCAAGAACAAATTACTACTTTGTTAGATCAGGGGAGTGGTGTGGACATAGTTTCATCTGGACTTCAGTAAGATTCCACATGATATTCTTGTTGAGACGCTGGTAAAATGTGGTTTGGGTTCTATTACTATTAGGTGGATTTGTAACTGGTTGATAGGTCACACCCGAAGAGTGCTTGTTAATGGTTCCTCATCCTCTTGGAGAGGAGTGACAAGTGGAGTGCCTCAGGGATCTGTCTTGAGCCCTGTGGTGTTCAATATCTTGATAAATGACTTGGATGAAGGAATAGAGGGGTTGTTCATTAAATCCGCAAATGATACTAAATTGGGAGGAGTAGCAAATACAGTAGAAGACAGAGTCAAAATACAGGATGATCTTAACAGGCTGGAAAACTGGGCTAAAACTAACAAAATGAATTTCAGCAGAGATAAATGTAAATCCTGAATTTAGGTAGGGAAAATCAAATGCATAATTATAGGATGGAAGAGACTTATCTTGGCTTAGTACATGCAAAAAGGATCTAGGAGTCTTAGTAGACCATACCCTGCACATGAGTCAGCAGTGCGATGCGGTAGCTAAAAAGGCAAATGCAATTTTGGGCATCATCAACAGAAGGATAGTGTCCAGATCATGCGAAGTGATGGTATCCCTTTGCTCTGGTTAGACCTCACCTAGACTATTGTATCTAGTTTGGGAACTGCAGTTTAAGAAGGATGTTGACAAGCTGGAACATGTCCAGAAGAGGGCAACGAAGATGATGAGGGGTCTGGAGATCAAGTCCTATGAGGAAAGGTTGAAGAAGCTGGGTATGTTTAGCCTGGAGAGGACACGACTGACAGGTGATATGATAGCCATCTTCAAGTACTTGAAGGGCTGCCCCAGAAGGTCAGACTAGAACCAACGGGTTGAAATTAAATCAAAAGAGTTTTTGGCTAAACATTAGGAAGAACTTCCTGAGAGTTAGAGCAGTTCCTCAGTGGAACAGGCTTCCTCGGGAGGTGGTGGGCTCTCCTCCTTCTTTGGAGGTTTTTAAGCAGAGGCCAGATGCCCACCTGTCAGCAATGCTGACTCTGTGACCTTAGGTAAATCATGAGAGGGAGGGCAGGAAGGGATGAGTCAGTGCTCAGCTCTCGTGGCCCTTTCTTGCATGCCCACAGTAATACCAATCGCCACTTTGGGGTCAGAAAGCAATTTTCCTCCTGGCCAGATTGGCCAGGGATCCTGGAGATTTTTTGCCTTTCTCTGGGCATAGAGCAGGGGTCACTGCGGGGGTGGGGGGGAGGTAGTTGTGAATTTCCTGGATTGTGCAGGGGGCTGGACTAGATGACCTTTGAGGTAACACCCAGCACTCTGTTTCTGTGTTTCTATTTAGATTATAAAAACCCCAAAGGTATTACCAACCAGTTGTCTGTCTTCACTGTGACTTTTCTGAAGGATGGGAATGATTATACAAACTTGAAAAATAAATTAGGCTGCCAGTGCCAGGATTCACAATGAGAAAAGAGTGGAGATCCTGGGCCAGGCTAGAAGCCGTCCATACAAACAAGGGATCCAAAGTCCACATTCGTCCTAACGTGCCCAGCTGAACCTGACAGATGCACGCTGGGCCAACTTTACAAAGAAGCTGTGGATAGCGGCAAGCACAGTCTAGGACCGAAGTAGGCATGGGTACATGCCAGGGCCAAGCAACAAAGGCTGCATTCAGCTACGCATTGCAAGCTGCCAACTTGACCAAGCAATTTTTTAAAAAAGGCAATCAACGATGTACTGTCCCTGTCCTCCTGCTGTGGAGTCTACCCTGAAAGGGCATCTTAGAAGCTACACAGTGAAGCCGTCCAAAGAACCTGCTGTGGGCACGGCCATCTGTGTGGGCCTCGGCCAGTGTTACAAGCCACTGCTCAAAGCTCTGGGGGGGGTCCAGCTTTGAGGTGCAGTCTGTTCTCCTACTACAAGCTGACATTTCCATCAACATGGGTATATTTGTAGCATTCCTGCTAAATACAAAAGGAGTCGCACTGGCCTGAAAGGCAAGTAAATAATACTATTATTTACCTTTACAGGTACTGTGTGAGTCGAGGCTTGGAAGTTCCCATTATGCTTGCACAAGCCCCATATACATCTCAAACATCTGCTCAACATGGGTATCTGCTCACAGACCCAGGCGTACATACAGTTACCATGGTAGGGACTGTTCTAGTCCTCTGCTTGCTTCCAAGACAAACTCTTCAAGGTCAGGGGTCTCCAAGCACTAGCTCTGCCGCTGTTGTACAGTAGCTTGTGCATCCCCTAGAAGACCCAGGAAAAGTCTGCACAAATATCTGCCCCTGGCTCCCCTCCCCAAAAAAGGCTTTTATTTAGTATGATTTCTCTTTGTGGTGTTTAACTGATAGCTTCATTTCTGGTGGTCTTCCTAGTCCATGTTGTTTCTATGGCAGAGCAAAATTTGGTAACGTGACGAAGGGGGGTGGGATAGTCTTCATTCAAAAGTTTGGCAACCTCTGTTCTAAGGCCTGTTTCACACTTATTATTTAACTTAGCTGGTGATTTCCCTCCTGAAATAAATGGATATTTATGTATCTGACACAAGGATCTCCAATCTAGTGACTGTAGGCATAATATATACCTCCCTTCCTCTCCTGGAGCTAAGCTGCCTAGGACTATCAGCTGCTATAGGCTAAGGGTATACAAACTGTA
The DNA here is from genome assembly GCF_029931775.1 of Euleptes europaea. Taxonomy (NCBI): domain Eukaryota; kingdom Metazoa; phylum Chordata; class Lepidosauria; order Squamata; family Sphaerodactylidae; genus Euleptes; species Euleptes europaea. The sequence continues at coordinate 108,523,678 of NC_079313.1, forward strand.
AGACTTGGAGGAGAGGGAAAGATGCGACAACAAGATATTAAATCCATGGCCTTGCAACAGTACAATTTCCAAATATGCCCTTGATCTGCTGGCACTACCCCCTTTCTCAACTGTGGATATAACCTATCTAAACCTTGTAACGGGAAGTTCCTGACCATTGGTGTAACCCATAAAGCTGCCCATGTCTTTGTTTCTAGCAACTGTCCACCTTAATCCCCAGAAAAGGCACTGCTAGACTCTATTTGACACTTGCCTTCTCTATTTGACACTTGCCTGTGTGTGTTAAGTGCTGTCAAGTCGCTTCTGATTTATAGCGACCCTATAAATTAATGACCTCCAAAACGTCCTATTGTTAACAGCCCTACTGAGGTGTTGCAAACTGAGGGCCGTGGCTTCTTTTACTGAGTCAATCCATCTCATGTTGGGTCTTCCTCTTTCCTAGCTGCCCTCAACTTTGCCTAGCATTCTTGTCTTTCTCTGTGATTCTTGTCTTCTCATAATGTGACCAAAAGCCATAGCTCCACTCCAGTGTGATGCATGAATACTGACTGTGGGCCAAGACAAAATGACTTTGGATTCCTGACCACAAGCCCCCCATGAGACCTTTTGGCGCCTTTAACACTTACTGTTGTCAACATGACTTGCACTGCTGTCTGTGCAAAAGCCCAGGCCTGCTTCACAGAATGGAGGGTGGTGAAGATCACCCTCAACCGATGTCTAACAACTTTCACTGCTCTGCCAAAAACAAGTCCGCTGTTGCAATGCAGGAAAGTCCAGGAGTCAATGAGTGCAAGCTCACTCTCCTTACAGATTTTGCACACTGTACATGCCCTTGATGAAGAGCCCGGTGGCACAGAGTGGTAAACTGCAGTACTGCAGTCCAAGCTCTGCTCACGACCTGAGTTCGATCCCAACGGAAGTCGGTTTCAGGTAGCCGACTCAAGGTTGACTCAGCCTTCCATCCTTCCGAGGTCAGTAAAATGAGTACCCAGCTTGCTGGGGGGAAAGAGAAGATGACTGGGGAAGGCACTGGCAAACCACCCCGTAAACAACGTCCGCCTAGTAAACGTCGGGATGGGACATCACCCCATGGGTCAGGAATGGGTCAGCTTGCACAGGGGACTTTTACCTTTACATGCCCTTGAGCCTTCAGATGAAAAGCAACTGTGACCCTTCCGTTTTACTTTTAAGCACCCTAACTCTCCTCAGCACCGCTGACTACAGCATTTTCTCCTTAGCAAATTGTCTTGCACTGTTAACATTTCTCTGCTCGCCCCAGAAACAGATTTATGGAGCATGCCCAAGTGAACTCATGAAATCTCTGTTCCATGGGGCCGGGATCTGTCCAGCCTCACTCCCACGCAGAAATCCCCCAGCCACCAACTTGAGCTCCCCATTCCGTTTAGTAATATTAACAGCTTTAGTGGCAGAAACAGAGAGACTGGAGTTTGGTACAAAGCGAAACAAAATAAAAGAGTCTTCAGGAAGGAAGGAGTCAAAAGCGGGGTGTTTTCCCAGTTTAGCAAATGTGCTAACTCCACACATTCAGAAAGTAATTAAATAAAAACACATAAATAGGGCAGGAACTGGGATTTGTGACCCAATATAAAATTAGCTGTCTCTGCTGAAACATTCAAGCTACAAGCTGTGTTTGGCTGTCTTTGTAATGAGGCTATCCATCTGTAAATTCATTGATGGCACTAGCAGCTCAGCAGATCTGAACTTTGTTCAACAGCATGCAAGCTTACTGAATACTCTCTGCCAGGAACAGTGACATTTGAAAATGCAGGCAGACTGCTCACTTGAGGGGAAAGCGCACCTGAAGTTGGTGAAGGCTTGCCCTTTGGAGGGCTGACTGACATCCTATTTAACCACATACAAAACATTAAGGCCCTGTAGCCTACATTGCAAACGCTTCTACACTACTAATCTACAGGGTTGCCAATCTCCAGGTACTTGCTGGAGATCTCCTGCTATTGCAACATCTTCAGCCAGTAGAGATCAGTTCACCTGGAGAAAATGGCCATTTTGGCCATTGGATTCCCCTCCCCAGACCCTGCCCTCCTCAGGCTCCGCCCCAAAAACCTCCTGCCTGTGGCGGAGAAGGACCTGGCAACCCTAGTAATCTAGAATACATCCTCCAAATCTCACATGTGCTAGAGGCTGCTAATTTCCTCATAGATCCTGCTCCTATGCCTTCAACCATAGCCAGACTTGCTAAACCTCTCTGGGTTAACCTATTCTTGAAGTCACAAAATAAGTCCAGTTTTTAAAAGAAGCTGGTACATGATTTGGGGCCTGACGTACCAGTATAGTTTGGTTTGGTTTCACAGGTGCAAATCTATACCAGTGATGGAGCTGGGCCTGACTTATGGATATACATAAGTGCCCTCAAGTCACAACCAACTAATATTGTCCCTAGAAAGGGGCTTTCAAGGTAAGTGAAAAGCAGAGGTGGTTTGCCATTGCCATCCTCTGCAGAGTCTTGCTTGGAGGTCTCCCATGCAAGTACCAACCCTCTTTAGCTACCAAGAGGTGATGAGATTGAACTATACCATGCTGCCAGGGCTGGGATGAGCATACCCTGAGTTGGGGCAGCTGCCATGGCCCATGGATTCTGGGGGGGGGGGCACCGCTGCTGACCGCTACTCACACATCCCCTCTGATGGCTGCACTCACACCCTTCCAGTGTCTGCTTGTGAGTGCTTTATCAACTGTGCTTCCAGCTGCATATGCTACCTAGTGCTGTTGGAGAAGAGCATGTGAGTGGCGCACAAAGAATAGGTGTTCTTCATAGCCATGGCAGTGGCACTTCTAGCTGAACCCAGCCCCATTAGGAAATGGGTGTGCAGGCAGTGTGGGCTGCTGGGTCTGCGGGTGGTGGGAGAGCCTGCAAGTGGGCAGAGGCAGCATACACAGACAGGAGGGGGCAAACGGATGGGAGGCAAGGCTGCCAATCTCCAGGTGGGGCCTGAAGATCTCTCAGTATTGCAATTAATCACCAGACTCCAGAGATCAGTTCCCCTGGAGAAAATGACTGCTTTGGAGGATGACTCTATGGTATTGTGTCCTGATGAGGTCTCCCGCCTCCCACCCCCTCCTCTGGCTCCACCCCCAAAATCTCCAGGTTTTTCACAACTCACAGCTGACAACCCTAGTGGGTGGGCAAGAAGGGGAGCCTAGTAGTGGGTATAAGGGGCCCCAGGGCCCCACAAAACCTAAAACCAGCCCTGCATGCAGCCTTCCCTTACAGCCCTGACTTACTGCCTGCTTTTCATTTCCTATTCATTTTTGTCCTCCTTTTCACTCCTGAATCTGAATTTTTGCTTGCTCCAGAAAGCGATTTCCCAAATTTAGTCTCTCTCTTCAAAACCATTTTCTGGCAGACATGCAGAAATGAAGATCAGCCCAGGATCCAGAGTGGAGTCTAGGGATACGTCCAGGTGCCAAAATGAATATTTTTAATGGGCTCAACTGGCACAGTAAACACAGCTAAATCCCTCTGAGGCAGCTCTCCCTTCCTGAAGTTGTCTCCAATGTTTGGAACCCATGCAAGCGCTGCTTAGAAAAAAAACCCCACTTTTAGCATTGGCTTAAAAATTATGACTTTGGGTTGCCAGACTGCAAACTGGAAACCATGTCTGTCAGCAAGAGCTCCATTCCTGCAGAGGCTTCTTCAAAACAAAGGTAATGGAAACCTGGTCATTGTTCCTACCTGACCAACATACCTCCCTCTCTCTCTGATCCAACAGGATGCAGAGACTGTAGCGGGCAAGCACTTTCCCCATTTCCCACACTATTAAGCACTGCGCTTGGTCATTCTACTTGTGTTGGAAAAGCTGCCTACCCCTGACCAGAGTATTAAAAGGGTGCCACGGCGGAACAAGGTTTGGCTGGGGCTATTTCCTACTGCAGCAACGCCGCACAGGTTAAAGAAGTCACCAAAGCCATTAAATTCACCCTTGTTTCCAGCCATCCAGCTAACGAAAGCACAAAAGCATCCTCGGAGGCCAGGCGCTGGCAATTCACCTTCACACTACTCTAAATTTTGACACTGTTGAGTATAGGAGCCACATTCAGAGGTGTTGTGACATTCAAAGGCATGCTGCTGAGAAAGGTTGGATTGGGCCCCTCTTCTCACTCACGTGTTTGCGGATACTTAAGCCACAGCACCGGCCCCAATTAAACTACAGCGCTATCCTACAGCCCCCATAGCATCAGGCTTAACCAAACCCCTAAAGAAACCTAGCTATTAAAGAAAACACTGCATGGGAGGGGGCCTTGCAAATACCTGTTTGGCACTGCCTTCAGAACCCAGAACACAGCCGTTTTAACATTAGCTATAAGGGTCCCCTCCTTGCAGCTTGCAGCATCCCCTGCAAGGAACTTGCATGCACTAAACAAAAACGGCAGCTTCATCCCACCTCAGTGTCCTTTGCAGCAACGACTCAAGGAACTGCATTGCCCTGGCTCAAGGTTGCCACGGTGCAGATCGCAGGCTTCTGAAGTACAAGTCCAGACAATGCACATGACTAGAGAGAGCAGAACAGTGCAGGAAGACGACACTGGAGGAAAAGCCGGTGCTGCAAAAAAAGCCTCCCCTGCTCGGCTTCCCTCCCCTCCCTCTGCCACTAAGCAGCTCCTACCTTCGCAAAGGCTCCCCATCTCTGCTGCATCACTCCTCTCCGCTGGGCTGATGCTGTGTGCACAACGCTCCCCCCTTCCTGCACAGCAACCTCTTCTCTAACTTTTACACCCCCACACATTGATTGATGCATACTGCAGTCGCTGCAACCCTCACAGCCCATAGCTGCGGGGTGGGGGGGGAGAGACGATGACAATAACTAAGATCCCCTCCCACGCTGCCAGGACAGAACCTCAGTGCTGGTGTGCCTCTCTCCATCTCCCTTTGCCCCTGGGATTTCCCACTAACACAAACCTAGCAGATGGCTGCAGACTAATAGCAGCAATGCTCACTAGGCACCCAGCAGCATTTGTCAGCTTACTCACCCTCTTTTCAGTCTCCCTCAGTTGCCAACATCTGGCTCATTTCATCGAGGTGTGCAGGAAAACAAATAGCCACTTGCTATCCTCCTCACTAATACAAAAACAATGAGGGAACGCAACATGGCTGTTCCCTTAGAGGTTCAAAAACCTTCATTAGGACTGGGTGTTGCCCTTTCCATTTCATCTAAAGTACCTTGATGAAGCTGCCTTATACTGAATTACTCTTGGTCCATCAAAGTCAGTATTGTCTACTCAGACTGGCAGCGGCTCTCCAAATTCTCAAGCAGAGGTCTTTCACATCACCTAATACCTGATCCATTGCATCTGGCACTTTCTGTATGCAATGCAGATGCTCTAACCACTGAGCCTTGGCTCCTCTTCTTCACAAGAAGGTTTTAGACATGGGAGCTGTTCACCACTCACACTGTGAATAGATTTTGCACAAAAAAATATACTAGAAGGAGAGGAGAAAAACCTGACCATGCAAACGCTATGCAGCAAAATATTGTCGAAGGCTTTCACGGTCAGAGTTCATTGGTTCTTGTAGGTTATCCAGGCTGTGTAACCGTGGTCTTGGAAAGAAAATACCAAGACCACGGTTACACAGCCCGGATAACCTACAAGAAGCTATGCAGCAAAGTTTTCAAGAATATTTTGAAATTAAGGTAGGCCAGTACGAATGGACATGCACAGCATAGCACAACCAGCTTCTAGTTGGTTTGATTTGCTCCCAAAGTAAAAACTAGAGATGTATAGCAGAGGGATCAGCAACTGGAAACGCCACTGCCAAACTTGGTCTCCCAAGTCACACAACTAACCCCTCCAGAGGTATGAAGGCTGGGACAACAGGACTTTCTCATTAAAAAGACCAAAACAGTCTCGCTCACCTCCTGTTATCCCCCTCCTTCTGTAGGTTTTCTGTTGTGGGGTTTTAAACTCTAATTTGTAAGTATCTTGACTTCTGAGGAAAGCAGGGATATAAATATTTTAATGAAGAACATGAATAAGGAGGAGGAGGAGTTGGTTTTTATATGCTGACTTTCTCTACCACAAGGGATAATCAAACCGGATTACAATCACCTTCCCTTCCCCTCCCCACAACAGACACCCTGTGAGGTAGGTGGGGCTGAGAGAGCTGTAACTAGCCCAAGGTCACCCAGCTGGTTTCATGTGTAGGAGTGGGGAAACCAACCCAGTTCACCAGATTAGTGTTCACCGCTCATGTGGAGGAGTGGGGCATCGAACCCGGTTCTCCAGATAACAGTCCACCGTTCCAAACCACTGCTCTTAACCACTAAACCACACAAGCCCTTCAGTACAGTTAGCGGCTAACTATGGTATTGGTTGCTGTTTAAAATTACGTAATATTAAAAGCTTGAGTTTGATCAAGCTGAGAAAACTGGGGCTTACTGATGAAAATACTCTATGTGCACCCCATCAAATGTATATGAGCATCCCATACACTGAATTCAGTGATCCACAGAAGCAAGGGTCATGGGTCTTTCCTAGGTTCATGCCCGCTCCAGGCGCTTTTTCCAAACCCAAGAAAGTTTATTCCTGGGGACCCAATGTGGACTAACAGCCACATGGGTCTGGAACCTGCCACTGGGATGGGGAAGGGGATGAAAACAGGAAAGAGGCAGAATGGGAAATATAGCCCTCTTAGCCATGTGGGCTGGGAGGCTGCCATGAGGATGAGCCCACAAGGCTCCTGCGACCCCATGGGTCACACCCTATCCTAGGGTCAGAAAGAACTGCTGGCAGGAGGGGAACACTGGAAAGATTGACAACCATTAGCATCTCCAACTGACAGATCACTGGATCCAACTCCATGTGTGCTGGTCTATTCACATGCAACATTTTGCATGCCACCAACCAGGTGGCCTGGTTGAATGCGCTGCGTGGATGGCAGCATTACACATGCATATTCCAGCACCACTGGTAAGTGCATTGAATCATGACACGATATGGTGGAATGCTTACGTAGCCAAGTGCTCTACCTAAGGCTGCCCTCACATTCTTACTTAACATTCTCAAAGGACAACTTTCACAGTTGTAAGTAAATATATTTTGGTACTTCTTTCTCAGACCCTGGTATTGTTTTTTAAACAGAAGCTTTAGCTTCTAAATAAAAGATGATCCTCCAGCATGATTGCATAATACCAAGACATTAGCACGTACGAAAAAGTGTCTTATTGTCAGCACAGCAGCAGTATATTGCAAGAGAAGAAAGCATCGTCATGAAGGCAGAAGCAGTGGTTAAAAGTAGATCGCTGGCTGAAATGCTCAGTCAGCACAATACGCTGTTCTAAAGAACCTTGAAATGGGCCATTTCCACCTTCTTACCAAAGAAATGTTAGAAAACTTACTCACGTGGTTTCATGGCAGAACTATTATTTGAGGGGGGGTTTAAGAAAAATACTCTGTGATAGTAAAATACTCCACGTTAATATGACTTCTATTTCCTCTCAGGATACGGCAAGCTTGGAAATAACCCTTCTCCCATGTATTCCATAAGAACCCCGTCCAGGAAAACAATTGTTTATGAACTGGAAAATAATTAGTTTTGTACATTCATCTGCCACACTGAGATAGCACAACGAGCCCGTTTGGCATATTTCTGTATACAGAACCATCTCCTCCAACGACGACTCGAATTACGTCAACCATCACAAGCTTGTGATGAGCACATCACATAAACACACTGAGGAAACGTAACAGCTGTGAAAATAAGGGTTATTCCCCATGCGACAATTTAAACCTAAGAAAAAAACCCTGCTAAATCAGACCAGCAGTCTGTCTAGTCCAACACCCTGTTTCACAGAGCAGCCAAACAGTTGTCCAAGTGGGGCCAACAAACAGGGCACAGAGGCCCAAGGTCTTCCCCTGTGCTGTGGTATTCAAAGGACTGCTGCCTCGGTATGTGGAAGATCCCTTTAGTCACCATGGTTGGTAGCCATTTATGGACCTATCCTCCGTGAATCTGATATTCCCCTATAAGCCAACTATGCTCACAGCCATCACTACTATGTCCACTAGCAATGAATTCCATCATTTTAGTACTCAATGAGTAAAGGAGTGTTTGGTTTTGTCTGTCTTGAATCCATTGCCAACCAACTTCATCGGGCGCCCTCAAGTGCTAGTATTATGAGAGAGGTAGGAAAAGTTCTCTATCCAATTACTCCACCCTTGGTGTAATGTTATAAACTTCTTATCATGTCCCCCCTCAGTCATCATTTTTCTAAACAGCAAAGTCCCAAACTCGTTAGCCTTTCCTAAAGGAAGTCCAACCCTGTTCTGTACCTTGGTTTCCCTCTTCCACACCTAAAGAAACAAACGGATATTTCGGATCACGAATTTTAAAATTCCAAAAATGATCCAGCATGCCACACACACGCCTCACTCTGAAGGAAAAAAAGGAGTGTTTTAAGCACAAATTATCTTCGGAAGTTTTGCAACTCTGGGGTTTGTATACTGGTGTTTATTGTGCCAACTTGTTATTTAATTTCTCGGGAAAGCCTGAGACAATTTTGAAATTGCCTCAGACAATTTTGCTGGAGAAGCACTACAGAAATGTTTTCTTAATATGTGAATCTTACAATCAACAGCTGGGAGTGGTCCACACACCCACTCTGATTAGATCATTTACTTCTTTACCCGCTAACTTGTTTTTACCCATGCTCTGCATTATAACGTAACCATGTCTTCAAATTCTGGGCCTTCGGGATCCTTTCTACAGAGAAGAACCCGCCTTCTCTCTGTATGTATAATTACACATATAAGCACCATATGTAACATACTTTGTGCATTTAATAGAATGAGCTTTTGCTCACAGACAGGGTTGCCAATCTCCAGATAGAGGGGCTGGTGATCTCCAAGTATTAGAACTGATCTCCTGACTACATTAATTGCTTATTTATTATTTATTTAAAACATTTGTTTTACTTCTCCCAGAAAATGGCAGCTTTGGAAGGTGGACTGCATGGCATTATACCCTACCGAGGTCCCTCCCCTCCCTAAACCAGTGTGGTGAGAGCCAGTATGGTGTATCAGTTAAGAGTGTCAGACTAGTAACTGGGAGATCCAAATTCAAACCCCCATGGAATCTTGCTGGGTGAACTTGGGCTAGTCAGTCACTCTTAGCCTAACCTACCTCATGGGGTGATTGCTAGGAGTATACATTGGAGAGGGAAACAGTGTAAACTGCTTATTTATTATAAGATGATCCTAGTCCAATACTCTAACTACTATACCATGTTAAAATGCCAATTTAGACAGGGGTAGAGTTCACCCCTGAGCTTACAATACTCAAACATACCCATGCCCGAAGCATTTCATATAATTCATATAATCCTAACTACCACCATGTAATTTAGCTCAGTATTCCTATCCTTATATGGCTGATGTGGGGCTGGTGGCTTAAAACTGAAACATAGAAGCTTGCCTTTACCCAAGTGGATTTGTGTCTGCAGTTAAATATGAATGAAATGCTTTCAGCCACATAGTTCAGTCACTTATCTTCAATGCAGCATCAATTATCTGCAGTAGGAAATACTTCAGCATATAATGTCCGGGCTTACAAATGCAACAAAGAAATACCTTCACTGACATACCTGGAAAAGCCTAGGTGTATTTGAATGACTTCAAAAATAAGCTACTTCAGAGAGTTATGAAGCCACAGGGCAGGCAAGTTTCCATTACAAAGTCCCCTCACGTAAGTCACATGTGACATTGCTGCAAATACAGAGTGTGTTAAGTAACTTCATAAATGTGACAACGAAACTATTTCTCAGTCACTGAGTAATTACCACATAAATAATGGCTTCTGTACTACAGTAGCATGAGTGTGTGATGATGTCTCAGCAAAAGAGATAGCAAGAAGAAAACAGAGTTGCACTTACCTGTAACTGCTGTTCATTGATGTCTTCTGTGCAGACACACATTTGGGACTGTGCCTGCACGCAGGCCTGCTACCGGAAACCTTTACTAGCCTCAGGCCTATGACGGGGATGCCCCTCCCACCGAGCCAGCGGGCCCGGCTTCCCGCCGAAACCACCGCGTGCTCCTGGGCGGGGCATCCCCTCCCTCCTCAGTTCCCTGCCCGCCACCGACCGATTTAGCATCCAGAGGGTTTTTAACCCTCTTGCTTAATTCACCTGAAACCAACGATCAACTCTGACAATTTCCAATCAACCCCGTAGATATCTTTCTTATTTCTCTCTCTCTCTCTCTTTTTTTTTTTTGTCGACAGCAGGGTTGGCGGGAATGTGTGTCTGCACAGAAGACTTCAATGGCCATGAGTCAGGTCAGGAGGAACCCCAGTGTGAGTTGTGGTCCAACATCTCACCTCGTTCATGGCTGAGAGTGCTCTAGTGCACAACTTTCCTTGCTGTGGCTGAGCACTGCAAGGAAATAGTTGAAGGAGGCTAGAGAAATACCTTGGGTTTGGGCTTAACACATACACCACATTTAGTTTCCTTTTGTATTTTCTCTCTGCTAGCAGGAGACAGGCAGGAAGGGGGTGGGAGTCAATTGCTCCCAAGCATTGTTCAAGAACCATCCATCAAAGTTTGGGAAATGCAAATAGCTATGCTGGTCAGAGACAATGAAACACCTGAACTGGAATCTGACACCTAGGAGTTGGCACAGAGACTTGGGAATTTGACAGGCTGGATTGTATCTTCCTGGAGATTTCAGGAAAGGATTCTTTGACCCACAGAGGGGTGGGAAAACAGAGGAAATAAAATCCCTTGGCACAGAGAGAGAAGGGTCCATTTTGGCTGATTCCATCTGGAGAAAGGAGCTCCCAAACCTAAGCTCCGTCTTGATGGTTGACGCCGCCGCTTGGAGAAGTCAAAGTGCTAGCTGCCTCAACAAAGACTCCAAAATAATGGGGAGATTTTAGAACACTCTAACTTCTAAGTTAAAGAGCCTGCCTTAGCATAAGACCAGCTAGGGCATGTATAGAGTGAGGAACAGAGGAACTGCATGTTTGCACCTGTCTGAACGGAAGGAAGTTGGCTCTCTTGGTGAGTAATTCTTAAAACAACTAATTGGTGGAAGCATACTGGAGGGAGAAGGGTCAGGTGAGCTGAAAGGGTGGTATGTCACCAGACAGAGACTTGGGAAGGTTGCTGGAGCCTACTAGTCTTGGAGGACCAAATGGAGAGGTGCTTGCAAATCAATGGGGCCATTCTGCCATGGATGGTTAAACTTTTTTCCAGAGAACCTGGTCTACCATTTCTCACCTCCTCGCTGAGGAACTCTTGGTAAGCTTCCAAGGAATCTCAGAATTCCCTAGGACACAGTTTGAAAACCATTCTTTCATGTAACGGGGGTAGAACAGTTTGGGGAGGAGGCTGCTATATCTTGCCACAGATGTCAGTTTCTTCTGGTGCCCATCTTTACTGAGGATGATCCTCTGATTAGGATCCATGGTGTAGAAGTTTGTTTTGGGAAAGGGTTGTTTGGAATGAGGACAAGAGAAGGAGAGGGGTCAATTCGGCACCACTTTTCTACCTTCCCCATCTGCTGCAACAGCAACCAGCACATTCCCATGCTTTTTGAGCTTTGGGCTGAATGCGGGGGAGATGAAAGAGATTTCCTTTCGCCCCCACCAAGTCCCTTAAGTTTTTATGGGCGATAACAGCCCACAAAAACTGCCAAATAATAACACTGATCTTTTTTTTCCTGCACCATCAGCTGTGTTGAGAACATCTACAGCCATTTTGTGAAGGGCTCGGCAAAACTGCTATGACAGGGAAAAGAGAACATGATGGCACAAGTGGATACTAAAAGCTTTTATCCAAAGACTGTTGTATGCAGCACAAGACCACTCTTGACCCTTTTCCTCAAGGGTGTAAGCAAATGGGCTGCCTAAACTCTCGGACTGGACCTGGCAACCCGATATGCAGGCACACGACTACTGTTCCAGCCGCGTGCCCACTCCAAACACTACTGGATGGCCGCTGCGCGCTCCGTTGAAACTGATATGGCCGCTCCTGCAAGCTCCGTGCAGCCAGCAGCTAGGAAACAGAAGCAAGGGCAACCTCCAGCGAACCTGAAAGACTCCATGTTCCTGTGCAAACTCTGTTCCAGCCGCAGCCATGTTGTGGAAAGAAGACAGTCATGTAGTCAGTGCCAACACCCCCCTTTCCCATTGCAACATCAGCAGCATAATGGGCAATCAGCAGCAATCCTGATATCAGCAATGAGTCGTTCCTCCAGCTATGCAGCAGTGATCCCCAGACTACATGAGATCGGGCCTATTGTTCCAGAACGTTAATCACTTCAGCAAAGATCTCGCGATTCCTCCCGGGTTGCAAAAGCCATTGGAATCAGAATAGATTTCCAAATTCTCACTACCCCACCCCGGCAGCCACAGATTAATCCTTTTGTCACCTGGGAACCTAGGAGGGGTAAATCCCCTCTCCCTGCCCCCAGAAAAACAGTATATCTGGGGTGCCCCCAGCCCATAATGTTACCTTAGGTCTTTCCTGACATCTTTGCCATTACTCTGCTGGTTTGGTTTTGCGCAACCTGACCACGCTCCCTCCTGCCTTGCTGGCCAAGTCTATGGGAACCCTTGCCCCCGCCTTTGCTCTTAATTTCTTCTATCTTAGTCTACGTGAACTTGGACAACTCCTCTTCAAGAACGGTAAATATCACCCCATCAATGCTACCTGCCACGTTGGCGTCTGTGCTTGTACTACTCTCTTTGCAATTCTTGGATTCTTCTGTATGTGTGTATGCATCACTGATTTGAAAGAAAACGACATAAACTCTCCTAATTCGGAATTCCCTTGTCTGTCTTGATTCTTAAGGTCACAGTTAATGGGCTCTGGTATAGTTGGTTGATCTCGCTATAAAAATATAAAAGTTACTGATCTGCTTAGCTAATTCCCCATTCAAAGAGCATTTCAGCTAACAAGGGTTTGAAACCATAGATGGATCAACAACAAGTTAAGGAGACTACTGTGCCACTGAAGATTGTATAAGAACCACAAATCTATTCCACGGCTGCTTTGAAAAACCACAACAGTGTGTTATTAGCCCTTGGACTGCTGATTACCACGGCTTACTGTCTGGGTAAGTACTTCATATAAAGAGACAGAAGGACCTTAATGAAAGTTAGAATCCTTCAGGTTCACAAAAGAATTTTCAAGGCTGTTCATACCACCCATTTTCTTAGCCATCCAGATCAACCTACGTATATTGAACTCACCTGGAAAAAAATGCCCTCAGTTCAGCTCAACAGGAATCTGTAGATCTAGATCCCCAACGGCCCAAACGTAAGTGCCTTACTTCACTTTTGTCTTCCCCTTTAGATGACTGGTCTGCACATACCACATTAACATGAATGATGTAGTTAGCAGTGGCGACACATCACTTTCTAATTCCTGGAAATTTTAACAGAATGCAGACAGAATGCTGAAGATGGTCCCAAAAGGGACAGCTTAGTGGAAAAGTTCAAAGGAAATTATTAAAGAGCAGAGGAGGAGGGAAGAGGAGGAATCTTATTTTATCCTCTGCAGCCTGCCACATGGACTCGAGAACTTATCCGAATATGTTCATTGCTACAAACACTGGCAACCTACAATCAGTGCATGCACCAGCCCTACCCCACCTTTTTTAGAAATGAAAAGGATGATTAATGCCCATTAGCACAATCTCTCTCCCTCTCCTCTGTGGAATTTTGCATCTGCGTTTCCTGGCCAGTTTAGAAAAAACATACACATATTTTGCATTGAATTTCCTACATGGGCTATCTATGGCCTCCGCTCACTGATTCACTGCAGTGCTAACTCAACAGACAAAAAAAAAAAAATCTCTTCGCGAGGCTTCCTTTGTGGTCAGAAATGACTGTGTTCCCTGGGCATAGAAAGGGCCATTCATTGTGTTGTCAACAAAGCTCTGGTGCTCTTTTAGCATCCTTTGGCCAGTGTTGTGCTGAGCACAGGCACCGCTCATTTATGGACACAACAATAATGCTGACAGTGGACAAATCTCATTGTTACTCAGGGCACACCGCACGTTGCAGTCTGGCGTACCGCCAGGAAATCCTGACTAACAGCTTTACATTTATGCTAAGGCATTAATCCCAAAGGATCTACCGGCTTGTATTGATAGCGCCTACAACACCAACGAGAAACCACATCTCCAAGGGATGTGCAAACCAATTAAATAACCAAGGAAATACTATGCAGCAAGAACTTTTTTTTTTACACTTGAATCATCTAAGAACTTGAGTTTCATGGAATTCTTCATCTTATGAAACTCATACACTTTTGCATTTTCATATATCAACCTACAAGTAAAAAGATAACAGTGATGAGCATGACTGGAGAGCCATTTGTCAAGGTGACCTCCCACAAATGAAAATGCTATCTGCTCTTGGGCTCACCTGATTCCCATCAAGTCAGGTACCTGTGGGGAAAACGTCACGATAGAAGTACCCTTGACATGGACAATGTATCTGCTTTGCTTCCAGACTGGTCCGGAGGCAGGTAGTTCTGGGGAAGGGTTGCTCTTTGCCCTGAGTGAGCCAGGACAACCAGAACTGCCACTGGCAAGAGACATGTCCATCAACCCTATTTTAACTGTATATTTATTTTAAAACCATTAGATATAATGGTGGGAGTGTCTCCTGAAAAGCGATACAGAAGAGTTACAAAATCAGCAGAGAACTAACTTGGTTCTTGTAGGTTATCCAGGCTGTGTGACCGTGGTCTTGGTATTTTCTTTCCTGACGTTTCGCCAGCAGTTGTGGCAGGCATCTTCAGATGAGTAACACTGTGTCCTTCAGTGTTACTCCTCTGAAGATGCCTGCCACAGCTGCTGGCAAAACGTCAGGAAAGAAAATACCAAAACCACGGTCACACAGCCCGGATAACCTACAAGAACCGATGAACTCTGACCGTGAAAGCCTTCGACAATATAGAGAACTAACTGTTCAACCAAAGTTAAGTCCTTTGACATTTAACTGATTTAACTGCAAAAGCATGCAGAGGGCTGTCCGTGGCTGCTAGTCATATTACATAAGAACATAAGAAAGGCCCTGCTGGATCAGACCAAGGCCCATCAATTCCAGCAGTCTGTTAACACAGTGGCCAACTAGGTGCCTCTAGGAAGCCACAAACAAGATGACTGCAGCAGCACCATCCTGCCTGTGTTCCACAGCACCCAATATAATAGGCATGCTGCTCTGATACTAGAGAGAATAGGTATGCAGCATGACTAGTATCCATTTTAACTAATAGCCATGAATACCTCTTTCCTTCATGAATATGTCCACTCCCCTCTTAAAGCCCTCCAAGCTGGCAGCCATCACCACATCCTGGGGCAGGGAGTTCTTCATCTAGTTCTTCATCTAACTTAACTATGCGTTGGGTGAAAAAAAACTTCCTTTTATCTGTTTTGAATCTGTCAGCTTCAACGGATGACCTTGCGTTCTAGTATTATGGGAGAGGGAGAAAAACTTCTCCCTGTCCACTCTCTCCAAACCATGCATAATTTTATAGACCTCTATCATGTCTCCCCTTAGCCGCCTTCTTTCCAAGCTAAACAGCCCTAAGTGTCCTAACCGCTCCCCATAGGAGAGTTGCTCTAGTCCCCTAATCATTTTGGTTGCTCTTTTCTGCACCTTCTCAAGCTCTGTAATATCCTTTTTTAGGTGTGGTGACTAGCACTGTACACAGTATTCCAAGTGTGGTCTCTCACTAGGATAATGGATCCTAGACATGATGCATACCTATTCTCTCCAGGATCAGAGGAGTATGCCTGTTATATTAGGTGCGGGGGAACACAGGCAGGATGGTGCTGCAGTCGTCTTGTTTGGGGGCTTCCTAGAGGCACCTGGTTGGCCACTGTGTGAACAGACTGCTGGACTTGATGGGCCTTGGTCTGATCCAGCATGACATTTCTTATGTTCTTAAATATTTCCAATTGAAATCAACCGGGGTTAAAAGTGCATAATTTTAACTGGATCATACCCTTTCTGTCTCCTGTCCTTCAAGATCAACTTGGCAGTTACACTCCAGTGAAATTCACGAAAGAATTGTTGATCCAGAGAGTTTTAAAAAATCCCGTCCATTTTCCACCTTTCAACTAGAATTTAGCAAAAGAAGCTGCGACTGGGGAAATGGTTCAGACAAAATCAACTGTGGCATAAATCTACTCACATTGTTAATTTCATTAAATTAATAAAATTTAAGGTCTCAGGTGGATACATATTTGTGAAAAAGAACAGCTTGCAGCAAGTTCATATGACCTGGTTCTTAATGCAGCCCAACTAAATCCTAATTAAACTACTTCTTAATCTCAACTAAGTGGCTTGAAACCAGTACTCAATGACATTTAAATTAATATGTTTAAAGAATGCAAATTAGAAAGATTTGGCACTCTTTAAATTACCGTTAACAATTTGATTCCTGCTTAATTTGAACATACAGAAAGACCCCAACTGGGACATCACCAGGCCGGTGGACCCAAATTGCCATCATTATCGCTACCCAAAATCATGGGATAATTTAACATATTGGCCATAACACAACAATTAGGCACAGTTAAACACTGTTGAACTGAACAAGGGTTAACTGTTCCCAACTCCAAAAGCCGTCATTCCAAGTACCCAAATCACCCAAGCATTTTAACAAGTGGGAAGGCTGAAGCACAATCACCAGTTAACTCAGATACCCAACTCAGGCATTGAAAATGACTCGTTTTTCGCATGCCTGAAATCTGATATATGTACATACAATAAATGCCACTGTGTTATTCACATGGGAATGCCAACAGGAGGAGAGGAGCTGAAAATTCAGTACAAATAAGGAACCAGGGCTGGTTGAACTGCATGATCATGGAGCACAGGACAAATCAATCATTCCCAGGATGCATCTTATTGCCTTTCCCTTTCCTTCCTCCCTTTCCCTCTTCTTTTGCCTTGCGCCTGTACAATTCTACCACCTATCCTCAAGCACTGCAGAAATGATTCATCTGGACACTGGAAAGTGCTGCCTCATTCACTGGATAAGTAATCAAGCAACGGCCCATCAAAATGCAGAAAGGGAATGCTGTCAGCAAACAGAAAGGGATTCCTGGGTTCTGCTCTCACCCATGACACCAAATCACTCCAAGATTTTAAATGTGTCTTGTTGGACTCTGAGCTACATATCCTGCAATTTAAGAAGAGGGAACAGCACAGCCAAGTCCTTGTAAGACTATTTACTCAGCAGAGAAAAAAAGTATGGCCCAATTGTATGAAAGCAGATGCTAAGGCAAGGAGCTATCTTAGCACATTTAAAATTGGCCAGAATTGTTCCAAGGAACAAGGAGCAAAACCCATTTGCTACGTCTGAGAAATCAGACTACAGCTTGGAGATGCTGCTAGTGCTGACTTTACAGAAGGATCTACAATTGTGGTCCATAGGGTTGCCAGCCACTGACCAGCAACCAGAGGAAGAGGGGAAAGCAGAGACATGGGAATAACCAGAATTGATGTCATATCACCTGTATGACATCAATACAATACCACAGAGTTTTTCATGAATCCTAGAGCAGTGCATCACCCTGGTAATATGACTTTACTTTTGGGTATTTGTCAGAAGTGACATTGCACCATTGGCATAGCACTGCTTTTTAAAAAACCCTTTCCCCACCAACAGCCCCCAGTGTGGTATGGCAGGCAACAGATAGGGAAGCTAGGAGGTCTCCCTAGCAGTCCATAGCACAAATGGTCTTAAACCTACAGGTTTGGTGGGCCTTCTGCACCCTTACCAACACAACAGGAAGAAGAGTTGGTTTTTATACGCCGACTTTCTCTACCACTTAAGCATCAAACCAGCTTACAATCACTTTTCCTTCCCTTCCCCACAATAGACACCCTGTGAGGTAGGTGGGGCTGAGAGACTTCTAAGAGAGCTGTGACTAGCCCTAGGTCACCCAGCTGGTTTTATGTGTAGCAGTGGGAAAACAAACCCAATTCACCAGATTAGCGTCTGCCACTCATGTGGAGGAATGGGGAATTAAACCTGGTTCTCCAGATCAGACTCCACCGCTCCAAACCACTGACCTTAACCACTACACCACGCTGGCTCCAATGGCAAAGTGGGGGTTTTATACTGAGACTCTCTCCTTCTAGTATGACACTCTACTATTATTTTTAATTATCATTATTATTTAGATTTTTAACCCACCCTCAATCTCCGGCTGAGGCCAGTCTCAGGGCAGCTAACAGCAATACTTGATACTTAAAACTAATACAACAATATAAAATACAATATAACTAAAACAATTAAGATTTGGGATTAAGATTCTGCCAAGACACCAGTTAATAAGTAGATGGCACGCATTTATTATTTATTTATTTTTCAATTTCTAACCCACCCTCCCTTGCCAAGGCCAGGCTCAGGGAGGGTAACATCACTAGGGAGTAGTAACCTGCTGTGGGCCTGGAAGCAGTCAGGGCCCCCCACCTTTAGTTAGAATAATCAGTTGGTATTAGGGGTGGGTAGGTAGAGATGCCAGTATTGACAGAAAAGTGCCCTCAACTATAGGCCTGGACTACAACACACTTTGCTGCTGGTTCTTTTTGTTTTATTCAGCACTGACTCCTGTTCATGCTCTTTTAAAAAGAAAATATACTTTTGTCACCCTAAAAACTTTGGTTCGCAGGCATGATAAACCACTTGAAAATGAGTGGAATAACTTGCCATGTTTTTGACTTTCCAGGGGCTTAACAACACCTCTGCTTTGGCAGGCAGCAACACTGGGTAGTTTATCAAGACACCATACGTTACTGGTAGACAACTTTCAGGCTGGTGAGGCGCAGGCAAGGCAAGCCTCTTTTAAGTGTTAGGGTCACAAATTTCCCTGGAAGAGTGGCAGGCTGTTTTGCAGAGCCATCAAAACAACAAGGTAATGTCAAAATTCAACAGCCAATTTATTGCCAAAATAAATATCAGACTGGTTGCAAAACTGAGGTTGTGGACATAATGCCGATTCTTATATTGATAATATTTTTCTTCATGTGAACACAGAGAACACACTTAGTGCTTGGGAGTTCTCCCAGAAGTATCACCTGAAGCCAAGAGGCTTCTGCAGGTCATTCCTGGCACTGTCATTAAAAAGGAAAATGCCACTTCAACCCTTAGTACAAATCTTCATTTTCAACGTGGCATTGATTCACTAACTTTCAGTACGCTGATGAAGGCTTTCTGCAAAAGTGAAAAATACTGACCACTTCCCTTCTTCTGAAGAAGGATGCATTCAAAATACTGGAGAAGAAGACTTCATCCCCTATTGAATGGCAAGCTCATGTCTACAGCTTCCCTACCTTTACGCATCACTACGATGACAATGGGCTGAATGCTACAGCTGTGGTATATCAATCTACAAGGTCATATTCAGACAGCATGAGAAACCTTGGCTTGTTTAAACCATGGGCTCTACAATAAACTCTGGTTAGTCTCAGATATAGGTGCCTCGTGGCGCAGAGTGGTAAGCTGCAGTACTGCAGTCCAAGCTCTGCTCACGACCTGAGTTCGATCCCGACTGGAGTCAGTTTCGGGTAGCCGGCTCAAGGTTGACTCAGCCTTTCATCCTTCCGAGGTCAGTAAAATGAGTACCCAGCTTGCTGGGGGAAAGGGAAGATGACTGGGGAAGGCACTGGCAAACCACCCCGTAAACAAAGTCTGCCTAGTAAACATCGGGATGTGACGTTACCCCATTGGTCAGGAATGACCCTGTGCTTGCACAGGGGACCTTTACCTTTAGTCTCAGATATAGGCAACAACTGCTGGTTCATGTGTAAACCCAGGTTTGTCTACTTCTTGCCTTCTCTTTACCTCCCCACAGGAAGGACATATTTCCTATTTGGCCATCTCTGTGGCTAGGCAAGGGGCAGCGCTACTCAACAATTAATGTCAAGTATGATTAACAAAATCCATTACAATCCTAATTTGAAATCCTGGTTTGGAGCCCACCAAACCCCGTTGGTTGAACAATCTACACTCATATTTCGCAACTAGAGTCTCATCAAACCCAACTTAATTACAGAGTTTGAACACGTTTTTACTGTGCCATATCAGCTCCTAGAGATCTCCAGAGCTCATTCCAGTCATTTTGAGGTAATATTCAGCTGCCCCTCTAAAAGAAGAAAACCAAAAGCAGGCTGAGAGAGGAAATTAATTCCTTGGGGAGATGGTGTCATAGAATATAAATGACATACTGTGCTACTTTGGATGCTGTCAAAATGTTGTGCATGTATTGTTGACATGCACTGAGAGGAACCATAAACCACACAAAAAACAACAACACAGAAGTGCACGTTGTTGAGCTCTCTACTCAAAATGTGAATGAAGTTCACAGGCAACGTGAAGCGTACATACATTCAATTGAATCAACATATTGAAATATGACATGGAAAGCTATAAAGCCGAACTAAAATATGAAGAGACTTATGAGTTAAATAAAGAATACCAGACCAGCTCTAGTTGGGTTACGACTAGCTGGGCTGTAATCATATTATTATTATTATTATTATTTACTTTTAAATTTTAAAGAAACAGCCAGGAGACAGTCTGCTACCAACAGAGATCCCTGGGGCTCTCACTGCTGTTTTTAAAAGAAATTTAAACGAGGATATTTTCCAGGCTGTGGCTCAGTGGTAGAGCATCTGCTTGGCATGCAGAAGGTCCCAGGTTCAATCCTCGGCATGTCCAGTTAAAGGGACTAGGCAGGTAGGTGATGTGAAAGACCCCTGCCTGAGACCCTGGAGAGCCGCTGCCAGTCTGAGTAGACAATACTGACTCTGATGGCCCAAGGGTCTGATTCAGTATAAGGCAGCTTCATGTGTTCATCTCATCAAGTTTGACACTCAAGTGTACCCTTTAGGGCAGAAGAGAATCAGTATTCCATAATATCAGAGTGGCAGCAGTGTTTGTGTGGGAAGGATGTAGGAGGCGAAGCAATCTGGGGGAAGGAATAAAAAATATCTGCAGCAAAGAACAAGATATGGAAGAGAAACAGCAGCTCCTGAATGGAGCATTTGGGGGCTGGCACGATACAACCTGATGGGGCAACAGAAATCTCAACATCTATATGAAGCACAGAGGAAAATATGTATTTGGTGGAGAGTGGAAAAACAGGACAGATGGAGAATGGAGATATCAAGGTCATTCTGAAGCACAGTGAGGCTAGGCTTGTTTTCTAATGGCTCTAATTACAGAATCCAAGGAGGCAAGAGAGGCAGGGATAGCTGAATCAGACTGCTTCCAATGACTCGGCAATCTACTAGACCCATCACACAAAGAAGCTGTCTGGGAAAAAATAAGTTCTGACAGATGCAATTTTATTCTCAGGCTAGAGCCATCTGACCTCTTGACTGCTGTCTGCAATCAGAAGACTCAGGGGAGAATGAGTATTTTTTCCCAAACATAAAGAAGCAAAAAGGTTGTCTGTTATGTGGTGCATTATTGTCTGTCAAACATGGAGTGATCACTACAGAAGTATTCTGGCTCAGAGAGACAGGCACTCTGTCCCAGAACGGCTCCTCATGAGATATGCCAACTGGACCCAGTCTTGGCTTAGCTGGCTGTATCTCAGTAGGCCCAGCACCATGGAACCAAATTATACTATCACTGGATAGGAAGAGAAACAAGGAACTAAAGTGTTCTCAGAGGCCTGTGAGTGGCACTGATGGTAGCAGCAAAGGTTTCCTTTTCTGCCACCACTGCATTGGTTGAATCTTGTCCTGAGGAATTATTAATGGTGGTTTGGAACCTGATGTAATCTGGGCCTAATGCTAGATCCTGATTTGAAATTCAGTTGTGAGGATTTTGCTCAATTGTTCCCCCAAAAGTCTCCCTCATCCAGTCTAACTTAGATGTGAGCGTAAGGGTAGATTTGTGCTGGGGTATCAGTGGTGACCTCTTGTCAGAGTTCTATGGCTAATTTCAAGTTTGTCTCCCTGACATGTTAACAGAACACTTGGGGTTGCGAAGGCCACGTCTTGCTAAACAGGATCCTTGTCCATCATGTCAGGAGGTAAACATTCTTTGGGGAAGCTTATTAATATGATCCTATTTCTTCACAGCTGAAAGATATAACCCTTCTTAGGAAGTTGCCTTTGGATTAGATCAGGGTTGCCCTTGCGTGCCATGATGCCCACCAACACCTTTCATGGCATCTTCCAAGTGTTTGTAGAAAGGGGGGAGCTTGCTTTTGCCCAGCAAGCCTTCTGATTGGCCACTGGAGATCTGATTAGTTGTGCAGATTTTAAAAACATTACTTTGGCTCTACCTGCCGCCACTGCACAAGGATCTTCACTGTGAGACTGAAGGTAAGATGTAACTGTGCCTGCCACTGCGTCAGAATACCAAGGGTGCCCACAGGCTCAGAAACATTGGGGACCTCTGGATTAGACAGGAGTGGGCAATGATCAAAGTACATCTAATCCCTCTTTTCTTGGGCAAGGTGACTGAGCAGGTTGCGGCAGAGCAACTGCAAGCATTTCTAGATGAAATGTGTGCCCTCGGCCCAATTGAATCTGGCTCTAGGCTGGGTTTCAGGACTGAAACAGCCTATTAGCCTTGGTTGATGATCTTCACTTACTGTCTGGGGTCATAACTCCCACACTGAATCACTCCACTGGTTGCCTATCTGCTTCTAGGCCCAACTGAAAGGGCTGGTTATTACTTTTAAAGCCCTTCACGGCCTAGGGTCTTCATACTTATCAAACCACATACTCATACACGCCAGTACCATTCTTCTCCTTATGAGGTACTCACTTAGGTCTGTCCATACAGCAAGAACCAGGTCACAGGCTTTCCCACAGTCAGTCTAGTTCTTTGAAATGGCCTACTAGAGTGGTTTCAGAGGGCATCTTCACTCACTGCATTCAGAAAGGCGTATAAGGCTGGTTTATTCCAGGGGGTATTTGGCAAAGGATGAGCCTTTTTGCTGGCTGTGTGTTGTTTATTTATTGAATTTCTATCCTGCCCTTTCTCAAAAAGATCAAGCTCAGGGTGGCTAACAACATATATTCATAAATCATTAAACGCACCTATAAAACCCATCTATATCAACGTTAACATCAACAATTAAAACCTAATTGCCTAAAAATACCTAAATACCTTGTTTTTCAGCATTATAAAACAGGGAATGGGTGAAACACCCTCTTCTCCCATTGAACATAAGAACGCAACTGGTACCCTGCTGGATCAGACCAGTTGTTCATCCAGTACAGTAGCCAGCCAGTTATCTTAAAGGGTCAACAAATGGAACAAAGCCATGGCATACTCCTGATATTGTCTCTAGTATGGGTGGTCAGGTGTTTACTGCCTCTGGGCATGGAGATTCCCTTTAGTTACGATGGCTAGTAGCCATTAATGGACCTCTCCTCCATGAATCTGTCAAAACCTCTTTTAAAGCAATTTATGCTTGCAGTCATCACTACATCCACTGGCAGTGACTTTCACAATTTAATTACTTGTTGACTGAAGGAGCAATTCCTTTTGTCCGTCCTTGGGACAAAATGTATGGGACTTACACAGAAGCACTGATTTGGCTGGATTGGACCCTAGGTTACTTTAACATTACAGCTATTGAATAGGAGATACATTGTTTTAGGGTAATCATCTTCCCACTCTAAAATACTTTTTCTGACATCTTGTATACTGGATCTCCTATTTGAATGGTTCCAATTTTATCTACACCATAAAAGCTCCCAAACAATGGAGACTATTTGTAGAGATGCTTCTGAGCTGCAGCACACATACCATAGCTTTTTAGTGTTTCCAGTGGCTCTTGTCTGTCTATGATTCCTGTATCCGGATCGAAAGTTGTTAAAATACACCTGCCATGTGCCATCACCTGTTTCATCTTCACATCACCAATTTTAACCTTTTTTCAGGTGTCTTCTTCATAAACACTGCAGCCAGAAACTGTAATACCTGGTCTAAAATTACGCAGATCTATTTTCTTCTCCACTCTAGTATTTAGGTCTTCCATTGAAGCTTCTGAGATGATCAGAAGAGGACCCCAGTCATTAGTTCGAAAAGGAGCCTTAATCTCATTGCATTTCCTTGGTGTCATCTGTGTCTCAAAGTGCACCAGCCGATACGGTTCTGAATTCAAGAAAGCCGTGAGCCAGCACGCCACATCATCCCCGCAGTCTTGTCCTTGAACATCAAGCCCAAAGACCCTGCAATGCTTGACTGGATTCTCCTCAGGGAGTTTGAAAGGAACGCTCAATTTTTAATCCTGTCCACATTTAATCTGGAGAATTGTACTGCTATGTTTGTCTCCCTGAAATTTCTCAGTGCACTGTTAGCTACCTTGAGTTTGCAGAGACATGGGGAGGTGATACATATTTTAAAATAAATAATAAAGGTGGGTTATGAAAGCAGCGTGGTCCGCTGGACAGAATACTGGACTTTAATATGGCACCCCTTGCTTTAAAGCCCCATGCATGAAACTATCACGACTGAGCCCTCAGGTTGCTTTCTCCTGCTATTTTAGTGACTCATCCCCACATTTAGTTGGTGACCATCAGGGGCAATCTTAGTGATTCTGGGGCAACTGACACCCCACCACGGCTTCCCTCTCCAGGTCCAAGCCAGGGGTGGCCCTCACCCTACGGGAAGTGTGCGGGAAAAACCACTGCTGCCAAAAGCCAGCTACCCAAGCCCGAGATGGGGCAGGTGTAGCCTGCAGCAGGAGCTTGCTCATCTTTTTCTCTCCCCCTCCTTCAGGGGCTGGGGCTCTGGACAGTTGCCCCCTCCAAGTGTGGGGCCTAGGGCAGCTGCTCCTGCTGCCCGCTGACTACAACAGGCTCTGGTGACCATTCTTGTTATGAATTTTTTCTGAGAATTTTTTTGGGAAACCACCTTGGAAATACAGGCAGGCTTTATTTCCAAAGTCTCAGCCTCTTGGATGGTGGGGCTGCTGGTTTAATGCTTCCTTGCTGGCAGCCAGTGTGGTGTAGTGGTTAAGAGCTGTGGTTTGGAGCGGTGGACACTGATCTGGAGAACCGGGTTTGATTCCCCGCTCTTCCACATGAGCGGCGGAGGCTAATCTGGTGAACCGGATTTGTTTCCCCACTCCTGCACATGAAGCAGTTGGGTGACATTGGGCTAGTCACAGTTCTCTCTCAGCCCCACCTACCTCATAGGGTGTCTATTGTGGGGTCGGGAAGGGAAGGGGACTGTAAGCCGGTTTGATTTTTCCTTAAGTGGTAGAGAAAGTCAGCATATAAAAACCAACTCTTCTTATCTAGCTGCCTCTCCATGCCAACTTGCTTCCTGCCACCCCTGACTTATTCCACCTATTACAACTCCAAATCAATCTTTGAAAGATGGAATTGTGTGCATCTGATTGCTCCTCTGAGTTCTGCTCCTGGCATGGCTACCCAAAGTTCATTATCTCTCTCTCTGCAAAGACGGTTGGACTTGCTATGGGCCCCATTCCTGGGGCTAGCTCCAGCCTGCGGCACTGAGTCCAAGTTCCAGCAGCATAACCCTCTTCTGACTGTGAGCAAATCACATTCTCAGCTTCCCATCTGTAAAACAGAGATAGGTCTCTGCTCTCTCCCAGGGCCGTCGGGCAGGCGCACACACCACAGACAGCAAAGAATTTTGCAAATTCAAATGAAAATGCAAGACAAAAAGACCAAGAGCGGTAACAAAAATCATTATTCTAACCATGCACATCATCTGCCTTCCAAAAGGCCCACAGATTTCCTTTGAACAAAAGCAATCTGCTGCTTTAGCACAGTCTCTTGGTAAGCAGGCTCTGTACTGGCACCCACAGCAGGTTGGCACATCTCTACACCACACCAGGCTTTCGGTAAATTAAGCATGTTGTTCAGATGCCATGACAGAGAGGCAGCCATAGCTTAACACGCTGTTTTTGGTCAGTACCTATTAGTGACACAGCACTCCTGAATAGTCCCCACAAAATACCTCTTCTCACAGACTAGCAGCACAAGTCCTCCCACCTGTTCCCTTCAAATTTCACACTTAAGTGGATTGGCTCATGTCCACAAGGATTTTGGAAAAGTACCGGGATTCTCGTTCTTCAACCGTAGCGCAAAACGCGTGCGCTGAAGTGCCTGCAGCCATAAAGCCCTTCTCAATCACATCAAAGGGCTCTTTCCAATTAGCAATGCTGTCCAATGAAAAAGACTGCGTGGAATTGCTGGAGTTAAGGAACGGAGGCATCTGAGGACCGGCCTTGACGAACAGCAGCTCCACAGGAGGCCCAGCCCATGCAGGAGTTCATAGAATCATAGAGTTGGAAGGGACCACCAGGGCCATCAAGTCCAACCCCCTGCACAGTGCAGGAAATTCACAACTACCTCCCCCCCCACACACACACACCCAGTGACCAGAAGATGGCCAAGAAGCCCTCCCTCTCATCATCTGCCTAAGGTCACAGAATCAGCATTGTTGACAGATGGTCATCTAGCCGCTGCTTAAAAACCTCCATGGAAGGAGAGCTTACCACCTCCCGAGGAAGCCTGTTCAACTGAGGAACCACTCGAACTGTTAGGAAGAATTTTCTAACGTCTAAACAGAAACTCTTTTGATTTAATTTCAACCCCTTTGTTTCTGGTCCGACCTTCTTGGGCAACAGAAAACAACTCAGCACCATCCTCTATACGACAACGAATTCCACTCAGGTCTTTTTCATCCTCTATATGACAATGTAGAGTTCTCTCTCTGTGTGTAAAGTGCCGTCAAGTCGCAGCCGACTTACGGTGACCCCTCATGGGGATTTCAAGGCAAGAGACTAACAGAGATGGTTTGCCATTGCCTTCCTCTGCACAGCACCCCTGGCATTGCTTGGTGGTCTCCCATCCAAATACTAACCAGGGCTGACCCTGCTTAGCTTCTGAGATCTGACGAGATCAGGCTAGCATTGCGGGAAATGAACAGGAAAGATTCCCCGGTTATGCTGACAGGGCTGGGGGGGTGGGGGAGAAAAGTTTTGCTGTGCCCTTGCAATCATAACCTATGCACGAAGCCCATCATCTGTATTCTCGGCTGCAACCAGCAGCACTTTTCGATGACTCAGAAGCTTTGTTAGCAAAGGCAGCGGCCCCCCTCCTGGCCTACGCGGAGCACATCTCAATATCAAAATTCTTTGGAGGAGTCTGAGCTAAAATTGAATTTCAAGTTTTACATTTAAAATGCTGTAGAAAGCAGTCCCTCGACCACAGTGGGGGCAGACTTCAATCAACCTGCGGCAGGGAGTCCATAGACTGTCTAGTACTTCACTGTCAGGCCTGAACCGGTAATTTAAAGGTTTCTGCCACCCCAGGAACTGAAAATCTAAACTTCCCGAACTGTTCATCACTTACTTGCTCTTCTAATCCCTTTACTGCCCATAAGATAGTTTTAATACCACATGGTTAACCCAGTATTTCCCAAGCTCGTGATGCCTGGGAGGGACGTAGATTATATCCGGAGGTATACTTAGTTCTTAATTAATTTTTTATCGATATGATTTATGACATAAACAGGTAACCTTCTCCATTATGGAACTCAATGTGTCATGCACAGCATTCAAAAAAACTCGCTTTTCGGGGCACCAACCAGATCCCAAGAAAACAGGAAGTAGTTAGAAGAGGAAAAGGAATCCACTGTAGCACCTGAACAGTCCACATGGGAGAGCCTGGTGCCGCACTTGCAATTAAATAGGAAAAACACCCACCAGAAATGAAGTCTTTTTTAAAAAGGTGGGGAAAGGTCACATTATCTGCATACTCTGCAAACACAGAGTGAACAAGGCATCCAATTGCAGATTAAATAGCTGGTGCGCAGTCTGCCACAGGCACAGTGGCTGCAACCAACCGAGTGGCTGAACGTTTTAAGCCACACTTCAGCTACCTCGTGGCACCCTGTCCGTCTGACAACCACTAGGTTAGCCCATTTAATTGAACTGAATCAGGGTCATAATATAATTCATTGTTAACTGTGGCTCCTCAAAAGCACTTCAGCAGATTTCTTCTCTCTCTTTTTTTTTACAAGAGAAACCATGTGTTTTCAGCACAAGATACTTACCATCAATCATGGTGTCCTTGTGGACTGCCTTTCAGGATTGGAACCAGATGGCATAGTTTTGTGATGATTTCGGTCCTACCCTCAAAGATAGGTTTCAGAGTAGGTTGCTGAAGGACTCCCGCTCCGACCCTTGGCCTCTGGCCTACAAGGACTCACAAGGTTCCGTCTTGTCCCTGATACTTTTTGAAAATCAACGTGAAGCCTGTGGGAGAGGTCAGCCAGAGATTCGGGCTGACATGCGTATGACACTCAGAGGCTTCCAGCAGATCCCAAGAAGGCTACAGAGACCGTGAACAGGTGCCTGGAGGCAGTTTTGGGATGGAGGAAGGCTAGCAAGCTGAAACTTAATCCTGACAAAAAGGAGATGCTACCAGTGTGTGTGTGTGGGGGGGGGGAGGTTTGTCTGTCTCCTTCTATCGTCGCCTTTTATCAAACTTGTTCTGTTTGGTGTTCACTCACTAATTCTTATTAGCTCCCCCTCCCTGTTTGTATGTTTTCATGTGTTTGTGTGTTTTAAATTTTTCTGTATATTTTTATTTATTTAAAACTTTTATCAGCCAGCCACCTTTCTCCCTTGGGCAACTCAAGGCAGCTTACAATATAACAATTATAAAAACACACACACTAAAACATGTAAATAAAATAATTTTAAAAACCACATAAAAGGTCACAGTTTAGATTCAAAAACTGCAATTAAGACAAGAGTGCAAGGTCATAAAAACTAAATCAGTCAAATGCAGTCCTAAATAAAACTGCCAGCTGCCTCCTGAAGATCAACAGCGAGGGGGCCAGGCACACCTCCTTGGGGAGTTTGTTCCATAATCATGGGGCTGCCACCTAAAAGGCTATCTCCTGTGTGCCCACCAGATGAGTTTCTATGATTGGTGGGACAGTCAGGAGGGCCTTTCCCTGTTGTCATAATTCCCAGGCAGGAATGTACAAGGAGAAGGCGATCCTTCAGATATTGTGGTCCCCAAGCCATGCAAAAGCCCTCTCAGCCACCTGGTTTTCTAGGCGACCGCTGTGTCAAGCAGCAGTCCCAAGCTGCGAACCTGGCTTTTCAAAGGGAGCATAACCCCCCTCTTTTAAATGCT
Organism: Euleptes europaea; assembly: GCF_029931775.1. Lineage (NCBI taxonomy): Eukaryota > Metazoa > Chordata > Lepidosauria > Squamata > Sphaerodactylidae > Euleptes > Euleptes europaea. Next base: position 108,552,842 of record NC_079313.1, read on the forward strand.
GCTTTTTAATGTTTGAAATGCTTTAATGTTTGCCGCCTTAGAAACCCTGAGTTGAGTCGAAAGACAGCAGAGAAATGCTTTCAATATCCTGAAATATTGAAACAAATGGGGTGTGGAGGCTGAAATTGAGCCTGGAGCGCTAAACAATGGATTAAAAAAACACAGAACTTTTGCACCTTTTTTTTTCTTTTCAGCTGCTTTTCCTGGTATCCTATGCAAATCTGTATGTTTCGGACAGGAAGGCACATCGAGTAAAGGAGGGGACTCGGAACCCTGGATTGAAACCCTACCAGAGGGGCTACACAAGCTCTGTTGCTTTAAAGTCTGGCCTGGAGCCAGTCTGAATATGTAACCACAGTAGCTGTGATTCAGTGGCTTTTCCCAGCATTCTTTGTTTGGGCTGCCTGAAGCAAAATGATCGAAAACGCTTGAGCAAACAGCCAATGCTATACCAACCTATCAAGGAGAAAACAAACACACATACACACACAGAATAAACATTGTACCTTTCTGTTTTTCCAAAGAAAAGTTATTCCCTTGATGGCCCAGAAAGCAAATATACCCTCGTAAGCTTCTCTGTCCATGGGTCTGGGCTACATAGGTCATAGAAGCAGGTGCCTGTCGCTTAAACACAGGCACTCGCAACAGCCCTTCCCTACCCTGCCCTCCCCCCATCTCTTGACCCCTGCTTCCCACCATGCTTTGCACTTGCGGGAACACAGCTGGCCCAGAAACATTTCACAGGTGTGCACTTTGCCCTCCAGGCTTGGCTGCCAGCCCAGTTCTCCTAATCAAGGCAACGATGCCAGCCTTAATGCCTGCCTTTGGATCCTTCTTCCTGGCAACAAGATGTGATATGCTGAAAATGGTATGAGGCAGACGGGCAGATCTGGCAGGGAGTAAATGAATGGGAACCTGAGTAGCAAGAGCCTAGCTGCAGCACAACAGACTCTAAGATGGAATCCGGCCCCAAAGGTGAACATGGGCAAACCTATCAATCACATTTTTATCTTGCCCTTCCTCCAAGGAGCTCAGGGCAGCATACCTTAAAAAAAGGTAAAGGTAGCCCCCAAAGCAGGACTACAGCTGAACATCAAGACGACAAAAGTAATGACTACAGGAGAATTACACAACTTTAAGGTAGACAACGAGGAAATTGAAATTGTTGAAGACTTTCTATTCCTTGGCTCCAGCATCAATCAAAAGGAGGACTGCAGCCAAGAAATCAGAAGGAGGTTGAGACTGGGAAGGGCAGCCATGAAGGAGCTAGAAAAGATTCTGAAGTGTAAGGATATGTCACTGGCCACCAAGATTAAGTTAATTCATGCCATCGTATTCCCTATAACTATGTATGGGTGTGAAAGCTGGACATTGAAGAAAGCTGACAGGAAGAAAGTAGATTCCTTTGAAATGTGGGGTTGAAGGAGAGTGTTATGGATACCATGGACTGCCAAAACACACACACACACACACACACAAATCAGTGGGTTATAGATCAAATCAAGCCTGAACTAGCCCTAGAAGCTAAAATGACTAAACCGAGACTATCGTATTTTGGTCATATTATGAGAAGACAAGAGTCACTGGAAAAGACAATCATGCTAGGAAAAGTTCAGGGCAGCAGAAAAAGAGGAAGACCCAACAAGAGATGGATTGGCTCAATAAAGGAAGCAACAGCCCTCAATTTGCAAGATCTGAGCAAGGCTGTCAAAGATAGGACATTTTGGAGGGTATTAATTCATAGGGTTGCCATGAGTCGGAAGCGACTTGACGACACTTAACAAACACACAGCCCCCCCCCCCCCCGTGCAAGCACTGGGTCATTACTGACCCATGGGGTGACGTCACATCCCGACGTTACGGGGTAGTTTGTCATTGCCTTCCCCAATCATCTATACATACCTACCCCCCTTTTATTCTCACAACCATCATAAGTCTGTGCTCCTCCCCCCCTTTTAACTAACTTGCATTAATTTTAGTTCAAGCTCTAACTGTAGTCCAATCATACCGGTAGCATCTGAGACCCTGAAGAGCTGCTGCCACTCAAAGCAGGCAACAGTGACCTTGACAGACCAGTCATCTGACTCAGTATAAGGCAGCTTCAGGCATATCTTTGCCATGAGGGCTGAAATCCATCTGCATTGTTCAGACAGAAAATGCTGGTTTTACCAGTAGGTCAGCTCTTTCTTCCATCCTCCAGATGTCCAACATGCATCCCATATAAAGCCCAGCCCAAGAACAACTGTACTAGGCTTCTGAACCCGTGCATAATTCATAGTGTCAGGTGCAACAAGCAAGCCCTGCAACACTCCCAGTCTCATAGATGTACTTGCAGGGCTGTGTGATTAGTAAAATGGCCGGTCCCCAATGAACAGGTTCAGCATGGGACTCACTGCGTAAATGGCTCTTTAAGAACCAGTAAATGGTACACTTTTTTTAAAAAAAGCCTAGAACAGAAGGGAATGCTGAAAAAGACAAAAGTGATTTTTTAATACAAAGAAAATCACTTGTAAAAAAACAGAAATGAGGCTTTTAATAGAAAATGCAGTTAGGGAAAAAAGGCTGAAGGAAGGAGAGGAAGAACCAGGAACAGTCCGGGAACCCAACCTTATGAGCAGCAGTTCTGAACTGACCATCTGTGTGTAAGGCAAGCAGGAAATTCTGTATGCAGATCTGGAGAACACAAGCAGATTTGGGTCAGGCCTTGATACTAATGAGTAAAAACAAAGACATCTCACTTAGGTTACACATAAATCCACAATCTCTACTGTCTACCTTGAACCTTCCAGATAGGCATTACTCTACAGAGATGCAAGGCCAGGGAGCTTGAGGCTGCTTTTTTGTACCGGCTGAAAGAAGGGCTGGGCACCTCTCAGAACTGCATGCCAGCTCCCCCACCCCCACCCCCTGGACTAACTGATAGGCAAATACCCAACAAGCAAACAGTGAATCACTAGTTGATACCAGGGCCCCAGTGGGATTACCTGACATCTCAGATAAATTCAAATTGAGCAGAGAGCACTTAGTAGCCTCTCTCCTAGTTTCTGCCACTGTAAATCACGGGCACAAAGACAACTGAGAAACATGACATCTCTCCAAATACAGTGCTACAACCACTCCTCAAAAGTCAGGGGTTCTGATTGAACAATGTCTGTGACATCAGAGATGCATGACATCTCCCCACCCATTTTCTGCCCTTAAGCCTTTGCATTTTTTATTCTTTGGAAGGCTGAGTACTCCCTGTAGCACCAGCATAACAATCGGACTGCCTGGAAAGATCAACTCCAAAGGAAAACCTGCACAGTTATCCTCTCTTCCTACAGCACTGGTTCCCAACCGGGGGTCCATGGACCCCCAGGGGTCCGCGAGAACTAAATTAAGGTCCGCGAAACAAAGTTATAAACCCATAATAAATTAATCTTTTCAATTAAAAGTTCTCTATTATAAAAAAACATAGTTCAACATTAAACTTAGAATAATATTTGAATAACAGTTATGATTAAAGTTTATTTTCAAATTCTCGGAATTTTTATTTTGAACCTTGGGGTCCCTGCACCGAACAAAAAAGTCCTAGTGGTCCCTGGTCAAAAAAAGGTTGGGAACCACTGTCCTACAGGAACGCATCGTCACATTAACTTGGATTTCTATGCTTTTAAAGCCTAATTTGCAAAGATGTGTCTTGCCCCGGCTTCTCCAGGGCTGACATGCTATGGCCTTTTATGCAGGGATGTTTCGCCACAGTCACCCCCGCCGACCACTTCAGGGCTTCCTTTTGATTATGCATCCCTTTCCCACCCATCAGAAGTTGCCTCGCTCTCCCCGCATGTTTTCCAGATGCTGTTTTAGCCAAAATCTGGAAAATGGGGGCAAAAAATGCGGGGAGAGCGAGGCGACCTCTGACAGGCGGAAAAGGCAAACATAATCAAAAGGAAGCCCCAAAGCAGTCGACGGAGGTGACCGCGGGGAAACGTCCTTGCATAAAAGGCCTCTATCTCCCCTTACATTTTACCTGTACAAGATAGACAAGTCAGAATCATCATTTGTTAACTCAGTTTCCTCTTCCTTCCTGCCTCTGGCTAGCTTGCAGTGTCCACGATTCCTCCCCATCCCCAACTGGCAAGTCAGGTGGGTAGTTTTGAAAGAATTCTAAAGCACCACACCAGGGCAATCACATCACTTTTGGATTCACATTGGCTTTGATGTCATGGTATTGGCATAATGCCTATCTCCTCCCCCCCCCCCGCCGCCCCAATTTTTCTAATGTTCTTGCAATCCCAGCAATGGGACTAAGTGTTCTTGCAATCTAAGTCACGACTTTGTTTCCACTGCAGGCAGGATGGCAGTGGCAATTGACAGTAATTTTGCCCAGGTTCCCCGTCTCCCTTCTGGTTTGCATATAACGTGGCACCTTGTAAACATCCAATTCAGACCTCTGAAAAGCTCATCAGCAATTCAGACCTCTGAAAAGCTCTGCATTTAGCCTACAGAGGGATATAACAAAGAGGGTGCCCCAGTAGGTAAATGCTAGATTGCACTACTGCAACTGCTCCTTAGAAGCCAGGCATAACACTGAGCTCTGGCATTCTCTGCACAGACACACAGACGAAGACCGGGGGGGGGGGGTTAGACAGGGTCTAGGCTATTTTACATTATTATCATTTGATTCCCTCTGGGCGTTTTGTTTGTTTTTAGGCAACAAGTGAGCACTGAGATCACAGATATGTACTGGACACATGGACAGCCACTTGAAGGAGCACACACACACAGGCATTTGCATGCAATGGGAAACAGCTAGAAGCCAAATAGCTTTGCAAAGGGGGGGGGGAGTGTGAATTCCAGTAGGTGGTGAAATGCTGGGTTGCACAGCTGAGAGCAAGCAAGTCTTTCAGGCTTTACAGACTGATGAGCCGTCTGAACCGGCAAGGGATGGTGGTGAGCCACGCTTCAGCCCTAGCTCGACAGTCCTGCAGATCTTTCCCCTAAAGTGCCAGTGGAATGAGGAAGACAGACAGGCCTTTGGAGTTGGGGAATCTTCAAAGGACAGCATCCCACCAAGCAATGAAACTGCAGCGTGGTCACCCCATCAGAATCCCGCCCTGGGTCTGTGTGTTCTCACGTCCACGTTGCATGTTTGCCTGCATGCAAAAGAGTGTCCTCTCTTCACACCACCACCCACCCCAAGATATAAAACCCAGCCTCTTAAGTAACCAGTGCCTTGGGGTAGCCAGGCAAGACTGCCTTTGAGCAAGTACAAAGGGCAAAGCTTCCAATTACTTTAGCTCCCCCGTGTTTGCATGTCCTTAGCATGTACAAGCAGTTTTCAGCATGTGGGTGGGACTGCAGACAAAGCCTGCTTTCTTAAACAGGAAAGAAGCTTTATTACTAAAGATTAAACTACAGCACATACATGGAAATAGCTATCATAGTAGGAAAATACTGACCTAAGGAATTAAAAGGAAAACAACAATCTAGCTACATTGCATTGCAAGACAGTTGCCTTAGATGGCGCAAACAGATCCCCATCCCCCGTTATGCTGTTAGAGGAGGATGAGATCTGGGCACAGTGTTTGAACACAGAACAAATGAAGATTTCACCTTTTGAAACTTCTGCCTGCTTAGAGAAAACAGCCCCCCCACCCCCATCCAGGGTTAGGAATCCTGCCCTTTATGGGAGATGCTCAGCTCTCTGCCAATGAGGCCCTCTGGCATGTAGCCCTCATCTCTCCCCCTCCCCAGTCAGGTTTTATGATGCTTGGTCATCAGATCCCTTTCGCAGGTAGAGTCAAATGTTCTGGTTTTCCCACTGAAACCATGTTCCTATTTTTCTCAGTCTCTCCCCTCTTGGGAAAATAAACAGTTGCCATGGGTTCAGGGACTCCAATCATAACAATCCCCTCCCATCCAGTGGAGTTCCATGGGCCCTGACTAGCTGAGGCTACAATCACAAGGATTGGTTCAGGGCCTGGAGGAGAGTCAAGACTGTCACAAGAGGGTAACACACAACTTTGCAAATAGGTTTTGAAAACAAAGAAAACCAAGTTAAAATGATGACGCATTCCTATAGGAAGAGTAGGATAACCTTGCGGGTTAAACCATAAGGTTTTGGGGGAATCCTAGAGTGCCACACCACTGATGACTTCACTTGGATTCAAACCAGAAGTGATGTGGTGTCAGTGTGAAGTCTATACGCTTGTTTCCACGCTCCCCTCCCCCCCCACCAGTTCCCACTGGTTGCCAGTGCTGCAGTGGTTACCCTAGAAACACATAACTTGTTCCAATTGCAGCAGTGATAGCAACTCCATGTGCCACACTACAATGGCCCTTTATTAGATACAGAAAGAGGGCACCTGCATGCTGAGGCAGCCATTGTAGTGCCGGATGTACCTTCTTAAATAAGAAACCATTACACCAACAGAAAAGGGAGGTGGCAAAGGGAAGGGCAGGAGACTGGGAGCGCTTTCACACATGCTGAATAATGCACTTTCAATCCACTTTCAATGCACTTTAACTATAGTTTGCAAGTGGATTTTGCCAATTCACACAGTAAAATCCATCTGCAAAAGTGCATTGGAAGTGGATTGAAAGTGCATTATTTGGCATGTGTGAAAGCACCCTGGGCAAGAAGAGATAGCAATGCCATGGGCTGCTTGTCCAAAAGAGCTGATAGCGAGGGACAAGATGCAGGAGTAGCACAGGATGAAAGCAAGAACTAAGCGCAGGTTACATGTACTTGGGCACTGAGTTTTACAAAACATTGAGGAACTTTCTAGCAGAATTCACGGCGTATCTCACAAAACTATACACTCCCACATTTCTTTGACCTGGACTACCCAAAATAGCGATGCTGGTTCACATGGATAGTTCCCAAGGTCTCCCTCAGAGAGACAGGAGGCTTGTTAATAAAATAAGGTGCTTGCTCTCCTGTGGTGAGCAAGAAACGCCTCCCGCACCCACTACTTAACGGGAAGCACACCAAGGGCCAAGTAAAGCTCTCATTCAAAGTTACTATGAATACTTCAGATGACTTCAGGCCCGAATGACTTTTGCACCTTCTTCAATGAAGTCTCTCTTCTTTTAGTTATTAAACTGAAGGGAAGTAGGGAGCGGCTGTCAAAAATGTCATCCATTGTGAAAATCTTCAGTGCTGTTGCACAAAGGCACAATAGCTTTTATTGAACAAACTGGTCTTTAGAAGAGTGGAATGGACTAAAATTCTGCAAGAAAACTTTCAAGTTTTTGTATAATGTACACAAACACCCTCTTCTTCCATCTTAAGCATTCAATATTTTTGGCGACACATCGCTCTGTGGATGGCATCTGCCTACTTTTCAGACCAAAAAAATAGTAAATGCTATTAAACTAGGGTTGGCCACCAGGGGAGTCTAGGGGGCACGCCTGTGTTATGTAACTTCTACGGAAAACCCACAGGTGATGTCAGTCCACTCTATGAATCACCAGATAATTCTATGGCTTTACCAGAGATTTTAGCATAGACTTTCTGACAATTCCTAGAGTAGGCCGACCATCACTTCCTGGGTTTCCCCATAACTGACAATGTTGTCATACTAACAGCAATTCTTTTTCTCCCACTGGATGCCAGAATAGTGGGGGCAAACGAGAGCTGAAGGCGGGAAATCCCCCGCCCCCATCAGAAACCTAGCATCTCTATTCTGACCAGATTCCAACTCTACCACTTTCTTACCCTTCCTCCAAGAAACTCAGAGCAGCATACATTATTCTTCCCTGTTCTATATTATCCTAATGACCTTACAAGGCAGGATAGGTTGAAAGCCTGGCTCAAGATCCCCCAGTGAGCTTAATGACAGATTGGGAGTCTAGAACCCATGCCTCCCCATTCATAGTCTCTCACACTAGCCACAACACATTCCAGATAACCGGCCTGCTCATATGCAAAACAGTAAAGAAAAGAAATTTGTTTTTAATTATACAGCACCATTAATGTATATGACACTTTGCAGAGTATATTTATAGAGCTAAATAGTCATTTCTGCATCTCCTGTGCAATCTGACAATGCTCTCGTGAAAAGGGGGAGAAAATAAAAATCATATTAACAAAGCTGGAGATTAACTTGGAAACAACATGTCAATTAAAGTCAAACTCAATGATATTATCTAGTAGCCAGAGAACGTGCCATTTAAAAGAGATGCTCTGCATGTCAAAAGCATCACCTCTGTCTGGCAAATTTTCAATATTTGATTATTTGTAACAAGCACATAATAACCAGAATACCACTGCTGTCTGCTAAGAAAACCAGAAATTCTCATATAGGCATGAACAACCTAGAACACGGCAGCTACTGAAATTCGTCTTTCAGTACATGACAGGCACTGAGTGTTTTAGAGTAGGCGTAGGCAGAAGGCAGATTATGATCTTCTGGTACAAGCTAGACTAGATCATGGGAGATCTCCTAAAGGTTCCAACTCAGAAGCCATAAGGGAGTTCTCATTGTTCAGTGATCCCTGCTTTAAATATAGCTTTTAAGATGAGCTAAGTCTTCTCCCTTTCCCGATTTCCAGAACATTCCTATCCCAACAAGGGCAGGCCCCCATTGCTATGGCAACCAGTCTACTTGGTCACACTGCAGCCACTCCTCTCGGGTAAAATCATCAATAGGAATACTAACACAAACAGTAATTTAAACATTACACAATGAAGGATGGTCACTTCTTTCTCAGCCGCTATAGTCCTCAGCTGTAAAATGGTGTATTAATTGGCTCCCTGTGACTACATCTCTGTGTAGCATTTGAACACATGAAGTTGCCTTGTACTGAATGAGACAGTTGTTTGCCTGAGACTTGGAGAGTCACTGCCAGTCAGAGTAGAGAATGCTGACCTGAATAGACCGACTATCTGAAACTTTTGTAATTGGAGGTGTCCGGAATTCGGGGACCTTCTGCATGCAACAGTAATGTTGCCCCACTGAGCACCCTTCCCCGCAGAGGCACATTACTCAGAGTGTGCCTTATGTATTGGAATAGTTAACTATCTAGCTCTGCCTTCCGGGGGCCCACTTTGCAGGTGCCCCTCAGGATGATCCTTTTTGCATCTGGCTCTTGTGGATGGAATCCAGCTCTCTGCCAGAAAAACTACAACAGGCCTCTTAAATCTGCCCACCCGCTTTGCATCATGAGGTTTCTCGCACCCATGTGCACGTGTGGTCAAGGTTGTGCTTGAACAGCAACTGCACGTACGTGGAGGGCTCTCCTACAAAAATCATGGGTAGGGCTGCAAAAGCATCTAAATAGCTGACTAGAGAAGAAACCAAACATACGCATACCATACTCAGGTTCCAGGGTCAAATCCCAATGCTAGGGTGTCCTACTGATCAGACAACGACGAACCTGAAGACGTCTCCCTCACTTCCTTAAACAGAGCACAAAGCACTACTACTTCTCAGATTATGATAGAAAACATTTCTAGTAACTTTGTATTCAGTTTGGACCAGAACAGCAACTGCAGCAGATATTCAGAACTGGATTTGATGAATTCCAAAAGGCAGGTATGACAACCTACTCCACTAAGGTGTGGGATCCACCACTGCTGATGGAGGAAGCACTGTCCTGCAAGAAGCAGAGATGGAGCAACTATCTGGTGTACATCCTCTGGTGGTGAAGGCAGCTGAAGCCAAGATCAGGGCATGTAGAGACAGCTGTCCAGGTGGACAGGTGTGGCTTGAAAAAAGTGGCTAGAGTGGGGCTAGTTAGAATGGGGAGGAGTCCCATACAAAGGTGGGGGTAACCACTGAGAAAACTGAGAAGAGAGGGGCTGGTCACCACCATCAGGAGACTTCGGCAGGTGTCCTGATCTGCCCAAGGAGAGCAGCCTTACTGGGTCATACCTCTGGAGCCTGGGATGAGGCCACACCCAAAAGCCATCCCTTCCCTGAAGGCTAAAAGAGAAGACAGAAGTTCGGCATGGACCACATGAAAAGTAGTCAATAAAGCAAGCACACTGATGAGTTCCTACTGCTCACCACCACCCTGCAGTATCATGGAGAGAATAGCAAGAGTCCAGTAGCACCTTAAAGACTAAGGAAGACTAAGACTTAGGAAGTGAGCTGTGACTCACGAAGGCTCATACCCTACCAGAAATTTTGTTACGTCTTTAAGGTGCTACTGGACTCTTGCTCTTTTCTACTGCTACAGACAGACTAGCATGGCTACCCATCATGATCTGTTTCCATGGACATACAGAATTATGACGTGCCCCAAGAGAAGCTCACAGCAGGGAAAATTCTAGGTGTAATTTAGGATGACAATAAAGTGCTAGGTCAAAGTAAACATTATTGGTATTTGGTGCCTTAGCCTTGCTGAATCAACCGACTTGCTGCTTGGCAAGGTGAACACGCTTGAGCAGCCTACCACTATGCAGAGCTCAGCCAAAGTCAGAACAGGCAACCACATGCGAAGACTAAAGGCTTTTTAACTTGCTTGAATGGGCTTGGCAAAGCTGCTCAAGACTAATGGGCTAACAGTTAATTGACACGTGTTGCATGCATTTTAAGGTAATTATGTATTTATATCATGTCAGTGGTTGCCTGGAGCCTGGACATCTGCTTCACATCATGCATGGATGAGGCAGCCAGCAGACATATGACCATTGCAGCATGAAGCCACATACCTACAACTTGTCAGATGGAAGGAAGGCTCCTTTACTTAACCCGTAGATGGCATCAGGCACACATCAAGAGTCTTAAGTTGTTCAATAAAGGAAGCCACAGCCCCAATTTGCAAAAACAAACCTAGTTCACCCGATTAGCCTCCGCTGCTCATATGGAGGAGTGGGGAATCAAACCCGGTTCTCCAGATCAGAGTCCATTGCTCCAAATCACTGCTCTTCACCACTACACCACGCTGGCTCCTGCAATGACTCAGATGTCACTGTAAACATCTAGCATGACTGTAGCAGCACTTTATTTACTGCTATAGCACTTCGCAAAACCAAACAGCACAAGCCAACCACGTTCACTACAGAGGCATGTTTCACTGAGTCTGGCTAGCGGAGGATTAAGTGGCATCATGCAGGAGCTTATTCTTCCAGTCATTCCACATGCCACCCACTCAATCTCCTTGAGCATCACTGCTTCCTTCTGTCTTTGGCACTGACATTGCCCTCTCTATCTCATCATTTATCGCCTATACATTTTAATCGTAGTGCTTTCCCTTTTTGGGCAGCTTAGGACAAGTTGTTATGGAGAATTTGCTTGTGCATCCAGGAGAGAGCAAGTTATTTTCTTAGCTGGAATGACAGCCCGCAATTTGATGAAGCCACAAGCTTCTCACTCCCAAGGGAAACCATGCAGCTCTCCACTGACAAGGGAATGAATCGACTGTTTGAGGCACAACCCATGCAAATAATAATACAATAATAAACACTTAGAAAAGGAAGAGGGCATTGCCCACACTGCACTGCAATTTCGGCAGAGCGAAGGGCAGGACTCCAGCCTGCTGTCTGCTTTATTTAAAACACACAGGCCATTTTTGCACAGTAATTAGCAGCGAGTTCCAGGCTGAATTGCCCTGCATATTTTTTTTAAATTTTGCACGCTGAACTGACATTCCAGAAGTGACCGAGAAGCTGGCACGTACCTGCTTCACATTACTAAAGAGCCCATTTAATGCAACCATTGGTGTTTGCTGGAAGAATCCCCCTCAAGGAACAATGCAAAACAACAGAGGCTCGTTAGCTACGCACACAGGAACAAAGGAGCAGGCAAGGGGGGGGATTTCTCCTTTTGTGTCAGGACCATGAATAGGCATTTTTTAAGTCACATTTTAAAAAAGAGCTTTGAGCAAGCATCGAAACTGACCATGCAAAAATGGCCATAGATCCTTCTCAGAGAATAAAATGTATGACAGGATCACCCCATCCCTAATTTCAATGTTGAAAAAGCCTCGCCCAAACCCGCCCTTCTCAGGTTCTGCCCCCAAAATCTCCCACCGATGGCGAAGAGGGACCTGGCAACCCTATATATTAATTATCTGTTGTATGAAAAGGGCTTTCTTTTTACCATCGGCCGAAATCTCTCTCACACACACACCCCACAGAGACAAAGTGCTTCCGATCTGTGACCTCCACATCCAATTATTATATTGGCAACCCTTTCTACCAACAGTCAGGGCACGTACCAGGGACTGGAGCAAGTTCACACCACTGACCCTGGGAACACTGAAATGTTTGCTTAAGGCTCGGTTTGCAGCATTCTTAAAGAGTCACAGTGCAGCTGAGAAACTTCCAAGTGTCCAGATCTCTCTCAGCAATTGTCCCCAAGACCAGGCCAACAATACTGACCACAGCTTGGCAGCAATTCCTTGGTTCACACTCCTGCCAAGGCCCTTTTCACAATTCTCCTCTTAGTAGCCGGAAGTAGTTCAGGAACTGGATTTTTTTCTGTGAGAACTGCACGCTTCAGAATTCTCTGCAAGCCCTGGAAGCATCTGGCCATGAGCCACCATCAACATAGTAACCCCACAGAACTGGTATGTCTCCTCCCCACACCCCCGGTGCTGCTGCTGCTTCTTTTTTAATTTTTTATTGAATTTTTAGGATACAGAATTAAAAAAGGAATGGGGAAGGGAAAAAAACAGGAAAGCAATTTAATTGGTTCTTGTAGGTTATCCGGGCTGTGTGACCGTGGTCTTGGTATTTTCTTTCCTGACGTTTCGCCAACAGCTGTGGCAGGCACCTTCAGAGGAGTAACACTGAAGGACAGTGTCTCTGTCCTTCAGTGTTACTCCGCTGAAGATGCCTGCCACAGCTGCTGGCGAAACGTCAGGAAAGGAAATACCAAGACCACGGTCACGCAGCCCGGATAACCTACAAGAACCAATGAACTCTGACCGTGAAAGCCTTCAACAATATTTTAAAGCAATTTAAGTTTCTGTGCCCAAGTCAAATCTATACAGTCTCATCTAACACAAGACAAGTTGTTATACAATACTATGTACCCAATTACTCAAAAAAACAAACCCCCCCCCCAAATTTGGCAATAAAGTAAATAATATTTCATCTAGCAATCGTTACATTTGCCAGTACCCCTATTCATTTTAAGCTGTATCTTTTTTTAAATTATCCATTAAAAACTACTTCTGTGTTAAATTCTGTTCAAGGATACCTTAAGCACTTTGCAGACACTAAACCAGAAGAAATACCACTTTACAATAGGAAAGACAGAAGCAAAAACACAGGGAAATGACTTGCAGAGCCTTGCAATCCTGAAGTGGAACAACGTACAGCCTCATTTCCCTCAGTTCTCTGACTCAGTCTATTTCCCCACATGGGGCTTAAATTGGTTCTTGCTTCGACAGCTGTGTGAAGCAAATGTAAAAACTTAATATCAGCTGGATTTTTCATTCACATTACAAATGTCTTTTCCCCCACATTAATGAGCCGACGTTCATATAAATAGCGTGTGCGAGAGAGGCTCGAAGGATATTTAAGCCGCAAGTATGAAAAATAACCAGCCTGCTCAAATGGACTCTCTCTCCTTTGGAACTACGTGCCTGTCTATCATGGCATGTCATCATTTTCCGGCTCTGAAATCTACCTTGAGTCTCGGTGAGAAAGGCAGGAAATACACAAATAAAGAACAAATAAACCCTGCCCATATTGCACTACACATACCAGAACGTAAGCAGTTTCCCCAAAAAGGTGGAGAAGGAGTGACAAGCACTTTACTCCCAAGCTTGGTATCAGACAGAACAATCTGCCTCAGGGTGTTAACTTGCCCAGATCACAGGTCTCCAATAGCCGATAGAAGCAGCCATACCTAGTTCAGCTCTGGGGAAACAGATCCAACTGAATTAAGGTCATTTGCAAGCCAGGCAGACAATACTCTGGGTATCCAAACAGCACTTCAGAAGCTCCTGCCTCCAACAACAAGCAATCTCTACCTCGGCTAGTTGCTTAGCAACCATCCTTCCTCCAGGACATTTACCTCAACCCTTGTACCTTCCCCAAGCTTTCATTCCCGATATGAATGGCATCCCAGCTTGCCCAGCGCCTCTCCCCCCAGGATGCTTTAAAAACACCCGGCCTGTTCAGTTTCTAATCTTGCGCAGCCCAAAGAAACGGCACCTGTAAGCCAGAGTCTTAACAATGCCATGGCTATCACAATTCTGTTTTATGTAAAATTAAATTTTGGATAACTAATAATTAAAACTACCAGACACTTCTTCGGAAGCCTTGGTGATGGGTCACTTGTTTTTTTTGGTGGTCGGGGGAGAAAGGGTATTTTTTGATTATTTAGATTGATGATTGTATTGAAAACCGAATGGTATTGAATATGTTGTATGAATACCCTTTTACCTTTTTCTTTTTAATATATATATATTCTTTTTTTCTTTTTGTTGTTGTTGTTTTTCTTTTTGTATTGTATGTTTTGTTTAAAAATTCAATAAAAATTATTAAAAAAAAAAAAACAATGCCATGGCTTTGGGCCCTTGGCGTTTCACCTTTGAGCACAGCAACACAGCCGGGAAAGCAGCTAATGCCTTCTCCCGTCACAGGTCGAACAGCCAGTCTCAGGGCTCCGTTCTTCCTTGCGGACTAGTACAATTGTGGATGCACAACTCTTTGCCTCAGCCCTCCGCTTACAATACAAGAATAATTCCCAAAACCTACCTTACAGAAGAGCTGCAAAAATTTCTGATAGAAAGTATGTGAAGCACTTTGAACACTGAAAGACCGGAAATAGTGGCAAGTTTTCCATCTTCCCCAATAAGGGGATGTTTGTATGCAACTTCTTCCTTAATGTAGTGGACATGAATGTAGTGGACTCCCATTCCTGAGATTCAAAGAAACTTCGTCCATTTGATTTTTGAAGCATGGCATTGCTACTCTGGAGTAAATTTCATAGAATCATAGAGTTGGAAGGTACCACCAGGATCATCTAGTCCAACCCTCTGCACAATGCAGGAAACTAACAACTATCTCCCCCCACATCCCCAGTGACCCCAACCCTCCCCCCACCATGCAGGATCCCACAATCAAAGCACTCCCGACAGATGGCCATTTAGCCTCTGCTTAAAGACCTCCAAAAACAGGGACTCCACCACCCTCCAAGGCAGCACATTCCACTGTCGAACAGCCCTCACCTTTAGAAAGTTCTTCTTAACGTTTAGGTGGAATCGCTTTTCTATTAGTTTAAATCCATTACTCCGTGTCCTAGTCTCTGCAGCAACAGAGAACAAGCTAGTTCCCTCATCAACATGACATCCCTTCAAAAATTTAAACATGGCTATCATGTCTCCCCTCAACCTTCTCTTCTCCAAACTAAACCAACCCAACTCCCTAAGTCTCTCCTCATAGGACATGGATTCCAGACCTCTGACCATTCTGGTCACCCTCCTCTGGACAAGCTCCAACTTGTCAACATCCTTCTTAAATTGTGGAGCCCAAAACTGGTCACAGTATTCCAAGTGAGGTCTGACCAATGCAGAATACAGTGGTAGTATTACTTCCTATTGATGCAGCCCAGAATTGCACTGGCCTTCTTAGCTGCCATATCACACTGTTGACTCATGTTCAGTTTATGGTCCACTAAGACTCCCAGATCTCTTTCACATGTACTGAAAGAGATCTATACAAGTTTGTGTACACCAACGCTCACAAAAAATAGAAACTTAAGAATTCTTTTCTTTGCTACAATGCCTGGTTCTTTAACATATTTACATACATGTCAACTACTTACCTGGTAAAGTCCTAATTTCTGCTACCTAATAAAACTAATAACTTTTCCTATTTAGACACAAATGTGCATGACACACACACGCCAGCCTCTGCCCAATGTGGCTTCTAGCCACATTAGAAGACCAAGAAGTATCAGTGGCTTGCAGTGGTATCCTGTATTTTTTGGGAAGTAAGCGCCACTGAATCATCCTAAGTAGGACTCTAGGAAGACCTGCCTTGGGTTGCTTTCTCAGTGTATGATCTTCATCTGAAAATCAAGAGGAATCATTCTTTATTGGCTTCTCCATAGCTTTTGATTGCAGGTAATGTTGCAACACCTGAAAATATTCATGGTCTTCTCTCTTTCTATTTAAATGGAACACTCATTGATGGTTATCAGCTCTCCTTCCACCTGTGAGAAGAGTTATACGGTGCTCCGAAGAGATCAGTTCTGCTACCAGCACCACTTAACATCAATATGAAACCAGTGGGAGAGATCATCCAAGGCAGTGGAGCCGGGCATCATTAGTATGCTGACAACACCCAAACTGGTGCTGTTGACTAAGCAGCCAAGAACGGGCACTACTGCCTCGATCCTGAACCAATGCCTGGGGCTAACAGTTGAATAGTTGATAATTCAACTGAAGCCAGACAAGTAGGAGGTGGCATCAGTTGGGAGACTGGGGACGATATGATGAAAAATATAATTTGAACTCCAGCATAACCAATAGGCAGCACTGGGATGCTCCTGGAAAAGTAAATGCAAACAATGGCCAGGATTACCTACTACAATGACTTCATTCAGTCTTCAGGGCGCTGGGACTTGCAACTAGTAACCCATGCTTTTGAACGCTGTAGGTTTGACGACTATAATGCACTCTGCCCTTGAAGATGTACAGAAATTTCAGCTAGTGCAGAATGGGGCATCTTGTCTCCTGGGGCGTATGGAAAGGCAGGAACACGTTTAAAAATACGGCAGTTGCACCAGTTAACTTCTGGACTCAATTTAAGGTGCTAGTTTTTGACTTTTTAATGCCAAACTGGTCCAATCTCAATCTCTGAGTATATACCACCATTCTTCACTGAAGCCTTCCAACATTTTATATATCTATACCCCACTGCTCAACACTATAGGAACCCAAAACAGCTTACGACATCATTCTTAGGGTTGCCAGATCCCTCTTTGCCACCAGTGGAAGGTTTTTGGGGCAGAGCCTGAGGAAGGTGGGGTTTGGGGAGAGGAGGGACTTCAATGCCATAGAGTTCAATTGCCAAAGTGGCCATTTTCTCCAGGTGAACTGATCTCTATCGGCTGGAGATCAGGTGTAATAGCAGGAGATCTCCAGCTAGTACCTGGAGGTTGGCAACCCTAATCAGTCTCCCTTCTTCCATTTAGCAAGAATGGCCCAAGGTCACCCAGCAAGCTTCCATGGCAGAATGGGGATTTGAACCTGGATTTTCTAATCTGACATACCAACAACACCATGGAGCCCTAACTCAGTATCACCATTTTGGAGGAAGTGAGAATAGTCACAGATTGGGAGCAGGCCCTTTACATCCATAACTGCATGGTTACGGAATGATCTCTCAGAAAGGCAGGCGATTATGCACTTCCCCCTTTTAGGAATGTGTGTTGACTGTTTATTCTGTGAGGACTACAGGCTGGGCAATGCGATTTGGCTTGCAAATCCTAATTATTTGCACATTTTGTGCTGCTGATTATGTGGTTTAGTTGTGAGGACTACAGGCTGGGCAATGCGATTTGGCTAGCAAATCCTAATTATTTGCACGTTTTGTGCTGCTGATTATGTGGTCTAGTTGTTTTTAATCTACAGCTTCCAAAAATGGTTGTTTATGTTTAGGCTACATTGAGAGCCTGGAGAGGCACAATAAAAATGTTATAATTAAACAAAAATGCACACCTATAGATGCAAAAATTACAATGCATCACTTCCCTCCCATCCTCCCCCACAACTGCCTTTTCAGATGGTAGATGCTGCTGAATATGCATGCATTGCAGCTGTTCTGTAATAAGTATAGCCAGATCCCCTGAGATCAAACATTCTATTAAGCATTCTAAAGGGGTTTTTTTTAAGTGGAAATTGTTACGGCCACCCCCTTTCAGAAGTCAGTGCACGATGGGTACTGCAGATCAAAACAAATATCAAGCACAACATGCAAGTCTTCAGCTTAAGTGTAACAAAGGGATGTCCAGCAAGGACAATCACAAATATACAGCCCTCCCTACTTTTGTCTGAAATGTTGGGGGTTCGACAGCCAGACTAGAGTCTGGGAGACCCAGGTTCAAACCTTCCCTCTGCCATGTAGCTTGCTGTGTGACCTAGATACAGTCAGTCATTCTTACCATAACCCACCTCATAGGGTTGCTGTGAAGATTAAATGGAAGCAGAGAGAGCAATGTATGTTGCCCTAAGATCCTAAAAGGAAGGGTGGAATAAAAATAATAAATGTATTCATCATCTAGCATGTTGTATATTTTCCTACCTCTCTCCGGTATGCAGCTTCTTCTTACATAAAAGCTTGACTAAGAGTCCACCCCACCACAACCCATGACCATTTTTTCCACTGGACTTGTGTGTCTTTTCAGCAGGGCAAAGCAGGAGATGGGTTTTTTCCCCCTTAAGCAGTAATGGCAGGCCTCCATTTCCCTGTTTCCTGATTCATCAAGCCGCCAAGTATCTTCCCAGCTGTTTTTTCCCTCCCCAAGTCACCTTAGGGGCGAAGGGTGGAACAATACATCTAGTGTGTAAGGAAGGAGGACATGTTCAATAAATTAAACACTGAGGTTTGCTTTTAAAAAAGCAATTTGGGTAGGCTTTATTCCCCCTTCTCTGGCCACCTTTTTTTTCCTTTCAGAAAATGATTGCAACTTGTGCTTTATTTCAGTCTACTTCAGAAATAAGATTGATTATCTTGTTGGAAAAGGTAAAACAATGTGGTGTGAAAAAATAATCTGAAAAATAAAACCTGCATCTGGTTGGGAAATTAATACAAAAAGGCCTGACCTACCATCTGAACAGAGAGCTCAGTGGAAAATTAACAATACATATCAAATTGTTACTGGAAGACATTTAAAACAAGAACAACCATCTTTCTAACAAGATACCAACCACCATGCGATGAGGGCCCTGGAGAAAAAAAGAAAGAAAGCTGGCACCTTCAGCAAGCAACAACAATGCTATCATTTATTCAGCTCCACTAAGTCCCCAACAGCACATGTTCCAACTCAGTTTTGCACTAAAAGTAGGGGCAGCTCAATATATTTCTCCTAACATGTCCAATCTGAGCTCCAGCAGCGACAGCAGTACCTGCGGGGTCCACCTTTATACCTAGGTTGGCAGTGTGGATCTGGAAGGCCAGGGTCATCAGGTATGCCTATCGCCTCCTCCTAGGCCACCAGTGGCTGTGAAAAATGTATCAGCATCCTCATCAGCCTGTAATACCATTTGGGCAGTAAATAAGTCCCTCTAAGGAGGAAAGTGTTACGGATACCGTGGACTGCCAAACAAAAACAAATCAGTGGGTTATAGATCAAATCAAGCCTGAACTGAAAAGACAGTCATGCTAGGAAAAGTTGAGGGCAGCAGGAAAAGAGGAAGACCCAACAAGGGATGGATTGACTCAATAAAGGAAGCCACAGCCCTCAATTTGCAAGATCTGAGCAAGGCTGTCAAAGATAGGACATTTCAGAGGACTTTGATTCATAGGGTCGCCGTGAGCTGGAAGCGACTTGAGGGCACTTAACACACACACAAGGTAGTAAGATTCTAGCAATGCAAATGGAATCTATGTCGGCTATTCCCAATATACTGGGGCGAGGGGGGGAGAGAGCAGACCTTCAAGAACCTGTTTGACCAGAAACCACAGCACAGAAATATACACACAATTACCACAGGGCACAATAATTCCATCATACCATCTTCAACCCAAAAAGCTGCCAGCTCTCCAAAGTCACACATATCTAAACACTTTGCTCAAACCTCCATAAGCAGCCCATTAACAATGGAGACCAGCTCACATTATCGACGTAATTACTTAATTTATACCTCACTTTTCTTCCCAATGGGGACCCAGAGCACCTTGCATCATTCTTCTCTCCACTATTTTATCCTCATAACCACCACCCTGTGCGGTAGGTTAAGCTGAGTGTGTGTGGCCCAAGATCACTGAGCAGCCTTTCATAGAAGAGTGGGGATTCCAATATGGGTCTCTCAAATCCTAGTCCAACACTAACCACAACACTACATTGTCCTTTAGAACCTTTATGTACAGGCTTGCAAGAGGAAAGGTTCCCCGTAGCCAGATTTTTAATACATGCTCACTTTCCTTGGTCTTTGTGATATGATGTCACCTCATGGGTCAGTATTGACCTGGTGTTTGCACAGGAGACTACATTTACCATTATATGAAAGAGGCAACGAAAAACACATCAGATTTTTCATCCCCAGCTCCTGCTGGAAACCAATTGTAAAGTCACGTCTGATAACTGTGACAATGAATTTCTTGCCGAGCTATGGATTCAGGTGGAGTTGGTGTGGAAAGATTAAATTGAGAATAAAAATGGAATAAATCAAGACAGACTTTTCGCAATTCAAAATATATGCACACTGGCAATTCTTGTCTGTTATATTTCTCTCTTCCCCTTCTTACAAGAAGCTCAGAGTGGTATTCTAGTTTCAGAACAAGTCTGAGAAAGTAGGTTAGGCTGAGTTATAGCAATTTGCCTACAACCACTCTTGATCTTCAGAGCTGAACAGGGCTTTGAAATTAGGATCCCCAGAACTGGACAGTGCTTCAGCCATAGCAATGCATTAAATACATGCACACACACGCTCCTCACCGCCACCACAAGTTAATCTTCTAGGCATACACCCAATGGTCAGCTCAGCACAACAAGCATTTCCATGCTCGCTTTACTGAACAGAACAAGACCAATGGGGATTTGCCAATGAAGACACTCCAGCACTGAAGCTGAGAGGACAGCCTCTTCTTATGCAGAGATCTCATTATAGGCCCTTGTACATGCATTGGAATCCCTGGATCATGGGCTTAAATCATTTGTTTGAGACTGCCTTGAGTTATTTGTTTTAATTAAAAGAGACCTGAATCCAGGGCTGCAAGGCAAACCATCCTTTCACACACACTGAATAATGAACCTTCAATCCATTTTCAATATACTTTGTAACTGGATTTTACCGTATGTAATGACAAAAACCACTTCCAGTCACTAAAGTGCATTATTCAGCATGTGTGAAACCACGTAATGAAAATGGGTCAGATGACCTGTTTGGCATGCAGAAGGTCCCAGGTTCAATCCCCGACATCTCGTTAAAGGGACTAGGCAAGGAGGTGATGGGAAAGACCCCTGCCTGAGACCCTGGAGAGCCGCTGCCAATCTGAGTAGACAATACTGACTTTGATGGACCAAGGGTCTGATTCAGTACAAAGCAGCTTCATGTGTTCATGACTTCTCCAGCCACCAAAGGGACCATGTTCCTGGAACTTCCACCCCTCCCCAATTCTCTGGAGTTCTGCCTGAACCCATCTAACCAGAAACATTACTTTTCTTTAAGAAAGTCATTGGAAAGACCATCAATGATGAAGAGAGCTTTTAAAGACAGCCTTTGCTTTAAGCTCTTTGCAGCCTTCCATTATTGATAATCCACTCGTTTATACTCTGTTCATTATTTTCCTCTTAAGAGTAGGACTAAAATTGTAAATAATGTTTATGGATTGATTTCCTTTAATAAACAATCACATTTATACCCCTGAGGCTGTTTACACAAAACTAAAGTTTGCTTTTATTAGACAGCTTTCTAGCAGAGAGTCAGACAGACGTGCTAGCCAACTAGACCAGCCCTCCATTACCTCTACAACAGCAGAAACCTCCTTACTCTCGAAACAAAAAGGGAGAAAGAAAGAGAAAAATAATTTTAAAACAGAAGCAAAAATTAAGCAGAAACTTACATACACACAGCATATTCAATGCTATGGTGATTGGAAAGGGTACACAGAATTACTTGTTCAAGGTTATCAGCCACACTTATAGAACTGCAGTTCTGAAGGCTCCCTAAGACGACAGAAAAACTATTAGCCTATTTAAGTCAAAAATATAGAAAATATAGCCTACTAAGACAAAAACAGAACTTCAGCTGATCAGCAGAGTTTTACCTTTCCAGTCTCAAGACCCATCTTCTCTCCCCACTCCCAACACTGGAGCTACTTAACGTTTTAAGCTGCCCTAAGCCTGACTTGGTTGGGAAAGGATGGGGTATAAATGGAATAAAATTAATAAATAAATAATTTTTAATGTAAAGCCATTAAAAATACCTCAGGATTGCTTAACTCTGGGTTTCAGGTGCAGGCCAAACTTAGAAGTCTCTCTCAGTGCATCATTAATATATTCAGGCTCAGCCTGTCATGAACTTGCAAGGAAAAGAAGTTTTTCAACTTTGAGTAAGGCACCAAAGTTATTTCTCTAGGTTTCCTTGCTGTTATAATCTGGCATATACATTGTACCAGTATTCTTGGGGCAATCTATAGGACGAAACAAGGAAAGCATATACTCATATTTTAGGATATGTTAGGGCCCAAGCAACTGATAAGCTCATAAGTGAAAACTAGCATCTTAAACATTTAAAATTAATCTCCTTCCTACTCCTGAAACTGCCTTATACTGAGTAATACTACTGGCCCATCAAGGTTAGTATTGTCCACTCTGACTGGCAGCAGCACCCCAGGGTTTCAGGGCCTTTTCTTTTGAACCGGAAATGCTAAGAATTGAACCTGGAACCTTCTGCATGCAAAGAGGATGCTCTACCCCCGGAGCATGCCACCCCCTACTGAGTAAGTGACAAGTGAGCCTGAGCCCACAAGCCCACCACTGGTCTAATCCAAGTACGGCCTCCCAGCTCAGCTTAGGCTCAGGTCAGTTCAGTGGGTTAATCTGCACCTGGGTTAGGGTTGCCAGCCCCCAGGTAGTGTCTGAAGATCTCCTGTAATTACAATTGGACTCCAGGCTACAAGGATCAGTTCCCCTGGAGAAAAATGGCTGCTTCAGACGGTGGGCCCTATGGCATTATACCCTTGCTGAGGTCCCTCCTCTCCCCAAACCTTGACCTCCCTAAGCTCCACCATCAAATATCTAGAAATTTCTCAACCCAGAGCTGGCAACCCTCGATACTATGTTCACATGCCAAAAGCAAAAGTCCCTTTGCTCTATCCAACCTGCACTAATACTATCTGAGGTGCAAAAAAGGTCCACAACACTGATTAAGCAGACTGCTTTAATGCTTTTTTAATTGTGTATGTATCCAAGATTGGACCTTTAAACTTCTTTCACATCACCTACTACCTGATTCCTTTAAAAAATATCTAGAGATGCCAAGGAATGAAATGGGAAACCTCTGCATACAAAACAGATGCTCTCCCCTATTCCCTTCCACATCCTCATCTCCCCAATGTCAACAGCATCAAATCACAGTGAAAAAGCCAGGAGTAACTCTCTTTTAAACAAATGGATTTAGAGTGCAAAAAGAGCAGGAACAGCTAACAAGGTTCTTATCCAGCATCACTTGTGAAGGAATGAATACAGTCAAGGTAAACGTACTCTAAAGGATAATATTTACTTTCTTATTACTCAAGGGAAGAGAACGCTGAGGCTGTGTTTCCAGAACGGAACACAGACCAGGCAGGGGCAGAAGATTTGTAGCAAACATTTTGTTCCTAAGAAATAATTTATGATGCTGCTTACACAGTAGCCACACAAACTATGCTGGCAGAGTCTTTGCTGCTTCAAATAGAGCAAGAAATGCACTGTTCTGAAAAGTTTACACCTGCAAATGCATCCCAGTTAGCACTGAAATATCCCATAGAAGACTTAAATTTCTGCTGGTCTGCTATCTCCATTTTCTTAGACTAACTTCCCAAGCAGAATAACACCCTTCTAAGCTCATTGGCTTTAGTGGACTGAGAAGGCTGTAGCTCTGCTGGGGACCACAATGCAACTTGTGGAAAGTAAGAAACACAGAGAAGGCTAACGTTTTCTGCAAAGAACTGTAAGGTACACAGAAACAATCCCCTCAGGGCAGGTTAGCAAAAGGAATCTATTCCATCACATTTGCACTTTAAAATGCATATGCAAACACACCTCTCCAGAACCAAGATTAGAAAAAACCCAGCTCAACTGCTGTACTTGGCCCTGAGTCTTCACCAGTTCTATCCCTCACCGCACACACTCCCTCTCTGCCCATTTCTGTGGTTTGTAAACAGACACCAACCACAACAGTGCCGGCTGTGGCAGTAACACTGCATTAGGATGGTTGCCTAAGTCGATGCCCGGCGTTGGCTCAATTCACTGCCAGCACAACACAGTACAACATAGCAACACCACTCTAATGCAGCAGACCTTGCTTCCAAATGTATGTATTACATTTGCCAGGGTAGCAGTTTAATGGACTGGGCCAAGGTTTGTAAAGTATCTGTAAGAAGGTTGCCAATTAATCTGCATTTAAATCATTCGCAATGGAGAAACTGCTGCCAGTTGACTAGTACTGGGGTCTACATCAGGGGTGGGGAACCTTTTTTCTGCCAAGGACCATTTGGATATATATAACATCATTCGGGGGCCATACAAAATTATCAACTTAAAAATTAGCCTGCTATATTTGGTCAAAGATTTAGCCAAGAGACAGGACCAGAGACGGCTCCGAGTGTCCGCCAAACAGAGCGACTTGCATTTGAGCTCTGCTGTCCCCAGCTGGGCCCAAGAGATTCAGGCAGGGCAGCATCCTTCTGAGCTAGAGATCTGCCAGGACCCATGAAGGGCCAGACCAAATGATTTCGCGGGCCTTATACAACCCCCGGGCCTGACGTTCCCCACCCCTGGTCTACATACTCAGTAATCAGTAAAACACTACTTGCTAACCTTCCTCCAGGCTCCACCTATAACTTTTCTTCCTAGCTCCACCCCCCTGACCTGCCAGATTCTATCCTGGTTCTGACCCTCTACGACACAAGTATTTCAGAAGTCAACAATTTTAACCAGCAATGACGACTGAAGTGTATAGTGATTAGTTTTGGACTAGGTTCTGGGAAACCCAGGTTTGAATCCCCACCCCCCGCTCTGCCATGGAAGCTTGCCTGGTGACCTTGGGCCAATCATACCCTCTCAGTATAACCTACCTCACAGGTTTGTTGTAAGGATAGGGTGGAGGAGAAGAGAAGGATGTAAGATGCTTCGGAGACAAAGAAGGGTTATAAAGGAAGTCAGTGAACAAATAATAATTTTTTTATTAAGGCATCATCTAAACGAGGCAGGAAAATGAAAGATGGATGAAAGATTTGAGACAAAGGTGACAAAATCTATACAGGCAGGGATGTTTGTAGCCACTTGCAATGCTACCAACAACAGGAGGGTTCAAAGGCTTTCTTGAAGTTCCTCAAATTAATGGGAGTCCAAATGTTGACGAAGCAGGCCAGACAGTCACCACTTATAAGAGGAAGTCTGTTGATGGGTACAAAAAGGACACTACTTTTGCAAAACAAACTTTCAGAAAGCATTAGAAAGGCTGTCCGTCTCTTTAAAGTACAAGAGTCTGTGGCAGGGAAATATTCACAACAAGGAAGGCATCTTACCACTACCAGGCTCAAGGGGATGCACACACTATGGATGCCTGGCCAAGAACTTCAACTAGTTATGTCTACTTTATTGTATACTTTTCATTCACACCATACAGAAGAAACTCACTTGAAAAGACTTCAGATATTAACAACCTGTCTCATAAAGTTGCTGTAAGAATGAAGGAAGAACTACAATGCAATCTGCATAAGAAAAGTGCTAAAGAAACAATAATAACTTCTCGTTGTTATCACTTTCACTGACAACAGGCATGATGCAAGTGGCAGATGCAGAGAAGCACACATGAGCATATGAAGCTGTCTTATATTGAATCAGCATTGATCCATCAAGGTCAGTATTGCATACATTGACAGGCAGCAGCTCTCTGGGATCTCAGGAGAAGGTCTTTCACATCACCTCCTACCGGAGCATTTTAGATGGAGATGCCAGGGATCAAACATGGGACCTTTCGCATGCCAAGCTGATACTCTACCACTGAGCCACAACTCATGTCTCTCAAGCTAAGTAGGTCACATGAAGCTGCCTTATACTGAATCAGACCCTTGGTCCATCCAAGTCAATATCGTCTACTCAGGCTGGCAGCAGCTCTCCAGGGTCTCAGGCAGAGGTCTCTGACTTCACCTCCTTGCCTAGTCCCTTTAACTGGAGATGCCAAGGATTGGACCTGGGACCTTCTGCATGCCAAGCAAATGCTCTACTGCTGAGCCTCAGCCCCTCCCCAAAAGAGGTCTAGAGTCAGCCAGTGGCCTAGCAGGCTAAAGAAGTCTCTAACCACTCAACTCTGAGCTCCTTGGAAGCCAAAGCAGTAAAGCAACACATAATCAAAAGAAATGTGCCATCAACAACTCTCATTCATCAACAACTGAAAATACAACACTTTTCAATATATGCCCTATACACATTAGTCTGGGTATCGTCAAAAATTGATTTGGCAAGTGACATGCAATGACCAGCCTCATTTTCACTACTGGAGATTTCCACACCTTAAAGAATTTACAGATACTTAACAAGTAGGCTTAAGGGGTGGGGAGGATGCAGTTTTACACTTTCAAAATATGTTTGCACAGTGGATCTCCTTTAAATATAGTGAAACAACAAGCAGATCAGAGGAAGAGATGGGAGGAGATCCTAGGAATCCTGAAACCCTGTGCAACATGAGAAAACACGTAACCCTTCCCAGAACATGAACACATAAAGCTGTCTTATGATCACTTGTATATCAACATGAATATTAAGCACTCTGGCAGCAACTCTCCTGGGTCTTGGGTAGAGAGAGGTCTTTCACATCACCTAGTACCTGCTCCCTCTGCTGAAGATGCTGGGGATTGAACCTGAGATCATCACTATACAAAACAGATGTTCTACCACTGAGCCACGGCCCCTCCCCACAACAGTAAAGGATAGTATAGATAGTCCTAAATGCCTAAGCAAAAAATAAACAAATCCTGCAATGGTCAATCAACTATCAGGCTGATGTTTTTTAAAGGTGTCACTCAAAGCCAACATTTTATCCTGCTTTCAACTGGATGAACATCTTTGGTGACTGCTTGCCAACGAGCACGGCTAGGATTTCAACATCAACGTGAAAGTAACTGCTCAGAAAGGTCACACAAGTACATGTTAGATTTGCCTCACAGGGGCAAGGACAAAGTGCTACATCAACCTCAATAAGATCTTTAGAGATCCGTGGCTAAAAGATGCTTTGGACAGGCAAGGCACCATCACATCATTACACAACTAGTATTGTGCCCTAGTGACAATAGATGGGATCATTCCATTACTTACCACCACACGCTGGCAGAAGAAGAACAGAGGGGTTCAATTCAGTTGTGTTTTTTTTTTTTAAAAAAAGAGATAAACTGTCAAGCCAATAGTGATTCCTAACAGACCAAAAGCCTTGGTTACCATGGCAACCCAGACAACGGCGCCTTATTAGCAGCGGCAGCAAAGGGATCTTGTGCAGAATAAGCTGCACTGAATCCATAATAGGATTACGACAGCCCCTTCCCTTTCTCTTTCTCCTCTTGTCCTTTCTCCATCAGAGATTCATGATTAATACATAATCCTCAGGTACGGGGAAAGCGGTTCTTCACATCTCGTACGGTATAGTGGGAGGGGATTTTATGGCGGGCTTCCTCAGAACCTAACTGGAAACTTAACTAGCAGTAAAGCAATCTTGTGCAACGGAGAGCCTGCCAAGCGTTTAGGCAAAAGAGAATGCTTTGAGATGGAGAACGGTGGGAGGGTTTGATGCAACTCCTCAGTCATTCTGATAGATGACGGGATCCAGCTCAGGGCTCCAAGTGAGTGCTCGATTCTTTTACTGCAGCTTGCCTTGGGAACCACAGATAACTCATTTGTGCAACAGCACAGCACTTAGTGAGAGGGTGCTCACCCCCAGTCAACTCCAAGGTATACCAAACAGACCTCCTTCACAATCTTGTTCCAACTACCCCACGTGGACTGTGGCCCTTGTTTACAAGCATCTCTGAGGCTGCTTAGTCCTAGAAACAACTAACAATATCAATTTCATTTGTAAAGAGTCTTTGTTAATTGGCATTCCAGGCAGTAACAATCAGCACTTAAGGTGCTGATTTAATACAACCAAGTTACTAATCCTACCATGTGCTGCTCTCCAAATGCCCATAAGACATATTCTTCTTTTTACTCCAGCTCCCACCATATAAATTCTCCAACTAGAACACTAGCATTGCCCTGACAGCACCCTCTGACCTTCACCTCTTATTTACACCATCATGATGTTACTGCCTAAACTTTTAGCCACTAAAGTCACTGATAGATCTACTCTCCATATTTGGATGCAGCAAGCCTCTGAATACCAGTAGGAGGACGAAGCATCAGTGGAAGGCTTTAGCAACTATGTCCAGTTTGTTGGCCCTACTGAGCAACTGGTTGGCCACGGCATGAAATAGGATGCTGGACTAGATGGACTACTGGTCTGATCCAGCAGGGCTCTTATATTCTCAGCCTAACCTATCACACATTGCTGTTAGGATAAAACAGAACAGGAAAGCACATGTATGTTGCCTTGATGGAGGAAAGGGGTATTCATGGCTATTAGTTAGAATGGATACTAGTCATGCTGCATACCTATTCTCTTTAGTATCAGAGGAGCATGCCTATTATATTGGGTGCGCTGGAACACAGGCAGGATGGTGCTGCTGAAGTCGACAACTCGTCTTGTTTGTGGCTTCTTAGAGGCACCTGGTTGGCCACTGTGTGAACAGACTGCTGGACTTGATGGGCCTTGGTCTGATCCAGCAGGGCCTTTCTTATGTTCTTGAACACCACAAAAGAAGTTTTTGATAAAAATGTGATAGAGAAGAAGGGCACCTTATCCACTGGATGTTTTGATATAAACTCATTTTGCTTGCTCTAACAGAGCATACAGCAACATTCACCAGTATGAACTTACCTTGCTTCTGTGTGCAACTCCTCACAGTTGAGAGAAGCAGATGTGTGAACGGGATTACTGACCACATATCTACTTCCAAACCACGTGAAAAGTGAAAAGCATATTCTTCCACATGTCTAGGTCTGCATCAAGCAAACCAAATAATTCTGATACATATGCTGTCTGTGGCATTTGACACTAAACACAATAGTTATTGAGGACTTTTGTAAGCCACCTTTCCATTTACACTCAGCAGACACGTGCTCAGAAATATTCACCAAATGTACATGAGTGCGCAGTGTAAGAGCAGAGGTAGAAGTTACTGCATCAGTGTTCACTTGCATGAGAAAGAGCTACAACATTATACAAGTTTGCTTTTCCAACAATACACTGCCCAGGCAAATAAGCTATGTACAGGCAGGAAAGAGCTAACTCATGATGCCTTTATACATTCGCATTAGTTTCACACACCCATCTATTTAGGTATTTATAAGATACTTTTCTCCCCGGTGGGGGACCCAAAGTAGCTTACAACTTCATTCTCCTCTCCTCTTACTGTTACAACCACTTGTTGAGATAGGTTAGGCTGACAGTGTGCAACTGGCCCATGGTCATGCAGAAGAGTGGGGATTTGAACCTGGGCCTCCCAGACCCTAACCTTGCACTCTAACCACTATATACCAAGCTTCTACATCACTGAAATCAAGGGGCATGCATTTTCCACTGTTAGCTAACCTCAGCGTGCCAACTTCCATGGACGTAAGAGATACTGGCTAAAGGCCTCATGGAGAATGCCATTTGGGGTACAAGGACAAGCAGATCACCCTTTATTTACAAAGATGTGCATACATGTAGACAATACAAAGGTAACAGAAGCTGAAATCCCAGGAAAGCTACCAGATCCCTTCGGCTTTCCTTCTGCAACAATGGCCTACTAGTATCTTCTGTCTGTAAAGGTCATTGTTTTACAATGAATGCATATTTTCAGGTTAACACTTCTTTCAAAAATTTTTTTATTTTAACCTTATTACTTCACAAAACAAAACATACAAAACAAGTGCGAACAGTATGAGCAAATGTTACCTGAATACAATTCACAACTCCCAGCCAATCAGACCAGAATGACATGAAGTTCTTACCATTCACTAAAAAGGTAAGTCTAGCCATCTTTTGAGAATTCATCTCCTGTTATTATTATCCTTTAGGAATAATAATTTGTCCTGAGTCGGTTAATAGCTACAGTACCAGAGATAAGAGCCATATTGCCACCATCAAGGGCTACACCCAGAAAACTCTGAAGGTGTGGTAGACTACTGTGGAGGTGTGGTAGAAGACACCATCCCAATGTCTTTTTCAGCTGAGAGACCCTTAGCTACCCAGCTGGAAACTACTAACATCAATGGCTAAGCAAAAAATCAAGAAATGAAACAGACTCCTGCACGGGACATATGGAATCCCTTGATTCTCAAGGCACACAATTGTTTAAATGTCAGCCAGCAAGTGGCTGGAGTGCTGAACTAGAATCTTTGAGACCCAGGATTGAATCCCCTCTCTGCCATGGAAGCGCACTGGGTGACACGGAGCCAGTCACCTACAGTCAGCCAAATCTATCTCACGAGGTGGTTGTTGTGAAGATAAAATGGAGGGAAGAAAGTAAGCAAAAATATTTACTTAGAAACAAGAAAGACAGGCAGTCACAGGCACAGCTATTCCCCTAACATTGCAACCCTAAGCAGAGTTACGCCCTTCTAATTTCACTGACTTCAATAGACTTGAGAGTACAACTCAGTTTAGGTTTGATTTATGAATCTATTTACATTCCCACACAGTAAAAATGGAATCTAATTAAAAAGTGTAATCTCAACTTCCTTCATCCTGAATAGCTTCTTCCCATCTCCACAGGTGAGAGCTCACGCTGTAAGAAGTCTGAAGATGGAGCTACGTGGCATAGGTGTCTTAGGTTTTCTGTAGCAGATGTATAAACAGCTAGGGGAGGGGATTTCGGATTAAATGCCAAGAGGTAAAAGCCCACTGCCCCATTTCCAGTCTCCCTCTTTACATGCCATCTGTTAAAAATGGGGGGGGGGGGAAACAATCACGGTGTGTGGTTAGGGTGGCCAACCTCCAGGTACTAGCTGGAGATATCCTGCTGTTACATCTGATCTCCAGCCAACAGAGATCAGTTCACCTGGAGAAAGCGGCCGCTTTGGCAATTGGACGCTATGGCATTGAAGTCCCTCCCCAATCCCAGCCCTCCTCAGGCTCCACCCCAAAAACCTCCCACCAGTGGCGAAGAGGGACCGGACAACCCTTTGTGTGGTTGTCATGGTTAGAGCGTCTGACTAGAATTTAGGAGATCCAGGTTTAAGCCCACTCAACGCCATGGAAGCTTGCTGGGTGCCCGTGGGCCAGTCACACACACTCAGCCTAACCTACCTCACAGGGCTGCCGTGAGGATATAATGGAGGGATAGAGCATGACATAGGCCACTTTGGATCGCCATTCAGGAGAAAGATAGGATATAAATGAAGTAAATACATAATTTACCACCCTGAGGTCATGTACCAATTGGGCATCCTGTAATTTCCCCATTATGATTCAGGAACTTGAGGAAACATATGAATAGATAACGTTCAAAATTATCGGAATATTGGAAATTCTGTTTTAGACAGGAAACTCAACAAGGTATGAAGAGCCTAACATAGGGAAATGTTTCGATAGCCTCTTAAACAAGGACTTCAAGCAAAACAAGGAAACAGACTTGCTATCCCGAAGGCACAACACAAGAACCGTTTGATACAGTTCATATTGCATCACAACAGATACATTTTTTTACACTATTAATGTTGTGTGACTATTACAATGGACTATGGAGAACACTGCGTGCTTTTGCTATTTAGCAGTTTCCAAAACGCTCAGCAACAATAGCTGCTGTTAGCCTTTTATTTTAGAACTTGACTAGACTGTCAGTTCCCACGTCAGTTCCCATTTGAGCAAGTCCTTAAAACAAAAGCCACCCGGCCTAAGCAGAAAGAAGTAGGAAGCTGAACTGGGAGAATTTTCGGCTGATTAGCCTCTCAAACATGGGGAGCAGCCTATACTGCCCATGATCTACATAGCATTTTCACCTCACAGGCGGTATAACAAAGCAGGATGTTCAAAAGAATACAAGTACATACACACTTACAAGCAATGTGCCCATCCTACAGCAGGCTCTCTTGCTTGTCTCCCATAAAAGCTGGAGAGGGGGAGGAGATTACAAACAAACGACATGGGCTTTTTTGGTGGCAGTACTCACCAGTACAAAGTACTGGCAACATTTGGGGGGGGGGGGGGCTTGGGCCTCGCAAGTCCGGGGGGCATTAATAGAAATCAATGCAACTTATATATGAATACAGCACCTTCTTTATACAAAATATGCACAGCAAATGACCACAGAGACAGGAGCAAAAAATGCCCTTCCAATACTGATAATGCCGTTGCGATAAGAGCACTAAATTTTGCCCCATGGCTCATTGGAGCCCTTCTACTTCGGTCCATATGGCTCATTAATCAAGCTTCTATGGAAGACAAAATGGCAAGGATCTCAACTTGCCCTCTCCTCAATCCTGATATTATTTTATTTCTTTATTTCTTCAAATGCTAGCAACAGGTGGGAAGAGGGGGAGGACTTCAACTCCCTGTGCTTCCACCTTCTGTTAAATCTGACGGGTACCAAAAGATGAAAACAAAGGACAGCGCCCTCCAAGGCTCTTTGAAGTATGCCTTAGCAAGAATTCCACATAGATGAAAAAACACCCAGAATGTTGCACGGCAGCTCTCTGACACAGGAGCGGACAGGAGCAGGACTTGGGGCCAAGCTACATAATACACCAGACATGTGCCAGGTCATAGGGGCAAGACCGAACTCACAGACATATATTGGGGCAACTCACCTTTAAAAGCGCTTATTTGCTCAGAGCTGCAAGGGAGGAAGCAGAGTGAGGCTTTTCTTTTGTCTGGCTCCATGTGTCCCTTGACACATGGCATCTTAGAAGGGCCAATATATATAGCTGTATTATATATATATATATATATATATATATATATATATATATATATATATATATATATATATATATATATATATATATATACATACACACACAGCTTGGCCCTTAGAAGGGGACTTTAAAGAGACAGCAGATGTGCCAATTAAACAACCAGTAAAATGTGCTTCATTAAATGTGTTTCTCTGCTCTCACAGACAACAGTAACCCAACTTACGCTGTGCCTCCTCCGAAAGGCAGATTTTCTAAAAGTGAATAATTTATAAAATGCATACACCTGCCAGGTGTTTGTCACCACTGATCTTGACAATAAGTTAATTTTTTCCCCATAGGGAACTAAAGGATATGGGTAGATCTTATCGGGAATTACTGTGAGGTAAATAAAGCCACAGAGAAAGGAATCTAGTATGTGTTAGAATTGCGTGTGCAAGGGGGAGGGGGCTGACGCCCACTGGTTTTCTTCTTTTTCAAATTAACTTGGACTGTGTTTTCCCAAGCGAATTACATCTACACCTTCCCACCAGAAAAAAAACAGCTACTTGCATCTACTTACTATTCAGGATTAACTGCTGGTCTCAAGGAAACTGGGAACAGACCGAGCACAGAAATTCCAAATGTTATCTGTTTTCTTATTGTACTACATCAGTGCTACAGCTTCAGAAGTTTTTTGGGGTGATGGAGATTTTAATCTGCCTCACTTTTTTTCCTCTTTAAAGCTCCTTCTGCAAGCCTGGTTGCATTCCCACATTTCCATGAAAAATCTACTTCTCTGTATTTTGCTCCAGAATGTGGATCAAAAGATTCACATATTGGGGCCATGCTCAGAATTAGCTACATAGATATTAAATAAGGTGAATTCTAAATGGAATGAATGGCAGGTAAAAGAAACCTGCTTTGGACCCAGGAGAGCTGCTATAATTCAGTCTCAAATATACCATTCTTGAGCAAGGCAATGGAATGAGTGGTGGCTGGACAACTTCAGGGATTCTTGAATGAAGCAGATTGTTTGGATCCATTCCAATCAGGTTTCAAGCCTGGGCTGCCCTGGGGGATTATCTGTGTCAGGATATGGACAGAGACAGTGTGACCCTGTTAGTTCTCCTGGATCATAGTACCTTTCTGGACTTCTTTTCAGGGTTAGGACTGGGAGGCACTGTCCTGCAGTGATGTTGGTCCTACTTCAGAGGTAGCTTTCAGAGTGTGGTGCTGGAAGACTCAGACCCTTGGCCTGTGGGGTTCCACAAGGTCCTATCTTGTCCCCTTTTTTAAAACACCTATGTAAAGCCTCAAAGAGGTCATCCGGAGATCTCGGCTGAGTTCCCACCAATATGCACATGACACTCTGCTCTATTTCAAGCTTCCAGCAGATCCCAGGGAGGCTGTGGAAACCAAACTGCTGGGAGCATTAATTGAGGTTGCTGTGTGAGAGGACAGTGTTCGAGGGTGAGTGGGTGCTTGTAGCCTGCTGGAGAGGGGTTTCTGATCAGTTCTGTGTATTCCTTTGTCTAGTTCAGGGATCCCCAACTTTTCTGAGCCTGCAAGCACCTTTGGGATTCTGACACAGTGCGGCGAGCACAATATAGGATTGCCAGGTCCATGTCCCCCGCCCTCCCCCGGGCACCAGCAGAAAGCAGGGGGGTAGGGTTGCCAACTCCAGGTTGGGAAATTCCTGGAGATTTGTGGTGAAGCCAGGGAAGGACAGGGACCTCAGTGGGGTGCAATGCCATACAGTCTACCCTCCAAAGCATCCATTTTCTCCAAGGGAACTGATCTCTGTAGTCTAGAGATGAGCTGTAATCCTGGGAAATCCTCAGGCCCTACCTGGAGGCTGGCATCCCTAGCCGGGTCCCCACTGGGGACCCCTGGTCTAGTTTGTTGGTGAGTGAGGAGGGTCTGTTTGCTTGGGGTTGATTGCTGGCCCCCTCCTTTGCTATGGCTGTCGAGAGGTGGGAGCTGTGGGCCTTTGAACTGTAAGGCTCCTCCCTCATCAGAGGTGTGAGCCAAAGAGCAAGAGCAAAATAGCCTAGAGATTGGGCCTGGGGACTTTATAAGTAGCTAAGAAGCTTCTACTTTGTTGTATATGTTACCCCTTTTGGCTTAGGTAGACATTTGGGTCAGGTCTGTCAGTTTCAAGTTAGATCAAACACTAAAAAAATTCTAGGATGAAGGAATCCACTAGGAAGGTGATGATGAATGCTCAAAGGCCATTTCCAGTCACCTGCAGGGAGTGCACCATGTTTGTTTTCCTCCCTAAGGACAAGAAGGACTTCACTTGTCAAAAGTGTAAGTTCATAGGGCTTTCAGAAGAGAAGGTTTGGAGCCTGGAGGAAAGGATTACTACTCTCCATGAGATCAAGGAAGGGGAGGATTTCATTAACAGAAGCCGTGACACCTTGCATAGGGATGGGAAGACCAGTCAAAGGGACAACAGAGTGACTGAATGCCCTAATGAGACTCCTCTGAGAGATACATGATCCCAAAGGCATCGAGTGAGACAGCACTCAGTGCCACTGGAACTCAGGAGCTGATTCCAGGCCCTTGCGGTGGTGACAGAGACGGAAACACTGCCAGAGGAAGAACCACAAAGACAAGAAAGACAGAGGAAGGAAGGCACGGAGATACGAAGAAATGGCTTTGGAAGGAAAGTGTTGGTCCTCAGTGACTCTCTGATGAGGGGTATGGAACGCCATGTGTCCAAGGCCTGACCCCCTATGTCCTGAGTTTTAACATCCAGGCAGTACTGCTTCAGCAGCATGAAAAGTTCTGTGGAGATCCATGACCAAATCTCTGGGGTTTCTTCACCTCAGTGCAGTCAGACTGGGCTGCTGTTTTCAATGGGGAAGTGGTACTGAGGGAGGAAGGGTTTAACCATCCGCCTCAAGCCATTTCACAAGCCTAAATGTTGTACCTTACCCAAACCATTAATTAACTTTCCCTCCATCTACCTGGGGGGGAACTATTAGACTAGGGAAGGGAGGTTGCCCAAATTCACTTAGCAATCCCACAGGGCTGTTTTGAATTTAAAATGAAAAATAAAGAGAGGTATATGCAATCACAGATCCTATCTCACGCCCTAATGATGTTGTGTTTCTTGGGAAGAATCGATTACAAGCAACACCTACTTCCTCTGAGCTACGAGGCCACAAGAAGCTCTGTAAAATCTTCACCTAAACTTAGAACAGATTTGATTAATACAGAGTCCGTTTGATAATGGAAAGCTTCCTAATCAATTGGGCAATTTCAAAAATGGTATCAGAAGTGACTGAAGCCTACACAGAAGAGAATAGAGGGAAATAAGAAAGAACTGAGAATGCAGCAGCAGCAAAAACAGCAAAGAAAGTGGAGGAGCTCAAGCTACCAGTGACATTAAACCTGTAAGCTAAGAAGTTAACTCGAGACTGGAAGGAAGGTATGGAAAGAAGAGATTAATTATATGTGGCTACTGCAATGGCAGAGAAAGAGGGAGCTGTGAAAATGAAAGGGTTATGGAACTTGATTAAACAAAAGGGACAGAGATGTACAGAGCATACCCTGGCCATAATTATGGGCTGTTTTGATGCTCACTGCCATGTCAGCACAGTGGAAATGTATACTTTTTCCACCCAGAATCAAGCGCCAGGAGAAAATACTGATTGCTAACAGCATTAAACTACCGCAGTATTCAATCAACTGAAATTCTGAAGATATTAAAAATCCATTGATAAGGGAGAACAGTGAGCAACCCAGGATATGCAAACAGCAGCATGGAGACTGAGGGAAACTGACAGCTTTGGAGAGAAGTTTGAAGATATGGAGGACCCCTGAATTATCCAAAGGTGGGTTCTGGATCCTACAGAATATTCTCAGATGGAAGGGGGGGTGTTGATTTCTCCTTCCCATTGGCGATCTCAGCCCCTGCTGTTCTTGGGTGTTCCCTGCCCCCAAGAACAGAATTGAAGGGGGTACTTTGGGCTGCAGTGGGAAGGGGAGGTAGGGAAACCCCATTCTATGGACCAAAGTTCTTTCCTCTTGAGAATCTCCACCAGATCCAACTGTCAGATCTAAAAGACAGAAGGCACTCAAGAGAGACGCAAGTACCATGGGAGGAAAACATGGAGGACAAAAAGAGAAGTGCCCATGCCTTGGGAGGGGGGGGGACCCTCAACTGTAAAAATTTTAATCATTTTGCATAAATTGTAACAAAGCAGATAAAAAGAGATCCCCAAAACCCATACTACTCTGAAGGTAGCAGATCAAATGATAAACACAGTACAGGAAAATTCAAGAAAGCACCAAAAACCATTGTATGGGACCAATAAAACTATACAATTCCAAGCTGATGACCACGACATTTGCTCAGAGCTTTGCTACCCAGTCAGAAGACTGTAGGAAATGACACAAAGCTCTTTTTTTCCTGCTCCATTCAAGAACCATTGGATTTTCCCCCCTCAACCAACAAGCAGGTTCCAAAAAACACATCTGTAGGTGTCTCGCTGAGAAACAGTGTCATATAATATAATCGCATGAATCATGAAAGAAAAAATTCTATTTGGTTTTTGAAATGACATGTAGAGACCTTATCATAGCAATGAGCTTGCAGTCCAGGCAGGGTCCTCTGAACGCCCCAGGGCTGAGTGTATCCATTTTCCCCTCCCACCTCAGGCCCTGAGTGCATCATGAAACTGCTGAAGTACAGATCCATGTTGTACTGGGAAGAAAAACAGTGCATGTAAGGAAGAGAAGATTCAGAAGGGGTTTTGTGACGTGATTAAGCGAGATGGACAATGCAATGGAGTATATAAAATACAGTGTGAAACCAGTTAAGATACCAAAGGGATCAGAAAACCATCCATGAAGCTTAATATATGCATACATCCAGAGCCCTTTTTAAAAAAAAAGGAAAGGAAAGGAAAGGAAAGGAAAGGAAAGGAAAGGAAAGGAAAGGGAAGGGAAGGGAAGGGAAGGGAAGGGAAGGGAAGGGAAGGGAAGGGAAGGGAAGGGAAGGGAAGGGAGGAAGGAAGGAAGGAAGGAAGGAAGGAAGGAAGGAAGGAAGGAAGGAAGGAAGGAAGGAAGGAAGGAAGGAAGGAAGGAAGGAAGGAAGGAAGGAAGGAAGGAAGGAAGGAAGGAAGGAAGGAAGGAAGGAAGGAAGGAAGGAAGGAAGGAAGGAAGGAAGGAAGGAAGGAAGGAAGGAAGGAAAGAAAGAAAGAAAGAAAGAAAGAAAGAAAGAAAGAAAGAAAGAAAGAAGCCGTTTCCCCTTATTTTTTATTGATAAGATCTGTCAAAACAAGACTGCAGCATTAAACAAAACACAAATTCTGGCATTTGGAGCTGGATGAAAAACCAAGTTATTTGACAACATTTGCTACACTCCTTGAAGATACTGTTGGCTAATACTGCCCATGGGCATCCATCCCCCTGTGAAGTATTTTTTTTTATTTAAAAAAAAACCTAGACTAACAAATGTTGACAAGAATCCCAGCAATACTGGATTATGTAGAGATGGGAGAGGGAAATCACCTAGAGTAGGAGGATCATGAATTTCTAAAGAATTATTAGTATACTTTATATCTGAACTTAGACAAATTTGAATTCCCATATATAGCTTTCCTGTGGCATAAAAGATCACCCAGAAAATGAAAGAACTATGTGAGATATGCCAAGGCCTCATATGCAGCTGAAACGTCAAGATGAAATAGACAAAGCAATAAGAACAATTTGATTGAAAAGGGCCCCTAGTTACAACAGCAAAGCAGCAACTGATGCTTCAAGGCCATGCACTGAGGATGAGGGTTCCATGATATAATGAGAACAGCCAGTTGCACATGTGAACAGAGCCTTGTCAGAAACGAAGGAAGGCAATGCCCGAGCTGTTACAAGCAGCAAGCAATCCTGATTGAAACATCTCCATTCCATCAGGTCACCCAGGGTGCATAGTAAAAAAAAAAAAAAAAGTCAAGGTCCCCTGTGCAAGCATCGGGTCATTCCTGACCCATGGGGTGACGTCACATCCCAATGTCTACTAGGCAGACTTTTGTTCACTGGGTGGTTTGCCAGTGCCTTCCCCAGTCATCTTCCCTTTACCCCCAGCAAGCTGGGTACTCATTTTACCGACCTCGGAAGGATGGAAGGCTGAGTCAACCTTGAGCCAGCTACCTGAAACCAACTTCCGTCGGGATCGAACTCAGGTCATGAGCAGAGCTTGGACTGCAGTACTGTAGCTTATCACTCTGCGCCATGGGGCTCCTGGGTGCATAGTACATGTATAAAAATCCCACATATTTCTAGAAAACATGTGGGAAAATCCCCAACTCTGTGTATCACAATGTCTACAGCACACAATGATTCATCAGCAGACGTACAATGCCCAGGTCAACTACTAACCACTGCCCTGAGACTGAGACCTGATGTTAGCAGATATCAAAACAAGCATGCCTATCGAAATCAGCTATGGCGGGCCAGGTGATAATTTAAAGAAGAACCATTCAAGCGGTACAAGTAATTACCCACAGTAGAGATTCAGCAAGAAAGCCTGTACCAGAGACTAATGGTATTAAAGGGCTAGACAGAAACAGAAGACTGAACAACATTCTTCCAAATAAGAGAAGGGTTGTTTGTTCAGAATGTCATTACATTCTGGGAAGAAAGCCACTATACCACAAGCTCTTTGAAAGGATGTCATATACTAAGAGCAATCACTGTATCTGGAAATTAAAGGGTGTGTATAACAGGACACAGAGGGCTATGTGAATGACTAACTAGGGACACTAATGGAGCAATGCGGGCTACACAGGTCCCTGGAAGACAACCAAACCAAGGAAACATTGTTCAGCATAATATTCTAGAAAACGATACTGAGCAAAAGGAACAGCTCATCATTATTTTTCATCTACACACTATTTATCCCAGTTTTCAGCCATACCAGAGGAAGGAGAGAGTGCACGCACACTGCATGCATTATGGGCTACCCGACACATTGTATACTGATAACGGGCTGAATTTTTTCAGGGAAACTCTGAAAATTCAACAAGGATTCAGACTCTATGATATCCTGATGTGACAGCAAAGCAAAATTGGAAATAAAAACAGCTAAAACGTTTTGGTGGGGAGGATGCACTTGGAATTTCACTTTTTTAAAATGGAAAGTGCTAGGAGATGCAGAATGGCATGGAACCTACCACTCCCCTCAACGAAGTCTGAAGCCTTCCGGCAGCCTAAGGAGCCTTCCTTCAACTCAAGTGGCTCTTCCGCTGGTGGAAGTAGTAGTGCATCTCACGGGGAAATCATTTGAGACATCCCATTCCTCTGGCCTGGGACGAGAGAGGCCACCAACCGAGAAACTACTACAAAGCTCAGCCTTAAAATAAATCCTAAAGTTGGTTAACTCGTTTACACGGTTTTAATGTTGTACATCGCCGAGAGACCCTTTGGGTGAGCAGCAACTAAACAATCTACTAAAATAAGTAGAGGGATTTTTTGATACTTTTAAGGGAAGACTTCCTATTCAATCCCCAATCTTAACACACTGATGACCTCAGCCAGTAACAATATTGTCAGATTGTTTGGCCATTTATCCTGTTGGGAAATCCAATGAACTGCAAAAACCAAAGTTATCTTTTATATCCAAAGTTACAAGTTCCTTGTATGTATCTTCACCAGCAACAGCTTGAGCGAAAGACATAATCTTAGAAGAAATATACCCAAGAGACTCTGCTATACCCTTTATCTCTTTCCTGTTTTATATACACACACAGCAGCAGGCTCTACATGATATTCATAAAATAGGTTATTATAGTAGTAGTGCTGAAGCTATAGAATGAAACCAGAGAGAGATAAAGGCTCATATGCACACTGGTAGGAGTAGCACTGTACTCCTTGCAAGAATTCTGAAAGTATTTATCTAAAATAAACACTGTCTAGGTGGCACCCTAGATCAGGGCTTACAAACCAAGCTTGCCCTAAAGCAGGGATTCTCTTATTCTCCCTCCCACTTTTTCATAGGACAGCTCAAACCCACATCCAAGCTCAACCAGTTTCTGATTCAGATCCGAGGTATGGTCTGAAGGCAATTGAACAGATCCAGTTAAGTCGGTCTGGGCCTAGTTAGTGCCTGAAAGACCACCTTTGTGGCGTCTTGAGTTCCACAGAAGAAAGCCAGGATAGAACTGTAAAATCAATAACTGTAATGTGTATATACTGTAAAGGTCCCCTGTGCAAGCACCGGGTCATTCCTGACCCATGGGGTGACATCACATCCTGACGTTTCCTAGGCAGACTTTGTTTACGGGGTGGTTTGCCACTGCCTTCCCCAGTCGTCTACACTTTACCCACAGCAAACTGGGTACTTGTTCTACCGTCCTCAGAAGGATGGAAGGCTGAGTCAACATTGAGCCAACTACCTAAAACTGACTTCAGTTGGGATTGAACTCAGGTCGTGGGCAGAGCTTTGACTGCAGTGCTGCAGCCTACCACTCTGCCCCACGGGGCTCTCTACCATGTGTATATTAGCACAAATGATTTGGACCTCACACTTTTTGAGGTACGAGTCCCCAGGTGATCAGAATGAGCATACATTCTTCCAATCACATAAAACAAAATGTGTGCGCAAAAAAAAACCCCTCTCTCTTCATCTTATGTGTGAACTCTTCTTGTAGATAAGGATGAAATATAATGTGGCATAGCCCCCCTCCTGGAATGCAAGTGTGCCTGGCACAGGATTTCAGGCTCATTCATTTCACAAAATCTGCGACTTGGTCACAATGTCTACATGCAACCTAAAACAAAGGAAACAAGCCTAGGGCAATAATTTCCACTACAGCAGGGCACAAGGAAGCCAACTGCTAATTTTGCACATGTTCCACCCATCGCAAAGCTGCAGGATGAAAAGCAGACCTACAAGGAAATCCATCCTTTCAGAACCAAGTTCAGGCCCTCTGGCTTCTACATTCCTCCCATGACAGCTGAGAATGTGGGGCAGACTTACTATTTGCATTACAGTTTTTGTGGTAGCTTTTCTATGAGTTCCCCTCAGGCAGAGAGAGGGTGCCTGTCAAATTACTCCTACTGCAGATGTACATGGCATTCATACCTTCAGATGGAGACTACTAGTGCTGTACAAACTGTAAAATTTAAGCAAAAAAAAAAAAATACTTCAGCCGTAAGACCTGCAGTCAAGTACA
This sequence comes from Euleptes europaea, assembly GCF_029931775.1. Lineage (NCBI taxonomy): Eukaryota > Metazoa > Chordata > Lepidosauria > Squamata > Sphaerodactylidae > Euleptes > Euleptes europaea. Next base: position 108,594,813 of record NC_079313.1, read on the forward strand.
AATTACAGGAGATTTGACAGTTACTGCTCTTAAGGTTCGCTGTACTTCTCATACATCCAAAGATCGTGAAGGCAGAGACCTCCCTTCTTGTATCTCTCATGTCATTCTATTCCCCCTATAATTTTAGCAAAGACTTCCTGTATTCCTCTGTTGTTGCAGTGGGGGAAAACAAGCTAGAAATACCTGCAAGAAAGAAGTCGCAAAAGCTGCGTAAGAGGAAGGGTTGTGGCTCAGTGGCAGAACTTCTGTATTGCATTTATCTTCCTAAAAGGGTTACCATGATATAGAAAGGACAGTTCCAGGTTTTGGAGAGCCATATGTAGACTGTGCCCAGGTCCCCTCTCCTAGAATCATAGAGTTGGAAGGGGCCATAAAGTCCATCTAGTCCAACCCACTGCTCAATGCAGGATCAGCCCAGAGCATCCCTGACAAGTGTTTGTCCAGCCTCTGCTTAAAGACTGCCAGTGAGGGGGAGCTCACTACCTCCCTAGGTAGCTGATTCCACTGTCAAGCAACTCTTACTGTAAAAAATTTTTCCTACTATCCAGCCAGCAATTTAAGCCCATTATCACAAGTCCTATCCTCTGCTGCCAACAGGAACAGCTCCATGTCCTCCTTTTAGTGACAGCCCTTCAAATACTTTAAGAGCGCAATCATGTCCCCCCCCCCAATTCCTCTTCTCCAGACTAAACATTCCCTGCACCCTCAGCCTTTCCTCTTAGGGCTTGGTCTCCAGGCCCCTGATCATCCTCATCACTTTCCTCTGTACCCCCTCGATTCTGTCCATATCCTTTTTATCAACCAGGCAGTCCTTATGCCTCCCTTTCCACCCACCCATTTGCATGCCTCCCACCTGACTGGACACTCTTCCCCTGCCCAGAAACCCTCCTGTGCTCACAGCTGCCTGGACCACGTTCATGCCCTTTGCCTGACAGTGCTGGCTGGAGCATGCAGCTGGCAGTGTCCGTGCTGCAGCCACCAGGGGTGCTACTGCCATACACCATCTGCATGCACTCCCCCATCGATGATGGGAAGCCAGGAGCTTGGGTGGTGGAGCACCTGCAAGTGAATGGGTAGGAAAGGACAAACAGACAAGTGGCAGAAGATGTCCACAAGTGGGGTGCGGTCAGCAACAGTGAGACCTGCCATAAGTGCCAGCAGCTGCCCCCACTTCAGGGTATGCTGACGCTGACCCTGAGAAAGGATCCACATTGCATGTGGCTTGGGGGTTCTGATGATACTCAAGTGGAAGGAAGGAACAGTACCGTGGCAACTCCAAAATGTGACACTGAAAGGGCCCAAAGGGCCACGCAACAGTGCAATACGTCAACAAGGAAAGCAAATCTTCTATTTATTGGCACCAATGCATGTGCAGACACACTGTTTCTTTGGATGGCTCAAGATGCATTGGTCGAAACCCCAGGGTACATTGCACTTGGGCAGATGCAACTTGCTGTAAAAAGGCATTCAAGAAGAACGAGGAACACTTTTTTGCAAGGAGAACTGAAAAATAACTGGGACTTTACCACTTGTTTTTCTTATGCCTGCCCAGCTGTGGAGCACAGATTGTACCTTCAGCTTGTTCCTTGTGTATTTAAACAATCATGCACAATATTTCCATTTCAAAGATGAGGATTATCTGCCCCCAAGGGAAGAGGTTTTAGTCAGAACATGAATACTGGACATACCTTCAGTCAATTTTAAGCTATTACTACAAACATTGAACTTATGCAGTATCACCCTATTCTCTGCACATTTTTGTAGTGCAAGGAATTATATAAAGAAGCTTCAGCCTGTACCAAGATGGAAGATCATTATCCTCCCTGGGTTACTCCATGGAGACATACAGCACATGGGGTAAGATTAGGTTAAGACTGGCTGGTTTGAAATTCCCATATTACTCATGCATTTCATGCTCAAAACAGAGAACCAAAAGGGGTTAACAAAAAGCGATCTACAAAAACCCCAGGCTCAAATGACACACAAGAGCAGCATTTGCTTAAATCTGAACTTCCTTCCTACACTTGGTGACTGGAGCCAGGTTTGCCCTGTCATGTATTAACTGGAGCCTCGGTATCAACCATCAGAAAAGAAAAAGTCCAACTTTATAGGATAAAACCCCCAGGACCAAAAGATTTCAAAGCTAACACCTTGCAGCACTACTGGCAAACATACCAGACGAGAGAAAGTTTTAAATACTGGTGCTAAGAAAAAGCTATACAAATTCAACAAATAATTTTTTAAAGTACAACTTAGGATTTAAAATGTTAGGGAGACCACTCAGCCTTGTAATTGCCACTCAAAAAAGTGGAACCTGCAGGTCTACTAATAAGCACTAGGTGCTTTGACAGAACTCACCCAGACTCAAGCTGCTGTCCTGGGCTATTTTATCTCCGTAAAAGCACCGTCCAGGCCCTAAAAGGAAAAGAGAGGGGAAAAAACGTGAAATTTTCCTGAAAGATCAAAGTTATGCCACTGCAACAATGCTTCCTATTTACTTACAAAAACTGGGTTTTCTCAGATACTTCCTTAGAATAAAACTCCACATTTGGCAATCCTGTTTGCTATGAGCAGATCAGTGTTTCTTACAACCCACATGGAAGTGTGAACCAAATCCTTAAAACACCCATGTACATTCACCACGGTGCCATGGCGCAATCAGATATGCATGTACGAGTGTTTAAAGAAACTCACTGATAATTAATGCTCGACGGGTATGTTACAAACACCAATGAAACACCATTCTCTGCGAACACTATTGCTGTTTCCACTCTGCATGGGTTCTACAGTGAGTTCTCCTGAACTGCAGCCACATGTAGTACATGATACACACATCTGCCATTGTAAAGCGGCCTGCGAAAACAGCACTTAATCCCTTCATTCAGACTACCTGCCCCTTCTGCGCATTCAGTCCCAGACTCGCTTATGAAAGCGATACAAGCATGCACTTACTACAGCCAGTCCTGGAGAAACAATGCATCCACTGAGTAAGTGAAATGGATACATTGTTGGCCTCTGCAGCGAATTTTTAATCGCATTCTAATTTTAGGGCCATCTGTCCTGTGTGCAATTATCTTCTCATGATATACTTGAACTTCCCCACTGATGTTGCAGTAGAGACAATGGGTTCATCCAAGTGTTCTAGAAGGCACCATTTGGTCTCCAGGCTCATTACAGATACTGATGCCACAAAGAACCTAGTTTGGCTCTCAGGCATCACTGAACAGCATTTTTATTTGCCACCTGTATAGGCCTGACATTCGCTTGACTAAGGCAATATAAATAGTACAGTCTGCTTTTTGCATCAGCCTGTATTTCATAAGGGGGAGAGGAGGGGAAATCTGGCAAATATACAAGACCAACCCAACCTGTAGCCTGTAGAAGCAGATTTTGTTCACAATCAGACCCAATAACAATTCATCTAATGTGGCGCTACTAAAAGTCCAGGCTAACAAATCCCGTCTTGGAATTTCTATACAAAGACCAAGATGGTCTCAAAAGACTTTGGCCTCAAGGGTTAACTACGCAGGGTTTAACTTTCTGGCACAATCCTACAAAAGTAATTTCTGTTGCGAAGCAAATACCAGTGTGTACAGGACACTGGTATTTTTACAGTAGGTCTGCAAGAAACCTGCAAGAAACAATCAGCTCTGCGTAGGCCAGGATGCTGACCTTCTGGTTGAGCAGCATGAACCTGCCTGGGCCATTGCAGACATGGCACAGAGTGGTAAAGCTGCAGTACTGCAGTCCAAACTCTGTTCACGACCTGAGTTTGATCCCGACAGATGTTGGTTTCAACAGCCTTCCAGCCTTCGAAGGTTGGTAAAATGAGTCCCCAGCTGGGGTAAAGTGTAGACAACTGGGGAAGGCAATAGCAAACTACCCCGTAAACATAGTCTGCCTAGTAAACGTTGTGATATCACATCACCCCATTGGTCAGTATTGACCTGGCGCTTGCCCAGGGACTACCTTTACCTTTTGCTGTATTTGCTGGTCTTTGACCATAATAAATACTTTGGTTGATTGATACCTTAACCTTTTATTGCGAGAAAAACTGTTGGCAGCATAAAACCCTACTCTCAGACAGGAAAGTTAGTTTACATCATTTTACATCCTTCCCAAAGGCAGTTATCATTTGCCCTTTTTTTCTCTATGTCCACATACACATGCCTGTCTGAGGGCGCCTCTATTCATAGCACCCCTCCATTCTAAATACATCTTAGTACCAGCAGCCTATCTCCACTATTTAGAGATAAATAATTATAGAAGGGCCTTTACCCTGGCCAGAAATGCAGCCTTACCTTCTGCTATGCTAGAGGGGAAATTTAAGAAGACACCCTGGGAGGAGAGATTCTGCCCTTGCAAATCACGGGACCTAGAAACTGTTGAGCATGCCCTCCTGAACTGCAATTTTTATACATTACCCCATTCGAAGTTTATTGAGCCCCTCTTACAGAGAATGGGACCTGACAGGGCAGGAGAAAGGATTGAGATGCTCCTACAAGGGAATAATCCTTCAATCACTCTTCAGGTTGCGAAATTTTGCATGGCAGCAATCAAAATTCGACGCCACAGAACAGCCTCTTAGCGCACTTGACAGATGTGTCCCAGCTGTAATTTTCTTTTTAAGTGTTATAAGACTCGGACTGTAATTCTTTGTTTGTAAGAATTTATTAGCCCATGTTTTCTGTTTTATCTGGCAAAGGACCGTAAATAAATTATCTATCTATCATGCCTGTCTGGACCACCTCCATTGCCCTGAAACCTTTCCCCTACCACATTTACATTCAGCAAACATACTGCAATAAGTGAAGCTTATGCAAAATAGATGGGACGACCATTTGGCTTTGGACAGCATAGGGTGGACAGAGGAGCAGAGATGAGAATGCTGGACTAGGATCCGGGAGACAGAGGTTTGAATCGCTGCTGCGCTATGGAAGCTTGCTGGGGGGCTTGGGCCAGTCACTCCCTCTCTCTCTGTCTAAACTACGGTTCTTGTTGTGAGGGGAAACGGAGGCAGAGAGAACTCTGTTATAAGGCACTCCAAGAACTGCTGTAAATCAATTCCACTCAACTGCTAAATGGTATAGAAAGACCAAAGCTTAACAGGCTATAAGAAGAAACTAATATTTTAATTTGTGAAACAGATAAAAGCTTTGCATTCTGGATTCCAGTGGGATAGCTGCTATACCAACTGTAGCTTCAACCTGGAAGCCAGCAGCAGGAAAGGTACTTTGAAGTAGATACAGCACAGCCATTCGTTTTATGACATCAGCAGATGTCCATGCCCACTATTTAAATGATTGGTTACCTGCACTCGCAGCAGCCTCCATACTTCTTGGTCTCACTGCTCTGACACCAAGAACCATGGGGATGAGTTTCTTGTGACCGTACCTCTGGAAGCAAGAATGGCACGCTGCTGCAAGGTTGAAGTGGCAAACACGCCAGCACGGTGGCAAACACAACGGTGTCCAGGAGCAATGGAGCTCTGCCAGCCCCTGCCACCAGCACAACCATAGAATCATAGAGTTGGAAGGGACCACCAGGCTCATCTAGTCCAACCCTCTGCACAATGCAGGAAATTCACAACTACCCCCACACACACACACACACCCAGTGACCCCTACTCCATGCCCAGAAGATGCCCAAGATGCCCTACCTCTCATGATCTGCTTAAGGTTATAAAATCTGCATTGCTGACCGTCTAACCTCTTCTTAAAAACCTCCAGGGAAGGAAAGCTTACCACCTCCCGAGGAAGCCTGTTCCATGGAGGAACTGCTCTGTTAGAAAATTCTTCCTAATATCTAGATGGAAACTCTTTTGATTTAATTTCAACCCGTTGGTTCTGGTCTGACCTTCTGGGGCAACAGAAAACAACTCGGCACCCTCCTCTATATGACAGCCCTTCAAGTACTTGACGATGGTTATCATCAGTCCGGGAACTAAATCCCAGAACAGCCGTGCCAATGTGGGGGCGAACCTGCCTCTGGACAGCTTCCGAACCCCATTGGCCCCAAGAACAGCAGCGGGGCTGCACCGCCTTTTTTTTTTTTTTTTTTTTGCGGTGCAGCCTCACTGTTTTAATGGGGCATTTCCCCGTACTTTTCCTTTTTTTAAAAAAAATACCCTTCTTTTTTCTCCACAGCTCTAGCCCCCCCCCCTTTTAGGAAAGGGCTGCCCATGTTGTTAACTAATATATGGAACAACGCAGATGACATGGATCTATCTGAATCACTGTGGAAGTGTTATAAAACTGCTCTGCAAAATTTGTGCTATCCCTCCCCCATCCAAGAGCTATCACTATATTTTCTGGTTTTATCACCAAAGAAAGTGGCAGTGTGTGAGAAACAAGGTGGATTTGATTTAAATCAAATCAATTTAAATCACAATTTACATCACTAGTCAGTAAGGCTAGATTTAAATCATGGTTTTCTACCTAAAGACTCATTCTTGCTGGTATAATGTTAATATTTACAACCAAATGAAGGTTTCATTTTTAGCATAATAACTTTTCATATTAGTTCTACAGTTATATGAGAAAATTACTAGTCAGTAAGACTAGATTTAAAACATGGTTTTCTACATAAAGACTCATTCTTGCTGGTATAATAATAATATTTACAACCAGATGAAGGTTTCATTTTTAGAATAATAACTTTTCATATTAGTTTTACAATTAAATGAGAAAATTACTGATTTAATTATACTATTAGAAATACACAGATAATTATGAAATTATTGTGAAGTGAACTATCTCCAGTTTCATTTATGCCATCAGGCCTTGCATTTCTTCATTGCAGTTTTTGCAATTTGCACATACCTGCCCTTAGGCATACGGGGAGGAACTTCATTAAAATATTCTCAAACTGGGTCTCTTTTAAAGCCTACTGCCATTATAGATTTTCTCCTCCAGAGAGAATAATATGATAAACCCCAGGCTATACACACAAAGATCCCAAGACTTGTGGAGAATTCTGCTCAAAAGGTTCACTTTCGTTTTTACTGCTTGCCACTCCCTCCTCACACTTGGCTCCTTGTGCAGATCTATTCCACTCCAAACAATCTTCTGTTCATTGAACTTACTAGGTAAGGGGTTGGTTCTGTGTACATAGATTTGCAAAGGAACAATGGGTTTACGGTCTTTTTCTCAACTTTGAATGTTTATTTGATAACATTTTGAGAACTGCAAAACCAAGCATATGTGATAATTTATTCTAGATAGAAAAATTGCCCAAAATAATCATACAAAAACCTCTGGAAGAGCATGACATTGTGAATGGATTAATGGAATTCATTTACCCAAAAAATTAAACATAGCATGAATATTCAGCCTCATGTTACACAATTAAAAACTAACCTTTATTTCACAATGATAACCTTTGGACTATAATGTACCTTAAACAGAAAACTATTTAAACTATCTTTAGATAGATTTTTCCTCAACAAGCATTTTATTTTTTTAATCCAATTTAAATTAAAAAATTAAAATTTTAAAATCTTTTTTTAAAAATTAAATCATTGATTTTTACCCATCCTGTGGCAAAAACAGTGGGATACTAGCCCTTCCCAAGGGGATTTCACCATCTTTCAGTTTTTAAACCTGCTTTAAACCTCTGGACCACTCCATAAAAAAACCCTTAAGAGGAATTTAAGAGGCCTCTTAAAGAAATAAAAAAGTACCTTGAGTGGGAATTCACTCAAAAGGCATTTATTTATATAATACATTTCTACAAAACTGCAAGAACACAGAAATTATGAGCACCTGGTAACATCAAAACCAATAAGCTGCTGAAAAGGCCACCAGAACAGTTAACCCTCCACCAAATGCCTTCTTCATGAAGACCAGTACGTTAGTCCTGCGACTGTTAACTCTAAGATTTATGTTTAAGAACATACACAAAGACAATCTTATTGAAAGCAACCACGTTCTGACTTAAGAACATCACCTTCCACTACTGGGTAGTTGGCAGAGGATCTTCAACCAATGACAGTTTTGTTGGATACAACTGCCACACTAGGAAAAGTAGTTCTCCATACATAGTCAGCTCAGGTTATTTAATAGTCAGGAAAGGAAAGCTAAAATAATCTGAGATGCAAGAGGGGTGAGCACCTGCCCAGGTGTGCGCTAGAAATAACCTGTGCCAAACTGCCATGAAATCCAGTTATTCTTGCTTTGCAACTCCTGTGCCCTAGCAACAGGCATGTGTGCTAAGTGCAAAGCACAGCAGTGAATCTTCTTTTAATTAGGTTTAGTTCAGAGTTTAGGCTTGGCAAGGAAAATAATCTAGAATTATTTTGTTTCCATTACAGAAGGCAGACTCACTAGGGCACACATATTTCTCAGTGGAATTTCCCCACAAGGTAGAATTAGCCCCAGAGCTGACCTTGGCAAATAGGCATCTGAGTCATATGTTATTATTATATAAAAATATTTTCAAAGAGGACGGACCAACCTTCTCTCTTAAGAAGGGCAAAAGGCCAAGAAGCTGTGGGGAGAGAAACTCCACATCTTAGAAGGAAATGTTGCAAGATCCATACGTCTCATCAAGTGGAAGGAGCCTTCAACTCAGATGGTTACAACCAGCATAAGGGGAAATTATAGGAAGAACTCAATCCTGAAAAAAATTTCTACCCTCAAGCATCATGAAAGATGAGCTAAGCAGCTGAGGAGTGGATCGGAGAGGGGAGCATGGGATGCCCCTCCTAGGATTTAATTACCTGCAACTCTACACAAATGCCAGCTGATCCCAAGACTAGACTCCACCCCAGTGCTCCAAGGGAGCTTGAAAAGAGGGATGAGACATGGACACCAGTGTGGTGGTCCCTTCTTCAAAGAACTCAGGATGGTTAGCCCAAGTAAGTGCATTCTTCTGCAAGGACTCAGGGCTGGTCCAAAAATCATTCTTCCTACTTGAAGAGCATATACAGGGGGGAGAGTATGCATAAATGTGTGGAGCGCACACTTCACAACCTTGTGGCTTTTGTGTTGGGGGGGGGTTCTCTTTTTGGCAGTATAAACATGCTGGGAGGACTGTGCCATTCATTAAGCTCTTTTCCTATAAGGCAAACTGAGATAAGGTTTCCAAGAGATGCCTTCCACCATATATCTCAGAGGGACACCATTGGAGGTTGTGATGGAAACTAAAAGTTTCCCTTCCACCACCATATTAAAGGAGTGGGAACATCACCAAATACTCTCCAATATTACTTTGCTAGACACCTCCTCTCAGTTTCTGCTCTGAGGGAAACACATAGCTTCTGTTGGAGATGCAAACTAACATTGCAAGCTAATCACCTCATATGAATCTCAATGACCAGAGAGAGGCCAAATAACCAGCAGATGGGGGGGGGGGGTCTCCAAGCAGTTCTGTTCAGCCTCTGCTTCCAGGTGTCTGACTCCTCAACCCTCACACACAACCTCAACTTCAGCGGGAATGCAGTACAGAATCAAAGAAGCTCATGAGCGTAGGAGAAACAGGAAAGGGGAAAGAGGACCAAAAAGCAGCAGAGGGTATAGCACAGGGTTGCCAACCTCCAGGTGATGGCTGGAAGAAGAAAAACCAATTTCCAACTGGTCTCCTGGCGACAGAGAACAGTTCCCTTGGAGGAAATGGCAGCTTTGGAAGGTGGACTCTATGGAATCATATCCCCCGAGCTCCCTCCTTCCCCAAATTCTGCCTGCCCCTGGCTCCAACTACCAGGTAATAGCTGGAGATCTCCTGCTATTACAACTGATCTCCAGCTGATAGAGATCAGTTCCCCTGGAGAAAATGGCCGCTTTGGCAATTGGACTCTATGGCATTGAAGTCCCTCCCCAAACCCCGCCCTCCTCAGGCTCTGCCCCAAAAACCTCCCGCCGGTTGCAAAGAGTGACCTCGCAAACCTACTCCGCCCCCAAATCTCCAGGAATTTCCCAAGTCAGAGCTGGCAACCCTAGCATAGCAACAGGAGGAATAAAGGTTTCGTCAAAGATGGGCCACCCTATCAGTATTTGCTTCTGTTCCCACCATCAGTGCAGCTGGCGGTTAGTTTTGAGGTGCTTGTACGCTCTCTGCCTTCTACACGACTCCTGGCACCAATGCTGAATGGGTGAGCGCGGGTGCGCCCCAGTAGAGGACATCCTGCCCTGCTGGGAAGTATTGATTTACAGCACAGCAGTGGAAATATTGTTCTGCGGAGTGCTCATTTTACTCCAGCTTGCAAACAGGCATTTGAAAACACGCAAGCGTCTCCTCCCCCCTTCCCCCGGTTAAAAAAAAAATGAGAAAAATGCAAGCGAGTGACATATCAGATACAACCTCGCGCCGCTGATACCCAATTTCCACAGAGACCCAGCAGCGAAAACACAGCTTCTCTGCACTACCGAAAAATCTGGAACAGCGGAAGGCTTTTTCCCGGGACGGGTACTAGAGAGAATAGGAGGAAGGGCAGAAAAGATTATGCAAGGAGCTTAATTGCTGGAAGAAATAACCTTTCTATCCCAACACCAAGCCAAAAACAGCTACATGGAGCTTGCTGACACAATCCTTGATACCCAGGGTGGTTATTAATCCAGTACTTTTAATCACAAATCCGTGTGTTCGGGCATGCTTCTTTACATAGCCAGGCAATCCAAAAAACATTTTCACCTCAGCCCCGTTCCCAGTCTCTCACTCAAACCTCATCTTATTTATCTGACACATTTTTATCCCGCCCTTACTCTAGGGTTGCCAACCTCCAGGTATTAGCTGGAGATCTCCTGCTGTTACAACCGATCTCCAGCCGATAAGAGATCAGCTCCCCTGGAGAAAATGGCCGCTTTGGCAATTGGACTCTATGGCATTGAAGTCCCTCCCCTCTCCAAACCACGCCCTCCTCAGGCTCCGCCCCAAAAACCTCCCGCTGGTGGTTAAGAGGGAGCTGGCAACCCTGCCTGACTCCAAGGAACTCAGGGTAGCATGCCCAGCTTTCCCCTCCTGCATTTTACCCTCACATCTACTCTGTGACATAGGTGACGCTGAGAAGGCAGTGACTGGCCTGAGGACATCCAGCTTCATAGGAAGCAAGGATTTGAACCTGGGTTTCTCCACAGGCCTCCTCCAGTACTGTAACCCCTACACCACAATGGTTCATTATGCCTTGGATTAGATATCTGATGCCCAAACAAAACATGGCCTTTAAAACCAGCAGCAGAATAAACCAAAAAAGGAAAATATTTATAAATTACCAGAGCAGTGTTTGCAACAGCTCCACGGCACGGGTTCAGTGTTATTTGACTTGGTTTACAGCTGAAGTTTTATAGAGTCTAAAACTTACATTTCAGATTTATGTAATCTGCATTTTACATGTATAAACAAAAGTTGCTTTAAAAAAAAAAAACAGCCTTGAGAGGAGGGGGGCATAATTCGAGCATGCCTGTTTCCCCCTCCTTACCAGGACTAATAGTATCAGTAGCGTGTGTGGGGACGGGTGTTATCATTTCAGTCAGATAACTGTGCATAGTTAAGTCACTCCTTCCCCACTGGAGCATTCCTGGTCCACACCCACTAAGACAGCTGCTTTTAAAAGTTAATCTACACATCAGGGGATCCAGTCATGGAACCTCAACAATATGTAGCTCAGCCTTTAAAGTAGAAATCATTCATTTATTTAAAACATTAATGGCCACCTTTCTTCCTTGCAAAACTGAAGGTTGCTTCCAATATAAAGCATTATTAAAATAAATTAAAAACCACCACAAAACATCAATTATAAAAAAAAAACAATATAAATCAACAATTTAAAATCTCCAAATTAGGACTGCCAAAAAACCCTAAATCAATCAAATGCAGTCCTCAATAAAACTGTCTTCAACTGCCTCCTGAAGATCAACAAGGAGAGGGCCATGTGCACCTCCCTGGGGAGGTTGTTCCATAATTGAGGGGCTGCCACCAAAAAGGCCCTGTCTCATGTGCCCCCCCCCCCCAGATGAGCCTCTTTGCTTGGTAGCACAGTCAGGAGGGCCTCTCCCGGTGATCTTCATTACTGGGCAGGAACACTATGGGAGAAGATGCTCCTTCAGATACCCTGGTCCCAAGCCATGCAGGGCTTTAAAGGGCAACACCAACACCTTGAATTGGGCTCAGAAGACTACTTACCGGTAATACTGCTGGCTTCTCAAAAGGTTCTAAATGCATGGAAAGGCAACAACCCATACCACAGGGCAGAGCAGCCATTTCACCACCATGAGTTTGCATCCAGTTAAACTTTACCCAGTTCTGTACTAGTTGGGGATATGCTAAAAATATACCTCGTGATAAATAATGCTGTAAACAAGGTTTTCCATCGGCAATTTATAAAAAATAAAACCCTCTGAATTCCTCATTGCCCTGCTCTTCTTACCCAGCTCTGATATTTATTTATATCCCATTTTTCTCCACAGCTGGGACTCCAAACAGCTTAGAACGTTGTTCTTCTCCATTCTCTCACAGCAACCCTGTGAGGTAGGCTAGGCTGACAGTTTGTGACAGGACCAAGCTCACCAAGCGAGCTTTCACGGTAGAAGTGGGGATTCAAACCAAGGCCTTCCATAATCCTAGTCCGTCACTTTACCCCCAATGCCATGCTGGCTCTCACATGTTATTCTTTGTCATGACAAGTTAACACAAGATGATTTTCACCTTGTCAGTTTCATTGGGCCAGTGTGGTTGAATGTGCTTTCAAATGATAGTATATTCGTACTACAAAACGCACACACTGTCAGCTGGTGGGGTCACATCACAGCCTGAGACTCTAAAAGAGTTAAAGAAAAAAAGATGATTTCCCTATTTGTTTTGAACTGTTTATTTCTAAGACAGTCATATTTTAGAGGTGACCCTAAACCTAGATCCACCCCTTCCCTGGGAATAATTATAAGAGATTATTGCCTGTTCCAGCAAATTCCTGGGTTGGATGGGTCCCATACAAAATCTCTGCTGATAGAAGGCGTTTTCCACCAGCAAAATGGGATTCCTCAACCTCCCCCTTCTTGCTGCGGCACCAAGTGCAGTCCCAATGCTGGGACCCCCAGGAACACCTTGAGGGGGAATCTGAAGCCAGCCACAGCGGGGAATGGGGAACTAGCAAATATTTCGCCACTTCCCTTCCTCTGTGGAAATTCTCAACTGGATCCAACACCCTGTATTTATTATAATGTGGGTCTTTACAACTAATCCTGATTTAATTTTAACCAAATCAAAGACGATCCATAACATAGTTTTAAAAACTAAACCAACAGGAAATCTCAGCCAACAGAATAAGAGATGATGCCAAAGGTGAGTGAACAGGTTTGGGGGTTTTAAATTGGTACTCAAAGGAAAACAGAGCAAGAAGTTGGCAAATATGTCTAGTGGTCAGGGTACCACCACAGAAAAGGCCCCGTTTCCTATTGCTAGCCAATTCATTTCTGGTGAGGCCCTGCTCTGGTTGCCTAGAAGATCTTAAGGCTTGGGAAGCTTCACATAAGGTCAACTCCTAGGGCAATTTGGTCTTTAAAAGGTTATAGCCCACACTTTGATTTGTACTTAGTGAGCAAATGTAAGAAAGAAAGGTGGGATCAGTAAAGGTTTCTGAAAAACTATGGAGAGGAGGGGGGGAAACACCCTGCAGATACCACACTTAATTCCCTGAAATAGAGGAAGAACATAAATGCAGAGCCAGCATGTCACAGTACGCGTTTGTAAGTACAGCACAGCAAAAAAAACAGTATACCATCTAAAGCAGCTAAAAAAAGAAATATATTTTGAAGATCTTGGAAGTGTCAAGTTAAATGTTCCTCAAAAATGAATTTGTCGCCATTAAAATATGTTTCAAAAGACACTTTTTGGGGTTGTAGTACACACTTCAAAAGAATGGAAAACCGAAGCACTTTGACCTGCGGTGTGATAAGGGTTTGTTAAGCCTTGAGGGGTTATGGAGTCAATGAGTTGGTTCCTCACCCTCTGTCCTCCATAAAACTTTCCACCCTAGTGGAAAGTTTGACAAAAAGAAAACTTTTTGGGGGGAAAGGGATCAGTGATATCACTCGCCTCATGGGGAAAACAACACCAAACTAATTTCCTAACCAGCTCTAGTAAAAATTAAATCATCCATAATATTTCAAGATATGGTCATTTTAATATGTAGGGCACAGTCCACATCTCCATTTCATACCTAGCTTCAAGGCAGGATGTTTGGAGCTTCAAACAGGATGACTGAAAAAGAGCGCTAGTGTGGTAGAGTGGTTAGAGTGTCAGATTAGGACCTGGGAGTCCCAGGTTCGAATCCCCACTCTGCCATGGAAGCTTGCTGGGTGACCTTGGGACAATCACTCTCTCTCAATCTAGTCAACCTCACAGAGTTGTGAGGATAAAATGGACAAGAGGACGTAGGGTATTTTGCATTCCCATCAGGAAGAAAGATGGGGTGTAAATAAAGGGAATGACTGGCAGACATGTTTTCAATATGCATACTCCAAACATGGCTTGTTCTAAGACTACATTTCTATGGAATTAAAACCATTTGTTTCTACTTTCTTCAGAACTGGATTAAGGTAGCTCATACCATACAAGGTTTTAAAGACGAAGTCCAATAATAAAAATGCCATATGAAAAGAAAACGAATAATTCACACACAAACACTGTCACTTTTATAAGATCACAACATCTTTCCCTAAATGATAGATTCATGTACCATCAACAGTGATATAATGAAAAGCTCACAGGCCTCTTTGACCAAAAAACATTCATGAACAGTGGCCAGTGCAAAAAAGGCCCTACTCCACATTCTGTTTCAACTGACAGAGTATAATGATGGGGCTTCTGAAGATATGAAGATATTACGGGGCAGGCAGGAAGAGGCAAGGAGCCCGGTGGCGCAGTGTTAAGCTGCATTATTGCAGTCAAAAGCTCTGCTCACGACCTGAGTTTGATCCCGATGGAAGTTGGTTTCAGGTAGTCGGCTCAAGGTTGACTCAGCCTTCCATCCTTCCGAGGTCGGTAAAATGAGTACCCAGCTTGCTGGGGGTAAAGTGTAGATGACTGGGGAAGGCAATCACAAACCACCACATAAACACAGTCTGCCTAGTAGATGTCGGGATGTGACATCACCCCATGGGTCAGTAATGACCTGGTGCTTGGACAGGGGACTACCTTTACCTTTAGGGAGAGGCAGACCCTACAGTATGCAGAACCAAGCCTGTTAGGAGCTCTCCTGCTGAAAACCATCCTTCTGAACTGAGCCCAAGAAACTAATAGTTAACAAGAGCAGCTGCTGTTTACAGTCTCCAAATCCTGCCAAAAAGACTTCTAGAACATTCTTCAAGAACAGCTGCATTATGGTAAACTATGGTTGCCAAGTCCCTCTACTCCAGAAGAGACTGCAATTGTCAGATTAGACAAACATTATAAAATGTACTGTTCCTGGTCACAACTGTCTCCCAAGAATCCAGCAGCAGCAGTAATATCCAACAAGATTTGAGGCTTCCACCGCAGACCAACACAGTTAACCACCTGAAAATATCCAACGGTAATCCTAAACTGTGTACCTGCTCAACCAAGACAGACTGCCAGCCACTGTCATTTCCATCTTATCTTGATTCAACCTCGTGTGCACCCTGTTATCCACGGCTGCTCGTTCTACTAAGCTCAAAGGGACTTGCACCTTTTGGGCTTAGTGCTGGAGCCTGAAACCAGCAACATCCACAAGTAAATTTGGTTCAGGGGAAGGAAAATGGAACAGCAAATTCAGACAAGTCTTTAAAAACACACACAACCAATTGCGCTTTCCAATACTGCAAACATGACCAAGTTGTTTTCTGTTGCCCCAGGTCAGATCAGAACCAACAGGTTGAAATTAAATCAAAAGAGTTTCTGTCTAGACGTTAGGAAGAATTTTCTAACAGTTAGAGCGGTTCCTCAGTGGAACAGGCTTCCTCGGGAGGTGGTAAGTGCTCCTTCCCTGGAGGTTTTTAAGAAGAGATTAGATGGCCATCTGTCAGCAATGCTGATTCTATGACCTTAAGCAGATGATGAAAGGGAGGGCATCTTGGCCATCTTCTGGGCATGGAGTAGGCGTCACTGGGGTGTGTGGGGGAGGTAGTTGTGAATTTCCTGCACTACAGGGGGCTGGACCAGATGAGCCTGGTGGTCCCTTCCAACTCTAAGATTCTATGATCCCATTTTAAAGTGGCAAAGGATTAGAGTCTGTTTCTATTGTAAAACACTTCAGAGGGGTATGGGGAAAGAGAAGAAACACCACAGAATTCCAAAGTACCCAGCTGCATATGCCATGCTACCTGGCATCAACAGGAGCAATCACCAGCAGAAACAGTGCCAAATCAATAGCGTATCTAATTAATGCTGTTTAATTTCTTCTATTGCTCATTCAGATCCAAAGTCTCATGCAAATGCGCCATCAGAAACAACAGCAGCCTTTCAGCATCGTCATCACTCCATGAGCCATTCTACCTGCATGCACCCTTTCAGGTTTACCTCTATCCCTCAGTAGAGTTGCCACATTTTAGGTCCCCCAATGGAAAAAAAGAAAGGTTTCAGCTTCCCCTCCACCCTGAAAGCTCACACCTTTCCAACTTCAGATGCTTCCCTACAAACAACCTGCCCCGACAGACTTACCCCGTCTGCCTCTATCTGAACCAATCCTGTTTTCCACAGGTAGCAGCAACAAACAAGATCAGTCTATCATAAAGAGAGGTGTCATTAAAATGTGCAATGGGGTTCTGTTTGGCTCCCCCTCCCCAGCCCTCCCGACTGTGGTGAAACGTCTCCCGAAATGGCACCCCCCCCCCGAGCCCGCCAAGGTGTTGTTCTCTTCAAGAGCCAGTGCAAGGGAAGAAAAATCAAAGCTAAAAATATCATCTACTGAAAGGTGTCATGCCAGAGACAGGCTTAGTACGAGGCAGTGCGGGGAGTGTCATGAATTTATTATGAGCCCCCAGAGAAGCTTCAAAACAGCCTTTGATCTCTTCTTTCCCATTTATTCAAATTTTTAAAAGGAGGAGAGAGAGAGAGAGAGAAAGAAGGGTGGGTAAGAAAAACAACGTTCCCTTTGTGCAGCCTGCTCCTCCCTGTGTATTTGCATTCCCGGTAGATGCACAATGGATAGCGCCACCAAACACGCACCCCTCATCTTCTCTCCCTTTAGGTGCAGCAGAGGGAAGGAGAAAAAAGGGAAGGTGTCATGAGCAATGATGTATGAAAGTCCATTTGGTTCTGCAGTACAGGGGCTGGGATTGGATGCTCCAAAACGAAAAGGAGGAAGAAGAAGAAGAGGAGGAAGAAGAGGAAGAATTGGTTTTTATATGCTGACTTTCTCTACCACTTCAGAGCTGTGAATGGCTTCAGGTCTGAGGCAACAGATCAACAGCCTTCCAAAGGCAGTTGCCAATCCCAGCAATTAGATTGGGACTGTATTAGCCTGGAACTTGTTTTCCAATGCTGTCCATTCAGAGGTGAATAGAAGCAGGACACAGGAGTCAGCACTACTGAAGGAATACAATTACCTAAGGAACAAACCTTAGGTCTACTCAGAAGTAATTCATATTCAATGGGCCTTACTCCCAGGAGAGTGTCCTTAGCACTGCTGCCTAGTTGTATAAAAGCTTTGCACCATAACAAGGGAAAGGTTCATAAACTCAGGGGCAGAAAACCTGCTTTGCATGGCTCCATCTCCGGAATCCTGAATTACAGGATCTCAAATGGCAGGTTCTAGGGAAGGTCTCAAAACCAACGCTGAGAACAGAGCTTTGATTACTTACCATGAGGGCTCCTCTCTCTCCTATCATCTTCCATCTTGCTCTTAGAGCGAAGTGGGGAGGAGAAGGCGAAATAGGAAGCTGGGCAGAGTAGGCGAAGGCTCAAGGAAACATGCCGGGACGGTCAGAGGGAGATAGACAGCTAAGGTAGAACTCAGTAAGGAAAGCAAACTGAAAACAGTAAGAAAGAAAGTAGTTTCCTATCTAAGTCGGAGACACTCGACGACGCTGCTCTCCCTGATCTAGGCAGGACGGAAAACTGGGCTATCTGGGCAACTCCTGCCCAGGAAGGCAGGAAGTTTGGTCCTGCCTCCCTGGGCATGTGATGGGAAAACCCACAAGTCTGCAAGATGCCCTTCCCTCAGAGCGAGAACAGATGATACACAGCTAGATGGACCAATTGTCCGGCACAGTATAAGACACCTTTATGTATAAACTCTCATTACCACGACACAGTTGCAGTAGTGTTTTGGTATCTAAAATATTCAGACTATTGTCAGAAAAGGTTTTCTATTCAAGATGACGAAATTATAGCCCCCTCTCAAGGAATTTGCTACAAGACATATGGAAAGGAACCAAGCCTTTTGAGATCAAAGTGAGCACCCTAAATCGCCAGACCATCCCTTTCAACAAACAAAACTATAAGAGAGATGTGCAACGATCACAGAGAAAGTTCTGCTTCCAAGGATAGGGTATGCCATCTCTCCCTGCTGCTTTTAACAGGAGAGCATGGACGGCACAGGCTAGCCCAATCTCATTAGATCTTGGCTGCTAAGCAGGGTCAATCCTGGTTAGTGCTTGGTTGGGAGACCATCAAGGAAGTCCAGGGTCGCCACACACAGGCAGCCAACCTCCATTAGCCTTTTGCTTTGCAAACCCTACTGGGTCACCATAAGTCAGCTGCAACTTGACAACACTTTCCCCTAGCATTTTAAAACCCTCCAAGTCACGGCTAGGGCTGCCCAGAACGGGCACAGCACTAAGAGCAGCAGCCAGCCCTGCAAGCAAGTATATATTCAGGATTTTCTCCCTAATCCTTACACTGTTTGGGGTGAGGATTTCCTTTGTTCAGCAAATACAATAGCTGATTCAGAGACATCTGACTGCTCTAAAAAGAATAGGCTTTTCAGCTAAATTTGTCAGACTCGCTAGGGAAGTGTGCTTTCATACCTTTTAGGGGAGTAGCAAATTTATACTTGTACATGTCTGCATTCCACAAATATGGCCAACAATGTAACTGAGCTGGGCCCCCCCTCTGTTTCCCTAGTTCTGTGTCTCAGTTCCGATCACCCTAATCCAGAAACCTTGTGTACACAGGAGGGATCCAATGTGAACACACAGCTCTTCACCTGTAGTGGCTGACCTATTAATTTCAATGGAAGGGTCCACAAAAGCTGCCTCCTCCACTGAAGTGAATGGATCAGCCAACATATGTTCACCAGATATGGAGCTCTGGATTCGGGATGATGCCATTAAATTGGGAATGAGTTTGCATATGATAAGGGGGAGCCCCTACCTATATAGACAGCTTCCATGGTGCCCAACTTCTTCTTTAAAAGTGGTATATACACAGGCATCAACATACTGCTAGGGCTCAACCAAGTAATGAAAATATTCCATAGAGAACAAAATATTAGATTCTGTGGTCACGTCATGAGACAAGAGTCACTGGAAAAGACCGTCATGATAGGAAAAGTTGAGGGCAGCAGGAAAAGAGGAAGACCCAACAAGAGATGGATTGACTCAAAAAAGGAAGCCACAGCCTTCAATTTGCAAGATCTGAGCAAGGCTGTCAAAGATAGGACATTTTGGAGGACTTTCATTCATAGGGTCGCCATGAGTCGGAAGCGACTTGACGGCACTTAACACACAGGCATCGTAAGAAAAACAAATCGCTAAGAGTTACAAATGGCACAGTCCTTTTAACCAAAAGCTTAAAATGTTTAACATATATATTTTAATCTTGTATGGCAAATAACTGAGCAGTTTCCAAGGAACAAACACATAAAAATACAATATAGAACAGATTCCCTATCTGTGGGTACTACAGGAATTCTGAGAAGAGATAGTGCGTACCGCAACCAAATGGCTTCCATGGGGGTAGGAGCCAAACACAAAATGTTGAGTGGTTCTATGCCAAGCATCCTCTCTATGAGGGAGGTATCTGCTTCTGAAAGGGTACTTCCTGTAGACACAAAGGTGATGCTTTACGGGTTCTTCTGAAGTACCTCCTGAGAAGAAGGAAAGCCAGGATTATCTGTTTGCTTTGGGGAAAGAGATATTTTGGGGAACAAAGATGTGGGTACTAGAAACCACATCAACAGGTGCCTGTGAGCAACACATTAGTGATTACTGATAAAGAACCACAGAAAGCACAGCCAGATGCAACATCACGTCATCACAACCACTCAATAAATAGCATAACAAATGTCTTTAAGAAGTCCGCCTAACCCTGTTTCCTTACAAAATGTAAAGCGGAAATATGAAGAGGTGGGGAATGACTAAAGGAAGAGGAGAGGCTGTGGTTCAGTGGTAGAGTAACTGCTTGGCATGCAGAAGGTCCCAGGTTCAATCCCTGGCATCTCCAGTTAAAGGGACTAGGCAAGTAGGTGATGTGAGAGACCTTTCTCTGTCTGAGACCCTGGAGAGCCGCTGCCGGTCTGAGTAGACTTTGATGGACCAAGGGTCTGATTCATTATAAGGTAGCTTCATGTGTGTTCATGTGAAGAGGGGCTTTTCAGTCTGAAAAGACACCTCCACATAGGACTGCATTTGGTGCTGGTGCTGAAACCCTGCTCCCCCATACCTCAGCAATAAAAAGTAGTCAGATGACCTGTGCAGTTTGCAGTTGGTGTGAAGAAAAAAAACCGAGCCACACTCCTCTGTTTCCAAGGGATTACATGAATATAGCACCAGTTCTACGGGTGGAAATTTAGTCCCATTCAAGTCAAAACACAAGGCTCGCCACTTTTGGTAGGGCAAGCCTATGGTATGCAACTTCCTACGTTGGAAAACACAGAGGTCAGTAAAGAGAGAGACGCACAAACACCACTGTTCTTCTACAGCAACTGAAAAAACAAGACACACTGGTTTTCCTCTCCTTGAGCCGTGAGTTTAATCAGTCACCGATCTGCGCTCCACCGCTCAGAAGCCAGCCCACAGCCAGCCCTCACTATCAAACCGCACCTTCCTCAAGATGTATGCGCTCCCACTGCAGCACTAATGATTGCAAATGTTCCATCACTGTTTATAGAAAATGTCTGATTTAATGCCTCCATTACCACCCAAAGTTGCCGTCAAAGCAATAAACGCAACACAGTGATTGCAAACAGAAGAGACACGTTTCGCCTCCCTCGGTGGTTACAGGGGCAAAAAGGGGGGCACGAGGGAGGTGTACACCAGGGATGAAGAACAGGCCAAGTTAAGGATGCCACCAATAATGTTTATTGTACTAGCTGTCATTCAGCTCGGAGCCAGAGAAGACAAACCGTCACAAGGTATGAAGGAATGAGCGGGTATGTGTCAGTAAAATGCCCAGCATAATTATATTGTTCAGATCATGCCATGAACATCTGTGACATTTTATAGGGTTTCAGGACAAGTTGCACTCTGCCCCCAGGAGTTTACAATCTGAAAATTGCTATTAGGAAGAAAAGAGGACAGAGGGATAAGCAGGGGCAATAATTTCAGTTAACAGGAATTCAGGCTTAGCCTCACTGAGGGGAGGGGTACTGTGTCAAAAGCTTCCTGGTGGGTTTTGAGGAAGGAGCTGACCAAAGCAAGAGAGGTGGCATCACACATGGGGCTCCAGGCGTAATGGGCAGCAAGGGAGAAAGGGCTGCTGTCTGAGGGAGCAAAATAACTTTGGACAACCAAAGTGTAGGAGAAGCAGGTGTCAAAGGCTGGGATGTTCCGGGAGATGACAGCAGAGAGGAAAAGGAGAGCTTTTCGGGGGGCTCATTGCGAGAGCACATAACTCCAGTGCTGAAACAACTGCACTGGCTCCAGCTGGAGCACTGGAGCAGGCTCAAGGTGCTGGTTTTCACCTTTAAAGCCTTACATGGTCTGGGACCATCGTACAGACAGGACCGCCTCTCCTGGTACACCCCCCCAGGGAGCTCTACGCTCAAGGAACAACAATTTGCTGGTGGTCCCCGGCCCACGGAGTGCGAGGCTGTCCTTGACAAGGGCCAGGGCTTTTTCAGTCCTATCCCCGGCCTGTCGGAACAGTCTACCAAGTAGCATCAGGGCCCTGCAGGACCTAAAGGTGTTCCACAGGACCTGCAAAACAGAACTGTTCCACCAGGCCTATACCGGAGGGCAGCCGCAAGTCTTTCCATTATCAATTGCTGGCCTCCCCGTCTCCCGCCCCAACCTTGGTTTGGGGGTCCACTACTGACCTGGCCGGTGGCTGTGAATTAGACCTGGAATGCCATCTTGTTTTATTGTAATATGAAATATGAGTTCTAAAGTTTGTTTCAATATATGTTTTAATTGATGTTTTATAATTATGTTGTGAGCTGCTCTGAGCCCGGCTTGCCGGGAATATGAGCGCGATATAAATGCAAATAATAAATACATTTGAAGGTAAGGGTGGAAGAGTTCGTGCTGGATCTGGCAACAGACACGAAGCCAAGGCAGCCATCTGAATTATCTGTGGGGTGAATGATTTGGATGGCAGAGCCCTGGATGGAGGGAAGGGGGTTGAGGAGGAGGATACAGTCGCCAAGGCAAGAGATGACTAAAGCTTGAACTGGAATTTTTGCCAAGGGGACAGAAAGGAAGACTTGCATTTTTGCAAAGGTGTAAAGGAAGAAGTCAGATTACTTAGCAACAGCTCAGCTGCAGGGGGTGGGGGACCAAAAGAGAGAGATGAAAATAGAGCCAAGGCTTTGTATCTATTCTAGAGGGTAATGGTTAATATGTGGACAAGTGTTTGTGTATTTCATTCATAATTATTACATACTATTAACAAGAGGAGGACCTGCGAGACGTGAAACCTCATTCACCACCCTGCTTCTCCCTCTCCCTCCTGCTGGCTTTGCTTCTCCAATCCAACTCAGACTTCCCTTCCTGCCACACATTCCCCTCCCTATTACACCTGCTTGTCAGACCTCTTCCTCGCTGCTCACTTGCAGGAGAGCCAGTGTGGTATAATGGTTAAGAGCGGTGGTTTGGAGCGGTGGAGTCTGATCTGGAGAACCGAGTTTGATTCCCCACTCCTCCACATGAAGAGTGGACACTAATCTGGTGAACTGGATTTGTTTCCCCACTCCTACACCTGAAGCCAGCTGGGTGACCTTGGGCTAGTCACACTCTCTCAGCCCCACCTACCTCACAGGGTGTCTGTTGTGGGGAAGCGAAGGTGGTTGTAAGCCGGTTTGATTCTTCCTTAAGTGGTAGAGAAAGCTGGCTTATAAAAATCTTCTTCTCTACTCCCACCCATGTGCAAAGGCAGGTGGGCAGGGCTGCCAGGCATGTGGTGGTTGCCATCATATTTGCATCGAGAATTTGTGTTCCTGTAGTAATCCAAGATGTTGGCTAAACTCTTCAAGGGTGTAATTCTAAAAAAATGTCTACACGTGCACAGATGTCAGTCTTACCATTTTCAAGTTTATTGACCCACATTTTTAAACAAATATTTCTACAAACCCGAGGGCTCCCTAGACTTGCATAACCCTAAAATGCAGCCATGACTGGCCCCACTGGATAGATGTTTTGATCCTTGGCTACTAGACAACATGATATAGGCAGACGATACATGTAGTGAATTACGTTGATATACACACAGATGCATGTGTGCAGCCCAAATGCATGGAGAAGGCAGCAGCAGCCCTAACACATGCCTTTATAACCCCAAAATGCTCTCTTCATTCTCAAAGGCAGTGTAGTTCAATGAAACCTACAATGCACAAGTCTACAAAAAACAAAAACCCCAAGCAGACTCCAAAGAGTTACCCAAGTAAGAAAACAAACAGGCTCTAGGCCAGGGGTTTCGAAGTCATTTGTTACGAGGGCTGGATATGACATAAATGTCACTTTGTCGGGGGGGGGGGTTGTTTATCATAAGATTTAATACCAGGTACCGGAGATACAAACTTTATAGAAGTCACAGGCGAAGGCAATTAATGATATTTTTACTTTATTTTTTAAAACTTAAAATACAAACATGCTTAACACAATCTTACAGTCTTTGATCGTTGACATCTCTGGACTGGGATGGTGGCTGCCTCAGCTGGCAAGCCCACAGCGGGCTCGCCAACCCAAATTGGGACTGGGGGAGGCTGGCTGCCTTGGCTGGCTCGCAGGCCGGATAAGAGCTCTCAGGGACAGGATCAGGCCCACGGGCTGTATATTTGACACCCCTGCTCTAGGCCAATGACTGCAGGAACAGGAAGCTGCAAAATGCCTTTTTTTTAAAAAAAAAAAAAAGGAAGATTTTCCCACATACCTGATACCCGACTTCTTCTTTTGCTCAAGTTGCTGAGCCTTAACTTGTTTGAAGATGACAGAGAGAATGCCACAGAGGCGGCTGCTACACTAAACCCGTGCTCGCAGAGCTCTGTCGCATGCAGCCAAAGGCATCAAAAAGCAAGCAAAAGGCATCAAAAACACTTTGACAAGTAAAGGACTCTTCAGTAGATTACAGAGAATAGAGAAACAAGAAGGTTATGCCACGGGCTTCATGCACAAAGCGTCACGGGGCACTATGGGTGTTATGTATGCATATTTAGAAGTAGGCATATGGTGATTATCATCTTGAGCAGGTTAGGTGCAGTTCAGTTCTTCTCCCCAAAAGCTTTCTGTAAAATGCAAAATAACTGCCACACACACACACAAAAAGGATCCGAATCAGAGATCAGGTTGGCAACTACCCCTGAAAGCTCTTCAGTTGAACTTTTTATGCACCATCCCTGATTGACTCACACCACTCCAACAAGCAGTGCATTGCAACAATGAGACAGCAGGAGGCATTCAGTTGTTCCAACACCAGATCTTGCCAGGCCAAGGAGGCAGGGAGGCAGATGCAGAAATAATCTTAACTATTTCAGCAATGTGAAATATCAAATGAATTCAACTAGCAGATTTCCTATGCATAGTTAACTTCTGCAATCTGCCATCCTCGAAGCTTATAGTTTCAGTGGGCCTGTCCCCCCACCATTTAGTTTATAAGTCACTGTGTTTTGGAAAACCCGCTTGTCTCAAGCAGGGCGACCACAAAAACCGTCCGAGGTATGGCCCTGCCAGACAACAAGAGTGCCACATAAGGCAATCATCTAGCCATAGGATAATATAATTGCCAGAATTCTCAAAACAGACGTGGGTGGGATACCAAGATATTTTGCCCTGCTGCTGCTACAGAACAGAAACGTTTTAAAGAGATCAAATTGCTGCAGCAAGAAAAATGAAAACAGACATGTGGAAAATCAGGGGGGAAAGATTTGTGACAGCAAGATTACAGATGCTCGATACACCAAACAGTTTGTGAAGCACAAACGTGAAAAGAAGTATGAAAGAGGAAGAAATCTTGGGAAACATTAAAGAGACGACAGTATTCAAGTGACAAACCATCTCCGGCTCTCACTGTCATCAGATACACAAAATACTACATCGTGTGCTTTCAGTCTTCAATTTACATAGCTAAAGCGGTCAATGACCAGATGTGAAACACACACCTTAAATAATGCCACAGTGAAACACCCCCATGCAAAGAATCCATGCTTTCTTGCACAGGTTCGGTATCTACTACCTACACCTTTCATTAGCTAACCATATATGACACCATTAAGAAAAAACTCATCACCCAAGCTCATTTCTTACCATGCGATACTGGGGAAAAAAACAGCAACCAAGATAAGCAGGGACCATTTCCAAGTGATTCTCTCTGTACTCTTCTATTAATGCAAATTACTTTTCTGGAATCAGCAGGCCTGTGATTCCATTTGATCAAGGGCAGGAGAACAACCTGTTCAATGCAAGTACGAAAGGTTAGATTCCCCCCACCTCAGAATTCTTTGTTCACAACCCCCCCCCCAGAAGCTTGCCTGCAACGCTGGCATTTAAAAAAATGTGACAAGTGTCTTCTCCACAGCCCCTCTTACTGATATGGTGTAGTAACAGACATCAGCAAATTTCTTGCCTAAATCAGTTAACCCATTGCATGCATTCCTCAGTATCGGAAACCATGTCTATATTTTTGCAGATCCAAAAGGAAGATCTTACAGCAGCAATATTTAAATGCTTATGTTGTGAGAAACTCCATTGTTATTTCACATGCCTTTTGAGACTGCAAGACACAAGCTTGTTCTGGTGCCTGCCTAGAAGGCTGGCACCCTGGGTCTATCCGAGGAGACCCCAGCAAAGCGTGCAGCCAAAACATTCAAAGAGCACTTTGAACAGACACAAGATGGAGCCCCTGGTGTTCCAACAGACAAAATGCATCAGGGGGAACCAGTGCCGGTGCCAGCCCTTTTTTGTGCCCTAGGCAAGGCTAACTACTTGTGCCCCCCCAATTGCTACCCAATTTTCAAAAACAGATGTCTTGTAGGAAAAAAAATAAATGCCTGATGCATTCCCACAAAACTTTTTATAAGATGTTATAATTAATTATATTCCATAGCACTGTTGTGGTACTTAAAATAAAATATAAATTGTCAGTTGCATTTTTTCAAGAAACTAATCTGTGCCCGTCAGGCCAGTTCTGCGCCCCTCTGAGGTCTGTGCCCTAGGCGACCGCCTAGTTCGCCTAATGGTAGCACCGGCCCTGGGGGGAACAGAGATGGTGAATCACCATTTGCTAAGAGGAGAGCCACAATCATTCTTTCTGCAGGGGCAGTACCGATGGGGGCACAGCTGGTTCATGTGTGATACATCACCATCCCTGATTAAGATACTGTGTCGTGTTCAGCGAGCATGTTCCAGTGAAACCACTTCCTCGCAGGATTTAAAGGAGTCAGCAATTCCTCCTTCGTGTTGTTTGTCATGCATTGAGAGGTGCCACAACTCCTGCTCTCCCACAAGCCACTTCAGATTGGTAATTTTACCTTGAACGCCCACAAAGTATAACCAATACACACCAAGACATTCATTCATGGTAACTGTGCTCCCATCTACCCACGGCATGTGAATACGATAATAACCTCTACTATGACCCCATTGTATTCAGTGCTTATGCACATGTTTATACAGAAGTAAATTCCATTGTCGTCCTTACTCACTGGTAAGCAAACACAGGATTACACCATATAGAACACTCTTTCTATTAATGTCCATGCTTTATTTACTCTGCCAGTACTTTCATCCACACGTAACCCCAGCAGGGATGTTAGAGGCTGAGCTACAAGCCTTACCACCGGTAACATACATGAAGACTTTTCAGAAGTTAATCACGGCTACCCATAAAAAAAGGGGTCAGCGCACTTCAGTGCTCCACCCATAACCCATTGACTTAAATGCCAAACCTGTTTGAAAAGGTGATTGATCTCTATGGAGCCCAGGCACTCGGAGGCTTCTCGATCACTAGAGAAGCCGAGATTTGGGCGTGGCAGCCAAGCTCACTTCCCCCATGTCTTCGGCTAGGAGGAAAGGAATCAGCTCCAAACACCAATTGACCTTGCAAGGGATGCCCAAGCTGGCAGAGCAGCTGCCCAACTCTGCCAGCTGCGGGTGGTGGTGGCGGAGCAGAGCAACACCCTTTTAAGACAATGACCCCTTCCTATCAAAGCTCCGTCTCTTCTAGGTGAACAAAACCCGAACGGGTTGGTTGGATCGAGCCCACTCACCTAGGAACACTCTGGCCGAGGCTGTTTAACACACCTACATCTTCTGAGCCAAGTCCTTCGCCAGCTCTCTTCCACAATACACGGCTTGGATTTCCCCCCCACCCACCCACCCAACCAACCAACCCACCCACCCTGCGCCTACAACTCCGCCCTACCACGAGAGAAAAGATTGCGAGCAGGGCTCTGAATGTGCACGATTCGCCCCCCCCCCATCTCCTTTTCTGGGTGGGGCAGCGGCGGGATCGAGCCAACCGCGTTTTTAGAAAAAGGAAACACCAGGGCCATTAACGCCGGGGAGGTTTGGCCTTCGATTGACCACCCTCTCGGCGCACGTTTTTCCAACCCAGATTCTCAAAACTTCAAAATCATGCTGAGATTCGAGAATCCAGACGTGCACCTAGGGAGTGGCAAACCCTCCCGCGCGTAAACGGCCCAGGTTTGCGATCCACACAGGTTGCAATTCGCCAGCCGTCCATTCAATCCCTCCCTCCCTCCCTCCGCCTCCATGCTTCAGAGGCAAGAAGGAAGACAGAGAGGAGGCTGCAGGGAAGGGAAGGCGAGCCGAGGAGGAGGAGGAGGATCTCCGAGCGCTTCGAAGGCGGCGGCGAGGAGCAACAGGGCAGCGGCGCACCTGGACTGGACGGCCCGGCCACCCTCCCCTCCCCTCCCCTCCCCGAAACAGCAAATGAAGGCGAGAGAAGGCTCCGATTCGCCGTCCGAGGGGAAAGAAAGGGACCCACCCCTCGCCTCCAGCAAGGGAGGGATTGGGGGGCGAGGCGGCGTGCGGAACGAGGAGGGGAGCGAGCGCCGGAGGGAAGAGCCAAGCCCCGGGAAACGTCACCTGGACGGGGGGGGGAGATAGAGACCAAATAAAAGGCGAGTTTAGACGCTTGGGAGAAGCACGTACGCGGGATCGGCGCCCTGACCCCCCCCCACTCCCCTCCCTGCAAAACCTGAACTCGAGAGACCTCCACGTGATCTTGCTGCCCGCCTGCCTCTGCATCAGGGTCGCCTCGCCGGTGGGGAGTCTTCCCGTTGGTCGTCGTTCCCCCCACCCCCCACCCCGATCCGACCAAAAAGGCAGGCGTAGCCGAACGGGGTGGGAACAGAGAGGAGGGGGAGGAAGAGGGGTGTGTGTGTGTGGGGGGGGGGGTGGATCGTCGCAAGGGCTCACCTGTTTGGAGCGATCCGGAGTCAAGAGGTCCAAGCGTCCGAGGGGACGTTCATCGGGCGAGGAGGACCGAAGGCTCCCGGCCTCTTTCCGCGGTTAAAAAGCAACCCGAGAAACGGATCGGGGAGGGGGGGTAAAAAAAAAACACACACAGCGACTCTCCCCCCCTGCCGGCTTTCTTCCTCCTCCTCCTCCGCGCAGCAGCGAAAGGGGGAGAAAAATGAATCAAGGCGGCTGGGAGAGTGGCGGGCAGGGAGGAGGAGGAGGAGGAGGAGAAAGGGGGGGGGGAGGCGCAATAATGCCAGGCAGCTGCAGCAGGAGGCAGGAATGAGCGAGCCGGGAAGCTCGCTCCCGCGAGGGAGGCGCGTCACCAGCAACTGGAGCAGCCTCCGAGGGGAAAGCGGGGGGGGGGGGGAGACAGAAGACCATCTATGGGCTCCCGACCTTTTCCACTTGCGTACCCCTTGGCAGCCCATTTCCATCGATTGTACCCTTCGTATTTGCCGAAGCGTTTGCAATTAATAGGGTTGCTGCTCTTTCAGATTTACACGTTGTGACTCTAAACGAATAGCCCAATAACAGGATGAAAAAGCAACGGAATAATAAGGGGAACAGACCGATTTGCGTTCAGAACTCAAACGCCGCAATGAATTCCAGCAAAGGCGTCACGGATCACCTAAAAACGTTAAATTGATTAATGCGTTACATTTGTTACTTTAATTCGGCAAAATAACAAAGCAAAGGAGCAGGGGTTTTCTCGAGGTGGAATAATGAAGAAGACTCACCCCTCCACTCATCATCACGTTCAATTAATTTCACAAGTTTTGACTTGTATCTTGCCTTATGCTGTTGATGCATGGGCCTTTTCCTGCCATTATTATTATTATTTATGTTTGCGTGCCCCTAAGTGTCCCGGTTTGTACCCTTGGGGGTACGGGTACCCCAGGTTGGGAAACACTGATCTATGGGAAGAGAGAGCCTTTGCACAGGCGGCCGGCGGCGGCTCCCCGGTCCCTGCAAAGCTGCGGCGGCTGGCAGCAGGAAGCTGGGCGTCCCGCACCTGGAGGCGCCGGGTTGGCTCGCGGACCGCCCTGGCGCGCATCGCAGGTGCGGAGCCGGGCAGCTCCGGTGAGTGGGTGGGTGGGGTGGGTGTGCTTTTTTTTTAAAGAATCCGATCCCGGGCTCCCTCCTGCCTGCTTCCAGCCCCCTCTGCCAGTCGGAGGGAGGGATGCGCGGGCCCTGACCCCAGCCCTGGCGGCTCCCTTCTCTCATTGTTCCGTAAGGCGAGGGGCGCGGCCGGAGGACACCCGGTACATTGTCGTGGCCTCTGTGCAGTCCCACATGGGATCTGCGCAGGCCAGCCAAGTCAAATCCAAGTCAAAACCTCCCTTGCATAAATGGCCCCAGGGAGTCCTCTGCCGTGTTAGCATTTGCAAACCTCTGGCCATTTACGCACGGCAGGTTTGCCTCGGATTTGCTGCTCTCTAGATGCGCATTTTCCCCGTCCAAATTCTTACAACTCAAAAACGGACTGCTACGTCAAGTTTTGAGAATTCGGATGGGGAAAATGTGCATCTGGAGAGCAGCAAATCCAAGGCAAAAACTCCCATGCATAAATGGATCCCCTCAAATCTCTGTGGCATACTCACTTTCAAGCGTTTCATAGATGCGGCATCCCTGAGAAAATACTTGTTGGGTTCAAGGAGAGAGCAACTTGTCTGTAGCCCCTAAGAGAACGTCACATGGATTTGTACAAGGCCTCTTCCTTCTCAGTGAATGGAGCAATCGAAACTCGCATAGACTCCCTTTTTGCTGTCTGCAAGCAAAACTAATTAATGGGAGGGAAGAGAACAAAATGTAAGAGCCAGCCTGGTGTAGAGGGAGAGGGGCTGTGGCTCTGTGGTAGACCATCTGCTTGGTATGCAGAAGGTCCAAGGTTCAATCACCAGCATCACCAGTTAAAAGGACTAGGCAAGTAGGGGATGTGAAAGTCCTCAGCCTGAGACCCTGGAGAGCTGCTGCCGGTCTGAGTAGAAAATACCAAGTTTGATGGACCAAGGGTCTGATTAATATAAGGCAGTGTGGGTTGGGGAGACCTAGGTTCAAATTCCTACCCTGCCATAGAAATGTTCTGGGTAGCTTTAGGACAGTGATTCTCAGACTAACCTGTTTGCACCAGGTGTGTGTGGGGGGGAGAGTGATACTGTAAGCTGCTGTGGGCCCCCATTAGGAAGAAAAGCAGGATATAAATATATAAATAAATTTTTAAAACCGGCAATCACTGTGAAACCATCATTCTATGAAATGACCCATACAACTATTCTGTATTTTTTCCAATAAAGGGCTACCAAAAGTTTCATGTTGGAACAGCCCAGGTTTATCTGTGTAAGTCAGCTTCGTCCATCTATTTACAATTCAGAGTACCCAATTATGTTCAATGCCACAATTCCACTTTGGTTCATTTTACCAACATTCTGGTGGCTTTGCCCATTAATGCTTTGTTCTCCAACCTTTTAGAATTCAGTGCTTTTCATGTTCTTAGGCACTGGAATATTTTGGTTTGGAAAAGAAGAAAGTTTTCAAGGTGAACATTTAGAGGTGGGGGGGCTTAATGCATCACATAGTCCAACAGTAACCTTCTCATGCTTTTATTAACTACCTAAATCATTTTTGTGTAATTTGGGCAGATATGCATGTTGTGACTCCCCTTGCCCATGTGCATGCGTGCACACAATATGCTGCAGAGAATTCAGTGCTAGAAAGTGGAGAAAGCAGCCATGCAAAGTGCAGCATCAGTTGCTGGTAATATGTTTGTCAATTGATATGCAAATGTGATGTCTCTATTCTTCCTTTGGCCTCAGGCTCCTGACTGGCTGCCAAGATGATAACAGGTGTTGCCAAGCCAGTGCTACTACTTCTATGAGAGGCCGTTTTACCATTAGCGATAGGGCACAAGCTATTTTTAGAAACAGCCTTCCTCTGCTTTATGCTTCTGCCTGTATTGTCTTGTGTCTGCGGTGGCAGAACATCTGAAGCCTATCAAGCTGATGTGGTCGGTCTTAGAGAAGTGGGTGGGCGCTGTGGCTCAATGTCAGGCCATCTGTGTTGAATGTAGAGGGTCCCAGGTTCAGTCTCCAACAAAACGATCAGGTAACAGGTGACGTGAAAGACCACGCCTAAGAACCTGGAGAACTGACCCACAGCCTCCTGCCCTATGGACTTCCCTTACCTCCCCTTTCCTACACCACTGCCAACAGTGCCTTACATTGAATCAGAGTCTTGGTCTATCAACGTCAGTATAGATAATACTGACGTTGATAGACCAAGACTCTGATTCAATGTAAGGCACTGTTGGCAGCGGTGTAGGAAAGGGGAGGTAAGGGAAATCTATAGGGCAGGAGGCTGTGGGTCAGGAAGGCAAAGGAACATATGGCTGCAAAGTCTGCATTCCAGACCCTGACAAAGGAACGTTGATAGATATGGCCTCCTCAGCCACTGTAGTAACCTGGGGGGGGGGGGAGACGCATCAAGTGCTGGAAAACAGTGGGAATCAATCACTTTCCCATATTGCTTTGAATTAATCAGCCCGTAATATGGCTACATGCTTCTAGTTATACATTAACAGTGCTATCTTAAGCAGAATTACACCCTTCTAAGCCCATTAACTTCAATGGCTTTAGAAGGGTGTAACTCTGTTTAGGATTGTACTGTTAACCTATGAAAAGAAGAACAGATAACATTTTCTTGATTTCAAAAACTGCCTAACATATTATGGTCTTTAATACATGCTTGTGTTTCAAACTTACATTAAAAAAAAAGTACAACTTTGGCAAACACATGTTTGCAGATATATGTATCATGCAGCCACACTTATACAATTACATTGTTATTACACTTTTCTTCCCATGAGTTCAGAACCTTATATATTATGGGATGTTTTTTTTCAATTCATCACATATTTTTTTCTCACAACAGGTGAGAAATAGGTGAAGCTGAGAGGCCCAAGGTAACCCACTGGCTATTTAAAGGTGAATTGTTTAGTTCAGACACGTGTCCAAAATTAAAGAAAGCTGGGCATAAAATTATACTCCCTCATAGCTGAGTGGGAGTTTGAACGCAAATCTCATTCCTGGATTGCCGTTTAAAATGTACTTAAACGTACCGTGTAGACTGTTCCATCATTGATTATCTGGACTGGATCAGCAGCAAATATTGGTTTTCTCTGTGTAACATGTAGAAATGCCCCTGGGAGTTCAGTCTCAGTAGGACTTTTGTAAAAATCACTGAATCTCTGAGTGTACTTAATAAAAACACTGAATAAGCTTTCACAAAGGGCTGTGCTGGTTAAAATTGAATTCAAAATCCGCATCTTAAAAAGCCACATTAATATTTGTCACTAACTAATGAGCTGGTTAATCATATTAATTGTTATATTAATGCTTTCAGCCGAGCTGTGCAAATTTCATGTATTTTAATCTGTTTGATTCTAAAACTAGCCAGGACCAGCCTCCTTCACACCGAAGGTCATTATTTCCCAAAAATAGAATGGGGGAAGGGAAACAGCAATGTATTAATATACAGAAAATAGTCAAGGATTCTGTTTCCATCATCTTATCAATGCAGCCATCTGTGCATATTTGAAATGTGTTTATTTGCACTCTGCCTTTAATAACCCAAATAATATGCAAACTATTTGTCAGTAAATAACTCAAGAGTAGAAAATGGTTAAAGAGCATGGGAAGAGTTTTTATAGAAAACCATGCTGTGAAAATTGGCTTTAGAACCATCCCAAGAATATCGCTGCTGAGGCAAAGACAGCTAGTGTTGCGATGCAGTGCTTTGCAGTGGAGTGCAATGGTTAGAGTATCAGGCATGGAGCTGGGTGATCCCCACTCAGCCATGAAACATGCTGAGTGAACTTGGGCTAGTCATTTTCTTTCAATCTAACGTAAAATGGAGAAGGCATACCATGTTTGCTGTCTGAGCCCTTTGGAGGAAGGACAGGGGAGAGGAGAATGAGCTCGATGGGTAGATACAATGCTGGACCACAGTGGGACACTAAATATATCAGGGCCACAATAGCCTGTGGCTCTTCAAGGGACGAACCCCTCAGAGAAGTAATGAACGTTTTTTAGAAATGGTGTTCCACATATGTTGAATACTGCCATTCAGTACCATGGCAGATGGGCAAACTCTGTGACATTC
Organism: Euleptes europaea; assembly: GCF_029931775.1. Taxonomy (NCBI): domain Eukaryota; kingdom Metazoa; phylum Chordata; class Lepidosauria; order Squamata; family Sphaerodactylidae; genus Euleptes; species Euleptes europaea. The sequence goes on from NC_079313.1 coordinate 108,628,718, forward strand.
AGGACATTCATCCATTACACCAGAGGTCCCCAACCTTGTTGAGTCTCTGGTCACTTTTGAAATTTTGGGGCTGCATAGTGGACACCACCACAAAGTGGCTGCCATGGAGGCAGAGCAAGTCACAAATGTCGGGAGGTGCCAAGCCAAGCATTATCCTACAAAGGAGGCACACGCTTCCAAATGAATCCTCCCAGCGGGTGCAAAGACGGGACCTCCTGGGCTCTTCTGGAGTGCCTCCTGAACAGCAGCAGAGGAAAGCTTGGATCAGCTCTTGCTTTGGGGAGGAGATGCGGTTTGGTTTGAGGTTCCAAAGCGACAGAGGGTCTTCTTGTGTAGCTTCAGGGAGAGATTTTTCTAGCCCAGAAAGATTTTACCTGTAGCCAAGCTGAGGGCCTGCAGCCATGGTGCACCATATTGTGTGGGGATTACTGCCTTACACAGAGACCCCAAGTGAGGCACTGAATCTTAGGCAATAATTGTGTTTGCAGTAGGCACTTCAGGGTACCCTTAGCAAATGCGCAGTATGAATGATGGCTGTGCATCTTTAAACACAGCCATGGGTGTCTCAGAGCATACCTACATCATTCACATTTTACATGTTTGCTGCAGGAAACTCCAGTGGAATATGATGTACCGTGGCAAATGTGGTTTCCTGTAAAGTGTGGAGCTTCTCTAGATGGGAGGGAGTGGGAAGTGCTGAGCGGCACAGATAAGCACTCAGTCCCCTAATGCTGTCGAGCCACACACATAGCCAAGTGTGCATAGCAAGGGCAAGCCTATGCATTTCGTGACCAATTGCCAGTGATTTCTTGGAAGATCTGTGTCTCACATGCCCTGTCCAAAACATATAGTACATAGAGGTATAATAAGCCTGCAGGTAGGACATACAAGGGGACTTGGAATTCTTTATTTAAAAGTTGTTTTATTTTAATATTTGCTTTCCCACCACATGCATCCTTCAATGCAATTTCCAAAGCCTATAAAGCAAGATACCCAATGAATGAAATCAGTGGCGGACTGGCCAGGGGGTTAGCTTGCCTGATGGCAAGTGGGCCTTGTGGCCTCCTGATGAAGTGGGGCCCCCTTAAACATTAGACAATATGTTAAAAATGTTAACGACCTTTTAGTAACTTGAAAATCTAATAGAAGTTCCAATATTATTACTATATGTAACTAAACTTTCTGTTGTATTACTATTTTAATAAAAAAAATTAATAGAATCATTTTTAGAAGATACTTTATATTTAGTTATATAATAAATAACTCTGAAAAAATAATTCTGATTCGGGTTACCGGTATGTGAGGCCGACACATAAGTTATATAGGCTCAGATTTTTACTATTGCGACTGCGCAATGAAGTTTAGCTGGGAATTTTAATTGTACCTTTTTTCCACTGATGTATTTTATTTATTTCTTATAAAAATTAAATGATAGCCTTATAGTTGTGGATGGGTCCCCTTTGTCTCCTGGCAACCAATATTTTTAGACCCAGTCCACCACTGAATGAAATAAAGCAAGCAGATTAAAGAAGTATAACATAATTAGAACCAGTCGGTATTAATTGCTGAATGCTACACATGGCCATAATGGAAAAGTTCAGTTGGTTTTACTGTGAGTTAAAACACCCAGCTAGTTAGAGTAGATACTGGGAGTAAAGTTTACATCCAATCCACACATTGTCTCTGCAGCAGTTCCCTTCCTCTTCCTTGCCCCAATTCCTTAACAGCACTGGTGCCTTCCATGGTTAAGATTTTAGGTTTCGCATGGGGTCTCCCACTGCCTTTCCTTCTATGCAGGTAACCTACACATAAGCACACCCAGTTCCATCCTTTGGACACCCAGTTATCTTTAAGGGTTTAGGGAACTATACAACCAAAGTTGTTTTCCCCTTTTCCTTCTCTGTCGTCATCTTGGGTAGAAAAATTACACCAAGTCACTGTGCTGCTATGACAGACTGTAAAACTTGGCTGGGAAACATGGATAGATAGTGGAAACCTCATAAAATCAAGCTAGGCTTTAGAGCAGAGCATTAGGGAGGAAAACTGACATGGAAGTTAAATGTTAACTGGTACTCTGAACTCCCCCTGCAGTTCCAGCTGGTTGTTATTCACTTTGAGCTGCGAGAGGGGGGGAGTCTTGTGCAGTATCATGGTGCACTATAAAAATGCCCAAAAAACTCTTGTCTGAAAGGCTTGAATGAAGTGATGTTTAGCTAAATTAGGAAAGCACTTAGGAGAAACAAATTAGGAGAGACAATGAAGATTTATATTGTGAAAGGTGTGTGTGTGTGTGTGTGGAGGGGAGGTGATTCTGGAATAAATTCTTACTCTTACTAAGGGCGAAAATGCATGGTCGCTTTAACCTCCTTTAATCCTTGTTTCAGCCAGGATCGAACGCATGCGTTTCGCCTAATGTGCATTCGATCCTGGCTAAAGCAGGGATTAAAGGAGGATAAAGTGACCATGCGTTAAACTCATCGCAACCCAGGCCTTGATTAACCATCTATCCAGCTGATATGTTGCAGCGTGTAATCCTTATCATGATGAATTGGTGTTAAAACAGCTTCCATCCTGTTCCCTTTAGCTGGCCTCATAGATGAGAAAGCAGTGGTCCTCTCTGTCTTATAAAACTAGTTGCTTTTAATTTCCCAGTAGCCTGCCCTGCTCAGAGAAAGGCCACGCTCTCTGATTGCTGCATTTCTCCAGTGTGGCACAAGCATGGGTATAAGCCCTACAAGAGGTTAGCTTTTAATGATGACTTTCAGAATACAGTTCAGCATGACGGGACCAAAATATTCTTCATTCTGACTCCCTACGATAGCAGCAGGCCTTGCAAAACTGAGGAAAGCATTTTCCCCACCCCCTAAGAAACCATCACAATCCAGGACTGGATCAGTTGTTAAGTGGAATATGCTGGTGACAGCAATCCGTGGGGTAATGTATGTCTAATCTAACATCACTTCATATTTTTACATCATAACCCACAATTTAAATATGTCTGAAGCAGCTTAGGTGGCAACTCTAGAGTAATCCAATGTTTGATAACAGAATGTAGAAGAAGAGTTGGTTTTTATATGTCGATTTTCACTACCACTTAAGGAAGAATCAAACCGGCTTACAATCACCTTCCCTTCCCTACAACAGACACCCTGTGAGGTAGGTGTGAGGTAGGGTGACTAGCCCAAGATCACCCAGCTGGCTTCATGTGTAGGAATGGGGAAACAAACGTGTAGGGATGGGGAAACAAATCCAGTTCACCAGATTAGCCTCCGCTCATGTGGAGGAGTGGGGACTCAAACCCGGTTCTCCAGATCAGAATCCACCGCTCTTAACCACCACACCACGCTGGTAGGAAATGAAAACCAACCCAACAAGTCTTGGCAGGCTTGTGCCATGATAGTTTACAGCCAAGTCAATAGGATAGGAAGTTCTTCATGCAGCTACTACAGAAAGGAGTGTGTTAGATGCTAGGAAGAGGCACTGAGTCCCCCTCAGCCGCCACACCATGTACCATCTCTGCATTCCGAAATGTGGGACTAGAATGTGACCTCTAGCTTTGACCTCTCGCTACCAGCACATGATTTACAAATTACACCCGGTTCCATGCTGCAGCTTTCGGCTGTTGATTTAATAGTAGTCAGATGACCTTTCCCCTCTTCAGCCCCCCCCCCACTTCTGCAAGCAGAGTATAACACGCCAGTTAAGGTAATTAGGCATTGTTATTTTGTGAAATATGTTAATATTCATGACTTCCTCGCCATGTGTACCCAATTTGTAGCTATGTTTCAGACTAATGGATTAGGAGAAATTAGAGGATTTTTTTTTCTTCCTCTCCAGGAGCGGTTTTTGCTCATTTTCAAATATTTCCTGTTCATTTCCTGTCTTTTCAAATACGTGTACCTCCCAGTTAAAATGTCATAATGTCAATCTTAGTTATAATGCCATTGTTATAGATACTGGGCAGTGTTTTAACACATTAGTTTGTTCAAAAGCTATATTAGGATGGAGGTGCCACAGCCTGAGACAACATGATGGATAGATGAACAAGGTGTGGGTTATCACTAAGGTTGCCAGCTCCGGGTTGGGAAATACCTGGAGATTTTGGGGGCAGAGCCTGAGGGTGGGGTGGGGGGGTTGGGGAGAGGCTTCAATGCCATAGAGTCCAATTGCCAAAGCGGCCATTTTCTCCAGGTGACATGATCTCTATATGCTGGAGATCAGTTGTAATAACAGGAGATCTCCAGCTAGTACCTGGAGGTTGGCAACCCTAGCTATCACTATGTATTGGATAGCCCCAGTGTGGATGGCCAGTGCCAGAAAACTAGGCCACCCACATACAAGTCAGGGAGCTTCAAGACCCAGGGGGCTCCAAAAACATTTATTAATTCATTAAAATATATATAGCTTGTTTTTCCATGGTTGTTTAAAGTAGATAAGAATAAACAACAGGTTACAATTATAGCAGTACAATAAGGAATCCAAGAATTCAAAAACCCATCATGGAATATTGACAGCAGCTGCTAGGGTCACTGTCTGGAGGAGAAAATGTCCTGGAGGGGAAGATCTCCTGCTACTACCTGGCAGTTGGCAACCCTACCTGTGACTGGCTGTTGCACTGAATAGCTAAGTCTGTATTAGACTTAGCTATTCAGTGCAACAGCCAGTCACAGGTAGGGTTGCCAACTGCCAGGTCACAGAGGATAAGGTAAAACAGTACCTGAATAAGAAAAAGAAATCATTCTGTAAATCCATACATGTTAAAAGAGACAAATATAGTCAGAATAAAACTTCTTGAATAAAAAAATAATCATATCAAATTTTCAAGATGGCTTCTGTCTGGATGATGGTCATCCAGATTGGCCAATCCAACACTATTGTGATATAATACTATTAAGGATTGGCTCAGTCCATTGTAGTATTCTTGATAAATCTATATAGAATTTCTGATAAACCTCCAGAAGATAATCACACAAGTTTTCCACCTCTCCTGTAGAATGTGAGCAGATTGCTTTTGACAAGCCTGATCTTTGATTTTCACTGAAGCTTTGCCAAGGCCATCCCAAGAGGGTATGACAGACTCTTTGCTTAATATTCAAACTAAAAAGTTTTTTTTAAAAAAAAAACACCAAATGTCTCAATTTTGGAAAATAAGGAGCTCCCTACTGAATAAGGTTTTTTTAAAGATCCGTATCTGAGGATTTCCAAGTGTCCGGATTGACAAACTATCAGTGTAGTCCTAAGCAGGTCTACTCAGAATCCTACTCAGGTCCAGAGTTGCCAGTAACGTGCTGGCAACTGCCAGGAGACTGGGGACAGGACAAATGTAATCAGTGTTGTGCCACTGCCATTGCATCATTTGAACCAACGCAAAAGCAGGTTACTTAACAGCTAGCATTGGTTCCTGAAGAAGACCAAACAAAGGCCGAAACAGGGTGACAACCGGACCCCTGTAAAGCAAGAACCGCACCTTAACACACAGGGGAAGATCGGAACCTCAAAGTTACGGACATTAAGAGCCACTTCAATACACGGGAATTCAACGCGCGTTATTTCATGTTGTGCTCTAGAGTTTAGTTTACCATCAATGTTAACGGCTTATCATATCTATAACTTTGTGATTTATTTTGGGGCAACAATGTATGTTCCCAAGTATATGATATGAATATAATATCATTCTCCTATCTTACATGCGCTATTGGTGCATATTTTCTCTATTTAAAGGCTCCATACTGCTGGTTTAATTCTACAACCTTTATACAGCAGGCTAACGTTTTGTTTACTAATTGCATAATTTCTGGCATGAACCTGGAAGTGACATCATCACATCTAGGATTCTGCTGAAACTCGATGGTTTCACCATTGAGTTTCAGTTGAATCCTAGAGCATCACCCTGATGCGATGATGTCACTTTCAGGTTCACTCAAGCAGTGACATAATTGCCTCAATACCATGCTAATTTTCCTGTGTTTTTTCTCCTGCCACCCTACCAAGCGGTGGGGTGCGTATGTACGTTAGGGGATGCCGGTGAGAGGGCTACCACTATAGCAGGAGACATGGCAGCCCTACTCATGTCTATTCAGTGCAGCTTACTCACAGCAAAGCTCTCTTAGCATTGTACTATAAAACAGATGGTTTAATTCATGCTTTGACCCACCCTCCAGTTGCCTCACAAACTGTGCCTTGATTAGGGTTGCCAACCTCCAGGTACTGGCGGCACGGGGGCTCAAAAGAAACGAACCACACTGGAATTTAGCAAATAAATTATAATGGTATAAAGGCATTAACCTCATGCCAGTAACCAAGAAGCATAAACGTCATATACATCATAGCAACATTTACAGAGTAACAAAACAATGCCCATAGATAGCAAGGAACAAAGAGCCAAAAAATGAAAACGCCCAGGTTGGGAGGCTCCCGCCCGGGAGAAATAACAGTTCAATAGTCCATAAATCAAAGCAAGGTCCAAAAAGTAGGAGAGGTGTGAGAACATGTGGCTAGTCGTTGGTGCACATTTCAGAAGGCTTTCTTCAGCTCCAAAAACAACTTGAAGGCAACTATAACGCTTTTAAATCCAATTGGGGATAAGCACGTTGTCCATTGACCGTCAGCTAGAATAAATGCGTCTATTTGGAATTCAAGTGCGCATGTAATTTCATAAGAGCGCCATTTCCTCTAATTACATTAACTCTGGCACAGGTGTTTTCACTTATTGTAACCTCCAGGTACTAGCTGGAGATCTCCTGCTATTACAATTGATCTCCAGCCGATAGAGATCTGTTCCCCTGGAGAAAATGGCCGCTTTGGCAATTGGGCTCTACGGCATTGAAGTCCCTCCCCTCCCCAAACTCCGCCCTCCTCAGGCTCCGCCCCAAAAACCTCCCACCAGTGGCGAAGAGGGACCTAGCCTTGATCCTAGTCCAACACTGTAACCATTATACCACACTGTGTCTCAAATGTGAGCTAAAAGAGGAGAGGCAGGCTGGTAGAACATGTGACCCACTGAACCAAATGCATCCTACCAGCCACTTGTGGCCAGCCAGGTGCTTGACATTCCCCCTATTTTTTGCACTCCCAGCTTGGTAAAGAAATCTGGATATTTCCTGAGCCCCAGCTGAATACAAATGGCTTGTATCTGGCTTGGCTGATGATAAATAGTGCATGGCCTGGATTTAGGGTTGCCAACTATGGCTTGGGATATTTCTGGAGATTCTGGGGGTGGAGCCTGGGGAGGGCAGGGCTTGGGGGAGGGACCTCAGCAGGTTATCATGTCATAGAGTCCACCCTCCAGTGCAGACATTTTATTTAGGGGAACTGATCTCTGTCACTTGCAAGTCACCTTCTAGAGCACTCTGGCAATGTGTGATGTCACTTCTGGTTATATGGTTGGAAGTGCCATCGACACAGCATTGTTATTTTGGCCCTTTTTCTCCCTCTGCTGCCCTGAGCAGCAGTTGGGGCTAGGACCAGGCGGTGGGAGGTCGCCTGCTATAGTAGTAGAGCTGGTCCCCCTGCCTGTCTTAAGATGTGGTATACATGAGTGATACATTTATATATGGTTCTGAAAGGTAGAGGAGCCCCGTGGCGCAGAGTGGTAAACTGCAGTACTGCAGTCCAAGCTCTGCTCACGACCTGAGTTCGATCCCAACGGATGTTGATTTCAGGTAGCCGGCTCAGGGTTGACTCAGCCTTCCATCCTCCCGAGGTCGGTAAAATGAGTACCCAGCTTGCTGGGGGTAAAGGGAAGATGACTGGGGAAGGCACTGGCAAACCACCCCGCTAACAAAGTCTGCCTAGTAAATGTCAGGATGTGACATCACCCCATGGGTCAGGAATGACCCAGTGCTTGCACAGGGGACCTTTACCTTTTTACCTGAAAGGTAGAAGGTGAGGTAACAAATACAACCCTCTAAAGCGAGGCAGAGAACCAACCACTCAGGACTGCAGAGAAATCTCAGCATTGGTGTGATGCAGGGCCAGATTAAGCCATGATAGGGCAGAGGCTCTGCTAAATCTGAGGATCCATATAGCGCTACCCTGCAATGTATATCTTTAAGCCAATTACACAATACTTGAAATTTAGTATTTTTAAAATATTTTGAGACCACTCATAATTGGAGACCCTAAACTGTAACTTCCTTATCTTGTGTATAAATCTGGCTCATACTTTATGCAGTCTAAACCAAAAAAGCTAAGAATGTCTGTGAACAGAAGGGAACCAGTAGGACAAAAATACACACATAAAAATTTCTGTCATCTAAGCCAACTCTTGAGAATGCTGGTTACATCCAGACAAATGAACAATCCATAATTTGGCCTCAGAAGGAGCTTTGGAAATCCGTAAGGCTCCCTGACTTCTTTTCCCCTCCTCGTGTTCATTTTGGTTCCTTCAGCTTCATTCTAGAGAAAAAATCGTTTCCACAAAACAAGCGGAAGCATTATCACGCGTTGGTCCGGCTGGTCATGTTTTTGGCCACCGTTGGACTCCTTTCCTCATCTCATGGCTTACTGTTTCTCTAAGGCTTAATTCTCCCTGTGAGGTGAAGCTGGGTTGTAAGCAGGGTGGGGGGCACTTTATGTTGTTTCCCCAGATTAAGATGTCAAGACAAACTGTAGTTTCTTGGGAACCAGGACGACTTCAATATCTGGCGGGGGGGGGGGATGTGAAGGCACCCTTCCAAGGTCTGTTTGGGTGAATGTAGCCATTCATCATATCCCATGCCCCTTCAGTGGAACAGTGGCATCTTGGAGCTGGAATCTCAAAGTCATCTTTTCTTATTTATCGAATTTTCCTTCAAGTAGCTCAGGAAGACATACATGGTTCTTTTCTTTTCCAATACATCCTCACAACAACTCTACAAAGTAGGTCAGGCTGAGAGAACGTAGCTGACCCCAGATCGCCCATGGCACAGTGGGGATTCAAACCCCAGTTTCCCTAGTCCTAGTCAGCACATTAACCACTACTGAGAGCCAACTTGGTGTAGTGACTGGAACGTCGGACTAGGATCTGGGAGACCCAGGTTCGAATCCCCACTCTGCCACAGAAGCTTATTGAGTGGCCTTAGGCCAGTCATTGACTGTCAGCCCAACTTCCTCACTGGGTTGTCATAGATGAGAGGAGGATGTAAGCTGCTTTGGATCCCCATTGGAGAGAAAGGTGGGGTATAAATTAAGTAAATAAGAATAAAATAAATAAATATACCAGCTGGCTCCAGTTATGCATCTCCACTTGCTTTTATCTCCAGCACTGCCATTTTGTCCTGTTTGTCCTTTAATGTTCCATGCTCCTCCACTTTCAAGTGTTTTCCCCCCCACTCACCCTCCTGCATAGCATGGCCAGGCAAGAGAAAAACACAGCCTTTCAGATGTTGCCACTGAACTCCCATTATATACGCTTCAGATCTTTTCTAGCCCCTGGAGTGTACTGAGCAGATCTTTTTTTGCCTGTGGTATAAAGCCAAGCACTCCAGGAAGAGATTTACAAAGGCAATAAGGTTTTAAAGGGGGGGGGGAGCATTCCAGAAATTACGACTCCATATTTTTGCCTCATAAAGGATTTGGCACCTCTACTCTGACCTTAACACAGTTGATGGCCACCTTGGCTATAAAATATCACCCAAATGCTGATGTGGCCTGTCAGGAAGTTCTTCTTTGATGAAGCATTTTACTTTTTCACTGATTAATTAGTTGGTTAATTTGAACAAATAAGTAAACTGGGGGTGTGGGGGGAGGTAGTTGTGAGTTTCCTGCATTGTGCAGGGGGTTGGACTAGATGACCATGGTGGTCCCTTCCAACTCTATGATTCCATTATGCTAATTAGCATTTTGTCAAAACCTTTAATATTGGCTCCTTTCAATTAATGCACTGTACACCAGTGATGGCTTCCATCTTAGCTGGCCTCCCTCCCTCCCTTCCCCCTCCCCTTCCTTTTCTCTCCTTTCCTATTTTGTTTCCTGGTTATATTATCTACCCTAACCTTGACCACTCTTTGCTGTTCCATCCCTGCTCGGCTGGCACCCGCCACTGGAATGATTAAGGGCGCCATTAGAAATGTTAAGATGTGGAAATTGCTGGTGGGAGTTTTTTTAAAAAATGGCATCAGTAATGTCCCTTCCAGGGAAAATCCAGAAGGGACATCATGTCTGACTAGGCATTGCCAGAAACTGTATGGTAAAATATATAGTTTCAGTGAGTCCTAGAGAGGACTCATGTCACTTTTAGGGAAATCACTGAAAACTCTAAGGTAATCTTATATAGATTTCCTGGTAACTCCTAGAGAGGCATGAGATCACTTCTGGGTTCCCCACCTAGGAACTGACACCATGCCATCACTGACAATTACCCCCCATGCTCCCTCCCCCAGTCTCCCACTGGTTACCAGGCCAAGCCTGGCAACTCTAGCACAGTCCCACAGCTACAAAGTAGAGGACATGCATCACTCTCCATCTTTGTTGGCCTTTGGGGGGTGGGCATGTATTCCTGAAGGGGTTTTTCTCCCCTTTTAAACTATTTTAAATATATATATATATATATATATATATATATATATATATATATATATATATATATATATATATATATATATATATATATATATTTGCATTTTTTAGGGTTTTTTTAAATGTATGAAATATTTTGAAGTTTTTACCTCCAAAATGTCTTAAAGTTTGCTGCCTTAAGAGCCCAGAATTGGGTGTAAAGGCAGCAGAGAAATACTTCAGATAAATTAATAAAACATTCTATTGTGCTACCCGGTGAAGTTATGGCTGATCAGGAATCCTAGCCCCCACATTGTCTCTCAGATCCAGATCTAGCGTGCTATATATATGGATTGCACCATAATGGCTGTCAATATTAGGCCTATGTTGTTCCTGGCATCCGTGGCTAGGAACTTGTCCCAGGGGCGAGCCCCAACCTGCAATTTGGGAATCATCAAGTTTAAATGCCAGATACGAATACTTGCATTGTTCCACAAATAGGAATGGAATGGACATATTTGAACACACAGGAATTTCACAGAAGGAGTGAAATCTGAAGCGATGATGGGAAAAGTACAGCTAAGCTTCTAAAGCAAATAAACAGAACTCATAACATTAGTAATAGTAATAATAATAAGTAATGATTAATAATCTTCACAGTGAGCCACTGCCAATGAAATTGTAGAGCAGAGCGCTTGTCAAAGATCCCAAGACAGGCCTGCCTCCAGGGCAGGGAATATTCTTGCTGCGTGGGCTGCCTTCACTACAGGAACCTTTTTGTATTAAAGTAATGACATGTATTTGCATAAGAAATAATTGGCGTTTGAAGTACCTGTCTTGACCAGTGACAGACATCAATAGTTCTGACACCTTTTTCCAAATCTATTCCAGATTCCATTTTGTGCAGTAATATTGGGGGGGGGAGGCTTATGTTAATCATATCCTATGACTCCTTCCCCATATAACTCCGTGGCCCCCAATATCAGATTCTCTAATTTGCTGACACTCATTCTGGCATTTAAAGGCGTCCATCTTTCCCTGCTAACCTCTTCCTTAAAATCTTCTACTTGGGTTGCCAGTTGTCTTTTGGGTGGTGCCACTGCATGCAGCGACTGTGTGCCCATGCATTTGAACTGCCAGGAGAGAAGGGTATGGCTTTTCTGTTATAACAAGGTTTAGTGGTGTTTCAACTATTCCTGCTATGAGTTCCTGTAAAAGGAAGTTAAGTTAATGGGTTGTCTTATTATTGATGCCTTTCGTGCCAGCAGATTAAGGCAAGGGTGCTCAGGTGTGTGTGCTGGGACATCCTTGGAAAGCACAAGCAATTGCCTGCAGGTAGACATAAAAGTCCACACCCTTCTCTTCTGTGCACGTCTAATTTTAGCAGCACCTCTTAGCAAGGGAGCCCAAGCCACCCAGTGGCCAGAAGTGGGATTACCTGGCTTCCTAATGGTTCTGCATCTAAATCATCATTTTGGACAGAAGGTATACTAGCCATTTTCATAAGAGTCCAACAGGGGCTCTCTATGTGGCATTAACATTTATAGTGTGATCCTAAGGAGAGTCACTCCAGTCTAAGCCCATTCATTTCAATGGGCTTAGACTGAAGTAATTCTGCATAGGATTGTACTGCAAGTTATCAGGACACCTTAGGGGGATCTTCTTGTCTCCTTGCATCCTCTGAGTGCTCCTCTGAGATTCAGGAGCTGCTGCCTTCATGCAATTTTAACAACAACTAACTGACAAAAATAAAGGAATTGCTTGGAAAATCCAACTGGTTGCATTAAGCCCAAAGTCCACAGCCATTAAATTAAAGCTTCGTACTACAGGAACTTACCACTCGGATGACACTGTGGGGCTTGTTGGCCTTATGATGTGTTTATTACTCCCTCACTAACTCTCTGTCTCACGCCATCATCAGTATTCACCACCAGCAGCAGCCCATTAGCCTATCTGCAAGGCTTCCATGACCTGCTATAACACAGCAATCCATCATTCAGAAATAGGGCCACCCAGCTGCAACCTGTAGACCTATGTGGTATTTTTTAAATTCCCCAAGGCAGTGGAAGACGAGGCAGCCCTTTCCTCTTGTAGTCTACCCCCCTCAGCCATGTGTTGTGTGGTATACCTTGAGTCCTGCCCATTATAGCAGAAGAATGGAGAGGCAGATGATAGGACAAGGGAGAAAGAGAAGCCAAGGCTGATTTATATCCTGTAGTATGGAGGAATTTGAAGAAGGTAGCCATTCTAATCAGAAATTGGTGGTCTAGAACGGCTACAGATCTCAATTTCCCCCATTTATATCTGAGTCCCTCATCAGTTCCAAGTTAAACTTTGATCAAATTAAACAGAGGCCCTACATCAGTGATGGCGAACCTTTTAGAGACCGAGTGCCCAAACTGCAACCGAAAACCCACATATTTATCGCCGAGTGCCAATGCGGCAATTTAACCTGAATACCACCCCCAGAGGGGGCCCAGAGGGAGAGGCTAGGGTTGCCAAGTTCCTCTTCACCATGAGTGGGAGGTTTTTGGGGTGGTGCCTGAGGAGGGCGGGGTTTGGGAAAGGACTTCAGTGCCATAGAGTCCAATTGCCAAAGTGGCAATTTTTTCCAGGGGAACTGATCTCTATTGGTTGGAGATCACCCGGGGTGGGCAGAGCCGGAAAGGCCAGAGGCTTGGAGGAACCGTGCGTGCCGGCAGAGAGGGCTACGCGTGCCGGAAGTGGCACGCGTGCCATAGGTTCGCCAACACGGCCCTACATCAATCACACAACCTGCATTTTCCATGTCTCATCTTGACTTTAAGACAATGCTGTCATTTGGACTATGTTGAACTAAGCACTGGTAATGTTTCTTGCGTTCCTAGCTGAAAGATTCCAGGTGATGACATGGGTTAAACCAACCAAACGGCAAGTTGTCTTTGTTTGTCTTGGCATGGTTTACTTCATGTGGCTATGAATGGGTTCTTTCAGTTGTCCCAAAGGCAGTGATGCTTTACCATAATCGCTGCTCTGATGTATTTTTTGGACACTGGAAATTCTTACTTCACCCTGTCCAGTTAAAGAGAGCAGAGCAGGGAGGTAGGAGGAACAGAATCATGGGATGAGCAGAATCACTGAACGGGCTTGCAAATCACAAAAAAAGAACAAATTGCCCAGGACCGTAAGTTAAATATGAAGAAGAAAAAGAAGAGTTGGTTTTCATATGCCGACTTTATATACCACTTAAGGAAGAATCAAACTGGCTTACAATCACCTTCCCTTCCCCTCCCCACAACAGGCACCCTGTGAGGTAGGTGGGTAGGGTTGCCAACTGCCAGGTAGTAGCAGGAGATCTCCTGCTAATTCAACTGATCTCCAGCAGATAGAGATCAGATCACCTGGAGAAAAATGGCTGCTTTGACAATTGAACTCTATGGCATTGAAGTCCCTCCCCTCCCTAAACCCTGCCCTCCTCAGGCTCTGCCCCAAAAATCTCCCACCGGTGGCGAAGAGGGACCTGGCAACCCTATAGGTAGGACTGAGAGAGCTGTAAGAGAGCTGTGACTAGCCCAAGGTCACCCAGCTGGCTTCATGTGTAGGAGGGGGAAAACAAATCTAGTTCACCAGATTAGCCTCCGCTGCTCATGTAGAGTGGGAAATCAAACCTGGTTCTCCAGATAAGAGCCCACCACTCCAAACTACTGCTCTTAACCACTACACCATGCTGAGTATCCAGTGTGATGCAGTGACAAAAAAAGCTAATGCGATCTCGGGGTGCATCAACAGAGGCATAACATCCAGATCACAAGATGTCATCATTCCACTGTACACAACATTGGTCAGGCCACACCTGGAGTATTGTGTTCAGTTCTGGATGGCCTCACTTCAAAAAGGATGTGGACAGAATGGAGCAGGTGCAGAGAGTGACAAGGATGACCAGGGGCCTGGAGACCAAGCCCTCTGAGGAAAGGCTGAGGGACTTAGGAATGTTTAGTCTGGAGAAGAGGAGGTTGAGGGAGGACATGATTGCTCTCTAAGTATTTGAAGGGTTATCTCTTAGAGGAGGGCAGGGAGCGGTCCTGGTGGCAGCAGAGGATAGGACTCACAATAATGGGTTTAAATTTCAGGTGAAGAGGTACCGGCTGGATATTAGGAAATAAATTTTTACAGTAAGAGTTGTTCAACAGTGGAATCAACTTCCTAGGAAGGTGGTGAGCTCCCCCTCACTGGCAGTCTTTCAGCAGAGGATGGACAAACACTTGTTGGGTATGCGCTAGGCTGATCCTGCATTGAGCAAGGGGTTGGACTAGATGGCCTGTATGACCCCTTCCTACTCTATGATTCTATGATTACCCAAATTCTCTTCCCAGGTTCAGGAGTGCCGCCAGGCTACCATCCAATTCCTTCAATGGCGCATGATCCTATTTGGGGCAGCCATTTCCACCACTCCACTTTTTCTTTATTACCGGGTGGCAGATGAAGGAATGAGTTTGTTTGTAGGACTGGGTTATTTCTTTATAATATAATTAAGATCCTGGATGTCCTGGATGGGCATCCTTGTAGTTGAAATAATTAAGATCAGACTGAGTAGATTATCTTTTTTATACTAGATATGCATCTGTGTGAATGAGAACTACATCTTAATCTCTCTTCTTAGCAGTCTTATGTTGGATTTGAGTGGGAACTGGTTTCCACTCTTACCAAAGTGCCATACACGTTCTCACCACAGTTGGAAACTGTTTTTGTACAATGGCAAACTTTATGAAAACTATGGGGCACACTTCTCTATAAATGGGATAATTTTGTAATGCATGGAGAGGCCAATGTTCCAGGGATTAAGTCTAATTGGAAGTCGCTCCCTGAAAGGGGGATAGATTGAGATTAATTCCTCTCCCACTCCCAAGAGCCTTTGCACTGAGATGTGGCAAATGCTTAAAGGGCCATGGTATGTCTGCTTGGGAGGGAGGCTGAAACCAGAAGATGTATACTTAAGGGACGATTCCTTCTTCCCATAGACCCCAGGCAGGAAGAGAGCTAACAGCATGCCTCTTTCTTTCAGAACTAATTCCATTCCTTGACCAGCTGAGGATCCCCCCCTCTTCACTTGCACTATGTTCTCTGATGCAATGTTCTTTGGCATACTTGAAGCAGCACAATGGTTTATCTCTCAATTTCCATTGGTTTTTTAAAAAAACATTTTATTCATTTTTTATATAGGATACAGAAAAAAGAAAGGGGAAAAGACAGATTGGGAAAACTTCACAGTTCATACTTTGCCCGTGCTCAAGCTAACTCAACCATCTATCTTGACCTCCTAGTAGCCTCTCTCATATTAATTCAAAATTCAACTAACATTCCAAGAACTATTAGTAACTTGTATTAATCTAGACTAATTAGCTGTTATAAACATAGACTTAAATGGATAGCTATGCCTATATTTCCATTATAAAATTATATCAGTTATAAATGAACTATGTTTCCATTGGTTTTGGTGCTGACTTGACCCCTGCTCAAATATTTTCCCATGAGAGTACTTTGTCTACCATCAGTGGAGACCGTCTTCTACCCAGTCTTTTTTTTATATATAAATTTTTATTGGTTTTTTAAAACTATAAATTCTTCATAATTTTAACAACAATGTAAAAATAATATCACAATCACAATTACATTAATTGTTGTCTTGATTACCATTAAACATAAACAATAAATCGACTTCCCCATCACCTCCATCTACCTCTTAATGAAGTGTTATTATCCTTCGTTAACATATTCTGATCCTAGTATTAATCTCATTCTAAAGTTTCATGTTATATAAAATTTAACATTCTGGATCAGAGTAAAAAGTAACCTTCCATTTTTCCCAGATCTTATACATTATCACAATGATTCCTTCAATTCTCCCCTTTTCCCTAGTTTCTCCAACTCCACCAGTTCTAACATTTAAATGATTTAATCCCTTTATTCTGAAACCTTTGTCCCTTTCCATTTGGCTGCATAAGATTGCAGCCAGTATAACATAAATTTAATCATACTAAACAACATCCTCTCCAATATTTTAGGGATATTTCCTGTTTAATCGATCTTATTTCAGTGTAAATCATATCCCAAATCCATATCACAAGTCCACCCCTTATAAAAAAAGGGAGAAAAAACCAATATCCTTAGTATATTCCAACATTTTCCTTAAAGTAATAATCACATATTCCAGTATACTTTTATATCAATTGATAGTCTATATAAGGAGGACTTGTTTACATAATCCCAAAATGATGTCTAAATCTTAATTCCACTACATCGTTAATAGCCATGCCACCCATCCAAACTGTCAAAGCCTTCCAATCCAGCAATCATATTTAAATCAGTCCTTTAACCATGGTCTAATACTTCCTTCTGCAACTTAAATAAGTCAGTCAGGTATGGGAACAGGATTTCTTTATTCTCTCTCATTTCCTCAGACAGGGTGCGTATCCAAAAATAATTCTTTCTGGGCTTCATTTCCATCATGGCTTCAATCTGTGTTCCTTGACCTGCTCTCTTCTTCCTTATATCCACATGTCCTTCCATTACTTTTTTAGTTGAAAAGTCCATTTCTTGTATGTCTGATCTCTTTGTCACCAGCTGGTTACCTTCTTGGACTTCTGTCTTCTTCTTTGTATCCTTGTATTCTTCCATGACTTTTTGGACAGAAGAATCCATTACTTGTATGTCTGTATTTGTGGCCATCATTTGAATTTTCATGACTTTTATGTCTTCTGTAACCAGATCCAACTTCTGATTACATACCTGTGATGATTGGTCAAGAGTCATCATCATTGAAATCAGTTGAGCCATCTGTGTTGATATCTGTTTTACTTGTTTAATTGTCGCCTCAGAATGTTTAGCAAGCATGTCCTGTACTTTTTTTTCCATGGTTAAATTCTGTAAAGTTTCCTTTAATTTCATAAGGGCAGGGCTATGAATTTAGCCAGATCAGGGAGAGGTTCCAGACATTTACATATGTAACTTAGTTAAAAAATTGATGGTCATCTAGCAGGAGTCCATTACATGTAGTTGATAGAGAATATTTCATTGACCAGCTTAATATCTTTTTCGGGTTAAAGAAGTGAGTATTTAAGCTTAAAATAACTTTTTAAAGTTGAAAATACCAACGAGTTTTACCAAACGCTCTAGGTCGGCAGAACCAGGAAGTATTCCAGGAGTTGCCTCATCGCGGACCTTCTATCGTCTCTTCTCTATGGTTGTTACCTTCAGGAATGGTTTTGGTGTAACACGAGTAAGACGAATTTCTGGTCCTACGACCTTCTTCCTGTTGATTTGCTTGTAGAACAATAGAGAGGGATATTGAATGAAGCACAGAGTCTTCCGGTCAAGAAATCCTCTTTGTTGTAAAACGTGGCTGGAGGACCTTTTTTACCCCAAGCAAATTCTCAAAAGTTTCTCCCTCCCCTTCCTTTAAGAACGCGTCGGATTGGCAGATCTTACGTCAATCATTCAAGCTCGTTGTTTTAGTTTAAGTTGATCAGTTTGATAAGGCTCCTGCTGCTTTGTCTGATGGATCTCATGCAGCAAAATCATCCCGTTCAATTAAGGGAGGGAAATGGTTACCAGGAATGTTTTCTTCAACCCCCTGTTATTCGATAACGCCAGTGAAAAGCGAAGGATTCTTATCTACTCACTTGGGCGTCTGGAGGTGAGGTTTTAATCTTGATGTAGTCCTTATGATGTTTATAAGGTGCTGGAGGGTAGATTCTAAAGCCGAAGTTGCGCGCTGGCGATTTCAATCCCTTCGTGCCTACGGGATCAAACGTCTGAAACTCCGGGGGACTTAATAAAGCTTCCTCGGAGTATTCAGGAGATCAAACCGCATATATGGCTGCAGGGAATTCCTGCTTCTCAGCCCACTTGCAAGGGCTGGATTGGGGTGCGGTAAAACACCCCAAATTACACGCAAACTTGGATTCTCCCCAGGAGCCCCTGGAAGGACGTGGCAATCAGCCCAGCGTCAGCACCGGAAGTCTTCTACCCAGTCTTCAATACCGTTTGGACTCCAGCTGTGTCCAAAGGATCGACTGCTACTTTGCTGATATAGGGAACGATGGGATGCAAATCACACTGGGATGCAAATCTGGCCACTGTTGGCCAGATTAGGTGTTCAGAATAACTGCTTTCTACTGAATCAGTCCATTGGTGTGTCAAGGTCAGTACCATCTACTCAGACTTGCAGCAGCTCTCCAGGGTCCAAAGTTCTGTCACATCACCTATGACTTTACCTTTTAACGGGAGATGCTAGGGTTCTGCATGCCAAGCAGATGTTCTACCACTGAGCCGAGGCCTCAAGATTTAGCAGAGTTGTTCAGACATGTCCTGGAAGATGCAGGGTTTTGTTTGGAGGGGTCTGAAAGTGCTTTGATACTAGACTGTGTGTTTGTTCTTGCACCCCTAGAACGTGTTCTCATCATGTGCATTCTGTAAATAAATAGATTATTGTGTGTTGTGTTAAGTGCAGTCAAGCTTTTTCCGACTCATGGCAACCTTATGAATCAAAGTCCTCCAAAATGTCCTATCTTTGATAGCCTTGCTCAGATATTGCAAATTGAAGACTGTGGCTTCCTTTATTTAGTCAATCCATCTTTTGTTGGGTCTTCCTCTTTTCCTGCTGCTCTCAACTTTTCCTAGCATGACTGTCTTTTCCAGTGATTCTTGTCCCCCTTCTGGATGCACATCTTAACATGGTGAGGGGGTTTGTGTGTGTCAGGGAAGCTGAGAGCAATACCGTAAGGGGTCTAAACTCTATCAAGAGACTAAACTCCTAGCAGAGTCACTCAAGACAGAATGGTCACAGCTGAGACACCAGACGAAAATGCATTCACCTCCTTAAGGGATCAATGGCCACATCCGCAGAAGAGAACAGGCAGTTCCAATGGGGATGGGGGCAGAGGAATCCCTGAAGGTTAGCTACTGGGCAGCAGCAGTAGTGGAAGGTGACACTGGCGGAGGATCTTTCGTAGACAATAGCAGTGCCACTACAGCTAACCCTGGTTAGTACTGCGCAGAAAAAGGCACTGGTAAACCACTTCTGACCAACCTTTACCTTGAAAACCCTATGATGAGACAATCCAAAATAGAAAAAATAGATTATTACAAAGGTGCTATTACGTGTCCATTGCTGTCTCCTCCAACAAAAGCTTCCCTTGAAAAGGCTGCTCTGAACCTGCCATTTTGGGGGTGGGGGAAGGGAAGCATGAAACAATATGATCTGGAATGTCAATGCTGATTTCTCTGTAGTAAATATACTAGGAGGATGCAGGCTGAGACAGCAAATGAGAGAGTGGAATAGAAGCTCAGGCCTTGCTACAGGCATCATTCTTACCTACTGAACAGTGTAAGAGCAGGTCAAGAGCATGCCCTTGGGGAGCAGTAAACCCCCAGCTAAAATGTACTTCTTGAGTCAAATGGCCAAATAATACTCCAACAAGTTGCACAGGGCTTCATGATTCTTCACAATTATGTCCCCGAAGTGCAGCCCAACAAATCATCATCTCTTACAGGGTAGAGAAGGAAAAAAGCAGATTAAACCCAGTGTGTTGAGTAGGCCAGAGATAGGGAGATTAGAATGATGGGATTACATTACACTAGAAAGCCATCTATTTTTCACTGTGTGATGGGAGGGGTTGTGAGGGCATCCTCGTGCGTCCCTGGGAAATCCAGCCAAGCTGCCAGCCAGCATCCCTTTCCCAGCTGCTAATGGAGCAGCCTGGCCCACCGCAAACTGTGCTGCTTTTACCAATGTTCCCTCCTGCGCTCCAAAATGCAGGGGAAGCAAGATGTTTTTCTTCTCCTCCTAGCTTATTGATTATTTTAAAGTTGACTCCATCACCATTTCTCCCCATTCATTCTCCCTGCCCTTGTTCCTGCCTGCCTTCTTGGTTTACCTAAGCTTGTTGAGAGCCCTTTCTTTTATTCATCTTCTCTATTGGCTTGCTTGTTTCGACGCATAATTATAAATAATAAATATCATTATATTATTATCCGCTGAATATACTATTGAAGGGGATATACAAGCCATGAAAATCCATCTTGTCTTGACTACGAGGCTGGCCAGATGAGCTTCAACTGGTCCCAAGCATAGGGTTGCCATACTCCAGGTACTAGCTGGAGATCTCCTGCTATTACAACTGATCTCCAACCGATAGAGATCAGTTCACCTGGAGAAAATGGCCGCTTTGGTCATTGGACATGCCAAATATCTTAGGTGCTGTGGAACACAGGCAGGATGGTGCTGCTGCAGTTGCCTTGTTTGGGGTCTTCCTAGAGGCACCTGGTTGGCCACTGGGTGAACAGACTGCTGGACTTGATGCCTTGGTCTGATCCAGCATGGCCTTTCCTTAAGTTCTTATGACTCTATGGCTTTGAAGTCCTTCCCCTCTCCAAACCCTCCCCTCTTCAGGCTCCGCCCCCCAAATCTCGAGGCATTTCCCAACCCAGAGCTGGCAACCCTACCTAAGCAGCAGTCCTATCTCAACATAAGGAGTTAAAAAGCCTTTGTCTACTTTTTCATTAGATCTTCTGGGATTCAAAATACAAAACAGATACAAAACAGAAATGCAGTTCTGAAACAGGCCAACCAAATCACCGGTGGAGAGGTTAGAGTGTCAGAGTGGGATCTGGAAGACCCAGGTCCAAATGCCCACTCTGCCATGGAAGCTTGCTGGCTGACCTTGGGTCAGTCACACACACTCTGTCTAAACTACATCTCAGAGCTGTGAGGATAAAATGGAGGAGAGGAGAATTATGTCAGCCGCTTTGGGGCCCCACTGGGGAGAAAGATGGGGCGTAATTTAAGTAAATACATTTCCAAAATTTCAAAGCGATTGAGTTGCAATGCCATTCCCCTCCCCCAATTGACCAGGAATTCCACCAAATGGAAGGATTGTTCACAAAATTTCATGTTCAGACTCAGTGGCGTGCAGTGGAAGACAGAGTTTTGGAAAGCCAAATGCTTCTCGACACTAAACAAACGAAAACCTCGTTTTTGGCTCCATAAACGTTTTCCCCCCTTTGAAATATTTCCACTCACGAGTCATACGAACTCATCTGCAGTTACCTTCCCAAACTGACTGTGCTACTCCTTTTCCTTTGAATGTGTTACTCCCTAACATTTGCTAGCTGCAGTCCAGGGAGAAGTTAATAATAAAAAAGCTTTAGCCAATACTGCGAGATTATGCTTGTCTCCACCGAGAGGCCAGTGGGGATTAGAGCTAAACCCCCAATGACAGAACTATCATCTTTACTGGCAATTATAACAGTGCTGCAGCCTGAGAGGAATGTCTCGGGGGGGGGGGCAAGAAGGGGGAGCTGAGCTTCAATCCGTTCGAAAGACTCGCAAGAATCCAGCTCTGGATTTCCCACCAGCTCATAAATGATCCTAGAGAGTATTGTCGAAGGCTTTCATGGTCAGAGTTCATTGGTTCTTGTAGGTTATCCGGGCTGTGTGACCGTGGTCTTGGTATTTTTTAATACCAAGACCACGGTCACAGAGCCTGGATAACCTACAAGAACCAATGATCCTAGAGAGCTTTCTCTATCAGAAAATACTGCATCCCGAGGAGACTGGCGGGCTTTCATGCAGTAAGTATGCTCCTGGGGACATGGATTACATGAGGGCCTGACATTACCTTATCTGTGCTTCTCTTTGTATGATATGGGCCAGACTGCATGTTTTAACCAGTGAGATCAATGTGAGATGACTTTTCCAGGAGACTCTAGTGCAGTGAACCAGTCTTGTGACCATCAGTGCAAGCCTAAGAGCACTTTCCTGGGGGAAAGTCCCATGGAGTAGGCATGAAAGATTGAGTAACAACTCTGGCCCAGAAGAGCTTGTGGCACAATACATAGGAAAGTCCTTCAAGGGCTTGCTCCAAAGGATAGACACAGTTATTCTTCTGGAAACAAATGGTCATTAATGTTAGTTCAGCCCAACTGTTTACTTTGCAGCTCTATGTGCTGCTACAATCTCTGTTTCTCAGAGAGCCAAATTGCACATTATGGTTGCAACCCTAAGGACATTTTCCTGAGTAAGCCCTATTGAAAAATGTGGGGCTTGCTTCTGAGTAGACCGACTTAGGATTGCCCCTTGCATGTCATTTCATTATTTTAAAAAACACACACACACAAAATAATTGTGGGTAGATTCAAGGTTGAATGGAGGACTGGTGTGAGAGCAGGCTCACTAAGCATTTGCCTAAAAGGTAAAGGTAGTCCCCTGTGCAAGCACCAGGTCATTACTGACCCATGGGGTGACATCACATCATGACATTTTCAAGACAAACTGTGTTTAGGGGTGGTTTGCCACTGCTTTCCCCAGTCATCTACACTTTACCCCTAGCAAGCTGGGTACTCATTTTACTGACCTCGGAAGGATGGAAGGCTGAGTCAACCTTGAGCCGGATACCTGAATCCGACTCAAACTCAGGTCGTGAGCAGAGCTTCGACTGTAGTATTGCAGCTTACCACACTGCACCATGGGGCTCATTTGCCTACCATCCATTTATCAGTTCACAATTGTCCTTCCAGAATTACCTTTCTTCCTACAGGAGAGACAAATCCAGGGATCCCAACTGAAAAAGTAATCAATCTACTTGGAGTGGATAAGAACCACTCCCAACTGCTGATAGGCAAAGTAGGCTTAATAATAAATAAATAAGTAATAAAGTAGGCTTAATAAATAAAGTAGGCTTAATAAAATAAATCTAGCGCAGGATGAAGCATGATTTGAAGATTGAGTTACAAAAGTAACTAACTAACATCTGTAAGGGGTTAAGACCTGATTGAGAGACAATGCTAAACTTCTTGATGATTTTCTAGAATCTGATGGATATGTGTTCTCAGACCTATCCAGGCCTCCAGCTTCACATATGAAGATGTCTTTCTGGATCCCACTCGGAGCAGCAACTGTCCATAGATGTTCATTGTGCCTTGTGCAGGATCTATCCACACCAAGTTCAGGGAGAGAGCTTTTTCTCCAGCTATGCCAATAGGTAACCTAGGAAGGGTGAGCACAGAAGAATGTCTCCCATCTTGCAAGCAGAAATCAAGAAGCAAATATCCTCCATTAGCCCCAGCCCTAGGTCATGTCCTCATCTAGCCCAAATCTCCTGGATCCATTCTGGGTAGATGTTCCTTAATTCTACCTCCAAAGTATTACTGATTCCACATCAGTAGGGTTGCTAGCTCCAGGTTGGGAAATCCCTGGAGATTTGGGGGATGGAGCATGAGGAGGGTGGAGTTTGGTGAGAGGAGGACTTCAGTGGGATATAATAGAGTCCACCTTCCAAAGCAGCCATTTTCTCCAGGTGAACTGATCTCTGTTGCCTGGAGATCCATTGTAATTGCAAGAGATCTCCAGCTATCACCTTCCAATTACGGTCCTTTACTAACTTCACATTCCAATTACGGTCCTTTACTAACTGCAATACCAAGTTCTGTTTTTACTGCTTACTTTACCCCTGTGGCAAGATTTATGTGGGATCTAGCATTAGGGCCATAAAAACGCGCATATTAGAACACAGATCCAGGATTAGATCCCACATAACCTCAGCTCCAGTCGTTGATCACTTCCTTCGCCTCAGGCATAGTGAAAACGACTTGCGTTTCTTTGTGATTTGGCACCTCAATCCCAAGAGATTCAGCAGGGAAGACAATGAGAGACTATTGAGGCAAAAGGAATCATACTTCATACACATTTTGAATACTGTTACCCCATATGGTTTAAACCTAGAAAACGACCTGTCTTGCTTCCTTTAAACTATTGTGCAGTATGCCTTTAAGAAGGGTCGGCTTTGTGGCTAAGACGGCACAGATGTATATAGTTAACTTCGAAGCCTCTCGCAGCAGATAGATATTTAGATAAGTTAGTTTCACATCGCTTACATGGCTACACTTGTGAATGTTACCCTTCGTGGGAATTGAACTATATCCAGCACTTTGTAATTTATTATCAAGATGTGCAATATAAGAGGAAAATGCTTGTAAGTATTTTTGTATATATTTTATTATAGAACTTATTTTTGTATTGTAATAACATAGTATTATGATCAACTTGAATTTTAAATTATTATAATTGTACTAGGAAGGACTGATGAAGAATTCAAATTGTCAAGAATTTGAAACGGCCGTATCCTCCATGAAGTTATTCCTCCTGAATTAATATTTATTACCTCTACTTACCTGCTTACCTGCATGGAATGAATACAGAAGACTGTTGAGCATATCTTGAGAGAAACTTCACCTTCTATTGAACTTTTTCCATTCACCACCATCCTAGAGATGATTTTGTGTATGTGTGTTACAACTGTATGAATGGTTCTTTTTGTATATTTATGAAGTGTGTATTGTATTAGACACTGTAGCATATAAATATTTGTTTGCACTTATAAGTATTCTTCGCTCCTGTACTGAATTTCTTATCCTTTGATACTAGTACAGTGGTGTCTATTTTCTCCTCCATCACCTGGAGGTTGGCAACCTTACCCATCAGCCTTTGCAAACAGGGCATTGGTTGAGGCGTTTGCATTGTGCAGGACATGCCACCTTCCCTCTCCATTTCTTTACCATTAGTTCACTGTAGGTCAGCTTTGCTGTCTTCAACCTCATTTTTTTTTAAGGGAGCGGAACAAAACATGACTCTGTCCTTGGCAATGGAACTGATGGCTCTGACCAAGCACAAACACAAGACCATTAACTAGAAGAAATGGGGGGTTGTGAAAACAAACCCTACTTTGTCTCTTCTTCCCCTTCCCTAGAAGCTCATTATCCCCGGTGAATCAGCAGCAGCTCACATGGCCCCCCAGCATGACAAGCAGCCAAGGCAGCAGGAAATGCAAAGACAGAAATTTTGTTCTTCATGCAAGAGGATTTAATTTTAAAAAAAAAATTCTCTCCCAATTTGCACAGCCCAGGGGTCCTGGCAACTTCAGGGAAGAAGGATTCTGCATCATTATTTCCATCCCTGCAGAGCCACATAGACAATATTTCGGGGTGGGTGGGGAGGGAGAGAAGGGCTGAAATACATCCAACCAAGCATTAAACATCCCTTAGCCCGCAAGACTCAACCTGAACAAGACTCTAATTGTACATCTGCTGCTGAAAATGGCAGCTACGCAAATAGTTTCCCCACCTTTTTCATAACGTCTAGCTGAAATGATCTACATTGTGACATCACAGCGCTCCCCATTCTCATTTGGCAGCGGCAGCCAATGACTGCGACAGAGCAATGGGGATGTTGTGACAGCATAACATGGGTAAATATGATCGGATGTGAGTAGGGTTGCCAACCTCCAGGTGGTACAAACCAAAGCAAACCTAGGCTGCAACAGCGAAGTTCAACCCATATAAAGCAGCATGGAGGTTCAATCTTAACATACACTATATTGAAAAATAAATATATACAACAAAGTTATGAAAAACAAGTGCAGGTGGAGTGTCCAAAGTCATATACACACACGATACTAGTAGTCCTAAGAAGTCCTATATATAGCGAAAAAAACGCTTATCAAAGTCTGGCTCTTCGTAAACAACACAGAGTCCAACAGAGTGGACCTTGTATAATGAAGCATTCAACGAAGAATCAACAGAGTATGTCAACGGAGTAGACGTGGATTCTAGATATTCCCAGCATTTCAATTATCTTATTCAGCTATCCATTGTCAGTATAATATACATCAGTTCAACAACAACATCATGATTGACTCACACACGACCTCAGCGGGTTCAGTTTCCTTTCTCCCAGAGATCAGGTGGTGGCTCTATTCCTCTTCCTCTATTACAACTGATCTCCAAGTGATAGAAATCCGTCCCCCTGGAGAAAATGGCCGCTTTGGCAATTGGACTCTATGGCATGGAAGTCCCTCCCCTCTCCAAACCCCGCCCTCCTCAGGTTCCATCCCCAAAATCTCCAGGTATTTTCCAACCCAGAGCTGGCAACCCTAGATGCAAGGGGTGGAGGAGCTTCCTACATGTCTACCTTTGTAATGATGGATGTGCAGTTAGCATTGTGTCTGGCCGGGACCATGACAATTTTTCCTTTACATTTTGCATTTGGGCATCTAAACCACAGAAAAATACCTGCTCTTCCTTTGAGAATAAAATATGCTTGTTTTGATCACTGCTTTTCTCTGTGAAATTCACAAAAGTGGTGAGGAGGAATGCATCAGATGCCAGCCTCCATATGTTTCCCTGAAAAAAAGAGACAATTTAAATGCACATCTGCCAATCTCAAAGGATACAGGGAAGAACATGTGTATTCTGAATCCGTGTGCAAAATATGCAGTAAGAAGCACAGGGCAAATATCTTTGTTAGTGGCAGGTTCCGAGTATCCAGACAGTCATAACTCCAGAGTAAGAGAACGTTATAAAATATGGGTCTCTCCCTCTCTCACCTGTTTTGCACACAACCATTTAGAGAGTGTGAAAGTATGACTTTGGACCAGTCATGCACTCGCAGCCTAACCCCCCTTACAGGGTACCACACAGTGGAACCAGGCAGGACAAAAATCAAATGGGATTCTGTAACATAGACATTGCAGTTCTACAGTTTCCTTTGTGTGTGTTGTGTGTTAAGTGCCATCAAGTCGCTTCTGACTAACGGCAACAGTTTCCTTTACTTTTGTTTAATCAAGTGAGACTTAAGTTGATTGATCTACTGATCAAGCAAGTTAATTCTAATGTGATCTGTCCCAGCAGATGGATTCAACTCCTGAGGGGAGGGGTGTGCTTCAACATTTGATTTTGTTCTGTTATTTCAGAAAAAGCATGATTATCATTTTCACTAAATCCACTATGAAAAAATTGGCTTTCTGGAGTGGCTTTTGCTTACTAAATGGCACCAAAATATCTGGGAGCCTAGTCCTCCCTCTCTACTAAAGACCTCCAAAGTTTCAAACAAACTGGACAGCGCAGTCTGATTTTATGGACCCCAGAATGAGGTGCCCCCTCCAGCCATTGTTTCCTATGGGAAAATAGCATGATTCCTCCCAAGTTGCCCCAACTGAACCCTTCATCCCATTGCTCTCAAAATTGGAGGAATTCTCTTCCTTTATTAAGACCCCCCCCCATTAAAAAAGTGATAACAGAATCCCATTCCAGAGACCTCTCCATCGGATGCCCCTTTCTGATCAGTTCCCCTGGAGAAAATGGCCGCTTTGGCAATTGGACTCTATGGCATAGAAGTCCCTCCCCTCCCTGAACCCTGCCCTCCTCAGGCTCTGCCCCCAAAACATCCTGCCAGTGGCGAGGAGGGACCCGGCAACCCTATTCCAGGCTCAACCCTATTCCAGGCTCAGTCCCTGTGGTCCTCAGTTAAATGGTTTTAGGTAGGGAAAATTCCGGAGACGCTGGAAAGTCACTGCCAGCCAGAACAAACAATACTGATGAAACTAATGATGTGGCTCGATCTAAGGCAACTTCAAATGTACTTGCGGTTTGCTGACAACAGACTTTGTGTATTTGACTTTGCATCGTTGTGTGACCTTGTGTATTTGACTTAATCCTACACACACCAGATAACACAATGAAATCCTGTAGCATTCTGGTGAAGGCTACAGTAAGCATTGTGGTAGCCCAGGCAAACAACGCCTTCCTTCCTTTTCTCTTTTTACGTGATTGACACTACAATGTTTTCAGTGCCCGGCTAACAGGGTATATTTTGTTGAACCGATGTGTGTCAGTACATGACAATGAAACCGTCGAAGTAATTTCCAAAAGACAGGTGCTGATTCTATTTCCCTCCAGGAAGATCAGAAATGCAGGACATTTTAAGCACCAATTTTAGTTTCATCAGCTTGCAATTTGCCCTTAATATAAGTCTTGGCTCACAGATGCGCTGTGAGCTTTCCAGCAGCAGCATGGAGCAAAACTGAAGCTGCATTCAGCCAAACCCCCTTTTAATTCCTAAGATAATGCTGCCAGCTCTAAGCCACTATCTGTGACGCTGAGCAATGTTTTGCCTCTTTGAACAGAAAGTCCCTCATTAGAGTAATATTTATCCATATATATGAGTCCAGCAATTACTGTCATGAAAGAGGAACATGTACAAGGGCGCTTTGGAAGCAGTTTTCATCAGGGAGAGGTCGAGAATGGGGGAACTTATGGTGTGTGAGGGCCAAGAGGGTTTAGACTGCTAAGATACCCTTTCTTTCTCCCCAGTGCACAGTTTTGGGGCAGGAAGAAATCTGCTCCCATTACCTTGCAAGTCTTTTGTGCTGAAGATCAAAAATGTTGCAGGGTATTGTCTACTGTTCTGCGTACTGCTGAGAGATATTTCAGGTGTTTTGGAACATGTGGCAGGAAAGGAATGGACCAGGGCCAGAATCTTTTCATTGTGTCACATGCACAAGCTCCATAGGAGATACGACAATTCCATTTTGAGGATATGGAGAAGTGCAGAGAACCAGGAAGTACGAGGCCCCTGTGCTTTGCATTTCTCTACGGAGCATCCAAAACTGATCTTAATCTCAGCTAGGTTTGTGACATTGGCAGCACCAAGATTTAATATAAGTAAGGTTGCCAATCTCCAGAAAACATTCAGAAAAGAGCTGACGAAGCCATCATGAAACTTGAAGTGACTGGTCTCACGTCCTGTAACTTTTTGAGGCTTTTGCCCATGGACTTGAGTTGCGCTGGTACTTTATTGCTCATTTTGTTACCATTTGATACTCCATTGTTATGAATGTAATAGTTTGGTTGTTCTTTTGGTTTCAATAGGGCATGAATTCAATGCTCAGTAAACATTGTTGAATGCTTGTAAATAATTCAGGGCTTGTGTAATTTTTGCACTGTGTTCTTTGTGGAGCCTTTGTGCTGCCAATTCCCTAAGGTTACCTATTACAGCACAGGTTGTTTGTTTTGCTTAACCTCCAGGTACTAGCTGGAGATGTCCTGCTGTTACAACTGATCTCCAGCAGACAGAGATCACCTGGAGAATATGGCCGCTTTGGCATTGAAGTCCCTCCCCTCTCCAAATCTCACCCTCAGACTCCACCCCCAAAACCTCACCCCCTTAAATATAAGTATTATGGATAGGTAAATTGATGGCAATGGAGAAAAGGCTGGCACAGGACAGGCTGCTGGTAAGCGTTGGGGCTTTTATTCTTATAAACTCAGAGTGAGGTTGAGTTACTTATCATTAAGGAAGGCACAGTGTTGATTTCAAATATACTATTTTAACACATTGTCTTGGATCCTATGAACAAATTGCATAAACACTAGACAGTCACCGCTGCAGAGCTCCCCTCCTCTTGCCCTAGCACTTCAGTTTGCATAAGTTCAATGGTTTTCAAGGA
The DNA here is from genome assembly GCF_029931775.1 of Euleptes europaea. Classification (NCBI taxonomy): domain Eukaryota; kingdom Metazoa; phylum Chordata; class Lepidosauria; order Squamata; family Sphaerodactylidae; genus Euleptes; species Euleptes europaea. The sequence goes on from NC_079313.1 coordinate 108,658,513, forward strand.
GCTCTGTGCCAATTGAAGTGCGAGCAGAAGAGGATTCGAGATCCACAGCGGACGCTGTCTGGTGCATTCTGAACTTGAACACAAGATCCACGCCATTGACACTGCTCTGACAGAATGAGAAACTATGGCTTATTTCAACTGTGGTTACTCTATAAAACCGACAGCACAGTCTGAAGCAGAGTTACATCCTTTTAACTGAAGTCAACGAGGGGTAACTCCGTTTAGGACTACACGGTGTATTTCCAAATCAGATTAGTAAACTTGGCTGTTCCTCCATGCTCAGTTTGTGTGTGTATAGATAATTAGGTGTTACAAAACACCCTAAGATGCTAGTGGTCTCTCCTTGTTTCACACAAGGCAACTAATTCTGTTACAACCACCCTCCTGGAATGTCCTTCTGCAATGGTACACAGGGAACTCAAAACATTAAAATGGTTTTCTAAGCTCAGACACTAGGCTGAATCCTCCTGCACAACAATTTTCAATTCGGGAAATATCTCTTTTGGTTTTCTTCCCTGGTTCCAAGCAGCTGAGCTAGCTAAGAAATTCAAAAAGTCAAACCCAACACATGTTTCACATAGAATTAAGAACCCATATGAAACAAGCATCCTAGTTTCAAAGATGGAGGCTTTTTACTAATGTTTGGTTTCACACCTAGCTTATTTCTGAAGAGTCATTCATTATGAAGTCCCAAGGTCACTAGCTGTCATTCCCTTAGGAGGCAAGGACGGTTGCTATGACTTAGCAGGTTGCTTTAAGAGACGCTTTATTATTAATGATGTATTACTGATTCATCTTCTCCAAATGTGCTTGATGCTTAGGGGAGAATTCAGCCTTGAAAAAACTCATTATCTAAATCTGGCATCTGTTTATGAAGACTGATAAAAAATGGGATCTCTGGAACTTTATAAGATTAGATGGTTGTCATAAAATCCATACAGAAGAATTTTGATAATCAAGAACTAGGGTCCAGTAGATCCTTGAGCTTCAGTGACTCACAGTGCAATCCTAAACAGAGTTACACCATTCTAAGCTCATTGATTTAGAAGGGTATAACTGTATTTAGGACTGCACCGTTAGATCCTTTTCTGTGCGAGAACATTTTTCCGTAAGCTTTTATGCCATTGAAGTGTCAATGTATTTATTTACAACCCACTCTTAAGTTTACGTAAAGAGACTTCCATGGGTTATGATGTGCTCACAGGCTCTTTATTTCTTCTTATTCACGGTCTCCCCCCACCCTGTTGTAAGGATGCCAAAGGCCAAGGACAATCCACTCTCATTTCCTCTAGGATTAAAGTGTATTTCCAAATATATATATATTAGAACAGGGAATATTTGGAACTGCATGCTGCTGCTTCATGATGGGCCACCAGGACCTAAGCCCAGATGGCATTCCCAACAGCTATGTTATTACTGATAGAAGAGCGATTAGATCATCCTCTCCCAAAAAGGGGCATGTTTATTAAAACAATTTAAAAATTCAGTTAACATAAGAAGAGCCCTGCTGGATCAAACCAGTGGTACATCTAATACAGCATCCTGTCACACAGTGGCCAACCGTTCCTCTGGAGGTCCACCAGCGGGGCATAGAGGCTGCCTCTGAATGTGGAGTTTCCCTTTAGTTACCATGGCTAGAAGCCACTGATAGACCTATTCTCTATGAATCTACCTAATCCCCTTTTAAAGCTATCTATCCTTGTAGCCATCACTTCATCCTCTGGCAACGAATTCCACATTTTAATCATTTTAATTCCACTACACTGTTCACCCCTAGTTCCATATCATTGATGAACAAATTAAATAGTACCAGTCCTAATACTGATCCTTGTGAGACACCACTGGTTACTTCCCTCCATGGTGAGAACTGTCCATTTATTCCTACTCTTTGCTTCCTGTCATTTAACTAATTTTTAATCAACCGATTTTCTCATCCCAACTGCTAAGTTTACTCAGGAGACTTTGGTGAGGGAACTTGTCAAAAGCCTTTTGAAAGTCCAAGTATATAATATCTACCTGGTCACCATTGTCTACATGCTTTTTCACTTTCTCAAAAAACTCCAAAAGGTTGGGGAAGCAGGATTTACCTTTCTAGAAGCCATGTTAATTTCCTCTCCGCAGGCTTTGTTCCTCTATGTGCCCAATAATTCTATCTTTGATTACAGTTTTACCTAATTTGCCAGGGATAGATGCCAGGCTGACTGACCTGTAATTTTCTGATTTCCCTCTGGACCCCTTTATAAAAATTGATGTAACATCTGCTACTCTCCAGTCTTCTGATACAGTGGCTGAATTTAGTGATAGTTGAGGGTTGCCAACCTCCAGGGGGTAGCTGGAGATCTCCCACTGTTACAACTGATCTCCAGGCGATATAAATCAGTTCCCCTGGAGAAAATGGCCACTTTGGCAATTGGACTCTATGGCATTAAAGTCCCTCCCCTCTCTAAGCCCTGCCCTCCTCAGACTCCACCACCAAAATCTCCAGGTATTTCCCAACTGGCCACCCTAGGGTTAGTAGATCAACCATCGCACGTTTGAGCTCCTGGAGACTTAACTGCAATCCTTTTTGAAATATAAAGAAAATTGATTGTCATGAATTCATTGAGTCCCATAGTATGGCCTCCTTAGAATGTCTTTAGAAATGTGATTAAAAGTGGAAACAAAGATACATTTTGAAGTGTGAGAGAAGCAGTTTAGATGCATTCGTGTTCCATGAAGGCTGAGCATGCGCGTGCAAACTTCTTCCCGCGTACATAGAAAGCAAGTTTGCTTTTACTGCAAAACAGTTTATAAATAATTTCTTTTTAAAAAAAATCTCATCAGGAAGTCTGAAAGTTCTACATTTCGAGAAATCGAGACTGTAAGAATATGCTGGTTTGTCTCAGGAGCCTCAGCTCCACCCATCTCTTTCGAAACATGACAGCAGTTTTCCTCAGAAGCATCCTTGGGGGATTTTCTGATTGCTTAGGGAATGGAAATGCAAGCCAGCTCTGCACAGGCAAATGCCAGTGAAATGCCTTAATTAGTGCTTTCCGTTTAACTCCAGATTTCTCAGCAGCATTAACAGGCTTCTTCAAGGCTAGTGCAAACATACCTCCCTGAATGAGAGGGAATGCAGCAGCTCGCTTTTCTAAGACCTGAGCAGAGGCCTCCAAACTGGAGTCATGAATGCACCTCCTGCCTGACGAATCGCACGCTTCTTTGGCGGGGAGGGGTAGCAATGAGTCTCCTCATGTCTTCCTGCCTGTGCCGCCTGGACCCACTCAAGTTTCCAGTCAAGACAACTAGGATTCATTCTGCAAGGCCCTGCAGCCAATGCTAATTTATTTGGGCAGAGGGTAAAGGTTAATGGCTGGGGTATGGAAAATAAGCCTGCAAGCGAGGCGAATGTCAAGGGCGGTGAAGTCAGGGGAGGGCCGCAACCCACAAAGGGCTGGGGCAGAATGGAGAGCCTGCCACTCCCGTTCATGTCAGATCTGCAAAGGAAAATTGCACCCTTGCAATCGGGATCTTTCGGCATCCATCTGAAATGCAAATCCATGCTATTTATTCTGTCACTGGACCATGTCTGGTTATTATTTTGGACCATTAACATGATGACTTGTGACCATGCATGTTATTACCCTGTATATGCATGCTGCCAAGAGTGGCACCAAACAGACATACTCTGACATGAGGGTCACTGTTCCCTCTCAAGCTAGTAATCTCCAAAAGCTTCGCTTTACAAAGCTCGCTATGGGAGCCTGCCCAGAAACCAAAAAAAAAAAAAAAAACCCACCTCGAAGAGACAGGCATTGTTGGAAATTTAGGCCTTTGCAATACAGAATTACTCTACCACAGATACAATCTTTCATAAAAGTACCAGATAGACAAGGTCCATAATAAGGGCATGCCTCTATTAAAACTAAATGGGGTGATCAACCATTCCTTCTCCTAGGATGCCTTGGGAATTGCAGTTAGGTGAAAAGTACTATGAATCTCAAGCAGTGCCATCCTAAGTAGAGTCGATTGAAATAAATGATTCTAAACAGATAAAAGGAAGTATTTCTTCACACGATGCATAGTTAAATTGTGGAACTCCCTGCCCCAGGATGTGGTGATGGCTGCCAACTTGCAAGGCTTTAAGATGGGAGTGGGCATGTTCATGGAGGATAGGGCTATCCATGGATACTAGTCAAAATAGATACTAGTCATGATGCAAACCTATTATCTACAGCAGCGGTTCCCAAACTGTGCTCCACACTGTGAAACATCTCCTAGTGCACTGTGAAGAGACTGGAAAGAAAAATACTACTGTCATTCAGTTTAGTTTATAGGTGCTAGGTGAAAATTAGTTCTCTGTGATGAATTTCTCTCCTGAAAAGTGCTCCATGACTCAAAAAGTTTGGGAACCACTGCTCTACACTATCAGAGGAGCATGCCTATTATATTAGGTGCTGTGGAACACAGGCAGGATGATGGTGCTGCAGTCATCTTGCTTGTGGGGTTCATAGAGGCATCTGGTTGGCCACTGTGTGAACAGACTGCTGGACTTGATGGGCCTTGGCCTGATCCAGCATGGCTTTTCTTATGTTCTTCAGGGTGTAACTCTGCTTAGGATGGCCCTGTAAGCGTTCTCAGGCTTGGATCCTAAGCAGCACAGAGTCACACTAGAGGAAGTCAACTTCCCTACCTCACCCCTCTCACTACAGCTCTCTATTTATCCTCAGTCATGCTCCTTGAGGCAGAGAACCCAAAGGAGCAGTGCAGGGGCCACTCTGGGAGTCTGCAACAAGATAAGGGATTGCCCTCCCCTCCTCCACAAATGGAGAAGCCATTTTATCAGTGGAGCTGCTGTTGCACCAATGGAATGACTCCATGGCCGTTTATGCTTGGTAATTAGCAGCATGTTCCAGGCTGAAGTGCCCCGCATATATTTTTTTATTTCTTCACACTGAACCGTCACTCCAGACGTCACTGCGAAGCCAGCACATACCTGCTTTGCATTTCTTAAGAGCCCCTTTAACTCGACCTTTTGTATTTGCTCCGCCCCCGCATCGCAGCATTCACTGAAGGAAGCATGCAGAATCCCAGCAGAGGCGATGCAAACGACTATTGCTAATGGCTATGCAAATGAAGGAACGAAGGAGCAGGCGAGTGGGGGGGTGGAATTTGTTTGACTTTAAAAAAGGAGCTTTGAGCGAGCATCAAAATCGACCCTGAATAAAGGCCCATAGGATGCACGCCTTTGTTTTCACTAAATTACAGTTTCCAAAGTTCTTTGGAGGATAGGGATGCCAGGTCCCTGCTGGCGGCAGGGGATCTCCTGCCCCCAGCTCCCATTGTCCACCACTGTTCTGCCACCACTGTTATATGACAGCCTTATATCACTTCTGGGGAAAACCTGAACCCTGCATTCATCCAGCCAGGGCTTGGTCGAGCCCTGATCCTGTAAAGCACTTACTACATGCACTCAGGCAGTGATCTGGCTCAGTAGCTGGAGCCTGAGTTGTCAGGATGATGCTTCACCATCACTGTACTGTCTCCTCGCAGACCTGCCATCCACTCCCGCCAGGTGGGAGGGGGCTGGAGGATTGGTGGTCTGGGAACTGGCCCTATGAGGCAGAGAGGTGGCTGCCCCAGGGCCTGGTTCATTAGCAGCAGAATCTGGAGCTGAGCCTTCAGGAGCAGGTCGTTTGACTGAGGTCTGGGATTAAAGTTGCCAACCTCCAGGTGGTAGCTGGAGATCTCCCGCTATTGCAAGTGATTTCCAGGAGTCAAAGATCAGTTCATCTGGAGAAAATGGCTACTTGAGGAGGAGGAGGAGGAAAAGGAGGAGGAGGAGGAGGAGGAGAAGAGCTGGCTTTTATATGCCGACTTTCTCTAACACTTAAGGGAGAATCAAACTGGCTTACAATCATCTTCCCTTCCCCTCCCCACAACAGACACCCTGTGAGGTAGGTGGGGCTGAGAGAGCTCTAAGAGAGCTGTGACTAACCCAAGGTCACCCAGCTGGCTTGATATGTAGGAATGGGGAAACCAACCCAGGTTCACCAGATTAGCGTCTGCCGCTCATGTGGAGGAGTAGGGAATCAAACCCAGTTCTCCAGATTAGAGTCCACCGCTCCAAACTATCACTCTTAACCACTACACCATGCTGGCCTTCTACCTCATTGAAGTCCCTCCCCTCCCCAAACCCTGCCCTCCTCTGGCTCCACACCCAAAATCTCCAGGTATTTCCCAACCCAGAGCTGGCAACCCTATTCGAGATCCAGGAGATCTGCGACTGCAAGGCATCTGGGTGGTGTCAGGTGTCCCCTGAGACACCAGATCTCCCCCCAGGGTTATCCCTGGATTGTCCTTGGGTAAGGAGTCCATTCCTGGGTCCAGGTCTGGCCCAGGAGAGGCCCCGAGGGTGACTGCAGCATGCAAATGGGTTGGACAACTTTTGCAAACCCATGCTGGCAAAAAACAGCTGATCTGAGTACAACAAACACAACCGGTATGCATTTTCCCCATAGCTCACTAGGCCTGATGTGCGCTCACGTCAACAGCTCATGCAGCCGGCTTCCTAAACGGATGTTCAATTTCTGCAACACAAATGAATGGCCACCTGGATAGAAAGAAGCTCAGTGAATTGTCAGATGAATCGGCCCTAAGATTATAATATCAACGAGTATTATAAATGTGTGACCCCATCAGTATCATTTTCTCATTTAGTTCTATAAACAATCCCCTGGTAATACGAGCACAGCAAATAAACACCCATCCCAATCACTGAAGTCTTGCAGTAGGTTGCAAAAAAAAAAAAAAAAAAGCTACACGTCCACAGTAAACCAATCCTGCAAAAATGGTTGTGATTGGTGTTTAACCAACCATATTCCTTTTCCCCAGACAACATTTTAACATAACTGGTCAAATGAAATACCTCGGCCTCCTCCAGGCAAATAAATGGACAAAAATAAGATTTGGTTTGGTTTCTTTTTTTCTTTTTGGCAAGGCTACTTTAAACAAACAGGGAAATGACCAAGTTTATATTTGGTGTCCAAGTGGCAACAAACGTTAATGAATGCCAAGAGCATGTACAGAAAAGCACCAATGAGATTTTCATAACAAGCAAAGGGACCACAAGTAACACAGCTAAAAGGCCTATTGCTTTTCGGTAAAGGGTAAGTAATAATTCTCAGTGTTTACCTCCTTTCTGACAATAAATCAGGCTTTACTATCTGCATTTATGCAACTGCTGAACATGCAACATAAAATGTTTACCAACCTCACTAATTCAAATGTCTGGCTAATTTGCTCAGTAAATCAGCTTAGGATTTCCTGTGTTGATGTGAAACCGTACTTGACTACAAGTCCAGCTGCTTCAGAGAAGCATGCCTTTTCTCTGAGAAACAACGCACAGAGATGTTATTAGTGAGGTGAAAAATCACTGCATAGAGCTAAACCGTTGCAGCAACAATTGGCCCCTATCTGGTGTGCTCGATAATAACCAGATTCTCTGACTGACTTCATTCTACAAGGGGAAGGAAAGCAGCGATGTCATCATTCTGTAGACAAATCTGCAGGACAGAGATTTATATCAAGGATGCTGTTCATCACCTTTTTTGTTTGGGTATGTATTCCCCGACCCACTGAGATGCCCCTTAAGTGTCCCTGATTTTGAAGGACTTCCTTGATTTGCACCTACGTTTGAACGTTGTCTCCTCTGTTCCTGATTACCCTTTCAAAGTTCCCAATTCTCATCAGTTGGACTTGAATCTGCCTCCATTCTTCAGTATAATATGCCTTTATCTGCTGGAGACCACTGTGGTAATCAGAAAGCTAGTGATGAAATGTTCTTTCAGGTGTTTCTCCTACTTAGGCACAGTATGGGTTGCTGGGTAGGGAGAAACAATGCCAATGATTAAAAAAAAAGTGGCTGGAGAAACTTGCTTCTTTATAGAATATCTACTTATCCAGCACTGCAAGACTGTTGTTCTCCTCTCATTTTTGACAGCCAATGTTCCTGATTTTAGAGTCTGATAACATTTCCTCCCTGTCTTCTCACCTTTGAGCTGCTGATACAACCTCCTTGTGGAGAAGAGAACTGCTCCATAATTCTCTTCTCTCCAGTTGTCCAGAAATTCGTTCTCTTTTCCCCAGAGCCAGCCCTATGATTAAATGGGTAGCTAATGAGCCATTTATATGTGTGTGTAATAGTATAATAGTAACAATAAAATCATCAATAAAATCAAGTGTGTATACACACACACACACACACACACACACACACACCCAACATATAGGGTTGCCAACCTCCAGGTGGTGGCAGGAGATCTCCTGCTGTTACAACTGATCTCCAGCCGATAGAGATCAGTTCCCCTGGAAAATGGCCACTTTGGCAATTGGACTGTATGGCATTGAAGTCCCTCCCCAAACCCCGCCCAAAAACCTCCTGCTGATTGCGAAGAGGGACTTGGCAATCCTACCAACATAGGATATCTGGGTATTTTGGATCAGGCACCAAAATGGCCCTCTCTGAGTGATCCCTCGTGTTGCCGTGACACTCTTCCCAATCCAAGCAACCCAATTTGCATGCAAAACTCTTATTAATTATGTAGACCATTCATTTTGGACATTTTTGTTAATTGCCTTGTATTTGCAGTGCACAAAGTTGGAGAAGATTTTTTTACCTGATCATGCTGATGCCCGGAAATAGTCATTGCTCACATGTATTAAATTATTGTTGCTCTGAATTATTGTTCCAGCCATACTGTCAGAGTACATAGTCCTCTGTGTGGCTGGACTTTTTCTCCTCTGATGCCAACAGCACAGCAAAATATGCTGGAGAGAGGTAGAGCAGGCTGCTGCATCACACTAGCCTGGCTTCCATTGCTCCAAACATCACTTGGCTCTCCGACTGATTCGCAATTAATATTAAGGGAGCTCATTGCCACCCCCCCCCCCGATCTTGACCCATTGCCAGCTGTGCTCTTTGGAAAATGCACCCTTCCCATCGTTTGCAGCATTTAGCCCTTGCTGGAAGGAAACAGAATGTCCTTGTGGACAGCAGAAGCAAGATTTAGAGCCTGCCCTAACTCTATCCACTCAGAATTAAATCCTATTTCTTTTAAACATTTACTTCCAAACATGTCTGCTTAGTATGGCATACTGAGGACCAAGCTATATATGAGCCATCAGTAGGGTTGACAACTTCCAGGTACTATAGGGTTGCCAACCTCCAGGTACTAGCTGGAGATCTCCTGCTATTACAACTGATCTCCAGCCAATAGAGATCAGTTCGCCTGGAGAAAATGGCTGCTTTGGCAATTGGACTCTATGGCACTGAAGTCCCTCCCCAAACCCCGTCCTCCTCAGGCTCTGCCACAAAAACCTCCCATCGGTGGCGAAGAGAGACCTGGCAACCCTAGCCATCAGAGGTCCATGATTTCTTTCAAAAGCCATTTGGGGCCCATCTGAATTGGATCAAGATCGTGGCACTGCAAGTTTATCCCTTTCCTTGCTGGTTTTCCAGTGTAACCCCCTCCCCACCCCCAGCTGCTATTTGCCCAATGGAAAAAAAATGTACCAGAATCCATTCATTTTAATCAGCAGCACAAACAGCAAAACTAGAAAGATTAGAATTTTTACTCGAATGAAAGCTAAGATTCTGGCTCAGTTAATGCTTCAACTGGGTATTGGATGGCCCATCTAGAATTTATTTAGACTTATGGTAACATTTTTCATCCCTTACTCTTTCCTATGCACACAATTCCCTGCTGTCTAATGTAAACACTGAAAGGTTTATCAATTGTTATATCTTGGGGGCTTCGGGCGAATTCACACAACCATTTTCACCCAGCTATCTTGAAACCAATAAAAAATGGCTTTTTTCCCTGTCAGTTCCAGTGCGCTGAATTAGTTTTCAGAAAGCTTTAACATGTGTCTAAAATATGGCTCACCACAACTTGAGTCAACCCAGTTTTTAACTGATGGTTGTGAACATGGCAGATCACAATCCACACAGTGTTCAAGCGCTCTCAAGAACAGTCCTACAGACCAAACACCATAAAAAAGTCTACAGAGGTTTCATTGGATTTAAAAAAATTGTCTCTAGGACTTCAGTTTTACTGTGGAAGGTTGAAAGGAGATTCATGTTGACAATGTTTGAAAGCTTAGAGAGTTACTCGGTATAAGGGCATGCGCCATCTTTCTCAGCAAATCCATTGTAAATTACAAGCAGTGTTTCCTCACCAGCTAGAGCCACCACTGCCTGCACCCTATGAAACAGGTGCCCTTTATTAAACTGACTTGTTCATACGCTACCTTACTAACTACAGTTAATAAGTTATTATAGAAAGAGAATTTCCAACAGTCATAACATTAAAGAGGGAAAAGTTCAGACCTCAGCCTCGGTCTCAATTACCCTTGCAAACAACTCAGTTTACTTCACTGGCAAAACCAAAGCTGGCTCCTTCTTCCATCAGTCCCTCCCCCAAATAGGGTTGCCAACCTCCAGGTGGTGGCTGGCGATCTCCCTCTATTTCAACTGATCTCCAGGCAGCAGAGATCAGTTCTCCTGAAAATGGCTGCTTTGGAAGGTGCAGTTTATGACATTATACCCCATCGAAATCTCTCTCCTCTCCAAACGGTCACCTCTAGGCTAGACTACTGTAACTCGCTCTACGTAGGGCTGCCCTCGAGACTGATCTGGTGGCTCCAACTGGTACAGAATGCAGCAGCGAGACTCCTTACAGGGGTCTCGCCCCGAGAACATATAAAGCCAGTGCTCTGCCAACTGCACTGACTCCAGCTGGAGTATCGGATCAGGTTCAAGGTGCTGGTTTTTGTTGAAAATAATAACACTGAGACGGTAGTTATTAATCAAAGTAACAAACTTTATCTAGTCTATAGGGAAAGGGTAAAACGGGAAATTCCTGATAAAATAATAAACTCCTAAGCTCTACATAGTTGGCTTACTAAAACATTAAGTTACATGCCAACAAGCAATTAGGCATGGTCGGCAAGTGGCTATACGACTGAGTTACAAATTAGCCATTTTACTAAAATCTCTACAGGAAAACCAATTGAGCTCGTTAACCAACTCAAACAATGACGTAATTCAAATTGGCAAACCAGTTTGTCAAACACACCAAATAATACATAGGATTGGCTAAAAGCCGGATTATACTTCGAGGTCAGGTCTATGATGTTGCTAAACAAATACATTAACCCGATAATGACTAAATTTAGATCTTGACTATTACAACAGTTTTGACCTTTAAAGCCTTACACGGCCTGGGACCCTTGTATCTTCGGGAGCGCCTCTCCTGGTACACCCCCCAAAGATCTTTATGATCATCAGATAACAACCTAGTGGTGGTCCCTGGCCCTAAGAGTGTGCGGCTGTCCTCGATGAGAGCCAGCGCCTTTTCGGCCCTGGCGCCGGCCTGGTGGGATGCTCTGTCTGGTGACATCAGGGCCCTGCGGGACCTTAAAGAGTTCTGCAGGGCCTGCAAGACAGAGCTATTCCGCCAGGCCTATGGCTGAGGACAGCCGCAAATATCATCTGCTGGCCTCCCTATTACCCTTCCTTCCTGTTAAATTATCAATGTCAATGGAGGGGTAACTCGCTGCAAATATCCAGCAATACGAGTGTGGTTAGGCGCCATTTGAAATTTTGTCATTTTGTGTTTTAAGTTTTAACTGGCAAACCACCCCGTAAACAAAGCCCGCCTTGTAAATGTTGGGATGTGACGTCACCCCATAGGTCAGGAATGACCCGGTGCTTGCACAGGGGACCTTTACCTTTAATGCTTTTATATGATGTTACTCGCTCTGAGCCGGCTTCAGCTGGGGAGGGTGGGTTATAAATCACAAAACAAACAAACCCCACCCTCCTCAGGCTCCACCCCCAGCTTTTTCCCAGCCCGTAGCTGGGAACCCTACTCCCAAATCAGGCTGCCTGGATGCATGAGTGTAGAAAGTGCAGTCATAATCTTATGGAGATGACTTACAATATACCAAAGGGTTTAAGGGAAGAGGCAGTTTCTCCCTGCTTACCAGATGAAATTTCTCAGTGTTAATGATTATATATGCACAGAAGGGTGCCGGGTAAACGCATGCGTGTGGCATGTGGAATGCCTTGTCAGCCCGGAAGCTATTTTGTTTGCTTGTGGCTGCACGGTGCAGGTAATAAATCATAATTAGGCAAGGGGGACTTGTAGAGTGGCAGGGCAAGATGCAAAGAGCTGTACCAGGCAGAGCATTCAAATGAGCTGAGAACAGCAGGTTGAAAGGGACCCAAGCAGAATCTTTTGACCAGCCTTCTGTATATCTGGCCTGTGTAGCAGGGCCAGTTTTTAAAACAAGGTCTGTTATTGCAGCAAGCCAGGTGTGCAGCAATTCCATGGCAGAATACAACTGTGTTGTAGGAGCCAGAAGGTGCCGGGTGGTCTTAAACTGGGAACTCTAGTAGTAGCTGTGTCACCCGAGCATTTCCTTTCTTGTGCACCACTGCAGGAATTTGCCAGAGCAAGTGAGGTACAGTCGGCAGTGCCTTAGTGCTACCTAGGGTTGCCAGGTCCCTCTTTGCTACCGGCAGAAGGTTTTTGGGGTGGAGCCTGAGGAGGGCGGGCTTTGGAGAGGGGAGGGACTTCAATGCCATAGTGTCCAATTGCCAAAGCAGCCATTTTCTCCAGGTGAACTGATCCCTATTGGCTGGAAATCAGTTGTAATAGCAGGAGATCTCCAGCTAGTACCTGGAGGTTGGCAACCCTAGTGCTACCTTAGCAGATGTCCAGGAGGTGTAGGGTTGCCAGGTCCCTCTTCACCACCAGTGGGAGGTTTTTGGGATGGAGCCTGAGGAGGGCGGGGTTTGGGGAGGGGAAGGACTGTCTTCAATGCCATATAGTCCATTCGCCAAAGCGGCCATTTTCTCCAGGTGAACTGGTCTCTATTGGCTAGAGATCAGTTGTAATAGCAGGAGATCTCCAGCTAGTACCTGGAGGTTGGCAACCCTAAGGAGGTGGTATGGTAGCTATTAACTCAGCAGAGTAGTCAACCTGGTTACAGAAAGAGCTGGGCTCAGGCTGCTGCCCATTCCCCATTTACCTGGCACCCAGTTTGACTACCCGTCTGCTTGTCTGCCTGTATGCTTCCTAGTATGGCTGCCTGCCTGACCCATGCTTCTTTGCCACCAGACTTCTACCCCAGTCTCTGCATAGGTATGTGTAGATACTGGTATCAGGTCATGCTGAGCTACATTGCTTCTGCTTTTATGGGTGTGATGTACCTTGGGATCTTTCTTGTTCCTTGCTGCTATGACAGCCGCGTTGGAATGGGCAATATCTGATGTACAAAGATGAGAACAAGACCCCGCAGGGGGCAGCAAGTGGGCTGTTAGATAGGTTCGTGAGCTTAGGACTTTTCTTCCTTGTAAGCATCATTCCTTGTCTGTCTCTTTGGGCAATCTCCTCCTCCTTCTCAGAAGTCACTCTCATTCTCTGCTGTCTGTCAGCTAGTTATGCAGTTAGGAGACCATCTCTGTCTCTACTCTTTACTATCAAGTATGGTAGTTCCTTAATAAACATTTATCTACACTTTAATCAGGTTGTGCATCTTTCCTGCAGAAGATGCTGGTTTTCATAATAACACAGGGCAGATTGAAATATAACAGCGATACACTCTTCAGTCCTTCTGAAAAATGAGCCCCTTACCTGGAATGTACATTCCGTTCTGTGAATATCTGGCATTACTGCTCCCGCTGGTGAGGCATTAATCCTTTCAAAATGGTACCTATCCTCTTAGTAGTATGTCAATGTGTGCGAAAGCTGCGCTCTTTCCTGGCTTATATCTGGATGCACTTGACTGGAATTAGGATCCAGGAATTTGCTGGGCTAGTAGAGGATATAACAACAACAGCAATAATAATACTTCCTGTGAAGGAATGGACTTGCAAGTCCTGTTCCCTCAGATCCCTACAAATTTTGAGTTATCATACTCAAGGAATGATAGCTCACCCCCTGCCCCTACCTCTCTTTGGAAAGCAAGACCAAATATGCACAATGTGTTTACAGAGATCAGGCTTCAAGCATTCAAAATATAAGGAAGTGTAACAAACAAAAATAAAAATATTACATATGGTCTGTGTCTTCAATTGCGATGTTCCTGAAGGAAGGACAATCGGGTGGTTCAGGGGTTGGCCAGTGGTATAGGACGCGGTTCACAGCACCCACACACACTTAAGTACTGGACTGGCAAGAACTCGCACTCCTCTAAGCTCTATAGAATCACAGAATCATAGAGGGGCCATACAGGCCATGTAGTCCAACCCCCTGCTTAATGCAGCATCAGCCAAGAGCATCCCTGACAAGGGCTTGTCCAGCCTCTGCTTAAAGACTGCCAGTGAGGGGGAGCTCACCGTAGGTAGCTGACTCCACTGTCAAACAACTCTCACTGTAAAAAGATTTTTCCTAATATCCAGCCGGTACCTTTCCGCCCACAATTTAAACCCATTATTGCACATCCTATCCTCTACTGCCAACTGGAACCTCTCCCTGCCCTCCCCTGACAGCCCTTCAAATACTTAAAGGGAGCAATCATGTCCCCCTCAACCTCCTCTTCTCCAGACTAAACATTCCCAGCTTCCTCAGCCTTTCCTCCTAGGGCTTGGTCTCCAGGCCCCTGATCATCCTCGTAGCTCTCCTCTGCACCCGCTCGATTCTGTCCACATTCTTTTTGAAGTGAGGCCTCCAGAACTGCACACTATACTTATCCTAATGATATTATCACTAGAATGGGCTAAGAAATCTTGAAGTTGCAGCATTTTAAAAGTCCATCGTTACTGTAGTTCCCAGAGTTGGGACTTGTCCCATTGTCACTTGACATGTGGTCAAGGTGGTGTCCCTGGGTAAAGGTTTAGTCCTTGATGGCTTGTGCCTATCCAAGAGATGACAGCATAACAGAAGAGAGCTTCCTGCTCGTGTTCTGAGAATTTACAATCTTTCCTTGGGAATCCATCCTCTCTGGGGTTAATCCTGTTCTTCCTGCCTCAAGAAGAAGAAATTACAATGTAGCCTTTTGGCTTTCCACGTCTATGTCTAGCAAGGTGTGATATGGTAAACTTTTTGTTCTTTCTTTGGCCAGAGCTATTTACAAAGCTAAACTCTGGAATGCTGTGTGTGCTTGGGAGAGAGATGACTCATCTCCTGTCGTTTTCCTTTTGCCGCTCCTTTGCCAACATTGTAGCCTATGGAGCATGTAGCCGCCATCAATGAAATATCTAGGTGGATTCTCCACACTTCACATTTTTATTTAAGTGCTTCTATCTCTCTTGTCTTCCCAAAGTGACTCACAACAACAGCAACAAAACACAATACAAATAAACCAGCCCAACACACAAAACAACATGTCTTTGGCTGGTTGGAATTCACTAGCTGATTTAACCAAGGACGCTGGCTGCAAGCCATGGACTTGCCCCTCTGGCCGAACCCAAGCTTTATAGTACCTGCTGGGAGAGGAACACAAGCATAGCTCAGATGGATTCTACTAGCTTATTTGTAGCTATTATTTCACTAGTGTTATTTTTCAAAGGCATGTGGAGTTAGGATTGCCAACCTCCAGGTACTGGCTGGAGATATCCTGCTATAACTGATCTCCATCTGATAGAGATCAGTTCACCTGGAGAAAATGGCCGCTTTGGCAATTGGACTCTATGATATGGAAGTCCCTCCCCTCCCCAAACCCCACTCACCTCAGGCTCCGCCCCAAAAACCTCCCACTGATGGCAAAGAGGGACCTGGCAACCCTACGTGGAGTATAAAACCAGCTTACTCATTAGAATGAAATGCCACTCAAATGATCTTTAGCCGGATCTGCACAAGATAACACACCAAGAGGAATGCAGCCTGCCTGACGCCTATGGATAACCATTTACCAAAGGCTGGATAAATTTCTTCTTGTTGCTTGCTGCCTGGGAGGGTATAACTCGACTATTTTCAAGTACCTACCAGGCTGATGGACACGGACTACATTTGTTCCAGTTCTGCAAGCCTGCCCCAGCCAGGTCACTGAAATAGATGCCTATAGTTTATTGTCTGTCTTTTAAAAACAAGTTCAGGCCATACAGATCACGGGTGCTTGGGTCATAAAAAGGAAAAAGATAGCCCTCTACGAGGTCGCATGTCCATGATCTGGCCTTCTCTGCCTCTAAATGTTCAGCCATGTAGAATCCCCCTGTATACCAAGAAGCACAGTCCAGGGGACTTTTCTGAAATGACAGCTGGCATGTCGGCTGTGGCACGGAAGGGAAAGGGAGTCCACATCTCTGAGCTCTGTCTCCAAAGCTAGCTGCCCTTGAACGGTGTCTCTCGCTTGTCAGGAATAGGAACTGGCAGGCAGTTCCAAGCAAATGCTCAGCCAGTGCAAAACAGGCATGAACAGGGTTACCACTGGGAGTAGGCAAGGAGCAAAATGGCCAGCAGAATACTGAGAGGACTTCTTGTAATTGCCAACGCCACTCTTGTGACTAATGAACCCAGAACTGGAAGGGGGGGGGAGAATGTGCCTCTGCCTCCCTCCCCATGCTGACAGGAGACACTACCCCAGTTGAAAAAAGCATAAATATATATGTCTTAGGTACAGTGAGAGAAAGAAGATAGAGGAAAATGGGGGAAGATGAGCTTGATCAAAGAGATGAGAGATACTAGGGGGTGAGGAAAGGCAAACAAGAAGAGGGAAAATGGGTTTTTGTTTATATTTTAAAGCTGCCTTGTTCTACGAGCTCGGGATGTATAAGAGCTCTTTTCCAAAAATAAATAGCGATAGAGACACTATCATGCTAATATCTCTTACCTTGTGTTTGTTTCTGACTACTGATTGTCAGGCAAGATAATACATTTTAAAAATCTTACAGGACTTGTAAAAAGGCTAAGAGTTATTTGGTGGATCTTTGCCAGAAGAGCCTTCTGACTTATTTTCTCATCTTGTTCCCCCCCACCCCCTCTGATGTACATAAATTCAGGCTCATGCCAGGAACAACACACATTATAATGTAACATGAGAATAGCCATGGAAATAACTGTTTTGATACCTGTCAGCTTGCCTGTGTGTGTGTGGGCACTGAATTGCTTATGTTGTATAGGCTTTTGCAACATCACTGTTAGGAACTTTCCAGAAAATGAGCAAAAAACAGTATTTTATTATTGATAATATGGTCACTTAGATCCAGGGGCAAAAGCACTATATCCCAATCACAGACACTGGATGGATGGAAGCAGTCATGTTGCAGTAATGATGGGTGGGGGAGGAGGTTTATTTGCTGCTTTTTCCTTTTTTTCTGAAAATTATTGTAGATGGACATTGCAGCACCGGAAAGGGAAAGAACATGGTCTGAAACCAAAGGTAAAACACAGAGAACATTAAAAATTGGTTCTTGTAGGTTATCCGGGCTGTATGACCATGGTCTTGGTATTTTCTTTCCTGACGTTTCGCCAGCAGCTGTGGCAGGCATCTCCAGAGGAGTAACACTGAAGGACAGTGTCTCTCAGTATCAAGTGTGTAGGAAGAGTAATATATAGTCAGAAAGGGGTTGGGTTGAGCTGAATCATTGTCCTGCAAAAAGTATCAAAGGTAATGTGCTAATCATTGTCCTGTAAGTATCAAGATAATGTGCTAATGAGGGTGTGGTATGTTAATATGGAACCATTGTATCCTGAAGTAATCTGTTAATGTGTGAAATCCAAAGCTAATCCACGTGGCTATTGTGGACTGTAGTCTTTGTTAGTCTGGAGGTTTTCAGGACAGGAAGCCAAGCCTTATTCATTCTTAAACTCTCTTCTTTTCTGTTAAAGTTGTGCTGATGTTTATGAATTTCAATGGCTTCTCTGTGCAATCTGACAAAATAGTTGGTAGAATTGTCCAGTCTTTCAGTGTCTTGGAATAAGACCCTGTGTCCTGTTTGTGTCAGTCCATGTTCAGCCACTGCTGATTTCTCAGGTTGGCCAAGTCTGCAGTATCTTTCATGTTCTTTTATCCTTGTTTGTATGCTGCGTTTTGTGGTCCCGATGTAAACTTGTCCACAACTGCAAGGTATACGATATACTCCTGCAGAGGTGAGGGGGTCTCTTTTGTCTTTTGCTGATCGTAGCATCTGTTGTATTTTCTTGGTGGGTTTAAACACTGTTTGTAGGTTATGTTTTTTCAAAGGTTTCTCCATCCTATCAGTGACTCCTTTAATAAATGGCAAGAATACCCTTAGCATCACCTGGCCTCCTTCACTTTGGGTGAGAGAGACTTGGGATGTCCCTGTAATATTTGTTTTATTTACAAACACAGAAGAGAGAGCACAGGTGGAAAAAAACAGGCACTCCTCCAAGACAGCTGATCCATTACTTCACATCAGATCCCCAGAGAGAGAGAGAGAGAGAGAGAGAGAGAGAGAGAGAGAGAGAGAGAGAGAGAGAGAGAGAGAGATCTTGCTCCTCTCCAAAGGCTTCACTTTTCAAGCCATCCATAGCTCTCTTTCTCTGTGTTTCTCCATCTAATCATTCCACAGCCAAACCTACCCCCCCCCACACACACACATACACATTCACTTACCTGCCCCCTACCCTTAGCTGACAGGAATGATAAGACTTGTGCAAGATCTGACAGGTTCTAACTGGAGATCATCTCCTGACAATTAGCTGCCATTGAGAAAGCATCTATCAAAGAACTTGAAAACTCTAGGCCCTGGCTCTAGTGAGAGACCCGTTCACAGCTGGACACACAAAATAGATTCAACACAGGGCTCATGCTTATTTTTCTTTGTGAAGCCAAATGCAGCCTTACCATTGGTCTAACGAGGTCAATATTGTCTGCTATGAGTGGCAGCAGCTCTCCAGGGTCTCAGTTAGAGGTCTTTCTCATCACCGACTACCAGATCCTTCTAACTGGAGATGCCCCCCCCCACTTTGGCTTTTGAATTGGAAAAAGCAGCCGCACGCTGCAACAACCAAACAGCTGTCATGTAAGCACAAAGCTGCTCAGTGTTATCCTATACTAGAAAAGAACCATCAGGGAAACTGAGGCAATCCAATGAGAAACTAGGGGATTCAAACAAGGTATGTTCGCCTGGTGAGTACATTCACCACAAAGTCCTCAATGCACCTAGCACTGTGGTGATCTGATGCATAGGAGGACAGTGGTCCTGTATCTTTAACAGATGTGGGAATTTGGACAGGTCCCATTTTTCTCACCCCTGCACTGCAAATTGTACTGACAACATCGCCTCTTGTGCTCGTGTGAAAGGCACAGAAGTCTGGTTCTCCTTTGCAATCAATCTCTTCCTTCTTTTCTTAAAAAACGAAACAAACACCTGAACAAACAAACAAAAAAGAAAAATAGGTTTGGGTGCAACCCACTTATGTGTCCTGACACGAAGAATTCAAGATCAATGGTTTAGATTATAAATTGACTCTGAGGTATATGAATATCTGTTCATGTGAGTGGTCTTCCAGCATTCTCCCCCGCCCCCGCCCTCTCTCGCTCTCTGTCTGCTGACAGCAGGGGAAATATAAATGGCACTTACACACATCAGCATCAGTGACTGAAGAGGAAAAGTGATTAAAGGGCCCAGTGAAGTTCAGCATTCCCACAGTAGCTGGCATTTAGACAGGAAATTACAGAGAGATAGCTATTTATTTTGAGAGGCCAGTGATGGATCATCGAGGTATTGCACTGAGTTCAGAAGGAGTTGCTCTTTGGTTACGATTCTGTATTTCTTGGCACTTTGTTCAGCTACTCGCAGTAGTCTCAGATGCCCCTTCAGCTGGAATGGGAATACTTTTCACCCACTATCCGCAGTCTCCATAGGTGTGAGTGAAAAAGGGTTAGCAACACAGTGTGGGGAGGGGCTGTGGCTCAGTGGTAGAGCATCTGCTTGGCATGCAGGTCCCAGGTTCAATCCCCGGCATCTCCAGTTAAAGGGACCAGGCAAGAAGGTGATGTGGAAGACCTCAGCCTGAGACCCTGGAGAGCCGCTGCCGGTCTGAGTAGACAACACTGACTTTGATTGCCCAAGGATCTGATTCAGTATAAGGCAGCTTCATGTGTTCATGTGAGTAGCAGTGTAAGTTCCCTAAGCTAATACACCTCTTCGGTCTTTTGTACTGTACCTAGCACTCCATGAGCAATAGATAAATGTTAAGCAGTAGCTTTACTGGTAAAAACACCTGGTTCCATATTCATTCTCTCTTGTGGCTGCATTGTACCTAATCTCTAAGATGGTGTTTCATTGTGGCTGCGCTGCTAACCCTTTTTCTTGCCATGGGTCATTTATGCATGGTCGCTTTAACCTCTGTTATTCCCCGTTTTAGCCAGGATCAAAGTAACCCGGGTTGGGGGAAACTGTATGCATTGGCTGGAATGATCAGGGACGAAACTGTGTGCTAATGGAGGCACGAATACAGAAAACCAGTCTCCCAAGCTCAAATCAAGTCCCACCCCTTTAAATGCTGCTCTGTAATTGGCTTATCTCGTGAGAGAAGAGTTCCTTCCCCCCAAACCCAACTGCAGCATAAAAAGGCATTTTATGAACAAAAAAACAAAATGGAGCAATCTGAAAGAAGAGGGGGAGAAACCCAAGCCTTGTTTTAAAAAAGGCTTTCTTTTGCTCAGAAAGAGCTCCGAGGTAGCAGGAAGGAGGAAGCACTTGAATCCCTGCCTCTTTACACATTGCTCATGATTGGCTGTGAGAGAAGCCAATCTTCTGTGCTTTCCCTGTTTGGCTGTCTGCATGCTGCCTTGAAGAGGGGTTTGGAAAAGTGTGGGGCGAAGCTCAACCCAAGAAAGTTGTACGCTCGCTCAGTGATTCCAGAATGAGCCTGGATCCATGGTTTAATTCGGGCAAGAAGAGGAATAGGAAAAGCTGGGTTCGTTTTACTTTGAGCTTCCAAGAAATGAGGTAATGTGCATACCCAAAAATTTGATCCTGGCTGAAACGGAATAAAGGAGGGTTAAGCGACCATGCATAAAACACCATGGAGTCTAGGGACCAAGAAATAGCAATGGTGGGGGAAAGAAGAGGCGCTGCCATTTTGAGATCCAGAATGAGTGAATACAGATGCCAGTTTATGAAGTGGTAAAATGCCCAATTGTGCTGGTACAATGGAACCATGAGACAGCAATTCCCGATAAGCCAGCGCACCAGTGACATTTCAACATGACAAATTAAGCAATTGACATTCACAAGCGAGCCTGTCTTTGATGCGAGACCAGTGGTGCAGTGATCTTTGCAAATAACATGTTCCAAACCAAACTTATCCTGCACTCAGTGCTCATTTTACGTCAAGTTGATGATTTGTTTGCAATTTAAAATGAGCAGTATTTGGAGAGGATGCGTGTCTGTGCAGCTGGCAGCCTAAATCATCATGCAACGCTGCCAGCTGGTAGCTGCTGCTGGTGCATGCGTAGAACTTACTGGGTTGCTGGGACAGATGGAAATGGTAATTTTCTCAGCCTTCCAATTCAGTTTGGAATGAAGCAAGAACTACAGTTCCCACCAACCCTGGCATAGTGGGGAAAGACTGGGGAAAGTAATTTACAGGAAATATATCGTTACATCTAAACTAATTAGGGAGGCCAGGTCTCCTGTTACAGTGAGAAACCTCCCTCCTTCCACCTATGGTTGCCCACTGCTCTCCAGTGCATAGGGTTGCCAGCTTCCAAGTACTAGCTGGAGATCTCCTGCTATTACAACTGATCTCCAGCCGATAGAGATCAGTTCACCTGGAGAAAATGGCCACTTTGGCAATTGGACTCTATGGCATTGAAGTCCCTCCCCTTCCCAAACCCCACCTTCCTCAGGCTCAGCCCCAAAAATATCCTAGTATTTCCTAACCCAGAGCTGGCAAGCCAGCTGGTTCAGACCCAGATGGAGGTGAGAATAACAAGAATCAGCCCAGCTGGGAGAGGTAACGACAGGCACCCCCTCTTTCTGTGCTGCTGATGGCTGGTTCCAGGCTCTGGTAGGTAGGGTTGCCAGGTGCCTGGAGGTGGCGGGTAAAATCCAGCCAATCCACCGGGTTGCCCGCCGGCCACCTGAGGGTGGCAACCTCGCTCTGGCAACCTCGGCTGAAACTTTATGGAAACCATAGTTTCAGCAAGGATTGCTAGAGTGTCCGTGTCTCTTCCGGGTAGATCCGGAAGCGACGCAGGCACGTCGTGCGGGGTGTGTTTGCGGGGTGCACACGTCTGCCGTGGCCCCGCAAAGCTCCCGCCGGTGGAGCTGCAGGGCCTGGCAAGCCTACCGGTAGGGCAGGACTACAGGAGCTACTTGGTTGAGAGGCAGGGCTTGCTTATTTATTTATTTACTTGTTTGTTTGTTTATTTGCAGCATGTATACCCTGCCTTTCTGCCCTTACAAGGGCTGCCAGGGGTGGCTAGCAATTTTAAACATACACAATAACATTACATTATAAAGCCATTAAAATAAACCCCATCCCAAATGAACCTCATTAAAATGACTTTTAAAATAATTTTTTAAAGCTGAAACACATATAAAACAGTTAAAATATCTACAAAACATAAAACATTGGTTAGGAAGGAGAAATCATTGAAGGAATGCCACACGAAACAAAAAAGTCTTTCCCTGCTTGCGGAAGATGGCAACAGAAGCGGACAGAGGAATCTCCCTGGGGAGAGAGTTCCAGAGCTTTGGTGCCATAACTAAGAAGGCCCTTTCCCGGGATGCCACCCTCCTAATCTCAGAAGGTGAGGGCACCCAAAGCAGTGTTGTTGACAGCTCTAGCTGTGGAAAATTCCTAGAGATTGGAGGTTGGTGCCTAGGGAAGGTGGAATTTGGAGAAGGAACCCAGAGGACGTGTGATGCCATTCAGTCCACCCTCCAAAGCTGGCATTTTCTCCAGGGGAACTGATCTCTGCATTCTGGAGATCAATTGTGATTTCAGTGGAACTCCAGCCCCCACCTGGGGGTTGGCAACCTTATCTTTGTCCCAGTCCTTGGCACTGCAAGTGGAAGCATAGCAAGTCTACACCCATTGTTGCTTTCACTACCCAGATCCAACCCAAGAGTTCCCTTTGGGGCAGCTCTGTAGGGTTTGATCAGCTCGGACCTGGTGGACAGCAGCATGGGAGGAAGCAGTCAACAAGCTTACTCTCATTACCCTCACTGGCTGGCCAAGTCCAAGCTGCGCTCAGCTTGGCTTGCTTCCGGTCACCACCAGCGTGGTGTAGCAGTTAAGAGTGGTGG
This sequence comes from Euleptes europaea, assembly GCF_029931775.1. Lineage (NCBI taxonomy): Eukaryota > Metazoa > Chordata > Lepidosauria > Squamata > Sphaerodactylidae > Euleptes > Euleptes europaea. The sequence goes on from NC_079313.1 coordinate 108,681,728, forward strand.
TTTGGAGTGGTGGACTCTAATCTGAAGAACCGGGTTTGATTCTCCACTCCTCCACATGAGTGGCGGACACTAATCTGGTGAACTGGGTTGGTTTCCCTACTCCTACACATGAAGCCAGCTGGGTGACCTTGGGCTAGTCACAGTTCTCTTTGAGCTCTCTCAGCCTCACCCACCTCACAGGGTGTCTGTTGTGGGGAGGGGAAGGGAAAGTGATTGTAAGCCGGTTTGAGAACGCCAGCATATAAAAACTAACTCTTCTTTTACCACTGTGAATTTTCCTGTATGCCACTGCTTCATTCATTTCTCTATGGTTGTCAAGGAAGGTCTGCAAGGGAGGAGGGGTGGATGCATTGTATGTGTATGTGTGGTGTCTGATTTGTGCAAGAATTATGGCTACATGGTGTGTTGCAACACCATCTGAGATGGTGCAGCTCGTTTTCTTCTCCGAAGGGGTGCATTTTTAAAAGGGCATATTTTTTCAGACCAAGCAGTGGATTTTCACACATTTTCATATATTTACAATTGTAAATGGCAGCCAACATTCTGCATCCAGCAGAGCATGGGGGTGATCTTTAGCTTCCCTCTAGGGTAATGAATTGTCTTCTTCTAACCATTTGACCTTAGAACATAAGAAAGGCCCTGCTGGATCAGACCAAGGCCCATCAAGTCCAGCAGTCTGTTCACACAGTGGCCAACCAGGTGCCTCTAGGAAGCCACAAACAAGACGAGTGCAGCAGCACCATCCTGCCTGTGTTCCACAGCACCCAAAATAATAGGCATGCTCCTCTGATACTAGAGAGAATAGGTATGCAGCATGACTAGTATCCATTCTAACTAATAGCCATGAATACCCCTCTCCTCCATGAATATGTCCACTCCCCTCTTAAAGCCCTCCAAGCTGGTAGCCATCACCACATCCTGGGGCAGGGAGTTCCACAATTTAACTATGTGTTGTGTGAAAAAATACTTCCTTTTATCTGTTTTGAATCTCTCACCCTCCAACTTTAGCAGATGACCCTGTGTTCTAGTATTATGGGAGCAATTATGGGACCTTCCCAGCCTTTGCAAGCTTTTGCCCAGTTTTCAATGCTAATTGCTTCTGCAATAGCTGGATCCAGGGGCATAAGTCTTAGCCCTTGGAGTGGGGAGTGACATGAAGAAGACTAATCCTTGTCCTTACTACTTGACTGGCTGGGCTCCAGGTATCCATAGACAAATGGTTTCTGCTTCCTTCAGTATTAAGGTTGCCAGGTCCCTCTTTGCCATTGGCAGGAGATTTTGGGGGTGGAGCCTGGGGAGGATGGGGTTTGGGAAGGAGAGGGACTTCAATGCCATAGAGTCCAATTGCCAAAGTGGCCATTTTCTCCAGGGGAACTGATTTCTATCAGCTGGAGATTAGTTCTAATAGCAGATCTCCAGCTAGTACCAGGAGGTTTGCAACCAAGTCCTTGCATTTTGTGTATTTACTTTTCTGCATCAGGAAAGCCTAGAAACTTGGGGGGAAAAGAGTTTGGGAATAAAGCCAGATTTAGCTGATTGATAGCATTTGGGGGGGGGAATAAAATTCACATGTGCTACAAAGGCACATAATTAGCATTGATTGCTGCAGAAGCAGTTTACAGCTGAAGCAGATAAAATGGAGAGAGGGCGAGAGGAGAAGTAGAAGGAGAGAGATCAATGTGTAGGGATCAAGCAGAGTTTCAGCAGGTCAGTGTCTTATCCCTGCACCTGACGTTCATTCCTGTAAAATATTAAAAACCTCACAAGTCTACTAGATATCACTGCAACCTCTCTAAGAATTTGAAGTTGCTTCACTTGCTTTTATTAATTTCCTCCAAATACCTGTTGACTAGAACAATGAGCACAATAGTGCCTTTGAACATATATAGACTTAGGTGGTATACAGCACAGTAGTGATGCAAAATAGAAAACAGGTTTGTTTTAGGGGAGTTAGGATAATATGCAAACAAGTACAGTATTTCAAAATCAGTCTGAAAAGCAAATGTTTAGTACAATCCTGGAAAACAAATGAAGTTCATGTGTGCTTCCAAGGTACATAGTCAGCATTGATTGCTGCACCAAGTTACTCACTTCTAAGTCCATTGAAGTTAAAGCATTTATAAGGGTGTAACTGATTTGAATTGCACTGTCACTCTCAGGATGGTAAAAAGCTGAGTCTCATATTTGAGCATACATTGTTCTAGAAACGAACAGTCTATTTCCCAAAGCTGAGTCCAGCAAATACTGCCCTCCATTTTTATTTGAGCGTATATTCATTCCAAATTAACTGGAATAAAGGACTATGGAAGGGAAAGCAACTACAACGTGGATCTGAAAAAGTAATTGATTCTCCCAAATTCCTCACTTTAATAGGGAAAAGCTGTCACAAAGGGCAAAAGGATCACTACCCCCACAATAAAGTAGATCACCCAGTGTGATCTGTTCCAAAGGCCGATCAATACTGCACATAAGGGCATGACAGAAAACTTGTGAAAAACCGATCAGGGTCAGGTAGTGCATGATGATGTCACACACTTGAGCAAGGCAAAGCATTCTGCAGTGACCTCCATCACTAAGTCAGGATTTGGATGGGGTTCCCAGAATCAGAGAGAAGACCAAATCATTTGTAAGGGAGGAGGAACAGTTTGATAGCCAAAGATGATAAAGTTGGAGAGGTGAAGCTCACAGGTAAGGATGTATTGAACACATGATGCTGTCATATACTGAATCAGGAAGCTAATGTGTCTAGCAAGAGAATGTGACTATGAGGATGGAATATGAGGTAAATTGACCTCATTTGGCTCCAATCAGTTCTATACCTTGTACCACACCTTAATTTTATTTCCTGAGTTAATACTATAACTTCCAAGTGATTTCTAGTGTCTCCTCCAAAAAGGGATTTTGAGTCTTGCTGGTTTAGAGAGACATCAGAGAAATTTGTAGTAGAAATTTGCTATGGAGAGTAATGGATTTATTGCCTCTTGCCTTAAGTAAATTGAAATCAGCCCCATTTGAATCTGCTCTGCATCTAACACACAATTCAGGCTTTAATGCGATTTAACACTGAGGCATCCACCCTTTCCAAAACCCCTTTCAAACCACTTTTGTAACATTCTGCCTGAAGAAGAATTCTGGTATACTCGAAAACTCATTCAACTGTTATGTGTCACGGAGCTTGTCCTAAAAAAATATATTACATCGATTGTGTCCTTAGCTTTTTAATTTCATTTTTGGAGTGATACAGCAGTGAATAACTTCTTTATACTGAGTCAAACCATTGGTCTATCAAGGTCAGTATTGTCTACTCTGACCAGCAGCAGCTCTCCAGTATCTTGGGTAGAGGATGTCTTTCATATCACCTGCGCCATCATCTTATTAACTGGAGATGCCAGTGATTGAACCTGGAGCCTTCTGCATGCAAACCAAGTGTTCTATGACAGAGCCACACCCCTTCTGCTATCCCATTGTCCCTCCCCTATTCCATTATATTCCATATATCCCATATACAGGAATATAAGGATGAAGAGATGAGGGCAGCCAAGTCCCTGGAGGGCTTTGATGGGAAAGGTGAGTTTGAACTGGATGCAGGATCAGATTGGAAGCCAGTATAATAATTACAGGCTGGGGCGTCACATGGTCTGAATGATGAGAAATAATGTTCTTCCACTGAATTATGCAAATCGAGCATACATCTACTAAATTTACCTAATTTATTCTGACTGCAGAAATTGGCATAAATAAAATCAGCTGGAGAAAGAAAGAGAAGCCAGCAGAGTGGGTGCGGGGGGGGGGGGGACCCCAAGATGCACAGGGTACAAAAATCTTTTATGTTAACTTCAGAGGCCCCATTCAAGCCTCTGTTTCCTGAATGTTATCCAACAGTGTGTCCTCTTCATCCCCTGCATGCTATCATACAACCTCCCCTCATACACTAACCTTAAGAAGAAAGGGAACTTCTCAAGAATCCAAACCAGATATCACTTCCCATGCTTTACAGTGGTATAGTGATATGTCTCTGTGCATGGCTCTTTGTAAATCACAGATGGTCAGAGCTCTGTTGTCCAAGTTATTGTGTGGATTCTATCCATTTCCAAAATATTGCAAACACGAGTATCAGGGTTACAACATTGCCTGGAATGCTGCAAGTTCTCCAAAATCCAAGCATGCTGCCAAGCTCCCAGGCAGCTGAGGACCTAGGAAGATTCATTGCTGGAGCTCCTACTATCCTAAAGAGCTGGAGTGGAATGCACAGCCACATTAGCAGTCTAAACTAGGATTATGGCACATAAAGAAAAGGGGGTATAAAGCGGCCTATCACATGCAACTATTGCTGTTCCCGTGGAAGTCCCTATTATTGGGCAATCAGAGCTGGCCAGAGGAAAATACATCTCAGGTTGCCCTTCCCTTGTTCCTTTGTTAATATGTCAGTAATGCCACTAGTTTAAAATACTGCCCTTCAGGGGTGTATTTCGAACCTTGTGCATTCTGGGTCTTCTGTGTTCAACAAGATGATATCTCACATCACTCCATTTAGGGCTCACCAGAAATAAACAACTTGGCAATGTCTGATTTGGTGTGGTTGACATCCAACGAAGCTTGAAAGTCCAGTTTCATGGGAAATTAAACAGCTCTGAATTACAAGAATTTGAGGCATTTTCTGATGAGTATTGAAGATAGGGCTACTGCACACATCACATAGTTCGGTACGATGGAATGCCCATATACGCAAGTATCCGATGTGATCATTTACAGGCTTGTTAGACACTATTTCAGTGTGGGAAATGTGCAAAATATGAAACTGCCTTGAATCTATAGAAACCGTAACAAAGGTGACATCTGAGACTGTTTATTTGGATGTGAGATTTAATTTCCTAGTGCAAAGGAAGTACAGAGGTGCAAGGGAGTAGGTGAGAAAGAGCTCCTTCACACACGCTGTCTTTTATTATAATGCTGGCAATACCACTGCCTTTTGTTGAGATGTATACATGATCAAGCAATACAATAATTGTTAGCAATTGTGATATGGTTACTATGTGTCAGGGGATAACATTATAACACTAGCAAGAGCAGCATCATATGTACAGCCAAATGCTGTCAGTATTTAGACTTTCCCTGGTGTGAACTCCTGTGAGTGAAGCTGCCCGCTCCAAGTGCCGCTGACAAGCTTTCCTGATCTTACTGTTAATGCATCAAGCAGTGCTATAACATGTATCCTTTCTTCCCTGATTTCCTCTAAGCCATGCTGGGACTGTAACAAATCACCATGTTGATCCCTGATGTTCCACACAACAGATCCAAGATTGGCAGGCTCAGCGAGGAAAGTACAGTCGGAAAGAGGAGCAGCCACACAAAATCCCTGTGTTTGCTGGTATGTCATATTGCTGGGTGATTTCCCCCTGAATACAAAGGTCAGGCACGGGACAGGCTGCTGCTGTCTGAACAGGCTGTTTAAAAGAACAAAACAGTGAGACATAATATACTCTAGGGTTTGCCACTGGGAACATGGGAGAAGAAGACAAGAGAAAGAAAAGTAGTTGGTTTTATATATAGTTGATTTTATGCCAATAAAGGACGATATGACTATATGCCGACTTTCTCTGCCATTTAAGGAAGACTCAAACCAGCTTACAAACACCTTCCCTTCCCCTCCCCACAACAGACACCCTGTGAGGTTGGTGGGGCTGAGAGAGTGTGAATAGCCCAAGGTCACCCAGCTGGCTTCATGTGTAGGAGTGGGGAAACAAATCCAGGTCACCAGATTAGCCTCTGCCGCTCATGTGGAGGAGTGGGGAATCAAACCCCGCTCTCCAATCATAGTCCACCGCTCCACACCACCACTTTTAACCACTACACCACACTGGCTCTCACCACAGTGAAGGGGAGATGTGCATCTGTAAACATGGGCTGGATGTGCATCAGGGAGCCAGAGACAATCCCAGCTCTCCAGTGTCTGACCACTGCATGTCCCATTATGTTTATAGACTTATCGCTCACGTTCACACTTGAGAGTGTTCACTAGGAAACATTCAGTACGTACACGCAATGATCATGTCTATCACGTAAAGTGTGAATGGGCCTTGATAGAGAGAGGCAGTTTCAGAGTGTTCTCTCATACAATTCAAGGCTCTTGGCAGCCTGAAGTTGAATTTGAACCTGTCTCATCTATCATTCACTGGAAAAAAAGGAAAATCTGTGGTTAAAGGGACAGGAGGAATAGTCAGGCATGCAGATGGCTTGGGGGGGGGGGGAACTGTAAAGTTGACAATCTGGCTATGCAGTAATAATAGCAATCAGAAATCTTCAGGAGAAGTCAGCCTGACAGGCGGTCTAGGTGATGGTCTCGGTGAATATTCTGAGGTAACCACTCCAGGAACAAAACAGTTTAAAGAACATGGCAAGGAATGAAATAGCCTCAGCCAGAGTCCTTAGCAACACAGATGGGGATTTGGGGGCTGGGTGCAGAATACAAATGATTGTGCTATTACAGGGAAGTTTTTCCCTCCGCATGCTGATTCTAGGTTTTGGGTACTTCATTCAGGAAAGCCAGCCTCAAAAATCACCTCTTGGTCTGTTGCATTGACAAAAGCGCAACCATTTCTGGCATTATCTGCTACATCCTGATGGCTTTCAGAGGTGACACACTGAAAGGAAAGCGTTTGGTTAAAAGAGATGTGGCCATCCAGAGAGAGAACGAGCGCGAGCGCACAAGAATATGTGTGTGAGAGAGTGACTGGGCCTTCAGCCATCAGCCACACTTTGTTCATTCACAATGCATTATTTAATAATTAGCCAGGGAACGGCAGACTGCTAAACACAAGACTCATTAGTACTCACAAGGTGATCTGCTGCCTTCTCACTGATCTTAGAACCCATTCACTCATGCCAAAGGCTGAAGTCCTTACAGCTGGCTTGGGTAGATGAAAGGTGTACTTGTTCCTCATTATTATGGCACAGGAGGGAAGAACCACCACAAATCACCCAGTGGAGAAGGATACGTCTGTGGCTAAGGTAGGGTTGCCAATCTCCAGGTGGTGGCTGGAGATATCCCACTATTACATATGCTCTCCAGGCGACAGAGATCGGTCCCCCTGGAGAAAATGGTCTCTTTGGAAGGTGAACGCTTTGGCATTATACCCAATGGAAGTCCCTCCTCTCTCCAAATCCCAATCTGGAGCCAATCTATCCAAGAAACAATGCAATAGGATTAGTTGATCTGATGGGACACTTTGAGATGGGAGTGAGAGGAAATTGTGTTGCCACGCCACCACTTTCTCCATCTCTCTTCAACTGCTGGGTGGTTCCTCCAGCTGCTGATTCTCAGTAGATGTAGTCAAAGACCAACACACAAGGTGAGGACAATCCCTACACGAGGGACATGAGGTAGAGTAGAGCAGATTATGGCCCAGGTTTGCCTGGTAAGTGCCCTTAGCCTAGGGATGTCAGCTGTGGTTTGGGAAATACCTGAAGATTTTGGGGGTGGAGCCTGAGGAGGGTGGGGTTTGGAGAAGGGAGAGACTTCAATGCCATAGAATCCAATTGCCAAAGCAGCCATTTTCTCCAGGTGAACTGATCTCTGTCACCTGGAGATCAGTTGTAATAGTGAGAGATATCCAGCCACCACCTGGCGGTTGGCAGCCCTAGCTTAGATGCATTTGTTTGTGTCTTTGCAAAATATGTAAAGAAGGAATTCCTCGGCTATCATGATTGCTGTGCATTTACTGAGTAGTTTGCTGTATTATGCTACACCATTATGCCTAGTCCCTTTCCAGTTCAGTTTTATTTTCCATGAGGTTCACTGGAAGTAAAGCCAGACGTAGCTTTTTAGAGAAGCCAGATCAATCTGGAAGCACCCACACTATGTTCATTCTAAACCTGTCTTTTCTCGCTAGAACTGAACTCTGGGGGGGAAAGCTTTGCAAATTCGAAGCAGAAGCTGGATGCCAATTGGCTGCCATTTTTGTGGGCATCCTTGGAGCCCTCTTGTACTTTTTTAATGAAGGTGTTGAATGAACAGATAAGCCCATGAACGTTCAGGCAGGGTTAGGCAGACAGCCAGCCTGAAGCATTAGGGGAGGGGCAAGATTCAGCCAGCATTCAGTTCACCGGTATGTACATCTGTCATTTCAGTTGTGAAGCCAGGCTTGCACACCAACTGAAGAATGTGCTATGAGCTCTGTTTTTATATTTTATTTATGTGTTTATATTTAGATTTTTATCCTGCCTTCTATCTCAGCCGAAGCCGGGCTCAGGACGGCTAACATCAATGACATGTCGTAAAAGTATACTAAAACAACAAATTCAGTACAATAATTAATTTAAAGCCAATAATTCCAGATTAAAACAACATCAATGGCACTCGATTTTGACCAACAGGTCTTTGGTTAACCTGAAAAAGGCAGTCAGGCTCCCCTACTTGGATGGTAGGAAGAGTATAGGGGGAGGAAGGGAGGCTAGCTTCGATGTAAACAATTGCTGCCCTCAACCATAGGCCTGGCAGAACATCTCGGTCTTATAGGCCCTGCAGAACTACGATATTATATCTGTCTTCCTTCTGGCAGATGTGGGATCAGGTTACTTTGTACAACTGGCCATTTCTCTGAGAGTTTTGTGCAATCGGGCCATTCTCTTGAATTCTCTGGAACCTATGAGTCAGGGGAAGAAAAAAGACACCAACCAAATCAGAGGGAACGCACTGTATATAGCGTACGGTTGAGTAAATCCTTAATTCAGCAGCAGCTGACCTTGCCTATGGTGCAAACACTGATGCTGTGCATGCATCCCTGCCAGCTTATGCAGAGCAAAGTTTTGCTGCAGTGTCCCCTCCCCCAGTTTTCCACTTGGGCCAGTTACAGGCAGTGGCGGACCTACATTTTTGGGACCCTGTTATGGGGCTCCCTTTGCAATCAGCAACGAGGTCTGGGTAACTTCTGTTATCTTCTTCAGTGGTGTTGTTCTGTGGCCAGATGTGTTGGTTCATTCTCTAATAGAGAGGCAGAAGGTCATCAAAGGGGGCTCGTTAGGATAAAGGTGAAAATCTGATTTTTGGTGTTAAAATGCACAAGCGAGACGATGAGTACAGCCTGAATTGAGAATTCAGATGTCTTTTTATGGTTCCGATTGGCTCTAGCCTAAGGGCTGAGCTATACAACTATTAAGCCGAGCACCAACTAAGGATTTGAGGATCCAGCTGCCAAAATGTAGGCTATGAATAGATTCTGGCGAGCTCAGTGAGCCCTTACATCTGGGGATTCGAGCACTGCGAGCCCCCAAGAAAATTTTGAGATCGGGAGTCTTACAGTATGGTTTCCGGCAGCAGGTAGCTCTGAGCTACCATGGCAGTCTGGTTACAGGAGGAAAATGCTGGTCTGCTCATTGATGTGCTTAAGGACCATCACTTCAAGTGGGTAGAGGATGGTGGAAGAAGCAAGCCAACAGGGTTTCATCTGCTGACTTGGATTTAGCTAACCAATTGGAGCACCTTTTTTCTCAGACACATCATTGACTGACTGCCTACTTGTTTGCCTGAAGTCCATGAACCCTGACACCTGGGAAGTCACCATGGTGAGAGAAAATGGAAGAGGTGGCAACACAGAAGATGACTCAGATTTTTCTAACTACTCCATTTTGAGATCAGAGTTTTGTGAAATCCAGAGACTATCAAACTAAAAGATGGAGCAGACTCTGAGGGCTCTTTTTTTTTTTTTTGCACAGACAAAAATATTGGGCAGAAAAGATAGTTTGGCTGGGAGTTGGGAGCAGTGAAGTGTTTAGTACAGGGAATATGCAGAACTCACAGACAATGAAAACCAGAAAGCCAGATCTGAGATGATAACTGTAGGGAAAGACAAGCTAATTATAGATAATGGCAGGGATATTTACTTAGGAAGCTCATGCTAATGGAAAAGATGACCCTGTAGCAGAGATAATGTCATCTAGCTCTTCTGAAGTACTTTTCATCTGCAGAGATATTTTCACACATCACCAAATCAGCACTGGCTACTTACCTGCTCACAAATTATATGGCTAGTTTTTGCTGCCTGGCTGCATTTGCCCCATGATAAACATCACACCTCTTTTTTCTCCTGCAGTTGGCTTTATGCAGCCATTTCTCGGTGCACACCTAAAGCAGCTTCTCAGTGTTAAAAACTGTTCCACAGGTGTTAACTAATATGGACCAACAAAAGTTCTGCAAACCTGGTTTTGCAGGCTGAGGGTATCTATGGGTCATCACATGGCTACTTAAGAACTCTCATCTTACAAAGCAATTTAGGACTGGTCCTGCACGAACCAGTTAATTACCTGATGTCTGCAACATTAAACAATGACTTGCATTTTCACTGGAAATAATCACTATAACTTTGCCTATCAAAATGTTTTTCTGCTGCCGCTCATGAAGTGTGGAGAAACCAAAGGATATACATGGTTGTGAAAATGTACCCACAGCCTCCTAATCTGATAAAGTAAGTGGTTTATGTAAATACGTAAGTGCTGTCAAGTCACAACCAGATTATGGTGACCCCAGCAAGGGGCTTTCAAGGCCAGTGAGAAGCAGAGGGGGGTTGCTGTTGCCTTCCTCTGCAGAGTCTTCCTTGATGGTCTCCCTTCCAAGTACTGACCCTGCTTACCTTCCTAGATCTGACAAGATCGAGCTATACTATACTGCCTTCCCTCCCACAAATGGTTTAGTCCACTACAAAAGTGTAATGCAATGGGCTTTTGATGTTGTCTTTATAACAACCTTATAAGAAAGCTTGAAAAGGGGAGTGGTCAGAGTTGTGGATTTATTCATTCGCTTATTTACAGTGCAATTTTAAGCAGAGGGATGTCCTTCTAAGTCCATTTAAGTCAATGAGCTTAGAAGGATGTATCTGTTCAGGACTGCACGGTTGCAAGAGAAATAGATCTAGTTCTTAATTAAGAACAGCTTTTTCTAAATGTCAGAAATATTACATTATTTGGGTTCACCATGATGGAAAACACCACAATTGTGATCTATCAACTGACTTCTTGCTTTACCAAAGACACACAAAGAATTTAATTCATTTGCTTTGCAGGGCACATGAACACATGAAGCTGCCTTATACTGAATCAGACCATCAAGGTCCATCCAAGTCAGTATTGTCTACTCAGATCGGCAGTGGCTCTCCAGGGTCCCAGGCTGAGGTCTTTCACATCTCCTACTTGCCTAGTCCCTTTAACGGGAGATGCCTGGGATTGAACCTGGGACCATCTGCATGCCCAGAAGAGGCTCTACCACTGAGCCACAGCCCCTCCCCTCCTTTCATATGAGCTTTTCCATCACTTTTCTGCAGCCATCTTGTGACTGAAATATGGATGAAACAGGGTCATGGAACCCAAGATGCATTTGACAAACTTTATTTTTATTTTATTAGAAAATCTAGATTTGTGTTGGCCTGTGATCTTACCACACTGTGCATTCTTCCCTTGACTGTTTCATGAAGTAACTACAGAAGGTTTCCTAATATGAAAAATAAGTGTTGTTAGTTGATCTGCTTTACATAGGGGAAGGCATCAAGACTACTGTGTATTTACCTGAACAAAGACATTAAGATTCAGTTGATCATCCTATGTTCTGAAAATCTTTCAGGTAAGCATGGTGTTGGAGGGACAGCTTGTCAAGGTAGGTCAGTTGTAATACTAATACTGCATGACAGCATCCCATCAATCTCAATTAAGGATCACAAGTTGCTTGCTAATTACATCTATTAGGAACAATTTTGACTCAACCAAACAATCAAAGTCACTGGTATTTTCTGCATGCACAGGAGGAATGACAACTGTGTAAAGTCTGTGGTAATATTGAAATACCCTCCTCTTCATGATTTCTTGAATCTGTCACTAATACTTTGACCATGGAGCTGACCTATCTTTAAAGCTAGATTGCTTCTGCCAACTCGGCTTTTAAAAGTCTGTTTGGAATGTGATTTCAGTTATATTTTCCTCTCTATTTTATTTATTCATTTAAAACATTTATTAGCCGCCTTTCTTCCTTGTGCAACTCAAGGTGGTTAACAAACATAGCTAAAACACCTGAAGCAAAATACAACAAAAACCCAAACCAAAATTTTAACATCACTATGCAGTCCTGATAACACCATCTTCCACTTCCTCCTAAAGATCAAAAGTGTGGGGGCCAGGTGCCCGCCTCTGGGGATGTTGTTCTATAATCATGAGGCTACCACTGAAAAGTCCCTGAGCCGGCTTGCTTACAAACATGAAAAATAAATAAAATAGTGTATACACTAAATGAACTTGATTGATGGGACAGTCAGGAGAACCTGATCAAGACATGGCATGAAAGGAGACAAATCTCCAGACTACAGAGATCAGTTCTCCTGAAAGAAATGGCAGCTTCAGAGGGTGAACTCTATGGTATACCATAGTGTTGAGGAAAAATGGAACTCCTGGAGTGACATCACATCCCTGCTGAACTTCCTCCCTTCCCCAAACTCCACCCTCCCCCAGAACCCACCCCCAAATATCCAGGAATTTCCCAACCCAGAGTTGGCAACCCTATAGCCCAGCCACCTCACTGAAAACCTAGATAGCTGACCCACACACACACACACAAGGAGCCATCTATATCCACAAGACCTGATAAAGTTCCACCCTCGGAGTTGGCTTCTCAGTCTGAGCAGTTTGAGTGTTAGAGAATAATGTCAGGCTCACACTAAGCACCTGCTCCTTTCCCCTGCAGTGCTGACTCTAGAACTCAACCTCCAACCTGCTCCAGATCACCCTGGAGATTTGTCTCCTTCTGGCATTCAGACCTTGAATTGCCACGGACAGAAGTCTTGCCTGCCCTGGACGTGGCCACTCAACTCTGGTTCCATCAAACGGACAGCTAGCTGCTGTCAGACCATGAAAGTGGACTATTTGGGGTGCTGATCCCTGCCATATTTTGACAGTTTCTTTCCCAAGAGGCTTGTCTTGTTTTCACGTTGAACTTGTCAGGACAGTAGACATATACGTGCCAACTGTAATTATGATGGGGAACATGAGCGTGGGGGGAATCAAACGTGTTAAGTAGGATCACTGGAAAGAAAGCCAGTGTAGTATAGGGGTTAGATTGTTGGACTAGCTCAGATTCCCACTAAGCCATGAAGCTCAGTGGGTGACTTTGGATCAGTCACACTTGTTCAGCCTAATCTACTTTACAGGGTTGTTGTGAGGGGAAAAGAAGAAGGAAGAACGATCATTGCTGCCGTGAGTAATTTAGAGGAAGACTGGGACAAAGAAAAAGGGACAGGTAGGGGGGAAAGCCAGTGGAGGAACTGAAAACTGAATCCATCCCACTTGTATATTGTGAGCAAAATTCCACATGCAACTTCTAAGCTATCTCTATAACCACTGTTATTTCCCTGTTACGGTAACAGGATCGCAATGTCAAAGAGTGATCTGAACAACTTGCATGCCTCTCTCAAAACAATGATTACTTCTGGTAAATTTGGAGGAGGAGGAGGAGGAGAAGGAGAAGAGGAGGAGGAGTTGGTTTTTATATGCAGACTTTCTCTACCACTTAAGAATCAAACCAGCTTACAATCACCTTCCCTACTCCCCACAACAGACACCCTGTGAGGGAGGTGGGGCTGAGAGAGCTCTAAGAGAGTTGTTGCTAGCCCAAGGCCACCCAGCTGGCTTCATGTGCAGGAGTGGGGAAACAAATCCGGTTCACCAGATCTGAGTCCACCACTCCAAACCACCATTCTTAACAACTACACCATGCTGGTTTAAGTCATTGTGTGCGCCCCCACAGCTGGTTTGCCTCTGCCACCCTTCATTATGGTACCCTCCCTGGAGAGGCTCCCATGGCCTTAGAATCAGGTTTTTGCTACACCCAGCCCTCTTCCCTAAGAGAGAGCGAGAGCTCAGCCTTCACACCAGGCTCAGTGTCTTTTAATTTCTCCTAAGCATGATTTGGGAGCCCTCCTTTTATTCTCTTCCCCACCCCCGCCGCTGCCTGTACTCCGCCTGGACCAATCCCTCCCCATTCCTCCCTGTGTTGGAGTGAGCGACTCAACGTGCCTGGACTTTGGGAGGGGCTACAACACTCTAAATGTGTATAAGTGTTATCTCCTTGAATGAGATGTCCCTCTTCATCTTAACCTGGGAGCTGCCCTCTGGCCTCTCCTTTCTCTCTGTGTGCTTTGTTCTTCCCCATTCTCCACATGGCTCTGCGTGGACTCACACATCTCTACAGGTCTCTCCTGTAGAAACAATGCCCTCATACTTCCACATACATGATGCCGGATTTAGCTGGCTGCAAGGGGTAGGGAAAGTACTCTTCAAATTAGGCTTCTCGCCCTCCTTTTGACTGCCACTTGAGTGTGAACTCAATCTACTTGAACAAATGTAAGTTTTACTTTTTGCAATATACTTCTTGGGAGATTTATGTATGGCACTCAATGTCACGTTTCCATGGCTGGGCAAACTCTGCTATATTAATCAAATATTCCAATACCCTGAGGCTTAATTTGTAGGGTTGCCAACCTCTGGGTACTAGTAAACAAACTGCAGCCACTATGGCTAAATCCTTAATCACTTATTATAAGTGTTGTGCAAAACTAAACCTGGCTTCACATAAATTCAAATTAAATGTATTCAACCGTTTTATCAAAAAGCATTATTCCAGAATTACATTACAAGGCATGCATCCAGACATATATAAACTGAAGGACACTCCGTGAAAGTTACAACATGTCGATTTCGCCATCCAGCATAAGGGTCTCTACAGTATGTCAATTTCACCATCCAACATAAGAGTCTCACCTGCAGAAAATGCCCGCTTTGGCAATTGGACTCTATGGCATTGAAGTCCCTCCCCTCCTCAAACCCCGCCCTCCTCAGACTTTGCCCCGAAAACCTCCCGCCAGTGACAAAGAGGGGTCTTGCAGCCTCAGCCGGGGCACATCCCTTCTCCTTTCCTCTTGTGGCGGTGCCTCTCTTTAGGTTTTAGCTGGGAGAGGTGGCCAGCTGCCAGAGATTCCCTGTTGAGGTGTGAGGAGGTGGCCAGCTTGGCCAATAATGTCATCAGCAGGCGACTAGCAGTTGTTGCAGGAATTGGCTGCTGTGAGGGCCAGCTCCTGGGCTTCCCAATCGGTGTGCGACACAGAAGCATGGTGGAGCCTCGGCGCATCTCCGTCCCTAGCTCCCGCTGCGTAGGCTTTCCCCCCCAGCGCACCACGTAAGTGTGGTGGGTCCGGGGCTGCTGCTGAGGTGGAGACTGAGTGAAGGGCCACAGCTGGACAGTGTGCAAAGCTAAAAAGATCAATCTAAACAATCACAAACAACAAAAAGCCGTTTTTTTGTTGTTTTTTTGCAAAGGAAAAAAGTAACAAAACAATAAAAGCTCAAGACCACAACAGGATGAAAAAAGCAAGATTTATGCAACTATCCAATTACAAACACTGTAAAATTACTTGGGAGAGGATGACCAATAATGTATAGCAGGAAATTAAACATTAAAAGCGTGGAAAAATTGAAATGTTTTAAACTGGAAACTGAACAATGAGGACCCCAAGCATACACCTTCAGTGGGGAGGGGGGGGAGAACTCCACAGATGAGCTGCAACCATGGAGAAAGCTCTGTCCCTACATAATCAACCGGTCATGTCTACCTGTTCCACTTCGAAAAGTGGTAAGACGTCTAACAAAACCTATATAATATATAAGCAGGCTCGCATGTGGGCCTTAAGATACCCAGGGCCCAGCCCCTTTAGAGCTTTAAAAGTAATCACCATCGCCACCTTCTGGAAACAGCTGGAACAGAACCACAGGAGCATGGGATCCCTGATTCCCATCTCAGCCAGCCAATCAGAAGAAAAGCATGGTTGATGGTGGTGCTGAAAGTTGCAGAGAAATCCAAGAGAATTAACAGGATTGTTCTTCTCTTGTTTCTCTCCTGGCAAATTGTATCCATCAGTGCCAACAAATCAGGATAAAACAAGCCTATGTAATATCTTTAATCAAAAAGGAAGAACCAGGATAGCTACCAGCATTTATTCTTTCCTTCCTTAGAATCATAAAATCATAGAGTTGGAAGGGACCACCAGGGTCATCTAGTCCAACCCCCTGCCCAATGCAGGAAATTCACAACTACCTCCCCCCAGCATCCCCAGTGACCCCAACCCTCCCACCACCATGCAGGATCCCACAATATAGAATTCCTTCCTTCCTTCCTTCTTTGGATAAGGTGCAGCAGTGTTAACTGATATTGGGCTCTGAACCAATATAGATCTATATGTACTTCTTATTTAACGCAACTGTCTTTCAAGCCATTCATCGCCATCTGCTGCATTATGTACTAAGTCACGTGTTTTAAAATTACTTCAGTGTGGGTCAGAAATAATTTGAATAACCTAAGGTAAGATTTTAGGAGGTTGGCAACCCTACCTCCTAACTTAACTAACAGGGTTGTTGTGGGGATACCTAACAGGTAGGGTTGCCAACCTCCAGGTACTAGGGGAAAAAAACACCTCTGTACTTATACCCTAGGGTTTGGAAATTAGTACAGGAACTAAAATGTATAACAATGTGCAAACATGTATTAAGTGCTACAATAATTACAACTATATACAAACACAATATGTCCTATTCTAATACATACAAAACAATGTCCTATATAATATATCTTATATGTGAGTCCTTTAGACTTCGACTGTGGAGTTCCACCTAGGTCCAAGCTGGTGTTACCGGGGAGAAACCTAAGAGGGTCCATCAAACGAAGCAGAAGGGGATACGGACGTTTCGAATTCTTCTACAGTCCCACTTCCAATCCTTAATCCAATTCTGTAGTTCTCATACTTGTGCCCTTTATTCAGTATAAAGATTCTAACATCAGGACAATTGACTGATTCCCCTTAGGGGTACAACTTATAACAAAAGTATTTTTTACAGCATATTGCAGCAGAATAGTTGACTGGTTCCCATCAGGGATACAAAGTGTAGCCACCGGTGGCGAAGAAGGACCTGGCAACCCTAGCTCTCCATCCACCCTCCCACCCATCCACGGTATCTGGGTCTGCTGCTGCAAGCAGCAGCCCAAAAGGCCCCCAGCCCAATGGCCAGCCATGAGGAGTCTGATATTTTCCTTGGGGGGCGGGGGCAAGCCCAGCCCCAGTCCGACCCTCTTTCTCCTTCCCTTGCCACCTCACTGCCAAGCTAGAGGATGAGGAGAGCAGGAGGAGGCTTCCTGCCCTGGTGTGGGCGAGGGAGGAGGGCGGATGCTATCATCCCTCACCTCATTGCCATGGTGCAAGGGATTAAGTAGTGGAGGCACAAAAGCATGGAGTTGCTGGTGATTCCTAGAGCCACCCTATGTCACTTCTGGGTTTTCCCCTGAAGTGACGTAGCGGCACAGATGACACTGGTCACTGGTGAGTTAAAAAAAGAAGAAGAAGCTGCCCGAAGTAGACTCTCACCATAGCAGATCCATTTTAAGGAAGGATCCATTTTTAGGAAGAAAGGACAGGATAGAAATCTTTTAATATCAAGCAACAAACCCGAGGAGGAGGGAGACCGAGGAAGAGGAGAGGGGAGGTTGTCACTGAATTCAATGGGAATGGAAATGAAAGTAATAACAAAAACAGACACTTGTAACAAAAATAATGAGAATAAAGGTGTTTTTTTTTTAAAATGAAAACAACAAACATGAAAACAGAGGTGTTTTGCACACCCTTAGCTATGAATCTGGCTGCTTATGCTTTACTGCAGCCAAGGAAAATGAGGCGCTGATACATTTCGGTCCTGAAGCCATCCTTCTCCCCCTCCCCGCCCAGGCTCCCTTTCCACCCTTTGTGCCTGTGATTCCTTACTATTAACAACTCTGCCATCTTCCCCTGCCTTTCCTTTTACCGCAGCCGCCAGTCCCAGGCAATTAGTTTCTACAATCCCACCAGAGGGCTTACAGATATCAGCACTCTCAAAGGCGCCGCCAATGTTTTTCAAAGCAGCCGTCGTGACAGGGAAGGGGGGAGAAAAATACGGAAATGAAATTTCTGGCCTTCTTGCCTGACAAGTAGAATTATAAAACAAACCTCTATTTTCCCAGCCTTGTTGCTTGTTTCATCTCTCTTTCTATGAGTGTATGTCAAAGACAACCAACGAGGGCCCTGTTAATTGGCGCAGGCTCTGGTGGGCACTATACATTTCCTCACCTCATTAGTGTCGGGGAAAGACGTTTTGTGGGCTCTCATTGCTGCTTTATTGATTGACTTCATTTATACCCTGCCTTTCTCTCCCTCGGGGATCCAAAGTGCCTTGCAGCATTCTCCTCTCCTCCATTTTATCCTCACAGCAACCTGTTAGTCGGGTTGCCAGGTTAGGAAATACCTGGAGATTTTTGGGGCGGCCCCTGAAGAGGGCGGGATTTGGGGAGGGGACTTCAATGCCATAGAGTCCGATTGCCAAAGCGGCCATTTTCTCCAGGTGAACTGATCTCTATCGGCTGGAGGTTGGTCGTCATAGCAGATCTCCAGCTACTACCTGGAGGCTGGAAACCCTATGGAGAGCTCAGGTCTGGTGGGTGCCCCGCCACTTTGGGTGCCTTAGGCAGTCGCCTAGAGCCACCTACTGGATGGGCCAGCCCTGCTCCTTAAACAGTGTCAAGATCCAGAAAGCTGAAGAATAATTTGTGTGTGTCAAGTGCCGTCAAGTTGCAACCAAATTATGGCAACCTCAGCAAGGGGCTTTTAAGTCAAGTGAGAAGCAGAGGTAGTTTGCCATTGCTCTGCAGAGTCTTTCTTGGTGGTCTCCTTTCCAAGTACCAACCCTGCTCCGCTTCTGAGATCTGATGAGATGGGGCTATACCATGTCACCTTCCCTCTGAAGAATAAATTGCAATCCTTTATTTTCCGCCCTTTTTTTCCCCTCAAATGGAGCTTTTTGGCTCATCCCCTCCCCATTCATTTGAAACAAATGCACATGCCTGCTCACTGCATCCATTTTGAAGTTCTTAAGATGCGGAGAGATTCTCTATGTTATAGACTTGCTACGTTGTATACCGGAGTGCACAGTCCCCTTGATGTGCCTGATACACGGTGAAGATTTTTCCATGTTACTCCCATTGATGTTATGGACGTAGAGACATTTGCATGAGAGCCAGTGAGGTGAAGTGGTTTAAAGTGGAGGACTCTAATCTGGAGGACTGGGTTGGTTTCCCCGCTCCTACACATGAAGCCAGCTGGGTGATCCTGAGCTAGTCACAGTTCTCTCTGGACTACCTCAGCTCCACCTACCTCACAGGGTGTCTGTTGTGGGGAGAGGAAGGGAAGGAGATTGTAAGCGAGTTTGATTCTCCTTAAAAGGTAGAGAAAGCTGGCATATAAAAACCAACTCTTCTTCTTCTTGCAGTGGCAATGGAGTGTCCAATAGCAATATCCATACACATTCCTTACCTCAGATCCCTCCAGCTGCTATTTCCCCCTGTACCTCTGAAGGGCTTTTATAAAAACCAGCACTTGCTAGATAGATATACTGTAATAATGTTATAACGATCTATCGCCATGATCTACTAGCTCCTATTAATTCTCAGCTTTCATTTTTTTCATTAAAAAGTCTCTATCCTTATTATTGTGGTGACATCTGCAAAGAAAAGGGACAGACGCTTACTCTTTTTTCAATGAAAGGAGCTAACTGAACATGGCAACAGTTAGCTAAATGATATTGTGTTGTAGCCATCCAGCGATTGCCGATAAAAAAACTGACTTATTAAGGGAAACCTTTGGGTCCCCCACCAATAAACATGCAGCCCACAATGGTGTAAACAGCACCCCTAAGGATGTTTCAGATTGGGGAAATGACATGGAGTGAAAGGCTAACATAAGAACATAAAATAAGAAAGGCCATGCTGGATCAGACCAAGGTCCATCAAGCCCAGTAGTCTGTTCACACAGTAGGGTTGCCAGGTGCCCTCTGGTGGTGGGCATACCCCCGGTAATGTGCCCTTCTGCCCACTGACCAGCTGAGGGCCGGCGGGCAATTGTGCACGCACGCGCCGACACAGCACTTCTGGTTTACAGCCGGAAGTGCCGCCTTGCAAGGAGCTTACTTACTCTTAGTTTGAGTGGTAAAGGGTTGCTGCGGCAACACGCAACACGTGCACACACAAATTCTGCGCAGAAACCTCACGCTGAAGGTGAGTAGGGACCTGCCAACCCTATCACACCGTGACCAACCAGGTGCCTCTAGGAAGCCCACAAACAAGACAACTGCAGCAGCATTGTCCTGCCTGTGTTCCACAGCACCTAATATAATGGGCATGCTCCTCTGATCCTGGAGAGGATAGGTATACATCATGAATAGTATCCATTTTGACTAATAGCCACGAACATGTCCACTCCCCTCTTAAAGCCTTCCAAGTTGGCAGCCATCACCACATCCTGGGGCAGGGAGTTCCACAATTTAACTATGCATTGTGTGAAGGTTTAAGTCCTTTCTCCCTGTGCCCCATGGTCCTGATTCAAATCAGGCTGCTACACATTTGGGAATTGAGTTCTGAGCAAGGAACTGGCAGGCCTTGGGGTGGAGCAAGGGAGTGTTGGATTGTGAGGGCTTTGTTATGCCCAAATCCCTGTTAAATTAGCAGAGTGCACAAAGACTGCTGTGCGCAGAGAAGCCCATCCAAACCTCTGTGTGTGCCAGGAACAAAATTGCTAGGAGCCTTTTGTCTATTTAACTAATTGTTAGCATACGGGCTTGCCTAAAACTCCTGGACTGGACCTGGCAACCCGCTATGCAGGCACATGACTACTTCCCAGCCACGCGCCCGCTCCAAATGCTACTGGGCGGTCGCTGCGTGGTCCGTTTGAAACTGACACGGCCGCTCTTGCGAGCTCCGTGCAGCCAGCAGCTAGGAAACAGAAGCAAGGGCCATCTCCAGTGAGCCAGAGAGACTCCATGTTCCTGTGCAACTACTGACCAGACCTCAGCCATGTCATGAGAAGCAGGCTGTCACATAGTCATTGCCAACCCCCCCCCTTGCATCATCCACCGCTTAATGGGCCATCAGCAGCAATCCAGCTATCGTGATGAGTCATCCCTCCAACCCAGCCGCAGCGACCCCAGGACGTTTGCACAGATCGCTCCCATTGTTCCTGAATGCTAATCTCGTCAGCAGAGAAGTTCTAGTTGCAAAAGCCATCGGAATCAGAATAGATTTCCAAATTCTCACTACTCCATCCCAAGCCACAGATTAAGTCTGTTGTCACCTTTTTACCACCTGGGAACCTAGGAGGGGTGAAACCCTTCTCCCTTCCCCCAGAAAAACAGTATAACTGGGGTGCTCCCAGCCCATTCGCTCTCTCTCTCCCTTGGGCCCTCCCCTCCATACTGCCTGGCACTCTGCCAGAGTGGGTGTTCATGCTTGGACACCTAGCCCCCCCCCCCGTCCCCTTTTTATCCCCCAAAGCTGCATGGAATTCAGGACGGACAAACTACTCTGAAAGAGAGGTGCAGTATATTTCCTCCTCTGCCTGCCACATGGCAAAAGTCTCTTTATTCCTCTCTTTATTTCCTAGATTCTCTGTATGTGTGTATGCATAATTGAATGCTTGAATATATAAACACTATTTAATTTGGAATCCTTTGTGTCTGTCTTTATTCAAGGTCTCATTAAACGGATTCTGGTAGAGTTGAGTGCGAACCCGCTATATAAATACATAGTTACCGATAGCTCAGCTAATTTCCCCATATAAAGGAGCAATTCGGGTAACATAATATACTTCATTTATTGTAGGAAATCCATTTCTGGATAGGATAGAGTAAAGTATAGTTGCCTATCTATTCTAACTAACTAGGATGGAGGGAGATCCAGGACATATGTCCTTCCCTCATGGTGGCAAAATGGAGAAGAGTGCCAGTGTGTGTGAGGAGGTGGGGAAGAAACAGGAAGGAAGGAAGTTTCCCTAAGAGTAGCAATCTACATATCAAAGGGATAGGTCAGAGCAGTAGAGAAAAGGATACCCCAGTGTCTCGTCCCCTCTATCTCTCTGACTCACTAGTCTTGTCCCCCTCTGGAGTCTGAGGTTAAAAGACAGCGCAAAGTCCTTCACTTACTAACACTGGTGAATGGTTGCCTCTGCATTTTTTCTCCAGTTTGAGCATGGATCCTCCAGAGTTTTTCTGAGGATGGAAGGATTTCCACTTACAGAATGTGATTTTTATTTTGCCTCCTGTCTCATACAGCAGCCCCCAGTTCTCTCTGCCCCTCAATACTGCTCTTGGGCTTTCCCTGAACCCCAGGAAATGCTCCATTGTGTCGAAGCCATTTGGTGCTCTTACATCAGGACACCAGGAATGTTGCCTCATGGTAGAAATAGAAATGATGCCACCTCTCACCAGTGCAATGGTGTAATAGAGCAGAACTTTAAAAAAAGAAAAAGAAAACTGAAGCAAGCAGTTTGGCAGTTTCCGACCTGAACTATGCTTTCTAACATGTACTGAAACACACATTATCCTAAGAACACGGAGAAATAGGAGAGCAAAGACCATCCATATGCCATGTAAATTGCACTTCTATTCTGCACAAAAGCGAAAGGTTGCAACCTATCAGCTCCTGGGAAAAACAGAACCACAACAAGAAAGGAGGAGGAAGAAGAAGAAGAAGAGCTGGTTTTTATTTGCTGACTTTCTCTACCACTTAAGGAAGGCTTACAATCACCTTACCTTCCCCTCCCCACAACAGACACCCTGTGAGGGGTAGGTGAGGCTGAGTGTGACTAGCCCAAGGTC
Source organism: Euleptes europaea (assembly GCF_029931775.1). Taxonomy (NCBI): domain Eukaryota; kingdom Metazoa; phylum Chordata; class Lepidosauria; order Squamata; family Sphaerodactylidae; genus Euleptes; species Euleptes europaea. The sequence continues at coordinate 108,704,477 of NC_079313.1, forward strand.
ACCCAGCTGGAGTGAGGAAACAAATCCAGTTCACCAGATTAGCCTCCACCGCTCATGTGGAGAAGTGGGGAATCAAACCTGGTTCTCCAGATCAGAGTTAGCCGCTCCAAACCACCACTCTTAACCACTACACCACACTGGCTCTCTGGAAGGGCAGAAGGGTGGACTGAAGATGACATTGTCGGGAGCCACCATTAAAATTATGTGATGTCATCTAGCCAGTAAAATCTGATTGGCTGTGTTGTACTATCACAACGGTCCCTGATTGATTGGGAATGGGATCGTTTCAGGGAGAAGAAGCATTGTAAAATATGGCACAAATGCAGAAACATATTAGGATGGAAACAGGCCTGAAAAATATGAAGCAACAAGGGAAGGTGGCTGATCACCCCCACAAAAAGCCATGTCACCCACCAAAAAAATTCCAGGGGGAAATTGAGCACAGCCTTGATTTAGTGTAATCTATTCTGCCTCTTAGTAATGAATGTTTATGCAGTTACTATGGCCAGGTATGCAACACAAAGGTCCATATTTAGAAAAACAAGGTAACTAGAACTGGTAAGATGACTTCCCAGAGGCAAGAACTTTTTATAAAGCTTTCAGTTGTTTGGAAGTTCTGGCTTCATGCTCAGTTACCATATGGTAGACCCTTAAACAGCAGAAAAAGAGATTTGGTGATATGTTGTTTTCACTGGAACTGGCATGCTTCTGCCCTCCTCAGGAGGAGGAAGACAGCCATGCCAGCATCTGTCCCTGTTGAAACTGCAGTAGTACTACTCATAGAAATTCCTACTGACAGGGGAATGTGGTAGTCGCTTTTGGCAGCTCAGTAGATTTTTGCTCCATGAGGCCCCATAGCATCTCTAATTTGGCTTGGAAGCTATCTTATACTGAGTCAGACCATTGGTTACAAGCCACTGTGGGTCTCCATTGGGAAGAAAAACCAGGTGTAACTGTCTAAATAAATTTTAAAACGTTCCTCTGAAACCAAGGGAAGTTCAGCCTGAGTACATACATCTAATATCTAGGCACTGGGGAATGCAATGTTCATCATCTGAACAAATAAAAAATGAAAACCAGAAATTCCCAGGGCACTTTTGATATTCATTCCTGATTGCCATCACATGTATGGTTGGATGAACCTCAGCTCAGTGCCTTACCTACATGTACACCACAATCCGTGAAATCATTAAAATACTAAGATCATAGAGTTGGAAGGGGCATGCAAGCCATCTAGTCCAAACCGCTGCTCAATGAAGGATCAGCCTAGAAGCATCCCTGACAAGTATTTGTTCAGCTGCTGCTTAAAGACTGCCAGTGAGGGGGAGCTTACCACCGCCCTAGGCAGCCAATTCCACTGCTGAACTACACTTACTGTAAAACTTTTTCCTAATATCCAGCCAATACCTTTCTGCCTGTAATTTAAACCCATTATTGTGAGTCCTATCCTCTGCTGCCAACAGGTACGGCTCCATGCCCTCCTCTAACACCCTTTCATATATTTAGAGAAAGCAATTATCCCCCTCCTCAAACTCCTCTTCTCCAGACAGAACATTCCCAGGTCCCTCAGCCTTTCCTCATAGGGCTTGGTGTCCAGGCCCCTGATCATCCTCATCGCTCTCCTCTGCACCCACTCGATTCTGTCCACATCCTTTTTGAAAGGAGGCTCCCGGAACTTCACACAGTAGTCCAGGTGTGGCCTGACCAATGCTGTATACAGCAGGATGGTGACATCTTGTGATTTGGATGTTATGCCTCTGTTGATACACCCCACAACCGCATTAGCCCTTTTGCCGCTGCATCACACTGCTCATATTTAGCTTACATTCTACCTGTATCTCAAGATCTTGTTCACAAACACTGTTACCCAGAAGTGTATTCCCCATCCAGTGTGCGTGCTTCTCATTTTTGTTACCCAGATATCTTTATCTTTCCGATAAAAATGTAGGAACATATATTTGGGGCATATTGTGTATGTAAGGCAATTCTTCCTTTGGAGCAGCTCTGGCTTTAAAGAGTAACTTTGTGGCTTATGAAGACAAATGGCCTTTTTGGCTTTGGCAGGCTGGTAACCATGCTGGGAGCACACAAGAGATCCCATGACTATTTCTGTGGATTGGAAAAAGAGCTTTTGGGAAGCATAGGGGAAGATTTGCAGGCCTTATCACTTCAGCAAGCTTCAGCTGCCGTGATCATTCAATTGTTTCAAGCAACATCCATTAATCTAAGAGTTCCGTTGAGTCCCTGTTGTTCGGGAAAATCGCAGTACTACTAAATGGAAGTCTGTTCTGCAGCATCTGTCTCTAGCACACTTGTGCTGTCTGCAGCCATCTTGTCACCTGAACGATGATTTTCCACTCATCTGCTTTAATCTCCCCAATGGGGGGAGGTGGATTTGAGAGAATGAGAATCACACGGTCTGTTCTGCTTGAAGGTAGGGCCAACTTAGTGACTGCCTCCCGAAGGATTGTGGAAGGATATAAAGGAGTTAAGAGGAAGCTAACAACCAATATCGCTAAGTAACTTGTACACACACAACTCCCCCTGAGGTCAGCCATCAGATGCTTCTGGAAAATATGAAATATGAAGCCACTGTATGCCATCAGAGAATCTACATGGGTAGGGTCTGTGGCAGAAGTCACCTAATCCTGATGGTTTTGGGAACTGAACCTGTACTATGCAAGTCATGTTCTCTCCATCATTGTCTACCATGAATCAAATCCAACTTGCGGATCCAGGCCAATATGGGGTCCAAAGCCCGTCTGCCCTACCCAAAGTTGGGACCCTCCACCCCTGGGAGCCCCTCCCTACTTCTAAAACATCCCCGGAGGTAACAGATATGACGCAACAACTATTTGGAATAGAACAGGCCACAACATTTATTGATTACAGTATTAATCACAGCATTAGGCATTGGCAAGCATGGAGGCAGAATCCTGACATCAGGTAACCCGTTGCCAGCTGATGTATCCCGTGCCCAGCCCATGCTGGGCACAGCCTGAGAAGGCAGATCCCGGACCCACTTGGACGGCAGCCACTGTGTGGTCCGCTGCCACTAGGGAGGAGGCAGGCCGCCCTGACTGCTCCACCGAGCAAGTCAGCCCACTGACCTCCCCTCCCAAAACCCCTTATTGGGGTCCCCAGCCTGGGAAAAGGGGGCTCGCAGGCCGGCTTTTCCCCAAACAGGATTCTGGCCCCATGCCAAAAACCGCCAGCCCCGACAGTTGTGACAGATAAACCACAGCAAAACAACCCTTCACCATCAAAGCAAACAATGAACAAATCACTAACATTCAGTGTTCGTCTAGCAGAACAGCAACCACCTAACCCAAACTGCAACCCAGGTATTACAATACAGGAAAAACATCAACAACCTAGCATGAAAAAAGGGGGAGGGCGGGTGGGACAAAGTCAGCAGGGAACAGGGGCCAACCACGAGCTGTGCCTCCCTATAAATACCTGGCCGGCGGACCAGACTGGAAACTCTGTCCGTTAGTGCCGGCCAGGGAGAAGCACGAGGGTCCGGGGCCAGGATTGGCCCATTCAAAAGGGGGAGGGGCGGGCGCGCGTAATGGCGTGTGCCGGCGGAGCGACGGGTCTCCTCCCTCCTATCCCCCAACCGCGGAGGACAGAGAGCAGCACCACGCCCCCCCCCACGCTGCCGGCCGCCTGACCGCCAGCACAGGGGCGCTCCCCCTCTCACCGCCGGGAGCTGGGAAGGGAGCGTGGGCGTGACTTCGTCCGCCCACTCGCCCCCCCCCCCAGCTAGATGGTCAGCCGGGCCTCGCACCCGGCGCGGCTCCGCAAACCCCGGATCCCGGTGAGTAGGGATCCTCTGCTTGCGGATCCAGGCCAATATGGGGTCCGAAGCCCGTCTGCCCTACCCAAAGTTGGGACCCTCCACCCCTGGGAGCCCCTCCCTACTTCTAAAACATCCCCGGAGGTAACAGATATGACGCAACAACTATTTGGAATAGAACAGGCCACAACATTTATTGATTACAGTATTAATCACAGCATTAGGCATTGGCAAGCATGGAGGCAGAATCCTGACATCAGGTAACCCGTTGCCAGCTGATGTATCCCGTGCCCAGCCCATGCTGGGCACAGCCTGAGAAGGCAGATCCCGGACCCACTTGGACGGCAGCCACTGTGTGGTCCGCTGCCACTAGGGAGGAGGCAGGCCGCCCTGACTGCTCCACCGAGCAAGTCAGCCCACTGACCTCCCCTCCCAAAACCCCTTATTGGGGTCCCCAGCCTGGGAAAAGGGGGCTCGCAGGCCGGCTTTTCCCCAAACAGGATTCTGGCCCCATGCCAAAAACCGCCACAAGAGGAGGCCGGGAGGGGAGCCCCCCTTCCGGCCAACTCCCGCCAAAGCCTAACGCTGTAACCAAACCCGAAGTCCGTGTCGAATGTCCTGCAACCAAACGTCCATACCCCAGGAGGACAAATGCACGCCATCCCGTCGATACAGTGCTTCCAGGCGAGCCGACAGCTCGGGATGATGGACCACCTCGCCGCCCAAGGCCTTCACCGCCCTGCCGATAGCTAGCGTCGCCTTGCGCCTTGCCCGGTCAACCTTCTCGGGGCGCCCAGCCCCCTTCCAGGATCTCCGTTCCAGCATGTCAGACCACAGCACACTCACGCCCGGCCACCATGTAGCCAAAGTGCCCAAATCCCGTATCGCCTCCTCCCTCAAGGCATTGCCCTTGACCTTGCCCAGATTGTTGCCGCCCAGTTGTATGACCAGGATATCCGGCACTCCATGCTGTTGCACTTTGCGCCGCACATAGGGCAAGAGATCCGCCCAACGCATTCCTCGCACACCGAACCAATATGCTTCCATCGAGTCGTCCAGGCCCAAGTGTCTTCCCCAACCGGAGCCTGCTGCGTAGAGTCCCGCCCAGTGTACAATGCTGTGCCCGCACAGCCACACACGCTGTCGCCTCCCAGCTGTAACTCAAACACAACATTAAAGAGGGCCTAACTGCGGCCTGACATAAGTCCTGTATGCCGCCGACCGCCACCTCCCAATTGCCTTGATGTCCCGTTCAGCCATCCCCCACGCTGCTGCAGTGGTAGCGGCCCCTATCCGGAATGAATGCGACCCGAAGTCGCCAGCCGGCAACCCGAGCTCCCCAAGGCCCAGACGCAAGACACTTATAAATTGATAACGAGTTAAAGGGGAACCGTCAGCATGTCTCAAGAACGGACCATCCCCCCCCGGTCGCACCGCCAAAAACGATGATGCAGCCCTAACCGGGCAGGGGTCGCGCGACGAGGCCGCCCTCAATTTGATGACATGACCCTTACCACTTTGATCCGTCTTCGAGCGGGCGATGGTGATGTGAAGCCCTTGCTCACTCAAAACCACATCCTGAAACCTTATGGCTCGGCCGGACCTGTCTGAGGCCGAGCTAGCAACCAGCTCTCCCACCCTGAAAGCCCCATAGAATGCGAAAGTGAAGGCTACCTGAAAGAGAGCCACCTCAAAGGCGGAGAAGCATACTCTCCGCAACACCTTGAGTAAGCTCGACAGTATCCCAAGGGTGATGGGCCTCCTGTGGTCTGGAGGCCGCTGACCCAAGCACTTCCAGCCCTCAATGGCCCTGCGAGCTCGGAATGAATCGCATGGGTCAGCAAACCCCCAGGCTCTGCTAAAGAAAGTGATGGCAGCCATATGGCTTAGCATGGTCTTGGGGGCCAGCCCGTGGGGCCGCATGTCTGCCAAGTAACTCAGAATTTCCCCCTCGGAAGTAGGCCAAGACCCGGTGCCCCCATTACCCCTGGAAAACGCCAGGAAGGCGGAAGCAGATGACGAATATGACTTGAACGTGGACGGAGCAACAGAGCTGCAAATCCCCAGCATTATGTCTCTGTGCCCAGAGACCAAAGCTCCTCCGGGAACGGATCCGGTTGCAAGTTCGCCCCAGGCGCCAGAGCGCGGAACCTCTCCTCCTGGAAGCGAGATAATGCATCTGCCAGGTTGTTTTCCACCCCGGCCACGTGCTTAGCTGAAAAAGTAATGTTAGCTGACAGGCATGTTAGCACAAAGCTGCGCACTAGACGCATAACCCTCTCGGATTTAGATGACTGCTTGTTAATCACCCGTACCACAGCCTCATTGTCACACCAAAACCTGATTTTCTTGTCTTGGAACTGCTCCTTCCAGGCATTAACCGCCACCAAAATGGGAAAAAATTCCAAAAAGGTAAGATCCCGTGTGACCCCCGCATCGACCCACCCCTGTGGCCAGCGCTGAGCACACCAGCGACCATTGAAATACACGCCAAACCCCACACCCCCTGCTGCGTCCGAGTGAACCTGCAACGCCCCCCCCAGATCCAACGCTGATTGCCATAAGGACACCCCATTAAAGTGTACGAGGAAAGCTTCCCATATGCGAAGGTCCGCCTTCATGCCCTTGGTAATCCTAATATGATGATGGGGGCGGGAAGCCGCTGCCGTGGCCAATCTGGCCACAAAAGCCCTCCCCGGGGACACCACTCGACACGCGAAATTAAGGTGCCCAACCAAGGACTGCAGCTGTTGAAGCGAACATTTTTTCCGCGCCAGAAACAGAGAAATGAGGGCCCGCATGGCTAACAATTTAACCTCGGGGAGGCGAGACGTCCCCGCAACCGTGTCAAGTTCAATTCCCAAGTAAACCAGCCTAGTGGAAGGGCCCTCGGTTTTTTCCTGGGCCAGGGGAACTCCCAGCTCCTGGGACAGACCCGTAAATGCCTGCAGCAAGTTAGAGCATTCAAGGGTACCGGCCCTGCCTAGGAACAGAAAGTCGTCAAGGTAGTGTGTCGCCATCTGAGACCCAGCCCGCATAGTCACCGCCCATTCCAGAAATGTGCTAAAGGTTTCAAACGCGGCGCAAGCCACGGAGCACCCCATAGGCATAGATTTATCAAAATACCATGAACCCTGGAAGCGGAACCCCAGCAGGCAATAATCATCAGGATGCACCGGCAGCAGCCTGAAGGCCGACTGAATATCACATTTGGCCAGCAACGCACCCGGACCACAGGCCCGCGCCAGACTGACGGCATGATCAAAGGACGCATACCGCACAGAGCAGAGCTCATGTGGGATGGCCTCATTGACCGACGCCCCTTTAGGATAAGACAGATGATGAATTAGGCGGAACTCACCCGGCGTCTTCTTTGGAACAACACCCAAAGGGGAAACTCTAAGGTTGTGAAAAGGAGGGGACCCAAAAGGGCCAGCCACTCTGCCCGCTAAACACTCTTTCTCAATTTTGGCAGCCACGACATCCGTGAGCTCCCTGGCGGATTTTAGATTGGGAGCATCCATCGCCAGCCTGGGGCCCGAGAAAGGGATGCGAAAGCCAGATGAGAAACCTTCCCCCAGAAACTCCGCTGCTTTCCGGTTGGGGTACCTCGCCAGCCAGGGTAACAAAGCTTCTAGGAGTATTGGTGTGCTGGCGAGCACCGACCAAGCATCAATACTATTTTCCCCCCCCTGTTGAGGCCCCGGCACCCCCACCCCTCCGGGTGAAGGGCCGGCCCCCACGAAAGGGCTGCTGAGCCCTAGGGCAACTGGACTTGGGGTGACTACCATAACAGGACTCACATATATGCTCAAACCTGCACGTTGTACGACTGCAGCGACCCTGCCCAAATTCCCAACAAACCTTTCGGGTCGCATCACGGCGGGGAACCCATTTACTCATCCTAGAAAATTCAGATTTAACTTTTACATGTGGATTCACTAAAGTGGACCACAGATGGCTATCCATGTGATCCCAGCGCCATTGATCATTATTTGAGGCCCTCTTACGGAATTCCTCGTCGTATTCCAATGCTGCAGTATCTCCCGCCAAAGCACGCGCCTTAAGGACACAGTTATGATGGGTAAGGAGGTGCCATGCCCTTTTTGGGTAGGTGGCAGCAACCACTGCCATATACACCCCAAAGCCAGCAAGCCAATTGTCGAACGTCCTGTCCTTGGGATCCACCCGCACCTTCTTAGGCTCTCGACCGCCCACCTTTACACTCCTACCTACTGACATCTCAGGTTTTATCAAAGATATCACATCGACGTAGTATCCATCGAGAATTTGTTCCCTCAAATCCCTGGGCAAATGTATCCCTGGTGGGTTGTCCCCAGAAACGCAAGTGGACTTATAAGGAGGGCCCCCTGCCGTCTCGCCCTCCTCCCAGACTCCCTTTGCCCTAACCTCGCGATCCAACCTCTCGTTCTCCGCTCGCCTCCGCAGCACCCACCCGGGCAAGCCTGGTACATCAGCCCCCGCCCTCCAGAAATTTGCAGAGGCCCCGTCCGATTCCTCCCCAGAAGAGGACCCACCTGAAGTTCCCCCGCTGTCTGAGACGTCTCTGCTGCGCCTCCCCCTCTTATGCGACGACCGTCCACCATGACCCGCCTTCCTCTTTCGCCGACCCCTGTCCTTGGAGCGGGAGCTTCTTGATTCCGAGCTGCTGGAACTGGACGGGGAGGAGCCACCCCGCTTCCTCCGGGTAGCCACTTTCGCCGCCCTGCCTCTAACCACCTGGTGGCCTGCGTCGGCAGCTGGCCCCCCCGCCCCAGCGCTGCCCGACGCAGCCTGCAAGCCCGCCACGTCCTCAGCCAATTTCTTCACAAATTTCGCCAGCCCTGCAATGGAAGACTCATCTCCTCCTCCCGAGGCTGTAAGCCGAACCCGTGCCGCGGGGTTCTTCCCCCGACCCGCCGCCGCGGCAGTCGAACGCCGCCCCCCAGTGGAACTGGCGGCTGGCCTGGCTGGCCTCGTGGGCTGCCGCTCGCCCCTCCCTGGCGCTGCGCGCCGACCCCCGGTGGAACTGGTAGCCGGTTTGGCCGCCCCCGCCCCAGCGGTCTGCCGCCCTTCTCTCCTTGGAGCCGCGTTCCGCTGCGTCGTCCGGGCCCCGTATGTGGCTTGCTTAGGCGGCATGGCCCCACAGCCCAGACGCCTACTGCCCCTGGCACTGAGAAACAAAAACCCAAAAAAGGCCGGCCAGCAGAAAACAAAATGGGGGAGGGAGGGGGGGGCAGTACCTCAACGCCGCTCAAGTACTCCTGCCCAGTGGTTCAGCCTTTGCTCTGGCAGCCTCCGATCCTACTGCCGTGGATGAGAGCGGCTCCAGATCTCGCCGCCAAACAAGCCAGCCAGGAACAGCACAAAGTCAGCAGGGAACAGGGGCCAACCACGAGCTGTGCCTCCCTATAAATACCTGGCCGGCGGACCAGACTGGAAACTCTGTCCGTTAGTGCCGGCCAGGGAGAAGCACGAGGGTCCGGGGCCAGGATTGGCCCATTCAAAAGGGGGAGGGGCGGGCGCGCGTAATGGCGTGCGCCGGCGGAGCGACGCGTCTCCTCCCTCCTATCCCCCAACCGCGGAGGACAGAGAGCAGCACCACGCCCCCCCCCCACGCTGCCGGCCGCCTGACCGCCAGCACAGGGGCGCTCCCCCTCTCACCGCCGGGAGCTGGGAAGGGAGCGCGGGCGTGACTTCGTCCGCCCACTCGCCCCCCCCCAGCTAGATGGTCAGCCGGGCCTCGCACCCGGCGCGGCTCCGCAAACCCCGGATCCCGGTGAGTAGGGATCCTCTGCTTTCATTCCATTGCCTATTGTGCCTGAGAAGACTAGGAGCTCTATTCCAAATAGCATCATGTAGACTATCTATACATTTAGGATTTTATATGCTGCCCATCCCCAATGATTTCATCAAAGCATAGCTGGCATTAGCAACTCACCTGAATTCCGAAGCTAATCTGAAGATATTCCTTTACCACCTCTCTGCTAGGTCATCATCAACCACATCAACTAAAAGGAAGCCACACAAAAGATACACAGCCTAGTAATTTCATTGTAGCCACAAACACATCTAAGAGATCATTATAGCAAACCGGCTGCTGTCATGAGTCAACTTAACTGAACAGAACTGGAAAGTGAAACTGCTCTTTTTAAAAAGCTGAACTTCAGCACTTCCTAGTGGGTAGGTTTGCCAACCTCCAGGTACCAGCTGGTGATCTCCCACTATTACAACTGATAGAGGTCAGTTCACCTGGAGAAAATGGCTGCTTTGGCAATTGGACTCTATGGCATTGAAGTCCCTCCCATCTCCAAACCCCACCCTCCTCAGGCTCCGCCCCCAAAATCTCCAGTATTTCCAGACCTGGAGCTGGCAGCCCTAACAGTGACCCATGTTAGAAGAAGAAGAAGAGTTGGTTTTATATGCCGACTTTCTCTACCACTTAAGGGAGACTCAAACCTGCTTACAATCACCTTTCCTTCCCCAAAACAGACACCCTGTGAGGTAGGTGGGGCTGAAAGAGCTCTAAGAGAGCTGTGACTAGCCCAAGGTCACCCAGCTGGCTTCGTGTGCAGGAGTGGGGAAACCAAACCGGTTCACCAGATTAGCCTCCGCCGCACACTTGGAGGAGAGGGGAATCAAACCCGGTTCTCCAGATCAGACTCCACCGCTCCAAGAATAAGAATAAGGATACTTTGTATGCGCCAAGCATTTTCATCTGGGAAATGTTGGACTAGAAGAGATGGCTCACTAAAATTTTAAATGGGTCCACGTGCATAGATAGGTGGGAAAGCTGCATTCAAATAGGCCTTCTGTGTTATTTGTAAAAGGACAGTCCTGTGAACAGGATTCCTGTTGAGCACAGCAGGTGAAATCAGTCTGGGAGCATTATGCAGGTGACAAGTTGTAGTGAGCATACGCTGAAGGGATCATTTCTAAAGGTCATTCCTGAAAGCAACAAACGTCACTCAGAAACCCCCATTCCTTTGACCAGCAATGGCATAGATTTTGCTTGTGTTTGTAGAATCTGCAAAATCTAAATGCACAAATCTCTCCATTTCATCACGATAGGATCACAAACTCATTCTGTACTGTAATACACGAAGTATCCCACAGCGGAAAGTAAGGATCACTACCTGTTACACCTGACCACAACCCAACCTTACTGGAGAAACGTGGCTGGCAAGAAGAACACCTTGTCCGGGAGAGAAATTTTTACTGTGATTCCGCATGATTGGGGAAACTCATGGTTTCCCGCATACAAAAGACTTTGGGGATTCACCTCAGTTGCCCCCAAGCAGTAGCACAATCGTACAATGACATGGTGCAAAGCGTTGTGGGAAATAGGCAAAAGTCCATGTTCTTGTCAATCGGGGTGACCCTGTTTCAGGACTTCGTGTTGTTGCTAAGATGCTGTTGGAATTTTAAATGGCTCCTTTGCACAGGGTGTTTCATTGCGTTGGCAGGCTGTGGTCTGGCTTAGAACACAAGAGGTTTTCCGTGACCATAGGCGTTGCCAAAAACCCTATTGGAAATCTTACAGCCCTCCCACGAACAGCAAGCTGATGTCTTTTTTTGTACGTATAGTACAGCAAGTTCAATAAAGTTTTGCATGCAGAACTATGCATTTTAAACTATTTTAAAATCTATGCATGTCTCAGGCTAAAGGGGGGAAACACCCTTTTTTCCCTCAGAGACCGGAAAGGAGTTAATGAGGGAATTAATTGACATGTTAGGGAGGAGGGGGGACTGCAAGAGTCAAGTACTGAGCAGTAATTAACCCACAGCCTGTAAAGGTTATGCAGAATCTTCAAGTGAAATCCAAGACTTCAGAAAAGATTGGGATCTGCTTGGGAAAATGCTTCATATGCATACAGTGTTATTTACGTGGCACTTGTGAAAGTAAAGCATCTGACGCTCATTGGCTGAGATGGAGTGTTCAGATACTCAGGGAATTAAACAGTGGCAGTCCAGCTCATTTGAGGGAATCAAATATTGTCAGTTTAGATGGGAACCAAATCTCATAGAGGACACAAGTGTTGCCAGCAAGACTCCATTTTGTTACCCTTTCTCTCACCCCATCCATCTTGGCACTGAGACCATCTATTGTCTGCCTATTACACAAGGTGTTGCTTTCAATGGGCAAAGTCATGCACTATGAAGAGTCAAATCCCCCCCCCCACACACACACACAGCTCCAATCTGAATCAGCATCCCTCACAGCTATTTTCATTTGAAAAAATGCTGGGAAGGTTTAGGTACTGACCGTTACTGACCCACGGGGGTGATTTCACATTACCACATTTACTAGGCAGACTATGTTTACAGGATGATTGGCCGTTGCCTTCCCCAGTCTTCTACACTTTACCCCCAGCCAGCTGGGTACTCATTTTACCGACCTCAGAAGTTTGGAAGGCTGAGTCAACCTTCAGCCGGCTACCTGAACGTTTAGTTAACAGATATGCCACCATCTAAATAAACCCTATGAGGGGGCTGTGAAGTAACAAATGTGTGATGAATAGAGACTATATGCAATGGAAAGTAGAAGGCTGATAAAATTTCAGTGTGGTTAAAGGGAGTGGTTGCTAGGTGTGGAGCAGTGAATCCCACCCATGGACATCATGGTGCTCCATTAATGTGCTTCCTAATGTCAATTTGCTTCTTCCCTGAAACACCTGTTCCTCAAAGCAAAGAGCCAGTCCTGGCTTTCCTCCACCTCACTGGAGCAGGAGGTTATTCAGAAGATCCCAGAAAGCATCACCTTTGATTCTGCGGAGAGTGCGCAGTCAGAAAGAGCTTAACCATTGTAAGAGGCTCAACAATGGAGAAGAGGCTCAACAAGGTTGAGGACGTCTAGAGTCTAGGCCCTGAGTGGGGAATTCTGCCACTTGTGGCTTCTACTGACACTGCACCACTGTAATCTAGCGATCCTAAGAAAGCAGTGTCCAACAAGTACTGTAGCAGTGAGGATTTGATCTAATAGATTTATTTGGACTGGCCAGCCAATTCTTTGGCTACAGCTTCTAGTTGTCTGTAGCCCTTACAAATTCTACTGTAAAGTAGGGCAATGTTGCTGTCCCCGTGCTGGAGGCGGGTATGGTACATAGTTGATCCAGTGCTGGACTTGGACTGGAAGCACACAAGGCAAAATTTCCGCTGTGGTTTGATCTTGGGCAAGTCATTATCTCTCAGCATAACCCCCCTCACAAAGTTGTGATGAACATAAAACAGGGCAAACGCTATGGATGTTCATCAGAGCGACTTGGAAGAAAACTCAAAATAAATGGGTTGAATATATTTTAAACGTTGGGACAGGGTAGGCAGAAGATGAGAAATAGCTTGTCTAACAGTACTGTAGAATGTTGGCTGCTGAGCCCAAATCTGAACCAGGGATTTACATCAGTGTGTCCTTTTGGTGGCCTTAGACACCCCTTCAACTAGTGCTTCTTGTTCGTGGAGCAGATAATAGGGACTATTTTCCTTCATGCTTCTTTGTAATAGCCAAAGTAGATTTTTTTTTCATCTACCCAAACAATAAACCAAAACCAGAAAGGAACAAGGAGGAAGATGGTGTTATAAGACAAAAGACTCTTTTAAAAATATTTTTTTCTCGTACCTGTTTCAATGACCTAATAGCGCTCTGGAAGCCATCAGCTTGCAGGTACAATTTAAAAGCAAATGAAATCCTTATGACAGGTTAAGGACCTCTGGTGTATTCTTTTGAAGCCATGTTATTGGTTGGCCTGCCACCAAATAGCGGTTCAGTTATATAGCTACATTCAGGCTGCTCAATTACAAGAATCCTTCCCACAGCCTGACATTTTAAATCATACCACCTTGGTTCCTCATTGTTAAGGAGCGAAAAAAAGTCTGCTACCTTGACATGATTCACTGCTTGCAAATTGGAAGCAGATAGGGTTCCATCTCTACCATTTGGAATTAATAAAAGTATTATTATACCTTATGAATATCAGACCTACATGGTCATACAGCTGGAGATCAATCAACAGCTAAACAAACAGAATGGCTAGATTTCTTCTCGGTTAATCATAAATTTAGTAAGACTAAACTGCGGCCGAAAAGGAGGTAGACATAGCATAATTTGCATCAGAGCTTTATGTGGAGAATGAAGCATAAATATTGTTCTTCAGAGACAGAGGAATGTTCAGATTAAAAAAAAAACTGGTGCAATGATTAAATCTTGAGGTCTACGGTTGGATCCAAACTAATGGGCACAATGATTTCTGCTCATGAAACATGATTTTCCTGCCTCCTCTCTCCCTCAGCAGCATGAAATGCCCCCCGAAATCCTGTTCTTGAGAGACGAGATCCCTAGGACCACAATTTTAGGGGGCATTTCAAGCTGCTGTGAGGGAGAGGAGGTGGGAAAATCAGATTCTGTGGCCAGAAATCTTTCTACCTATGCAAAGATCTAGTCTAGATCCCAGCCCTAGTCTAGAAGATAACGGTAATCATGGGGAAATTTGTGCTCACATATGTGTTCACTTTCACCACATACATTTGGCATGTTGAATTGGTAGCTTGCCACCTCAGGAATCCACCTCAAGAGTTCCATGAGGGTTTCACATACGCACATGTGCCATCAGGTCGCAAACAACTTATGGTGACCCCAGTAAGGGCTTCATTGGCCGGTGAGAAGCAGAGGTGGTTTGCCTCTGCCTTCCTCTGTGGAGTCTTCATTGGTGGTCTCCCATCCAAGTACCAACCCTGTTTAGCTTCCAAGATCTAATGAGATCAGGCTATAACATGCTGTCTTCCCTCACACAATCTTTTTTAGCCCCTGGCAATTACAATATTTGCATCCTGCCACTTAGAAGATTTGCATTTTATTTGCAGGGAACAAGGCTTTAGGTAGAGAATTCTGATTCCAAACTGTTTGAAGGACGGAGATCATTCAACCACCTGTGTGTCTATGGTTCTCCTTCAAAGTACTGGCTCTAAATACCAGTACGGCAGCTTCCCCACCCCCCTGAAATTAGCACTGACACATGTAATGTGGTAACCTTAGAACTCCAAGAGAAGGAAAGAACACAGTACCCACCATGTCCACATCCCCATCAATAGTAAGGGTAAGTATTCATGCCCAGCATCACATCACCAAGTTGGAATATGGTCAGCTGTATTGTGCAGACCAGGCCTGAGCTATGAGCCAGGAAGTTCCTAGTTCAAAACTAAGTGCAGCCGTGCTCACTAGATAACCTTAGAAAATGTACTTGTTGTGGCTTCAGTTCTCTGTCTGTGGGCAAAACTAAAAGAGAAACTGGAGAACTGTGATTTGGAACTCCCCAGCTCTTTAAAAGGTAAGGTAAAGGTCCCCTGTGCAAGCACCGGGTCATTCCTGACCCTTGGGGTGATGTCACATCCCGACATTTCCTAGGCAGACTTTTGTTTACGGGGGGGGGGGGTTGCCAGTGCCTTCCCCAGTCATCTTCCCTTTACCCCCAGCAAGCTGGGTACTCCTTTTACCGACCTCGGAAGGATGGAAGGCTGAGTCAACCTTGAGCCGCCTACCTGAAACCAACTTCTGTTGGGATCGAACTCAGATCGTGAGCAAAGCTTGGACTGCAGAACTGCAGCTTACCACTCTGTGCCATGGGGGCCCAGCTCTTTACATTTCTTTTAATAGCAGCTGCAGAGTGGGAAGAAATTGGAGCAGGACTGCGATGCTAAAGGTTAGAGTGTACCATACATTTTCCTAACAGGAGCTTCAAAGTGAAATAGGGCAGATTTCCACATTATGTAATATACAGATTGGGTTCCTCCAGGATGAAAACTTGTGAGTTTCTGTAATTAACCAAGTGTGGGTGGGGTTTCGCACACTGGCATCATGACGTCACGCTGACATAGAGTTTTACAAATCCTACTACATCCTATGATGTCATATCCAGTTTTCACTGGAAGTGATGTCAGTGAGCCTCAAATTCCCCACCCCCATTTCCTCCCACCAGTGCTTTAGACATCAGCAGTCAAAATACCAGGTTGCTGGGTGGTCTCCCATTATAGCAGGAGACCTGTCAACCATACATGTAATAAGGAAATAATAATATGGTCTACCTTCCAGGGCTGTTGTAAGAATGATTAAGATAATGCTTGTGAAGCACTTTTGGCATTCAGTGAAAATGGCATGTATAAATAATGAGTATTGTTAATGGGCTAAGATCCAAAGAAGGCACATGTGTACATAAGAAGGACATAGCTTTCTTTGTTCCTTTTATGTCATTTATTTATTTACAAAATTTGTATGCCACTTTCCCGGAGACAGGGTCAAGGCAGCTCACAACTAAAACAATACAACAAAACCAAACAAACCATTGAACACCATCTATTAAAGATACTGCAGTATTTTCCATTGCCAGAGAGACAAGCTGTTTTTTTAACGTACCGGTGGCAAAAAAAATTGGTAATTGGACAGTAGCAAATTAGCACCGATGTGTCTGGGAGGCTCAAAAATCCACACCTTCCCATCCACATACAAATATGGTTGGACTGCAAGCTTTCTGGGATGATCTACCAGGTTTGGGAAACATCAGAGCAAAGCAGGGGAGACCCTTGGAAGGTGGATGCGTGAAGAATGACATTGTGTGGATGCTTGAAAAAAGCACTCTAGTTTGGAAGACTAGGTAAAGAAAAAACCTCCCTGTGGAAACAGCCTCATTTCTTTGAAGAAGGAATTACATAAATATCCAGATCAAAAATTATAATGCAAAAATGTCAGCATGTTTTTTACGCTGGAGTAACCCATTTCATATCAAAATAGTGAAATGGCATGAAATTTAGCATTTTGAGACCCCCTAGGTTAAATTAACAATTTAAAGAATGTCATTATTCTCTGACTAATATATTCCACACATGGGTTCTTTAGTATTCTGGCACAGTAACTAAAATCACACCCATCTAACACTACATCAGCTAATAGCTATGTGTCAAATACAAAATCCAGCTAATAATTGCATCTTGTACATGATCAAATTACCTCGAAAGTCTACAGCTCGTAGATGCTGGACTGGCTACCCTCACGTGCAAATAAGAACAACACTGCTGAGACTACTGGCTGGTTTTGCTTCATATACTGTCTTCAAGACAGTCCTGATCTGTGTGATTGGGAAAGTGTATAATAGAACAAGGTGTCAATGTAAGACTTTATTGTCACATGAAAACATCAACGCATGAAGCTGCCTTATACTGAATCAGACCATTGGTCCATCAAAGTCAGTTTTGTCTACTGTGACCGGTAGCAACTCTCCAGGGTCTCAGGCAGAGGTCTTTCACATCACCTACTTGTCTAGTCCCTTTAACTGGAGATGCCAGGGATTGAACCTGGGACCTTCTGCATGACAAGCAGATGCTCTACCACTGAGCCACAGCCTCTCCCCAATGGAGACTTCATTCTCCATTGTTCAATCCCAGCCTTCTTTTGCAGTTTCATCTGCTTGGATTGTTTTAATGAGACCCTCGTTGGGCACCATATTACTGACTGCTCTCAAGGCTCCAGTTACCCACCTGGTCAGCATTGCTGGTGAGAACAAGAGGTGGTTGCAGTGAGTATATATACGAAGAGCTCTGCTGCATCAGACCAATGGTTCATCCATTCCAGCATCTTTTCCATTGTGACCAACAGGTGCACAGAGGGCTCACAGTAGGAGCACAAGAGGCCAAAGCCTCCCCCTATTGCTGCCCTTCGGCAACTGACATTCAGGGGTAGACCGCCTCTGAACATGAAGGTTCCATTTCGCCCTCATGGTGAACAGCCACTGATGAACCTATCCTCCATGGATGTATCTAACCCCCTTGGGATGGTGGCCAACATTACATCAGCAAGTTCCACAAGTGAATTATGGTTTGTATGAAGTTCATCCAAAGGCAGGTATGAAGTTGTTGCGTGACTTTTCCTTCAGGTCAACATTTGTGCTTCTGGAGGGACAAGTCATCTTCACATAGTGCTATATGAAGGAACCTCAGAAACTCCTGTACGCACATGCCCTAAATTTCCCTGGAGGTTGTAATTTGTTGTCCTAACTAAGCTTTTATAATCACAGTTAATTGGCCCATTCTTGTTTAAATGCATTGAGCATTGCACATTTGCTTTCTCACATGGCAAGCACTTTCTGTACAAAAATGCATGAAAATCATATCTGTGTTTCACTGTATGATCATGCAGTAGGATGCTATGCCTGGCCATTGCTTATAAGTGAAAGGCAAGGCTCACATGTGCAATCATCACCTATGACAACTGACACATAATTAACATGTTTTTCCCCTAGCTGGAAGTGCTATCCATTTTGCGAAATAAAAAATGACCCTTAGTTATACCATTGGCTGTCATTACTTTCAGTACTAGTGCATATGGAAGGATCTCCAGGAGGGTAGCCAGTAATTCTACCCAACTTGTAGCCAATTTAATTGCCTCCCCATTTCAGGTCCATGATATGCTTTTCAAAATCATGTAGCCCAAACTGTGGGTTCATATGAAAACATTGTCAGGATTTTTCTTTTCTCCCCCCTCCCCCTTTCTCTCTAATAGCTTGTCCACTAGTCTATTTCCCATTTTTGATCATGGCAATGTCCTGCTGAATAGTAATAGGGTACGGTTTCCCCCGAGTACTTCTGTTGTGCAGTCTCCAATCCACATTAATCGCGGTTCGGACTGAAACGAATGAAAGTAGCCCCGCTGAACCTAGCTTGGGGTAAACAAAACAATTCTGCTTTGGTGAACCTAAAACGTACATCTGATCCGGCATAGCTGAGGCAAGTATGCACAATTTAAGTGTCATGTAACTGAGACAGCTAAATCAAAATGGATACACACCGAGAAGCTACACAACAGCTTGCATCGGAGCGTGGTGCTAAATTGCCGTACAAGTATTCTGAGGCTGTCAGCCGCACATCCCAGGCTAGCAATTAAAGGGGCATTGCGATGATGGCTTGCCCAGTGTTTCGACCTACCTTGACAGCTGTCTCATATTTAAGCTCTTTCCCATAAAGGATTCTAAACATGTCATTATTTTTGCATCTCCAAACATAACCTAGCCTATGAAGCATCTGACTAGGTATGCTGTGCTCTGCAAACGGATCAATAGAGACCATGACGTCTCCTATTTTTGGGTCTAGCCTAGCAGATTTGACACTTTCCCCCTTAAGGACAGAGACATCGGCTAATCCGGTTTTCAGACAAGCGAGTCCGAATTAGTGTGACAATTTCATTGATTATGGCTATCGTGACAGCACACACACACACACACACACACCGTTCTCCATGTAAATCATGGGACGGGCAGGGAATAGAGGCTGGGTAAAAGTGAGGCTCAGTCCCACAGACCAGCAGCAGCTCTGCATTGGCAAGCTGATTGACGAGGGAAAGTAATGAGAAAGAGCAAAAGTAAATTATCCACGTGGAAACATAATTGTGTGTGCTGCATCAAAATCAATGGCATTTTTATTTCCATTTATGCCTAGGGTTGCCAACCTCCAGGTACTAGCTGGAGACCTCCTGCTATTACAACTGATCTCCAGCTGATAGAGATCCGTTCACCTGGAGAAAATGGCCGTGTTGGCAAGTGGACTCTATGGCATTGAAGTCCTTCCCCAAACCCTGCCCTCCTCAGTCTCCACCCCAAAAACCTCCCGCCGTTGGTGAAGAGGGACCTGGCAACCCTATTTATGCCTCTTTATGACAGCTCACATTGTATATGAACTAACTCTCCTATCACAGATGTTTATAGTCATGGGATAAGAGGACAAGTCCTCTTATGGATTGAGAGCTGGCTGAAAAATAGGAAGCAGAGAGTAGGAATCAATGGTCAGTTCTCACAATGGCGGGATGTGAGCAGTGGGGTCCCCCAGGGATTTGTGTTGGGGACCGGTGATTTTCAACCTGTTCATCAATGACCTG
The DNA here is from genome assembly GCF_029931775.1 of Euleptes europaea. Classification (NCBI taxonomy): domain Eukaryota; kingdom Metazoa; phylum Chordata; class Lepidosauria; order Squamata; family Sphaerodactylidae; genus Euleptes; species Euleptes europaea. The sequence goes on from NC_079313.1 coordinate 108,724,186, forward strand.
GAGTTGGGGTTAAACAGTGAAGTAGCCAAGTTTGCAGATGACACCAAATTATTTAGGGTGGTTAAAACAAAATCGGACTGTGAAGAGCTCCAGAAGGATCTCTACATACTGGAAGAATGGGCATTAAAATGGCAAATGAGATTCAATGTGAGCAAGTGTAGCATATTGGGGCAAAAAATCCCAACTTCACATATACACTGATGGGATCTGTGCTGGCAGCGACAGATCAAGAAAGGGATCTTGGGGTGGTAGTGGATAGCTCAATGAAGATGTCAACCCAGTGTGCAACTGCTGTAAAACAGGCAAATTCCATGCTGGCCATAATTAGACGAGGAATAGAGAATAAAACTGCTGATATCATACTGCCCTTGTACAAATCTATGGTGAGACCACACTTGGAATACTGTGTACAGTTCTGGTCACCACACCTAAAAAAGGATATTACAGAGCTTGAGAAGGTGTAGAAAAGAGCAACCAAAATGATTAGGGGACTAGAGCAACTGTCCTACGGGGAGCGGTTAAGACGCTTAGGGCTGTTTAGCTTGGAAAGAAGGCGGCTAAGGGGAGACATGATAGAGGTCAATAAAATTATGCATGGTTTGAAGAGAGTGGACAGGGAGACTTTTTTCTCCCTTTCCCATAATACTAGAACGCGAGGTCATCTGTTGAAGCTGGAGGGTGACAGATTCAAAACAGATAAAAGGAAGTATTTTTTCACACAACACATAGTTAAATTGTGGAACTCCCTGCCCCAGGATGTGGTGATGGCAGCCAACTTGGAAGGCTTTAAGAGGGGAGTGAACATATTCATGGAGGAAAGGGGGATTCGTGGCTATTAGTTAAAATCGATACTAGTCATGCTGCATACCTATTCTCTCTAGTATCAGAGGAGCATGCCTATTATATTAGGTGCTGTGGAACACAGGCAAGATAATGCTGCTGCAGTTGTCTTGTTTGGGGGCTTCCTAGAGGCACCTGGTTGGCCACTGTGTGAACAAAGTGCTGGACTTGATGGGCTTTGGTCTGATCCAGTAGGGCCTTTCTTATGTTCTTATGTTTTTATATCCTGCTTTTCTTTCCAACAGGGATCCAAAGCAGCTTAAAACATCATTCTTCCTTCTCCATTTTATTCTCACAACAATCCTATGTGGTTAGGTTAGGCTGAGAGAGAGTGACTGGCCCAAAGTCATCCAGTGAGCTTCCACAGCAGAGTGGATATTCAGACTTGGGTCTCCCAGATCCTAGTCTAGCCAGAACATCACACTGGTTCTGGCTATAATCATATATTATGGGGGGTGGGTCATATATCAACAAGCCAATTCCACTGTCAGATGCGTTTTTAATTAAAATAACTTTAAGCAGTAAACCTCTGGCAAGTATAATATTTGCCCTGAATCTTACAATACCTTGAGAGATGGAGATTCCACCTAGAGTTGCCAAAAGGCCTGAAGGAAAATAGTCTTCTCTCTCTACCTGAGTCCCTGGAGAGCCGCTGCTAATCTGAGTGGACAATACTGACTTTGATGGACCAAAGGTCTGATTCACTATAAGGCAGCTTCATGTGTTCATGTGTTCTATTGGGATGTCAACAAACTGGAGGAAAAGCCCCTTTAATTGAAGCTTGATGTGTGGAAATGTGCAGGCAACGCTTTAAATAGCGCCCCATTAAATGTCTATTAAAGAGACAGGACAGTTTTTTCTCCAGGCTCTATAGCAACTCTATCTCCCCATGTGCCGTGGTACGAATCTGAACCAAACCCACATTCACCTCAGCACAGAACTCCCAGACCCATGTCTGTTGAAGGACCATGGGATTTGTAATGTGCAAATTGGCCTACTTCAGGCTGCATTTCTAAACATACCTACCTAGGAGTAAAGTCACTGACTTCTGTGGGATTTGCTTTGGAGTGAGCATGCCCCTGATACGCTTCATGACTTTTAAGCTATGTGGTTTCTTCAAAACAAAAAGTAATTGGCGTTGGGGCTTTGTGCTGCTGGCTCTTCCCATAAGGCTGAATTTCTCTCTTCCTTTTCTTGTATGAATATTTCATGTAATTTAGGTGTAGAATAGAAAGACATGTCTGTTAAGAGTCAAATCATGCTAGCCAGACAAGTATCGGAATAATCATCACCTCGCCGGTTTGTGATGACTGGAAAGAGATCTGCTGAAATTGCATAGTAGTTGAGACTCCGAGAATCCTTGTTACTGCTGATTACTTCCATCTTTGACATTTTTGTAAAAAAAAAAAAAAAAATACTTACCCGTCATTGTAAGCTTCCCATTGACATCTTGATCTCAGAAGTAGTGGAACCATGTTAACCAGGGAGGAGGTGGCAGTGGTAGAAATGGAAGGCACCATAATGCAAAAACCAGAGGCCTTGTTCCAGCAATGTTTAACAGCATGTAAAAACAGATTTCTGTGTATCGTGTATATATGTAGGATATTTCTATGCCACCTCTTCAGAGTCCTGCTGAAGGCAGCTTACAATTTAAACAATTTGATAGTATAAAAACAAGCTATCGGACAGCATAAAAACTATCCATAGAACAGAAGCAGACAGTTTAAAAAGCTAGTAAGATAAAACCTCTCATTAAAAGCCTAAGCAGGGAGATATGTTTTGGCCTAGCAACTAAAAGAAAGTAAAGTAGGGGCCAGGCAGACCTCAAAGGGGAGAGCATTCCTAATGGGAGGGGCTACCACAGAAAAATGACCTGCTCTAGTCACTTCCTGCCCCATATGTTAAAGCAGGGGCACAGAGAACAGGGCTTGAGAGGCAGATCTTAACTGGTGGGGTGGACAGTATGGAGGAAATGGTCCTTCAGGTCCCCCAGCCCCAAGCCATTTAAAGGTAAGAACCAGCACTTTGAATTGTGCCCAGAAACAGGTGGGTAATCTAACTAGTACAGATCTTTCAGCACAGGGATGATATGATTCCTGTAACCAACCCCTGACTTGGCTGCTGCATTTGGGACCAACTGAAGTTTCTGAACTCTTTTGAAAAGCAGCCCCACAGAAAATGTTTTACAGGGATCTAACATGGATGTGATCATGGATGCATGGTTGTGGCCAGATCACACTTTTTGAGGAACAGCTGTAGCAGCCAAAATGACCAGAGCTGACAAAAGGCATTACTAGACATGGAAGAGACCTGGACCTCCAACCTCAGGTCAAGATCCTGTAGCATCCAAAAACTACAAACCTGTTCCTTCAAGAGGACTGTGATCCCCCCAAGGACAAACTGACTCCACTGTCCCCAAGCAGCTTATCCATTGACAATAGCACCTGAGTCTCATCCGGACTGGGCTTCAGTTTACCGGCCTTCATCCACCCCATTACCTTCTTCACCGCATCTGTTCAGGACTTCCACAGACCTACCGGCTTAGCTGTTAAAGAGAAGGAGAAGAAGAAGAAGGGAAGGGGCTGTGGCTCAGTGGTAGAGCATCTGCTTGGCATGCAGAAGGTCCCAGGTTCAATCCCCAGCATCTCCAGTTAAAGGGACTAGGCAAGTAGGTGATGTGAAAGACCTCTGCCTGAGACCCTGGAGAGCTGCTGCCGGCCTGAGTAGACAATAGTGACTTTGATGGACCTTGATGGTGTGATTCAGTATAAGGTAGCTTCATGTGTTCATGTGTATTCAAAAAGAAGAAGAAGAGTTGGTTTTTATATGCCGATTTTCTCTACCACTTAAGGGAGACGCAAACCAGCTTACAATCAACTCCTCTTCCCCTCCCCACAAGAGACACCCTGTGAGTTGGGTGGGGCTGAGAGAGTTCTTAATAGAATTGTAACTTGCCCAAGGTCACCCAGCTGGCTTCGTGTGTAGGAGTGGGGAAACAAATCCAGTTTACCAGATTAGCCTCCACCACTCATGTGGAGGAGTGGGGACTCAAACCCTGTTCTCCAGATCAGAGTCCCCCGCTCCAAACCACCGCTCTTAACCACTACACCACGCTGGCTCTCGCTGGCTATCAGAAATAGAGCTGGGTGTCCATTTCAGCCAGCACTGCCTTCAAGAATCTCCTAGCATAGCAAAATGCTTCAGAAGCACTGAAGTGCAAACCTTGGAACTTTATCTCTTTGGTCTTTTATGCAAGGTTGTTTCCCTTGCCAGCACCCCTCCAACAACTTCAGGTCTTTGTCGCATGCTGTTTCCGTCAGAGGTTGCCTCACTGCCCCCTGCGTTTCCCCGCATTTTGCCTATGTTTTCAGGGACCTGTTTTATCTCAAATTTGAAAATGCGGGCAAAATGCGGGGAAACGCAGGGGGAGAGTGAGGCGACCTCTGAAGGTCGGAAACAGCATGCACAATCACAACAAGGCCCCAAAGTTGTTGGAAGGCTGACCGCGTGGGAAACAGCCACGCATAAAAGGCCTTTAAGAGCCTTCCAGTTCATAACTGAGGGTCAAAACTGAGGCAATCATCGGGGACCAGTGGAGGTTTGACTCTTCTCCCAGCTGCATGTAGGTGGGTTTGATGAAGGACCAAAGTCTTTTGGAGGGAACAGTCTTACAATTCAATTTCTTCTAAAACTTTGTGAATGCAATAAATAACAGGCAGGTAGGTATTCATGCATGAGTGTGAAGAAATGCAAGATGCAGGTAGGGTTGCCATCTGTTTTTCTGGCAGGCCTCTTGTGTCTTTAAAACATCCACAACAGAAATAAATTTGTCGAGTGACAGTTTCCCCTGGATTGGAGTCCTGTCCAAAAAGAAAAGTGGTAATTGTGGAAACGTGAACCACATTCACATATTAGTTACTTGTTAGCACCACTCTTTTATTCATCATGTTTCCCCCCTTTTCAGAGCTTATTTATGCATAGAGGAGCTGTTATTCTGATTGATTATACAGATTGTAAATATAAAGGCAAGAGGGCTGGTATGCAGGACTGCTGCCATGTTATAGACAGGGGTTCCTGTACAGTCTGATAGGCAGAAATTCAACAGGAGAAGATGTTTGCAGCAGGGAGATGAAGAAACGGCGAGATCTTTCCCTGCTGAATTTCTGTCAGCTGGGCCATGCTTGAGAGTTCTGCCAGGTAAAAAAGTTGGGAATCTCTTACTCCAACCTCCAAACCCAGAAGTGAGTCCTTTGATATCACTCCAAAATCCAGTTCTCATGGACTGTGATATGCATTCTTGATTCATTAGCTAGAACCAAAATATCTCACCAGAACACACAGAGGACATGCCGGCGAAAGACATACATTGAATCTTTGAAACTGAACACTACCACTCATCCCTAATCTCTGTTTCTCTGTGTGTATGTGTGTGGGTTGACAATGTGATTCCCAATGAGAAATGCCAGCAGCAGCTGTGAGGGGAGGGGATCCCCACCCCGCTTAATGTAGAGGAGACAGATGCTACCCCAGTCTTCCTTTCCTCAGTAGCCCAGCATGGCTGCAGGTGATACATATCTTGTGCTCTAGTCTGTGCTGTAGTTTTTAAGGACAAAAGCCAAAAACAAAGCTCTAATTAAAAAAGGGGGGAACAAACTAGAAAGCAAAACCCGTGACTAATTGCTTTTCAAATGGAGAACAAAGGCTTCTCCTCTGCCTAATTACATTGCAGGAATGAAGAGAATTTAACAGGAATTACATACAGTCACGCCAGCAAATTAAAAGCTAAGAAGGGGGCCCTTCTTCCAGGCAGCACATGCTTGAATATAAAAGCTGAGAAGATAGAACCAAAAGGAAGAAGATAAATAACTTCTTCACCTTTCATTCTTGCAGACTGAAGAGCAGAATTATACACTCAGAAATGACACACAAATAGCACAACCTGAAGCATAGTTATTCTTCTGAGACCATTGAAGTCAATGGATTTAGAACTCCGCTTAGAAGTGTACCTTTGAAGTCAATGGGCTATTGGAGTCAACCGGCTCATAACTCAGGTCTTTAATGGCTGTTTCACTCGCCGTCACCCCTCCAATGACTTCGGGTCTTTGTGTGGATTATGCATGCCGTTTCCGACAGTCAGAGGTCGCCTCACTCTCCCCCTGCCTTTCCCCACGTTTTGTCCGCGTTTTCAAATTCGAGATAAAACAGGTCTCTGAAAACGCGGGCAAAATGCGGGGAAAGGCAGGGGGAGAGCAGGTGACTTCTGACGGCCGGAAACAGCATGCATAATCAACACAAAGACCCAAAATCGTCAAAGGGGTGACAGCAAGTGAAACAGCCATGCATAAAAGACCTCCGTTTAGAACTGGACTGAAAGCAGCCCTTCTGATGAGTCAGCTTTCTATCCAGTTTAGGACCTAGTGAGTGAACATACTATTTGAGCCTACTTTGGTTGTTTGGCTAGTTGTTTCCTCATAGACAACATTTTATAAAGTCCCCTTTCCGATGTTCAGTTTTGGTGCACTAAGCATGCATAATAGAAGCCCATGCTTCTCATTATCTGCCCAATACATTCCAGCTTTGGTGTGCATGAGCAGAACCAAAACTGTGTGCACATATAGGCCATCTAGTCCAACCCCCTGCTCAATGCAAGTACCGGCTGGATATTAGGGGCGGATTTATTTTACAGTAAGAGTTGTTCAGCAGTGGCATCAGCTGCCTAGGGAGGGGGTGAGCTCCCCCTCACCGGCATTCTTCAAGCAGTGGCTGGATGAATACTTGTCAGGGTTGCTTTAGGCTGATCCTGCATTGAGCAGGGGGTTGGAATAGATGAAGAAAAAGAAGAGTTGGTTTTTATATGCCAACTTTCTCTACCACTTAAGGAAGAATCAAACCGGCTTACAATCACCTTCCCTTCCCCTCCCTACAACAGACACCCTGTGAGGTAGGTAGGGCACAGAGGATATGACTAGCCCAAGGTCAGCCAGCTGGCTTCATGTGTAGGACTGGGGAAACCAACCCGGTTCACCAGATTAGCCTCCGCCGCTCGTGTGGAGGAGTGGGAAATCAAACCCTGTTCTCCAGATCAGAGTCCGCTGCTCCAAACCACCGCACTACACCACGCTGGCTCTACTAAATGACCTATACGGCCCCTTCCAACTCTATGATTCCATGACAGCTGAGATGACACTATTGCATACAAAGCCACTAGTTTCCAATTTGGAAACTAACGTTCTGCACAATACATAGCAATTGCAACTTTTCCGAATTCAGGCTCACAAATTAAAGGTCAAACCCCAGAATGGGGAACGAGAGTATACTTATCTTTGCTTCCAATGTGAGTTAGGACACATTGTTTGACCTTGGCATCTTTCAATTCATTTCCTCGGTGCTCAGCGAAGTAATTTAGCGCAAAAGGCTCTCGGTCCAGATGGCCAAGATGCCTTTTGAGAACACCAGCTACAGGTTTTGCTCTGGAAAAGTTGATTGGAAAACTGCCACTCAGTCCAAATTACTGTTTGCTCAGCCCAAGTCTTGGGCCAGATGCATTCGTCAGTCACATCATTTTTGGCCTGATTATTTCTGCTAGCTGTAAAGAATCAGTGTCAGAGAACTGCCTCCCCTCAGAAATGTTACAAATGCTGCATGGAAATCAATATTTCATTTCTCTTGCTGAGTGCGTGCGTGTTTGGCTGAAGCATCTACACAGATAAATGAGAGAAAATGGTAATGACATGGGATCATGGCAAAGCCCGAGACAACTCGGTGATGTCAGATGGAGGGGTCGTTGATATGTCAGCCCAGCTGCGTTTCGGGGAGAAAGCGTTGAAGGAAGCTGTCAAACCTTGATCAGATTTAGTGGTGAGGGAGATAAGGTAGCAAAAAATGGTCTTTCAACACCTGCTTTGTAGATGCATCATTGTACTTCCAGGCAGTTAAGTGAGGCTGCAGTACGTAGTTTCATTCAGGGAAGTGGGAGGGAAAAGGGAAATAGAGATACAGAGACCCTTCAAAGTAGGAGAAATAAAGCACATGATGTCACACACGGTATACTGATAGTTACAGACTGCCACTGGGGAAATGAAGTCAGTGCCCCAGAGGGATTGTATAGTTTTGTTGTAGGGTGGCCAACTTCCTGGTGTGACCTGGAGTTCTCCCAGAATTACAGCTGATCTCCAGGCAACAGAGATCAGTTCCCCGGGAGAAGGAGGAGGGTGGACTCTATGGCATTAGGCCCTGCTAAGGTCCTTCCCCTCCCCAAACCTGGCCTTCTCCAGGCTCCACCTCCCAAATCTCCAGGAATTTCCCAACCCACAGTTAGCACCCCAAGGGTATAATAATGGAGTCATAGCTGTGTTGTTAGAGAATCACACAGAATATGAAGTAAGAACAGATCCATCCAGCCCACTGTCATGGTTCCCAAAGACGCTGAATATTTTAGAACTAGTCACAACATAGATTAAACAAAAACCTTTCCTGGCCTAAATCAACAAAACCTCGCAGTTTGCCATATGCATGAAAGGCTTGCCACTTCTAATCTTTGGATGGGTTGTTGCTGGCATTGTTTGCTATCAGACCATGCATGCTACCTTATCTTGGATATTCAGGATGAATAAATTCTTGGGGTGTATGTTAAAAAATTGGTAAAATCCAGATTTGGGTACCTTGGACCCAAATTTTTCTGGAATTCCTGAAAAATCCCAAATCCTCACACCAGTAGGGTATGGACTCTGTGACATTAGACCCTGCTGAGATCTACTGAGGGAGCCAGCATAGTGTAGTGGTTAAGAGCGGCTGAGTCTGATCTGGAGAACAGGGTTTGATTCCCCACTCCTCCACATGAGCGGTGGAGGCTAATCTGGTGGACTGGATTAGTTTGCTGGGTGACCTTGGACCAGTCCCACACTCTTAGTCCTGACCCTGGCTAGTATTTGGGCAGGAGACCTCCAAGGAATACCAGGGTCATGATGTGGAGGCAGACAATGGCAAACCACCTCCCAACATCTCTTGCGTTGAAAACCCTACAGGGCTGCCTTAAGTCAGATGTGACTTGACGGCAAACAACGAAAAAATCACAAAAACAGTGACCATGCTTATTGAAATCTTTCCAGGCAGTCCTTCTTCTATTTTGCTTTCCTTTTAATGCAATTTTTCTAAATCCTTCTCCACATCGTCTTCTGAATGGGATGGGGGAAGGGAACTGGAGAAAGCAGGAAAAGATACTGAGGGAGAGCACCAGTGTGTATCTATTGGAGATGAAAAAAGGCAGACTTAAAGACTGGGTCACAGTCTATATATTAAAAAAACCATAATGCAATCAGACAGCATGAGACATCCAAATAAGCAATGCAATAAGACTTGAATAACATAAATTAGAAAGAATAACATAAATTAGAAACAATGCCAAAAAAAGTATCAGACATCATATTGAAATAATGCAGAACACTGAATTACAAAAGTAGAAAGCAATGCAGTAAGAGCAGGATAATAATATAATAAACAGATAAGACATACCTGATGAATTGCTGAAAAGTCATCATTTGGCAGCTCCGTTTGCCATTAATTCTATTTGAATGGGCACTTTGGGAGCAAAGCACTTGGATCCTAGTCACACAAAATATCTTTTTTTTTTTCATTCTGTATTTTCACTTCCATAGGTTACAAAAGATCATTCAGTTACTCTGCATATCTGCCAGTTATGGGTCTAATTCTTTAACTTTGCATGTTTACAATGCAAAGGACTTAGGGGATGCAATGAAGTCAATGGGCTTAGAGGGATGTGACTTTGTTTAGGACTGTGCTGCTAGTCAGCTGCCTCTGTGCATATGATACTTGGAAGACTGTTAGGTTTGCAGTTAAAAAGACAGAATGGAATCTGGACTGGCTAGTTTTGGGGTGTGGGCATGGCTCAGAGCATCTGCTTTGCATGCAAAAAGTTCCACTTTCAATCCCTGGCATCTCCAGTTAAGAGGATAAGAAGTAAGTGATGTGGGAAAACCTCTAGTTGCAACCTTGGAGAAATGCTGCAGGTCATAGTAGACAACAGTGACCTTGATAGACCAATGGACTGACTCAGTAGAAGGCAACCATGTGTGTTTATTCTGTTTTTCTGAAGTCTGTCCAAACTATCATGAGTTGACCTTTTAAGCTGAACAACAGCACACTATACCATTTCCATTTTTCAAAAGGCCATGGCAATTGCGTTTAATGGTTCTAAAAGCTTTGAGAACTTGCTGGATATCTCTATTGTAATTCCTTATTCCATGGCTCCCTCAGATTCCTCTGTTTCTCTCCTTTTGGCATGCTATAATCTATGTACGCGGTATTTAAACTCTCTGCATTGAGACAACTTTCCCAGTGTTGACTTGTTTGGCATATAATATCTACATGTCTGCCATGGACTATGGGGCATGTTTGACTCAGTTCACCCTGGACCCTGGATGCCATAGTCACCCTGCATAATGGAGACGGGCATTATAGAATACACCCAATGCTGTCCCCCAAGTGCACGCTGCAGGGGAAGACTAGTGATGACAGGTTAAGTTGCCTTTCCATGGAATCTTGCCTGCCATTACTGCTATTTCTGTGTGTCCAAGGAACCCTATAACTACCCAGAAAGCAGTATGAAAATGACTGATCGAGCTCATCATCAGCCATGTTCTTTCATTACAAGACCTACTCTATTCAGAAAGTTTGAAAATTAGGATTCATGCATTAGCGTACAAGATAATTTTCAGATTCCTTCTGGCACTGCAATTTTGTAATTAATTTTTTTGTTCCAAATTATTTGACCTGGTGAAATATTTTCCATAGCTTCGTTGTTTCTTGACAGACCTCCGATCTTCAAAATCCTTCTAGTACTTCATGATGCCCTGGGCACCTTGGTGGGTTTACTCTAAATCTATTTCCCAAAGCAATAAAATTAGAGTATCCCCCAGTGCCAAACAAATCTCCAGTGCCAAACAGATCTTGCTTTGCTCTGAAATTTATGGTTCTTGCCTTTTAACATTATTTGTATTTTCATATTTGCCTGTAATGAAGTACATTAGTTGCCATGGAAACCATTATTAGTAACATCCACTGGGGCACCAAAGAAGTGCATTTATATACCACACCTTTCACTTAGTTAATTCATGGTCTGACTACACGATCCATTAAACTGATCAAAAAAACTGAGAAACCAAATAATTTGTAGTGATATTTATGTATTTACTGATCAAATAAGGTTCACAATCCCTGCTCTAATCCATTTCCTACATAAGGAGAAGAGACTACTAATAAATCTTAAGGTTTTAGTTCTGAAATTAGCTGCGGATCATATATCTGCCCAGGCTGAAATGAGATGGGTGGACCCTTTATGCTTCTACAGTGGAATCTCAGATGATAAGGATCTATGAGAATCATGAATGAGACACAGACTGAAACAGAATGCCTGATCAGTGCTATAGCCACAAGAAAGAGAATTTAAGGTCATAAGAATATAATAAGAGCCTTGATTAATCAGACCATTGGCCCATCTAGTCCAGCATCCTATTTCACGCAGGGGCCAACCAGCTTGTTTGTTTGTTTATTTAAAACATTTCTGTGCCACCTCTCCAGCAAGCTACACAAGGCGGCTTACATAAGAAAAATAATGAAAACAAAACATTAAAATATATTAATTAAAATTAGCATTAAAAAGCCCCAGCCCAGCATAAGAACATAGATCATAAAAGCAGACCACAGCAGCTTAACAGAACCGTTTCCAAACTAAAATAATGATTAAAGATGAACCCCTTAATTAAAAGCTGGGTGAACAGAACCATTTTGACCTGGTGGCCGGAAGAAAGCCATACAGGTGCTAGGCAAGCCTCAAGAGGAAGGGCATTCCACAAGGTGCCACTACTGAAAAAGCCCTGTCTTTGGTTGCCACCCTCCTCACCACTGAAGGTAAGGGTACAGGGAACAGGGCTTTTGAGGCAGATCTTAACTGGTGGATTGGACAATCTGGGAAGAGACGGTTGCCTTGGAGGACTGAGAAGCAGGGCAAAGAGGCCAAGGCTTTCACTGACAATCCCTTCTAGCATTAGTATTCAGAGGATTGCTGTCTCTGATTCTGAAGATTCTCTTTACTTGCCATGGCTAACAGCCACCGATGGACCCATCCTCCATGAATATTTCTAATTTCCTTTCAAAGCCATCTATGCTCATAGCCATCACTATATCACTTAGGGTTGCCAGGTTCCTCTTCACCACTGGCAGGAGGTTTTGGGGCAGAGCCTGAGGAGGGCAGGGTTTGGGGGAGGGGAGGGACCTCAGTGCCATAGAGACCAATTGCCAAAGCGGCAATTTCTGTGCCATCTCCCCATCTTCCTTAAGCAGACCATTCATTCCTTTGTCATCCACAGATCCAATTGCCTCTCTGGACAGTTTTCTGTTCCTGACATATTTGAAGAAATGTTGATTATTTCTCATGATCTTTTTAGCAATCTTCTCCTCAAGCTCCCTTATTGAGGAGCTCCTTTCAAGCCTAAAAAATACTGCCATGGTTTGTTTGGGGTTGACAAACCATTCCATAGGCAAATTCTTATATCATATCCTTCAGATCAGGGTTCTGAAAAATATAACTTTTAATGGTGGCTCAGAGCCTGCCCTCCCAAAGAAACCCGACTGGTTTCTTGGATTGATTCCGCACTCAAGGAGCTAGTTACAACCATACATATGAAGCTGCCTGATACCAAATCACACCATCAGTCCAACAGTATTGTCTGATGGCATCCACTCTCCAAGATATCAAAGCACATCCTTTTCCAGCCCTTGCTTTCTTGAAATCTTTCAGGCCAGTCCTTCTTCTGTTTTGCTTTCCTTTTTGCTGCACTTAGTGCAATTTTTCTAACTCCTCCTCCGCATCATCTTCTGAATGGGATGAGGGAAGGGAGCTGGAGAAGGCAGGAAGAAATATTGAGGGAGAGCACTGGTGTGTATCTATTGGAGATGAGACAAGGCAGGCTTAAAGATTGGGTTACCACCACAGAGGGGCCGTGGCTCAGTGGTGGAGCATCTGCTTGCCATGCAGAAGGTCCCAGGTTCAATCCCCGGCACCTCCAGTTAAAGGGACTAGGCAAGTAGGTGATGTGAAAGACCCCTGCCTGAGACCCTGGAGAGCCGCTGCCGGTCTGAGTAGGCAATACTGACTTTAATGGATCAAGGGTCTGATTCAGTATAAGGCAGCTTCATGTGTTCATACACACACACATATATACACACATGGTGACCCAGTCTTTATATATAAAATGAATGCCCTTACAGAATGTGTTACTTGTTAGTCTAGCTTTATGTCCTCTGTAGTCTTTGCACCTGATCTTAAATTGGAGCACACTGTATGACCCAAACAAGATGTTACCTGAAACATGTACCTGCTAGTGAGTCATCTGGTTTCTTATGTCTCCCAGCAACATGACATGGAAGCAGGCTTGTGATATAACACCGCTGCATTCCATATTTCTCTGTCTCTTGCATGTGGCAATCAGTGAGGTGGGGATGGGACAGTGGAAACACAAGGTGATCATGCCACATCCCAGTATGCTTCAACAAGATGTTGCTGAGAGATGCATTATCAGTAGCCACACATTTCACTAAATATAGGGTTGCCATGTCCCTCTTGGCCACCAGTGGGAGGTTTTTGAGGTGGAGCCTGAGGAGGGCAGGGTTTGGGGAGGGGCTTCAATGCCATAGAGTCCAGTTGCCAAAGGGGCCATTTTCTCCAGGTGAACTGATCTCTATCAGCTGGAGATCAGTTGTAATAGCAAGAGATCTCCAGCTAGTACCTGGAGGTTGGCAACCCTATACCTAGTACTTGGAGGTGGCAATATCTAGGCCTAGTTCTTTCTAACAACAGCTGAGATGGTAAACTTATTCCTGGAGGAAACTTCTAGCTGCAGGAATTCCCACAGTAGAATGCACACAAAAGGGGAAGAGGCTATGGGCCAATGGGAGAGCATCTTGTTTGCATGCACACGTTCCCTGGTTCAATCCCAGGCACCTCCAGTTAAAAAAGAATCAGGTAGGTGTTGTGAAAAACCTCCACCTGAGACCCTGGAGAACCTAAGATCTAACAGCCACTGCCAGACAAACGACCTTGGTGGACCAATTCTGTATCAGGCAGCTTCATCCATTCAGGCAATCCTTGCACATTTTGGGAGGATTCAAGCCTAGCAGTTTCTTTGGAATATTTCTTTTCCATGAGTAAGAAATTGTTTTTGTCCAGCATGTGATCTGCCACCTGAACTGATACTATTCAGACTTAATCTGACTTCTTCATCGGATGTTTGCGACAACTAGGACCTAAGCTTATAGATATTTGTCAGGGGGCAGCTTCTGTCACCCAGAAGTCAGAATACAGAAGAAGAGTTGGTTTTTATACCCCACTTGTTCTCTACCTTTGAGTCTCAAAGCTGCTTACAATCGTCTTCCCTTCCCCTCCCCACAACAGACACCATGTGAGGTAGGTGGGGCTGAGAGAGTTCAGAGAGAACTGTGACCCAGCAGGCTTCATGAGGAGGAGTGGGGGATCAAACCCGGTTCTCTAGATTAGAATCCACTGCTCTAAACCACTTTGCCACACTGGATCTCTTCCAGTTCTTCACTCCTGAGGTTGACTCTCTGTTTAATAGAGTGAGGTATATGTACTAGAATTCCCTAACACATGGCTAAGTATTCTTCCTCTTCTCCTCTTCCACCCCCATCAAGGCTCAATCACAGGAAGTCAGTATATGTGTCTTCTGAAAATGCATGAATACATTAATAGAAAAAGAGAGCTGGATGTCAGTTGGAAGGGCACTGTGTCTGACATCTGGCTTTTCTCCTCTGTCATACCACATCTGCTGGAAAGATATATGTGTCAAATGGGAGCTGTTTTGTCAATACTGAATACCCTTTTGGATATGAAATCCAGCTGGATCCTGAGTACCGTTTTTAATGTCTGATACATGGAATATTTGTGTGCAACACAGAGAAATAGTAGCCTAGATTTTTTTGTGGCTGCCAGGGTACTGCCTGCAAAATATTGGAAGGAAGGGGCAAAAAAACATGATCACTTAAGGAATGGTTAAATAGATTATGGGACTATGTCATAATGTCATACCAAATTTTGTGCAAGTAAATAAAAGAAGGAAGGCAGACAATGGACTTTCCCCTAGCAAAACCAGCAAGCTTCTATTGATTGTGCCACCTTGAATGAAGAGGAAAGGCGGAATAGCAATGTTTTAGTAAATAAATGGTGCTAAACAGAAATTTGCAATTGACTTGCATCACAGCAGTGTGTCTTTTGCATGTCACAGCGGGGTTATCACTCCTCGTAAGTTCTTTATTTATAAGTTATTTATTTATTAAAAACAAATCAATGAATAACATGGATTGAAGGGATCAGGTTAAACCGTGGTGCATCCTCTGCATTCTGTTTATCTGACCACTATAAATAGTAATTTAGGTGTGCATTAAATAGGAGGATGAACAGTTATGGGCCCGTCTTAAACACAGAGCATATAGTTGATACATTGTTTGATTCCATCCATATATAACTGTGACTGAATGGGAGCTGCTGTGCTGTTGCTGTTCCTAAACCATCCTGGGTACTGTCTGAAGTAAGCCAATCTCATTGGGGGCTGGCATCATGGTTTCACCTGTGCTAATGATGTCCCACCTTGGGGAATTGGGATTACTGCTGCAGAAAGTCCTCTCTTTGCCACCCCCATTTTTATTATCAGCTTACTTCAGATGTTATCATGGGAAAGGCCAGGCCAGAGTAGTTCCCGTGCTGCTGCCATTCATGTATAACGTGCTCCTCTTGAACAATTATATTTGGATTAGCACCAATGTAGCTTCAAGAGCCAAGAGAGCAGTTGGAGCCAATGAAGGAGTGATGGCATCCTATGCTTGGCAGCTGGGACCAGTCTCCTTTCCATGAGCCAACCTCCCAGAATCATCAAAAGCAGGCTGTGATGTGCTGGTCCATGAGTTTGCGTATATCTGATATTCTGCCTGGGAAGAATAGGACCTACTGGATACTCAGAAGTTCCCTTGCATTTCTTTGGATTGTTTTTGTAATGAGCCCCACAGAAAAAAAAGAGCAAGTGTTTAATGATTAAAAAAGAAAAGAATGCACAGTAGTTGTTTCTTATTAAGTGTGAAGACAGTAGGGTTGCCAACCTCCAGGTAGCCATTTTCTCCAGGGGAACTGATCTCTGTCACCTGGAGATCAGTTGTCATTCCAGGTGATCTCCAGCCCCGAACTGGAGGTTGGCAACCCTAGTTCCCATGGAGGAAATGGCTGCTTTGGAGGGTGGGGTCTATGGCATCATACCCTTCTGAGGTGGCTTCCCTCCCCAAACCTCACCTCCCAAGATTCCATCCTCAAATCTCCAGGAATTTCCCAATCTGCAGCTAGTACCCTAAAGAAGGAAGCAGGATAATATTATAATGCTTTCCTGCAGTGTGCCTTCTGTTTCAACACTGATTATGAGAAATGACATTCCACTAGAAATTCCCAACTGACAGCAAATATGTTCAGGTACTTGCTAAATCCAAAATGTCAGCTATTTCAGGTGATTGTGCTTAATGGTGTATCTGTCAATAATAACCCACCACTCAGATCCTGTCCATGCCATGAGTCCCAGAAAACCTTCCTAATCATCCTGGAATGAAAAAGGCAAGCCCCTAGGGACCGGAGCCTATTTCTGATTCAGTTCCAAACAAGGTTGAATTCTCAAGCGATCCATCAGGCAGGAAGTAGAGGAATTAAAATGCAAAATTGTTCGCTGCTTCAGGTACATATCTGGACTTCTCCTGAATTATAATGTGCTGATAAAACAATGCAAGAAGTATGTGGTGTGTGGGGGTGGGGGGTGGGGAGATGGATGTGTCAGGAGACGGGGCTGTGCCTTTTGTTTTTCCCTTCTCTTGCTTGCTGGTGCATGGTGCAGATTTATCACACCACCAGAGATAATGAGCCCGCCACCTCTATTACTCCTTGTTACTTTTGGCGTTTGGCAGGTGCCTGCGAGTCGAATCGATATCAACATCTTCACATCCTTTTGCATTATTGAATATTCCTCCTGTCCACTGATATAATGACTAGCCATCTTTACTAGGGGTGAGCAGCAGGCAAGTTGTGGGCAGCCCCCGCATCCTTCCCCCCGCCCCCGCAAGGTATTTTGCAGAATCTAATTAGGATGGAATTCATACATTCATGTTTATCAGCTGCTGAATTCAACATCCAGTGATAGTTTGAGTGTGTGAAAGAGCCCTTGCAGATCAAACGCCATCATAGGCAGAGCTTCCAGCCATGGTTAAATGGGGAGGGGCTTTGGCTCAGTGGTAGAGCCTCTGCTTGGTATACAGAAGGTCCCAGGTTCAATCCCTGGCATCTCCAGTTAAAGGGACTAAGCAGGTAGGTGATGTGAAAGGCCTCAGCCTGAGACCCTGGAGAGCCGCTGCCAGTCTGAGTAGACAATACTGACTCTGATGGACCAAGGGTCTGGTTCAGTATAAGGCAGCTTCATGTGTTCAACATGTCCCCAACAAGTGATCAGGTGATGAGATGGCTAGTGCTGTGCACAGATTTATTCATTTTTATTGATTTCTTTTAATTTATAGTCCACCTTTCTTGCTGGGACTCAAGGCGGATTACAAGTATGAAAGAAGTATTCCTTTGATCAGTAAGCCAGTTACAAAATATGATAACATTTGAATAACAACACATTGTTATTCTCAGATTGTTCAATATTGCACTATTGTATTTATTTACTAGTAGTAACCTGCAGTAATGGTTGTAACTTAGATGGCCCAAGTTTGTCAAATTTTATGAGGTCTTGGAAGCTAAGGAGGGTTGGCCGTGGTTAGTACTTGGATGGGAGACCATCAAGGAAGTCCAAGGTTGCTACACAGAGGCAAGCAATGGCAAACCATCTCTATTAATCTTTCGCCTTGAAACCCTACGGAGTAAACATAAGTGAGACTTTATGGCACTTTCTAACAGGAATCATTCATCTTTGTGATTTTCCCCATCTGGATAGAGCAATCTGGGAGGTGAATGATTACAATAACACAACATTCAACAATGTGTGGCTCCCCTCCAAGGCTGCAGGCTTTAATTTATTTATTCAGGAGATTAATCTACTAAAATTTTAAACTTGAAGATTACATATGTTGGGTCAAGGGGAGGGATTTCCCTCTCTGCAAACCCATTACCATGGTATGGTCTAGAATTTGTGAGCAGAAGGAAGTTTGTACTACCCATGGGGGGGGTTTGAAAGAAAAAGATATGGAAATATACCAACTGGAGATATAAGGTGTTAGAAGAGGAACTGAAGAATATCTGAAATGGCCATCTTCCTAGGGTTGCCAACTGCCAGGTAGTAGCAGGAGATCTCCTGCTAATTCAACTGATCTCCAGCTGATAGAGATCTGATCACCTGGAGAAAAATGGCCGCTTTGGCAATTGAACTCTATGGCATCAAAGTCCCTCCCTTCCCCAAACCCCGCCCTCCTCAGGCTCTGCCCCCAAAACCTCCCGCTGGTGGCGAAAAGGGACCTGGCGGCAACCCTACGTCTTCCCCTTCTACTTGACATCTGTGGAAAAAGAAAAATATATTACAATTTAGATATTGTGATTTGAATAATTAGCTTTATATTGAAACTTTTTGTACTAATATCTGTGATACTTACCTGGTATTTTATACCTGTTTGGAGAACTGTGTTAAATATGTTGTTCACTGGTTGGTGATATAATACATTACAATTTCTAGATAATAGTGTTAATGGAATTTTTGCATTGTAAGATATATATTGTCTGTGGTTTTTGGTTGACAACTGAATTGTACACCGAAGTGTCTTTTTTTGCTAACTACCTGGAGGTTGGCAACCCTATCCAAATGCCCCCTCAAATGCGCCTGAGGGACAGGGGACCTCTAAGAATGGCTAGGGGGCGATCAGAGGTCTCTCTCAGGAGCGGGGAACTGATGAAAATTGTGGACATCCTAGGCAGGAGCCAAGTTATAGATTTATTATATGATTTCACAGGAGCCCCGTGGTGCAGAGTGGTAAGCTGCAGTACTGCAGTTCAAGCTCTGCTCACGACCTGAGTTTGATCCCAATGGAAGTTGGTTTCAGGAAGCCGGCTCAAGGTTGACTCAGCCTTCCATCCTTCCGAGGTCGGTAAAATGAGTACCCAGCTTGCTGGGGGTAAAGTGAAGATGACTGGGGAAGGCACTGGCAAACCACCCCGTAAAACAAAAGTCTGCCTAGTAAACGTCGGGATGTGACATCACCCCATGGGTCAGGAACGACCCAGTGCTTGCACAGGGGACCTTTACCTTTTACCTTTTTCTGCCATTGGGACCCATAATATTACAGAAGAGGCAACCACTACAGCCCCCGGGAACATTTCCTGAGCAATCCACACTTGGATATACAAACGGACATGTTCAGAAGCATTGCGCGGCTCTTGCGTATATCTCATTCACTTCAATAGAATGCCATAGAACACAAGGAATGGTGCCCAGTGAGTCGAACCCAGGCCAAGAATAAAGTGGTCATTTGGCCCTAGGGAGAATGTAAGCTACCTAACTCTTTGTTCCACTATACGCATTGGTAATCACCACTGTTTAGTGTGCAGGAGACGTCGACTGGTAGTACAAATTTTGCCCCCAACAGGGAACGACAAAGATCTTAATCGTGACAGGCCAATTTCATTTTCATGCTCATGGAAAAATTCAACTAGGACTGCGCTTCTTGTCTACAAAGGGTATGTTATCGCCCTGAACAATCTGGTTTTCGTTTGCTTCCTCTGGTGACTCCGGCATTATTAAAGAAAGAAAAAAGAGTGTTGCTGTTGCTAATATTTAGTGCCTGATAAATGACAATGGCAACGCCTCCTGGAAAAGGTCTGGAGCCTCACCAGCAATGCAAAGAAGGAGAAACATTTGCATTTTCCTCTCCCCCAAGGTTAATATTTTGCTTGCTGAAATAACATTTGCTCTTGTTGCAGAACCAGGACGGTATCAGGTAGCCATCTTATCTTGTGGCTGGGTTTGAGATAGCACGTTATTATGTGTTACGGTTTGTTTGGTCCGTAATGGCACCTTCAGATGTCACAAAACGGGTCCACATTAGTTACTCCCTCATAAAAGTCAAAGCTGCTCAGGGCTGAATTTGTGACACTGAAAAACCACTTGCTCTTTGATGAATGTGTTTTACTTGGGCAGTCATCAAAGCCTACCCATCTATTGGATCAAGGAGAGACTCTTTTCCTGGGTGCTGAGCAATCAGAGGGCAGCTCAAAGGGAGTGTGGGGGAAAGCGTGAGAGGTGAACTACACAGTTTTCGGAGGACCAGAGGACAGAGGTATGGTACAGTAACCAGTACCAACTCTGAGACGGGATGAAGCCTCGGGGATGATATTTACTGGATTTTTTAGGTCACCTTTCTGTCGTTGGTTTGGATCCAACCAGACTTTCCACGGGTAAAAAAAGGAGGAAAGGATCCCCGTGACCATAAAAAGGCTATGCTAGGGATCATGGGATTTGCATGGACAAAACGTCGTGTGGGATGGGGCTGGAAGAAGGAGGGGAAATGAGTGAGTGTCCTGTGCTTTCTTTCATTGCAGCTGAGAATGTAAGCTCTGACTTACGAAAACTCATGCTGGAATAAATACTGTCGGTCTTTAAGGTGCCACTGGATTTCTGTAGTGTAGGGAAGTGTCTACATAGCATAGATTCAGTAGCTGAATGTCTCTGTCTTAGGGTTGCCAACCAACAGGTACTAGCTGGAAATCTCCTGCTATTACAACTGATCTCCAGACGATAGAGATCAGTTCACCTGGAGAAAAAGGCTGCTTTGGCAATTGGACTCTATGGCATTGAAGTCCCTCCCCAAACCCTGCCCTCCTCAGGCTTCACCCCGAAAACCTCCAGCCGGTTGCGAAGAAGAACCTGGCTCCACCTCAAAAACCTCCCGCTGGTTGCGAAGAGGAACCCTACTCTGCCTTCTACTTCAAACAAAACTACATTTCCCAGCAGTGGGGTTGCCAGTCCCCCACTGAGGGTGGGGAATCTCCTACCCCCAGGCTCTTTCCTCTGCCGCTGATCTGCTGGCCAGCATGCAATTTACCAGCATGGGAAGCAAGGCCTAGGCCACTGTTACTGGAAATGCAGCAATGTCACTTTCAGTGTTTACAGGAAGTGACATCTTCACATCGCCAACATTGTGGTGATGCTCTGGTATTTGGGCAAAAATTCTATGGTAGAAGCCATTTTTTTACCATAGGGTTTTTTCCCAAATACATAGTGCCAAAATACCATCTAAGCAACATTCCTGAAGAGTTTAAATACTATGTAAAGAACAGTTTTGCATTACTAAATTCAAGTGAATGTGAACCAGAAGAACTATGGGTTGAAAATAGAGATATTATCAAGGAAGAATGCACAGACTATTCCTGTAGCCAAAAGAAATGAAAAGCCTCAACAGATGACTGAGGAAACTCTTCAAATTGCTAAAGATAGATGAGAAGCAAAAGTAAAAGGTGACAGAAACAGAATCAAAAGTCTAACCCATGCAGCAGTCCAGCAACTCAAACACAGAGATAAACAGAATTATTATAATAACCAATGTAAAGAAATAGATGAGAACAACAAGAGAAGGGAGAAAGGAAAAGTGAGGATATAGGAGCTGCCAGAAGGAAGTAATGAGGAAATAGTGTGTGGAGAGGGGGATACAGGGAAAAGTAAGGTGCCCTACTGTATACACGTCTTTGTGGGTTTTCCACCATGCAGCTTGGCCTGGCCCAGCAGCCAGCACTGTGTACTTGGCCCAAGGAAGGAGAGCTGCCAGGGATAGGGGAGGAGGGGAAACTGAAGACAGGGATGGATAACGGTGGGTTGGCTGGTACGTGGGAAAGAGAGAAGGAGGCAAGAAAAGGGGACAGGCTATGGGGGCTTTCAGGGAAGGGGGAAGGGAAATAATGAGGGAGGGGGAAATGAGATGCCCCCCACAAGCCCTTGCAAGCCCCCCACTTGTATAATTTGTAATTGTTGTAACAGGTTCACAGCTCAGTACTAAACAGAATTACACCCTTCTAAGCCCACTGACATCAATGGAATTAGAAGGATGTAACACAGCTATATCTCTGAATTTAATACGGTGTAATTCTGTGTTATGTTTATCTAGATGTGTTTGATCACACCTTGTGTGTGTGCATGCTCATACAAAATAATGCCTCTCATGCTGCAGACAATTAAAATGTCTTTCCTTAAAGGTGCACTTCTGTTGAAGGGGATATTGCTTTTTCCCAGCTCTCAAGTTGCAATAACCCCTTGTTAGCAAAACGTGATACCTGACTGCCCTCCCCACAGCTACTAGCACCAGTAGTTGCCACATGGAATATGGTTATGCTACTGTTATGGGGATCTAGTGGATAGTGCCAGTTCCATGTCTAATTGTAGGGAGGAAAAATCTGGAAACTGAGGGACAGTCGGGCAAGAAATAGAAGAGAGAAGCAACAAGGAAACAGATTCTGGACAGGGAGAACATGGAGAAAACAATCCCAGCGCAAGCAAGAGAAAATAAATGAGAATGAAAAAGAGGCAGGGCAGGTTGTATTTATAGACTGGTGTAAAAATAATCTTAACAAAAATTTTGTTTGAAAACCTATTGCTATCTTAGTATAAATCAAGACCTTGAGAGCATTTTTTGTTCCGCTTTTATTTCAGTATACTGACATCTTGTGGGATTCATCTGGAATTGTTTTCTGAGCAAAACATCCCAGAGACCATTCATGCTGATGTGACGGAATTTTACATTGCCTCCACACAGAGCTCTTGCTTGGGCTGTTGAAAAAAAAATTCGGTAAAATTCGGATTCGGCAAAATTTGGTCCGTTTTGATTCAGGAAATGCCGAAGTCCGAACTCCCCCCGATTCGGATCCGTGGAATTCGGAGCCAAGTTCAGAGTTCGGGGAAAAATTCGGCCCAATAAAGCCATTAAAACACATTTGCGCCTTTCTGCGGCTCCGGGGGGGGCATTTTTGGAGGTAGAGGTCCCAAAATTTCAGCGTAGCTTGAGGTGACCCTTCTTGCAAGAACCTCCAGGTTTCGTAAAGATTGGGTCAGGGGGTCCCGAGATATGGGGTCCGGAAGGGGTCCCCCCCAAAATCGCCCACAGGAATAAAGGCATTAAAAAAACATTCGCGCCTTTCCGCAGCTCTGGGGGGGCATGTTTGGAGGTAGAGATCCCAAAATCTCACCGTACCTTGAGGGGACCCTTCTTGCAAGAACCCCCAAGTTTTGTGAAGATTGGGTCAGGGAATAAAGCCATTAAAAGGGATGTACTAAAACGAATGACAAGTCAGCCCATTGGAAGCAAAGGGAGAGGCTGCCCAGCCCATTGAAGATAATGGGAGAGGGGAATGTCGGTTGACTTGCATTGACTCCACTGAAATACATTACAGGGGATGTACTAAAACAAATGACAGGCTAGCCCATTCGAAACAACAGGAGCGGCTGCCCAGCCCATTGGAAACAATAGGAACCAGCCAGAGAGAGACTCACTGACCCACAGTTAACTCCACACGAAGTTGGCAACTGGTGAAAACAGTAGAAAGCAGAGTCCCACACAGAGGCAATCAAGCCCACCCCCCAGCAGAACAGGTAAACCCACCCACCCCCTTTGGCTTCCCCCCTCACACACACACACAGAATCTCCCCCCCCCACACACACACACAGAGGAAAAAAATTATAGAGAAAAGCCCCCAAATGGGTCTTACTGTGGATGTCTTCTTCTCTTCTATCTGGAGCAGGGACTGGGAGGACTCAGGAGTAATCCAATACAATTCTAGCAGACTCACACACACATAGTCTCTGACATGGGAGGTTTTGCCTTGGATTTGCTGCTCTCTAGATGCACATTAAGGATTGCCTGCTCCCATTCCAATGGGTGGATGGGGAGGACCCCATAACTCGGGATTAATTGCCTTTTAGTCAGACCCCTGGGCCAGGGTAATGGTATGGCCCAACTGCCAAGGCAACTGCCAGACCAGACCCCCGGGCCGGGGTAATGGTATGGCCCAACTCAAATGTGTTTTTAAAGACTGTAATGGGCAGATGGGTGGGGGGACCCCTTCCTGGCCCCATAACTCGGGACCCCTTGCCCCAATCATCACCAAAATTGGGGGTTCTTGCAAGAAGGGTCGCCTCAAGCTACACTGAAAGTTTGGGGCCTCTACCTCCAAAAATGCACCCCCCGGAGCCGTGGAAAGGTGTGGATGTGTTTTTAATGCCTTTATTCCTGTGGGCAATTTGGGGGGGGCTTCCGGGCCCCATAACTCGGGACCCCCTGCCCCAATCGTCACCAAACTGGGGGGTTCCTTCAAGAAGGGTCACCTCAAACTACGCTGAAAGTTTGGGACCTCTACCTCCAAACATGCCCCCCCAGAGCCATGGAAAGGGGTGAATGTGTTTTTAATGCCTTTATGGTTATACTGCTGATTCGGAGCCCCTGAATTTGCTGAATTTATTCAGCTATCGCCCCGAACTCGCCAAATTCGGCTCGTTGTTTTCCTGCCTTTTTTGAATTTGGTTCCATCTGAATCAGAAACCGCCAAATCGGGTAAAATTCGGCTGTTTTTCGGTTCGAAACGAACCGAATTGACAGCCCTAGCTCTTGCTTCATGTTCTCCTCCAAAATACAGTGGACTTAATTTTGGCTTCCACAAGACATTGTCATGCTTCTGCCAACCTTCAGAGTTTCTCCCTGCTGTGCTGAGGATTTCCCCCAACCTGCTTTGGCACCATCTTTCCTGGAAGATCATTTTGAAAGTAGGTTTGGGAAGGTGTAGATGGGAAGGTGTGGATTTCTTCACCTCTGCACCCACATCCAGCACCACATTTGGAGGCTTTTCCTTTCCCTCGTGCCATCTTTCTCCATACCACTGTTGGGGCGGGGGGGAATCATTTGTTTAATTGCAGGACGGAAGTCTTGGATTAAATCTCTGTGAAGTCTCTGTAGCTGGTATGAATGCCTTTGTATTCACAGTGGGAATGAGAGTTGTTTGCCAATTGCAGATGGGTGGTGGGCAAGCTCCCCTCCCAAGAATTCAGGCCCTGTAGAGGCTTTTCATTCCAGCAAAAGCAAAACGTGGAGGCAGATAATGACATTGTGATGTCACTTCCAGTTTGTAACAGTGACATCACAACACTCGAGGCATTCACCTATCAGTGAACAATTGGAGGGGTGGTAGTCAAAAGAACCGCTGTATTGATAGAAAAATCCAGGAGTGAAATTATTTCAATGTGCAGTAGCTACTGATGTGTGCATCCTCTGTTGTATTTTCACATGTGGCTAATGTTGGAATAGTACTGACTGTTTTGCAGAGATCAGTCTCAGGGTGGGATCGACCTACATAAGTTATTTATCTACTGGTAAATAATTTACCAGTAGAATTATCGGTTCTGGACACTTTGCCAGGGATGCATATCATTTGCCCCCTGATGTCTTTCTTGCTGTAGAACGACCAAACCTGAGGTAAAGCTGTCAGCAAATCACCTGTGGGTGGCAGCAGTGTAGGAAGTGTAAGAGATGAGTGCATGTGGCTGCTTAATTTACCTCAGACAGGTAGTTTTTCTGGTATGAAAGAGAAAAGAGTAGAACCCAACACCTGTAAATCCCCCAGTCATTCTACCAGACCTTCCCTCAGACCCAGCAAAATGGCTAAGCAGGGAATGAGCATTGGTAGGGATGCCCCATTCAGCTGATGTGGATCTGTGGGGAAAGATCAGAAGACATTCTAAAGTAAACGTGGGTTGACTTCAACTCCCCCTTTTCCCAGACCAAACAAAATGACTAAATACAGAAACAGATTATTACGGATCATGCCTTGGTCAGGGATAGGGACGCCAGCCTCCAGGTGGCACGTGGGAATCCCCTGGAATTACAGCTCATCTCCAGACTATAGAGATCAGTTCCCTTGGAGAAAATGGATGCTTTGAAGGGTGGACTTTATGGCACTGGAGCCCACTGAGGTCCCTGTCCTCCTCAGGATTCATCCCCAAATCTCCAGGAGTTTCCCAGCCTGAATCTGGCAACCCTATTCAGGGATAATGGACCTTAAACGGCATGTTATTGAGAAATTGGGAACGCACACCTAAACTTGAAAGCTTCCACTGATTATTATATTTTAATTTAAAGACCACTAGGGCTGTGCATATCGATAAACACAAACTGAAAATAAACACAAAAAGGGCCTTTTCAGCTTTTTTTGGGGTTTAATTTACTTCCGGAAGTGCTGCATTGCCATGGCTAATTTAAAACTCAAACACCGCCCCCCCCCAAAAAAAAATTTGGGGTTTTGAGTGTTATATCGGCCACAGCAATATGGCGCTTCTGGAAGTAAAAACAGAAGTGACGTCATTGCGTGCGCACACACACGATCACCGCTCTGGAGCAGCTGGGTAGATTGCCTGCCAAAGCCACCCACCTGGCAACCCTAACTATAATGAACCTGAATTTTTTTTCAAGAAACCTCGAAATAAAGCCGAATACCCATTTCATGATATGGGTATTTGGTTTATTTCGGGTTCACCAGAAAAATTCAGGCCCAATAAACCCAAACCCAAAATTTACTGATTGTTTTGTTTTTTTTTTTGCACAGCCCTAGAGGCCACCATTCTGTTAATTTAACCCAGAAGGCCAACGGTGCAACTAGATGCCAGTTTCTCCCAATACCACCAGGATGCATTGAAGGGGCCATAAGATCAGGATCTTTAACATCTCCTCCCTCTTTTTAATATCTCGCCTAACGAAGAGTACTAGAGAAGCATGTATTATATACATTACAGTGGCACGTTCTGCTTTCCCATTGATATTTTTGTGTGAGTTGGGTTCATCTCATGGGGTGGAGCCCCTGGTTATTTCGTTCTGTGTGTTAGCTAGGCATATTCACTGCATGGGCTGCTTTGTCCTGAAACTAGTTGCTGGTGTCCATGTATCTCCTTGTTACTAAATAGATGTTGTTTTGAGCACACTTGTCTCTGTTGTATGAACCTGAGAGAGTTACAAACTAGAAAGCTTGTTTTCTGTTTTGTATTATTTTGGTTGATCTTTTTTTTTGTTAAGTATACTTGGATTTTTGGTTGGGACCAACATGACTATTTGCAACCTCTGCAGATCCTGGTATTGAAAAAATGCCTGAGGTGTTTCATCCATTTGCATAACATTTAACTGGAAATTATGAATGACCTACTAATTTGTCAAATATTAATCTAAGAAAAGAACAAAGCAGCATTTTGTATTTGGCGTGCTGGCTACAGTGCTCTCTACTGGCAGCTCATGGATTAACAGAATAATCCACAAATATGTATATGAAATCACAGCAAGCCAAAATGATGACTTTGTGAAAATAGTTGGGTTTTTTGCCAAAATTAAAACTGATTACAATGAAGCATTTCTCCATTTGGGAAGATCTCTGTCTGCCTGAGACTCATTGCCAATCCAAGTGGACAGTTGTGAAGAATGACCTGTCTTGGTATAAAGCAGCTTTCTATCTTCATAATTTCGTTTGAACTCATTCAACAGTTGGATGAAGCAATTTGTTTGCTAAATACAGATAGTTGATAATCTGGAGGAGGGGCAGTGGTTCGGTGGTAAAGTTCCTATTTTTGCATGCAGAAGGTTCACAATTTAATACCTTTAAAACCCTCAAGCTAGAGGACTGAAAGGACTTGCAAATACTTTTCTCTGCCTGGGACCCCGGAAAGCTACTGTTGATCAGAATGGACAATACTGAGTTAAATGGACCAAAGCTCTGTTTTGGTTTACGGCAGCTCTTTATAAGACCTTTCTGAAGGTCTTCTGCAAAGGAAGAATACATTTACAAATATGGGCATTTGACTCTCCAAGACAGAATATAAACCGCAAGGATGTCCATGACATCCCTAGGGCATACATCATCCAAGCAATCCAGTAAATTGTGAGCATGTGCCAGCAGCGGCTGCCCAGCCAGCCACTGTGCCAAATGTCATCAATTGCAAAGACAAAATATCTCTCGAAATGCTGTTCGCTTTAAATTGCCTACAAATCATCAACAGAATTGTATGGGCTGCTCAACTGGTGAAGAAAGTGTCATTATGAGGAAGGTGGGATTAATTTTTGAGCGTGTTCTTTTCAAAAAATGAAAATGCTATTAATGCAAAGTGGAGACAACTTTGAAGCCTTATCCATAGTAACATGGCACATTAGTCTTTTGTTAAATAATTGATCTTTAAGAAGTAAAAAGATACTTATTTTATACCATCTGCCTGATGTACTCAATAAATGGTAATAATTTTCACAGCTGGCAAGTTCTGGCAAAAAGAGACCATCAATTTTACATGGAAGTCCTCTTTGACAACAGATTATAAGCAATAAACTGAAGCCAAATATTAGCTCTTGGCAGAACAGACAAATTAGGGGAAGAGATATTTTTTATTGGTGTGACGATAAAGAGTCCAATAAAAGGTTACCAGACCGCTGATTTCTGCTCAGCAGATTATGATTCATTACAGACTTCCAGGGCCTTGCATCAGGCTATCAGACAGAGCTTTCCTTTCCTTTCACCTTTAAAGAGCAAAAGGAAAGATGGATTGCAATTTCTTTTTATGGTCCTTTCTTACCCTTCCATTCTATGACGTTCAGATTCAGTCATTCTTACCTCTCTCCCCCATCCCCTCTCTCAGATAACTACTTCCAATGAAGGTTTCAGTTGCAGACCTACAAATTATAGGTGTGCAGAGCAGGGCCATTTTTTTTCCAGCAAATGGCAAATAGGTGTATAGAGCTAATGAATGATTTGGGGCAATTTGTTTTTGGCATTTCCAAAAGGTGTGCGTATCCTTGAAAAGGTGAATGATTGACTCATAGCAGCCAAGGGGATTCTGCAATGGCTACACAAACCACTCCTTCTCTGCACGTTGTTTGATTTCATTGCCTTCAATATCCCTCTGCTATTCGCCAGGTAACATGACATATTAGTCTTTTGTTAAATAATTGATCTTTAAGAGGATCAATTTCCCCTACATGCAAATTTACTCCCCTCAGTAGGGCTGTCGATTCGGTTCGTCCCGAACCGAAAAACCGCCGAATTTCCCCCGATTTGGCAGTTTCCGGTTCGGGATGAACCGAATTTTAAAAAGGCGGGAAACCGGGGAGCTGAATTCCCCAACTTCGGGTGTTCGGCAAATAAATTTAGGGTTCGGTGCAGCCGTCAGCCCCCCCCCCGAGCGCCTTCACGGGGCTTCGCTGAAGGCGCGGGGGGCCCTTTAAACAGATCTGCACCTAACATAGGCGCAGATCTGTTCCCCCCCCCCGCGCGCCTTCAGGGGGCTTCCCTGAAGGTGTGCGGGAGGGGGGAAGCAGATCTGCGGGAAGGCGGGCGGTGGGTTGTCAAGCCCCTCTGCGCTGTCTGCGCAGGCAGCCCAGAGGGGTTTAAAGACCCCCCCCTGCCCCTCTTCCCGGGAGTCCCGGGAAGGCGGGTGGTGGGTTGTCAAGCCCCTCTGCTCTGTCTGTGCAGGCAGCGCAGAGGGGTTTAAAGACCCCCCCGCCCCTCTTCCCGGGACTCCCAGCTGGAAGGCGCAGATCTGTTTAAAGAGCCCCCCGCGCGCCTTCAGGGAAGCCCGTGAAGGCCCGCGGGGGGGCTGAATTTTCCCCCGAATTCCGGATCTCGCCCAAATTTCGGGGATCCGAAGCGGGGGAGTTCGGACTTCGGCATGGCCCGAATTTAAAAGGGCCGAATTTTGCTGAAGCTGAACTTTCCTTAATTTTTTTTTAACAGCCCTACCCCTCAGAACTAGAAGCTGTTTTGGAGGGGGCATGGTTTGAAAATAGTGGTAAATTCGTGCACAAGCTGCAGTATTTTTCCTATACACATCAGTTACTTTACTGAAAATGTGCAGGAGAGGAAGGAGTTCTTTTGAGATATGTCTGTGGAGTTTTGAAATAGCCACGGAAACATTCCAATTACCACTGCACGTTTTCAGAGGCAAACTACACATTACACTGCAGTCCTTTCCAAATGTTTCAAAGCACGTAATGGGAGCCCACCAAGAGAAGCAGGTGTTACCAGCAGTGTTCCTGATACACGTGCTCACTATGTCATGTGCACAGGATGATGTGCAAATTTTCTATACACATACAGCTTTGGTATGTGTGGGCTCCTGGTATGCATGGTTGAAATGTCTAAAAAGGACTCAGCTGTCACAAGATTCCAGACTGCTTCTTCCTGCAAAGTGCCCTCCCTCAGCGCCTCTACCCTGAGCAGGTTACCCCTTCTCCTGGGCTGTTTTAAGTTTTTTAAGAGACATGTGGATATCTGATCATAGATCTCCCGAGTCATTGGTTCTTTGGCCCTTAAATTAGCTTAATGCCATGCCCTCTTTTCATGGTCCCCTGGAACTGCAGTTCTGTGAAGTCTCTGGATCTCTGCCTCAGGGCAGGATCAAGCAACCAATAGAAGACTTTAGTATTGAACATACCCTTGAATACAGGGCTAACATCAAGGGTCAGCATGGTCAGCTGTGGCCCACAACCCAACAGAAGGCTCACCATCAGTCCTTAGCTGGCCCATCTGCTTCTACCTGGAAAAGGGTTGCTCTCCTTTTCCTTACTAGGAGGGACACATGGAGGACAAAGCACAACTTTTTGGGACTAGATTAACTCACATCAGTGCTGGCAGGGTTTTCAAGGACATGCAAGAACTGCACTTTACTGCTTCACCAGGCATCTCTCTCAGCAGCTGGAGGGAGCAGAGCACCATTTGTTCATGATCCTTCTAACCCTGCTGGAACTGATGACCTTAAGGGAGTACAAAAGAGTCACGCTGACTTGACTCCAGGTGGGAGGGATGGCTTTCACAGCAAGAGATGCTGCAAACTTTGTTACAAACAGGTTCAGCAGGTGAGCATACCATGCTCACCACCTATGATCACCTGCAAACCAAGCCTCAGATCGCGGCAGTCTTAGCTTTGGGGCAGCATGGCCCCAATGGTGGTGGGAAATGGTGGTGGAAAAAAGAGCAAAATGGAACACAAACTGTGGTACATTGTGAAAAGCCAGCATTTTATTCTTGTTCAGAGCGGGAATAAAGAGAGTGTGCAGGCTGCGTCCTTGATTTTTGCCCAGGACCCCAGAATCCCTAAGACCGCCCCTGCCTTAAGTCTGTTTGGTTTGCTGCCATCTAGGTTGCATAGCTATCAAACAGCATAGTGGTGACACAACATTGTTTTGTTGTGGTGGTAGAGTTTCAGTGCATTGCCTAGCAGGCACATTTACATCTGTGCAAGAGGTGAAATCAGTCCTTCCCCAGGTTATGGATGGTTGGGTTGGGCTAAAAATTAAATGCCGTATGAAGGGAACTATGCCTCCCACAGGGCTGGGCGAAAATGTGCATGTGCAAAATTTGAAATCCTTTCAAATGTGTGTTCTTATAGACTATATAAATTGACAGAGTACCACCCCCTAAATAACTGTGCCATAAAACTATTTGTGGTTAAGAAGACTGACATGAAAAATATTGAAAATACACACCTATAAATGAAAATGTTGCTTATTCACAGCTTGGTGTAATATCTAGATTACTGATAAAACCACCTGAGACTAATAAAGTGCTCATTTCCTTGTGGTGTGACACAAAATGAGCATCTTTTGTGCTGCCAAATTCTGGCCACAGGTTTTTGCTTCTTCAGAGGAAGCTCAGCAATTAGGCTTGTGCTGATTAACAGGGAGACTGGAGTAGCATTAAGAGGGTAAGATATCAAGTGCATGAATCTCTGGCGGGTTTTCTTCGTGAAGTTAATACACATGGGAGATTGCTCGTGAAGCATTAGGAGCATGAGGATAAAACCTGCAAACTGAAAGGTATTTAAAAAGTAGGTTATTTTAATGGCATCTGGGAAAATGAAGCACTGAATGGTTCAAACACAAAAACAGAGAAACCCAGAGGAGCCACGTATTTTTTAATATGAAGCAGCATGTCGGAAAAAGATACGGTCACATAGTATTACTAGGAAGGACATGAAGAAATAGAGGATTTAAAGAAGCAGGTGGAAAGCCATTAGGACAGGCAGGGGTATCAAACTCAAAGGCTCGCCAAACTATCCACTCAGCAGATGCCCAAGGCCCTCGCCCATAAAATAAAAACGACACTTTATTTTACGTATGTATTTGTTTATTTTTCGTACTTCTAACCCGCCGGGCTCAGGGAGGGTAACAACACTAAACTTTTACAAATATAATAAAACATATAAAACCATATAAAACCGCTGATTTTGACAGGGACCGGGTCAGCAGCAGGTGTCATCCCTGAGTTTCTTTTGGGCCCAGGGAGGAGGGAGCTATATTTGGGGCCAGGGAGGAGGGAGACATGTGCTGAGTTGCTGGCCATTTCAATACAGATTGATTACCCTGGGTTCAGTGCCTGTTTCCCCATAGCATTATGGTGCGTGCATGCACATCTCTGGGTTTCCTTGACTTTTCTGCAATCTTTCCCAAACCCGCTTTGGTTCAATGTTCTGGGAAAGAATGCAGCAAAAGCAGGTTGGTTGCCATATAGGCAAGAAATTCTGGATTCTCCCAGTCCCACCCATGCGGCAGCCATTTTCCCTGCCCCAGTTCCTGCAGAAACCCCCCCCCCCCCAAGTCCAACTGGGAAGCTTTTTTTATTTAAAAAAGGCAATTAACATATCAATATAAAAGTATATTGCTGTGTCTATTACTGGTTAAAAAAAACTTGGAACACCCCCCCCCCCCCAGCGCAGGGTTGGAATGTCTGCCATTGGGGGCCAGGACAGGGAAAATATGAGGAAAGCTGCCATCTGGAAGCCCTTTTACTGCTTGGACACAGTGGCATCCATGGGGAATTGCTGCCTCATGCTCAGAAAGCAGAGGAAGTGTCATTTGCACTGAAACCCTCAACCCACTTTAAACATATTGCGTCAAGACGAACAGTGCAGTCCTGGGGAGGGGAGCCAACCTCGGCGGCCAGGACAACACAGCTGAGAGGCCTCCTCGGAGGTTTCCCAGCTGCCCCGGAGGGGGGGAAAAGCCTTTTTTCCAATATAAAAATAAGGGGAAAAGGCTTTTTTCCCCTGTAGGGGAAAGTGGGCCTGTGCCACCAAAAAGGGTGGTGCAGGACCACCGGTGTCCCTGGAGGCGTTCCCGGGGTGAAAGGGGTTTGGAAGCTGCCTAAGGCAGCTCTGCCCCTCAGAATGCTCCGGGGACGCCTCCAGGGATCCAGGTGTGGGGACTTGCGCTGGGAGAACACCGGCAGGGAGTCACACTGGTGTCTGAGAGCCATGCTGCACCGCAGTCCAGGGGGGCCAGAGTAAGTGGCCTCATGCTGGCGTCCGTGCCAGTTTGCACGGCGCAAGTGGCACAGCCGCCAGCGTAGCGGTCACACTGCATCCTAAGGTGATTCGGCACCCAACCTCAGGAATGGGCTGAAAGTGTAATTATCCAGGGAAAGGCACTCTGCACGTGCTCACAAGCAGCACATAACAGTAAATATTTACTAGAATCAAATATATAAAAGCTACTGATCAACTGAAAATCAGAACAATTGAAATGCAGAGGTGAGTTCTGAAGGGTGAAATATATTCATAAAGTGGATAAAGCTAGAGAACCTCCCTTTCAGCTTTTGAATTCCACAAAACCTTTCTTCAGGCTGACTACTGAACAAAAGAAACAAGTGAGCCAATGCTCTGATTCGGTCAAAGAATGTTGACATTTTTTTATGAAAAAAAATTCCTCTATACAATCTCCTTTTTAATTTTATAAATGTAGTTTATACTTCACCCAGGCCCATCGGCACCTTAACGTGGCCCTGGCTGAGAGGAATAAATGGAGCGGAGAACCATCTATGTCACCCTCAGCTCCTTCGAGGAAGGGTGGGATAAAGCTGTGATAGATAGATATCCGATCTTTTGGAGACTAAGTATGGTTTCTTTCCTGCTAGGCTGTTCTTGTTAGGCAGACAAAATAGCAATAATGTCAAAAATTCACAGTTGTTACCCTATCGTTGTCAGGAAATCTAAAGGGCTTTCCTCAGATTGTTCCATTGTTGTGGTGAATACAGGTGTCTTTTCTGTAGACAGCACTTGTATTGCAGGAGAATTGCATGTTACAGGCAAAAAAGCAGTGTTTTGTTGCTGCAATTTCACCGGCGAGCACTTCCATTGTGAACATGGCTGCTGTATGGCTTGCAGTTATCTGAGCGTCACAAATATCTACTGGGTAGTACCTGCTGTGACTTTGCTAGTGCAATTAGGGAACAATTTGATCAGATCGTTTTGTGTCGTTTTTTTTTAAAGGTAGAGGCTGAGAAGCCTCTCAAGTATGAATACTAGAGAAGCTGTGCTTGCCGTTTGAAGCCCCATTTTTTAAAAAAATAATATTTTAAAGCTGTGCTATTCACTACTCCTGTGCAGCTGCCTCCATCTCCCTGGAATGGAAACAAATAGCCTCTTAAATGTCACGTCCTTTTGATACTGATTGAAATTGATAATGTTCTGGTCTTATCAGCGTAGGCTGGTTTCAGTCTTGTATAGAAGAAGAAGAGTTGGTTTTTATATGCCGACTTTTTCTACCACTTAAGGAAGAATCAAACCGGCTTACAATCACCTTCCCTTCCCACAACAGACACCCTGTGAGGTAGGTGGGGCTGAGAGAGCTCTAACAGAGCTGTAACTTGCCCAAGGTCACCCAGGTGGCTTCATGTGTAGGAGTGGGCAAACAAATCCAGTTCACCAGATTAGCCTCCGCCGCTCATATGGAGGAGTGGGGAATCAAACCCGGTTCTCCAGATCAGACTCCACCACTCCAACCATCGCTCTTAACCACTACAACACGCTCTAGTCTGGTTTTTAAAGAAACTGGGCAAAGCAGGCACTGAATGGTCCACTAAAACCCACCCAAGGACTATCACAGTCCATCCCATCTGTCTAGCTGAGTGGATGTCTGGATTAAATGCCTCAGCTAGGTCTGAGAAGATTCAGGTCAATTTGCACTGGCAGGTTTTTAAGTTTTCTGCATGGCCACACTATTGCATAGTACTGTTGTAAGCAGAGCAGTCTTCAGGGACATGTTAAAGCCCGGCCTCTGGCTGGGAAAGGCAGGGTAGAAATGTAATAAAATTAATAAATAATAAATAAAGGCATGTGGATATATCTTCTGCTGTCATGGAGAATGAGGGTCATTCTGAAGAGGTAAATGATCCTTTAGAAGGGACCCATTTGTCAGGTGATAAATCTTCCCACATTCAGGATATGTCTTTGGGGTAAGGGTCTTGTAGGAATGTAGCTAAAGGAACACCAAGGAGCTGGAGAATAGACCTGAGATTTATCCTGTACAGTTACACTCTTCTAAAATGGATGTGGGATTGTACTGTAATATCTCACGCCCTCCGATTCTGTTTAGATATAAATTTTCCAGAAAATTGGAAGCCTGGGGAAAATTAAAAAGGATGCAATACATTCCCTACCAAACCTGAATTTGTTTTGCTGTTTTAACAACACAAAAGGCATAATTTATAAATTAGCATATAATTTTTGCAATAACTGGCATATTTGTGGAATTTAAAAGTAAAACTGTTTACAATTCTCTACTAGCAAAACTGCAAACATACCCAATGCTTGAGAGAGAGCTACTGTTGTGCTCCCCCATTCTCATAGAGTCCAATGAGAGCAATGAGGGCAGGAGGTTGGTTTGATTACAGCTTGCTTTATTGGCCAAGAAGTCATAACTGGGTGAGTCAAGATCCAGACAAACAGCTCTGCGATCCTGTCACACTGAGGCAGGGCAAATGCAAGAGGT
The DNA here is from genome assembly GCF_029931775.1 of Euleptes europaea. Taxonomy (NCBI): domain Eukaryota; kingdom Metazoa; phylum Chordata; class Lepidosauria; order Squamata; family Sphaerodactylidae; genus Euleptes; species Euleptes europaea. The sequence continues at coordinate 108,759,890 of NC_079313.1, forward strand.
TTTATAGACATTTGACATTCCAATATGACAATGATACATTTTCTTAACATCTGATTTTAGCTTGTCAATGCAACGTCATTGGTTTCTTCAGCGCGTGCACGAGCCTCGCTACATTAATGAATGGAGCCTATCTTATTGAGCAGTTCAGAGTGTTTCCTTGCAGGGTGAAGCGAAAGTATCAAAAAGGAGGAATAGGTGGGAGGGAGGCTGTCGGAGCGTTCCCTTATGCGAGGGGAAAGTTTCCAGCCTTTGGAATGTGTGCGCGCGTACGTGCTTGGTGCTAAAGGAAAGAGGGGCCACTGGGAAGCGGCTTCTGTGGTTTTGCTTGTAAGCAGCTTATGCGTGTAGCTTGCGTGTACGTCTGGATGTGATGCAGGTATGATTACTCAGGCACAAAACTACAAACTGCTGCCACCTTAGCATGTGGCCTTTTTTTGCCATTAGATGTAAGCAAAATTAAAGCTGAAATTAGAAAACAAATTATGTAGTATATCCCCCCATGCTCCCCCAAATGTCCCAATTTTTCCATAGGAAGATCTGAAGAAAAGTGTGGGAGATATTTTTTTTTTAATTTTTTTTTGGGGGGGTTCCCTCCAGGCCTTTCATATCTCTACCATCAAGACAGAAGCTGGCAGCCATGCTCCCTCCTTCTGAAGGCATGTTTGTTGATTTTTCAATAACTGTTGTGGAGTCTTCAAGATCGATTATTCATAAGTTTGGATAACATAGGGAATGTATAGCTGTCAGATGCAGTGAAGACCACTAGCTCAATCTGGATCTAAAAGGGGGCTAGATTCATGGGGGAGAGCTTTATTGATTCGCATTCAGAGACAGAGTGCCCCTGTGAACGGAGGGGAGCAATGACAGGCTTCCCTAGAGGCATCTGCTTGGCGACCGGGAGAAACACGATGCTGGACTAGAAGGACCTCTGGTCTCATCTAGCAGGAATCGTCGTACATGGTTACGGTATTCTGAAAACAGTGCAAAGGAATGCAGTCTGCAAAAGTACACTGAGAGCTTTCTCAAGGAGACAAGTTCCATTCATTGATGTAGCACTGCTCACGCAGGCGTTGTAGAAACTAATGGCGTCGCACTGACAAGCTAACATCAGATGTTAAGTAAATGTCTCTTTGTTGGCTGGAATGTCAAACGTCTATAGAACCTCTTGCATTGCCCCTCCCTCGGCGTGACAGGATCGCAGAGCGGCTGTCTGGATCCTGGCTCACCCGGTTATGACTCCTTGGCCAATGAAGCAAGCCGTAAGCTCACACCAGCCTCCTTGCCCTCATTGCTCCACTGGACTCTACGTTAATGGGGGAAGCACATCACTAATAGAGTGCCCGCAGGTATTGCACTAAACTCCACCGGTCCCCACGTGACCTTGCACCAGAGTTCTTTTTGGGGGGGGGGCGTCCCCCTTCAGCAGCTTCAGGAGGGAAGGCAGCATGGTACAGCCCGATCTCGTCAGATCTCGGAAGCTAAGCAGGGTCAGCCCTGGTTAGTATTTGGATGGGAGACCACCAAGCAAGTCCAGGGTTGCTGTGCAGAGGAAGGCACTGGCAAACCACCTCTGTTAGTCTCTTGCCATGAAAACCCCAAAAAGGGGTCGCCATAAGTCGGCTGCGACTTGACAGCACTTTACACACACACACACGTCAGCAGCTAAGCCTGCACAAAGAACCAGAACGGTTTAGCGCTTGCATTTAACTGCGCGTGTGCACAGGATTCACGTGTACGCGCTCTTGTCACGCGGTTCCCAGCCACCACCTGGTTACGAGAAAAGCGTGCGGAGACCTCTGCGCATGTGCGCCGCTTTATCTCCTCCTCCTCCTCCTCCTCCGCTCTCGCCTCCGTTGTGACGTCGCCGCACGCCTCGGCGGCGATAAGACGAGCGGCCTCCCAAGCCCCGCCCACCAATATAAACGCCTCCGCGAGGCCCGGGCGCCATTGTGCTGCGCGACTGGCGGCGGCAGCAGCGGCGGCCGGGGCTCGGTGGGCCGTTTCAGGGTGGTCTCCGGCTCTTCGGTCTTCCTTTTCCCTCTTCCCCCCCTCTCTCCTTTTCTAGGTACGCCGAGATGCCGCGCGTCTACATCGGGCGCCTGAGCTACCATGTTCGGGAAAAGGATATCCAGCGCTTGTTCAGCGGTTACGGCCGCTTGCTCGAGGTCGATTTGAAAAACGGGTGAGGGGAGAGTTGGAAGCAGAGCGACGGTTGGGGTGGGTGGGGGGGGGAGAGGAACAAAACGCGCGCGCCGCGAGGGAGGGGGCGGGGGGAGGGGGCGCGCGCCGTTTTCCTCAGCAAGGCCCGTCGCGTCCGCGCCTGCGCCTGCCCGCCCGTGCCGCGTGGCGTCGCTTTCAAAATGGCGGCCGCTCCCCGTCCCATTGTCCGCCCCGCGGGGCCCAGGAAAGCCGAGCGGGGCGGTCTTCCACTGCACCGCGGTGGCGGCGCAAAGTCCTGGCCGGCGATGCTCCCGTGCAGCGTCCCGTTCTCTTTATTAATGTGACAGGACCCCAGAGATCTCCCGGTAATGATTGGCTTCCAGGCTGCCAGGGAAGGAATTTCTGCCTAGCTACAAGCCTGCTCTGTGCACTGGGTCACTGGGCTAAGAGTCATGGAGCGTCCGAGTGAACGATCAACAATGATAGGAGGAAGTGGATGAATCTGCAACTGTACTGAGCCGCCTTTCTGTCTGTTAATACAATCAGAGATGCATAACTTGTTGATGTATCGCAGGGGTGGGGAACGTCAGGCCTGGGGGCCGTATAAGGCCCGCGAAATCATTTGGTCTGGCCCTTCATGGGTCCTGGAAGACCTCTAGCTCAGAAGGATGTTGCCCTGCCTGAATCTCTTGGGCCCAGCTGGGGACAGCAGAGCTCAAAAGCGAGTTGCTCTATGTGGCAGACACTGGGAGCCATCTCTGGTCGTGCCTTTTGGCTAAATGTTTGACCAAATATAGCAGGCTAATTTTTAAGCTGATAATTTTGTATGGCCTGCGAATGATGCTATAAATATCCAAATGGCCCTTGGCAGAAAAAAGGTTCCCCACCCCTGATGTATCGTCATAACTTGAATTTGGATAAGTACCTCTTCCCCAATATAATCGGGACTCAGAGATTTCTGCCCATTAGGGGCCTCTGAGTCAGCAGCTGCAAATAAACTGTTTTCTTGATAACGATCTTGGGTCTCCCTCTCCCCCGTGAACCCCTGTTTTACTGCACCATTATTGTTGTTCTTATTACTGTTGCCGAAGGAAATGTTCCCACTGGTGACGTCTCCCTTTCTCCTCCCCCCGCTCCGCCTCGCCACCAGCTACGGCTTTGTGGAGTTCGAGGATTCCCGGGACGCCGAGGACGCCGTTTACGAGCTGAACGGCAAAGACTTGTGCGGGGAGCGGGTGATTGTCGAGCACGCCCGCGGCCCCCGCCGAGACAGGGACGGCTACAGCTACGGCAGCCGCAGTGAGTGTTACCCCCGCCGCGGCCTGCTGCTGGGGGAGGGGGTGGGGCAGTAGCCGCGGGGGAAAGGGGGCGGGAAGATGGCCACGCGGGGGAGGGGGCGGAAGCGAGGCGGGGGTGGGTGGGACAGCGCAGGGAGTGGGGCTGGTTGCCTTGCGGGGGGGGGGCGTCTACGGGCAAAGGGTGGCTCAGCAAGACAGCTTGGGGGAGGGGGCTCGGTACATCTTTTGGGGGTGTCGGGGGGGATTCTCTGTAGTTGGGATGTGTTTGAAGGGTATGTAAAGTTTCCCTTCAGTTCTGCATGGAAAAGTTTCCTTGTGGCTTAAGACATCCACAGTGTGGACAGCACTCAAAGTGCAAAGTCTTAGCAGTTGGGGTTTCAAGTGGAGGGAGAATTGGGGAGCATCCTTGGGGGGCTATATTAAGAACTCACTGCTCTTAATTAGAACTCATTTGGCATAATTACTGCAGGAGCAGTCGAATTAGAAGGAAATGGCCATGCTTTAAAACTGTTTAACACAGAGTTACTATTTGCGAACATATATCTCTGGAAGTGCTGTTCAGATTCTCTAGTTTTGAGTTGCTGATTTGCAAAGAGGCTGCCTGAATGAGAAATAAAATAACCACATCCAATGGCCACAGCCCATTTTGTTTCATCCCCCCCCCCCCAAAAAAAAAGGTTCAGGCTGCTTCAAATTCATTTCGATTTTATTTCATGATTAAGAGCAGTGAGGATGGAAAAGTCTGTTCAAATGGCTTTGTTATTGGGGTGGGTTTTTTTTAAAATGTGTATGTTATAAAGTTTTTGCATGTTCAATACAAACTTTTTAACAAGTCCTTGATGTTTCAATTTAAAAGTGACCAGTGGGGCTGAGGCTGTGTCCACTGAGGCTAAGATGACTGCCTTTCCTGATTGGCCATGGCTTTTCCATACATTGTGTGACCCTTGCCCTATGACCCTTTGGCTGACCTTACCGGAAGCCATGACGACAGCAGCCTTTTGCCATTAGACGCAGGGTGATGGTGAGGATTCCAAGGGTTAGACAAAACTGGTTAAACTGAACTAGGTGACTGTTACCTTGCGTGTGTTGTGGCCAAACCACCACCAAATACCTCATACTGTGATGTAAGTACTTAGTGTAAATTAGTAAACGTTTTTGTAAAATGTAGAAATGCATGTAATCAGTTAAGTTTTATATTTTACAATGTTCTGTAAAATAAAACTTAGCAAGGTAAATCTAATAAAGGAGCAGTCACTCTCTAACAGATTTGAGGAGCACAGTCTTGCAGGATTTTAGTGTTTGATTTGCCCTTAATATGTAGAATATGGCGAACTGAGAATCTTGTTGCAGGATTAGACAGATTAAGTCCTACTCCTGTAAATGCAGTTTGTGTTTAAACTAAATTTTACTTACTTTTTTTGGCAAGGTTATCTAACTTGATGTCTTTGTATAATAAAGGTGGAGGATATAGCAGTCGGCGAACATCAGGAAGAGATAAATATGGACCACCTGTTCGTACAGAATTCAGATTAATTGTCGAAAACCTTTCTAGTCGATGTAGTTGGCAGGATTTGAAAGTAGGTTGACACGCTTACTTTGAAAAGCAAATTGAGTTTAATTTTTGCTCTTGCAAAGATCTATTAACTGTAAAATGACTTAATTGTTTTTACTGATGGTTGTGTGAAACTGCAGTAGCTGTGCCTACATTTTAAAAGTTTGTGTAATTGTTTAATCTGTTTTGCAAGGATTTCATGAGAAAAGCTGGTGAGGTGACTTACGCGGATGCTCACAAAGAACGCTCGAATGAAGGAGTAATTGAGTTTCGTTCTTACTCTGATATGAAGCGTGCTCTAGACAAATTGGATGGTACGGAGATAAATGGAAGAAAGATCAGGCTGGTTGAAGACAAGCCACGATCTAGCCATAGACGATCCTATTCTGGCAGTAGATCAAGGTACCTTTTAAAAGTTATACCGTTAGAGCTGGTGCCATCATGCTATGACAGAAATTTCTGTTAGATTTTCCCTGTGTACATAGATGCTTAAAATAGACCTACAGAAGGTTGCAGTAAATTCTTTTTGACTAGAAAACAGTGAGTTGTGCTTTTCAGTCACAGAAGTAGCTGCTCCAGTCTTTCTTGTGTTATTGACTGTAATAACTGCTGTAACCAGGTTATAGCTTTCTTTACGTATTTCTCCAGAAGAACATAATTCTCTGGAATGATGCACCAGTGAATGATGGAACAGCTAATAATATTTTGACAGTATGTTAAACAGGTTCTCCTAATGTAGCTGCATTTTGTATGAAAAGCAGTTCATGTTGTAATCCTGTTAAAATAATGGGAAATGGGCTGTATGGTGCCCTAGTAGCTGTAGTAACAGTGGCCTGGAGTACATTTTGATTTCTTTGCAGGTCACGTTCTAGAAGGAGATCACGCAGTAGAAGTCGTAGGAGCAGCCGCAGTAGATCCCGTAGTGTTTCGAAAAGCAGGTCACGGTGAGAAATTTAATAGTGTGAAAAATAAATACTAATTACCTGATCATGTATCAGGTTGTGGGTGGAACTAACTGTTTTTCTTGCCAAATAATTTAGTTGATATACTGTTGTAAATTTTATGTCTAAACTAGTAGCATTTAGTTACTACTTTTGAATCTAGATTAGAAATAAGTAAAGTTTTTTTTTATTTTTGGGAAAGCTCTAAATCTAGGTCTCGCAGCAAAGATCATTCACGTTCCAGATCTAAAAGTCGCAAGTCTAGATCAAAGAGCAAATCTAAGCTGAAATCTGACCAAGAGTCCCGGTCGCGCAGCAGATCCAAAGAGAAGTCCGAAAAGTCTCGCAGCAGATCTAGGTCTGTGTCTCAATCGCCCAAAGAAAATGGTAAAGGAGAGGCAAAGTCTAAATCTAGGTCAAGGAGCAGATCTCGTTCCAATTCGCCATCACAACACCAACCTGCCAAGGCTCGATCGGAGTCCCCACCGAAGAGAGCTGCATCACGGTCGCGGTCACGATCTCATTCAAAGTCTCGTTCACGTTCACGATCCAGTTCACGTGATTAAGACTAGAACTCTCCTCTCCCTTTGCACACAATTATGGAACACATGTATGCCAGGCCATGCGTCTTTTTTATGTTAGTATTGCAAAAGTTGGTCTGTCTGCTTGCAGGAAAAATGGCCTGAAAACCAAGTAATAAGGCAAAGGTATAAATTGTCTAAAACTTTTCTGGAAAATATGGTTGTACAGAAGTGGCAAAGAGCAGGAAAGAATTCTTCTTTTTTTTTCTTTTAGAAATTAGGATAAATTTTTTGGGTTTTTTAAGCATCCCAGCAGAAATGATCTGTCCTGGAGTGGAAAATGGATTTTATAAAAAAAAAACAATGCAGAAAGCTCTTGGAAAAAAATTTTTTTCTGAATTTTCCATCCATAAATTATGAAATAAGTGTAATGGCCTATGGCATCAAAAAGTGCACAAAACCCATCTTCAGCAAGTCAGAGATGCTTGTAAAACTGATTAAAATTCAAGAGTTTGAATTGGAACACTTCACTGTGTTGTACCTTAACTTGCCAAAAGGTAACTTCTTACCTTGCGATGAATGACAAGCTAATAAAACTGTCTCCTGTCCTTGCATGATGCAGTATTGCCTAACATCATGATTCATTTAAACAAAATTTAAGGTGCCACAAAGTCCCCGCAGTTATTTTGTTGAATTCTTTAGGATGCATATTAACTAAAATTGTTACCTTGGTTCTAGTCTTAATGACTTGTCTAAAATTAGAACTGCTATGGAGTAGGATCCAATTCCCAAGTCCTTCCTTGTATGTAACAAAAAAAAACCCCCACAAGTTTAGCTACAGTAGCAAAGCATTAGAATAGCATTGTAATCTTTATACGGTATGTCATGTGACTTGTATAAAATTAAATCAGTGACTCCAATATTTGCATTGTAGTATAGCTTTCTTTTTAAAATACTGCAGAAGACTAGGCTGACCTTAGCTTGAGATACTCGAGAAAGAAAAATGGGAAATTTCCCAAATGCTGTTGGTCTTTTATGCATACTATTGATAATTCACAAAACGGAGTAGTGATATGGAAGAGAAAATAAAAAGAGGTTTTTATATCAAGCAATTTTCATATTTCCTAAATATGTCACTATATTAATTTTGAAGGTAGTTGTCTGTAGCAGTGCAGTCCTAAGCAGAGCTACACTCTTGTAAGCCATCTGACAGCAGTGGACTTAGAAGGGTGGATTGCACTGTGGGCTGTTCAACAGCACTTGGTAAATAAATATGATCTCGAAGAGGCTAGGCTTGCAGTCTTTTGTACTAGCTGTATCTTAGACCAGCCGTTAAGCAAATATCCAGAGGAGCCACTATTTTGAGTTTTTTCTTCCCTTGTCTGACAGCAGTTCTCAGCACTACTTTGTACATCTTTTTCCTTGCACATGAGCACAATTTCAGCAGGAGTAGAGACTGTTTCTTAATCACACCTCCAAGCCAGTTTTCAAAATGAGTTATTTCCTTGGTTGGGGGGGGGAATCCTGTTTGGGTGGAAACAATAGGCTCTCCCCACAAAGTAAGTGACCTGCTTCTCTCTATTCATATAGTTACTCTTTGCAGTAAATAAAGTTTTGATACTAATCTCAACAGTGAATAATCATCTGTACTCTTAAATACCCATCTCCCATAGCCTTTGTCTTAGTAATTATTTGTTAGAAATCAAGCTGTCACATTCGTGCTCTTGAAATCTTGTTTTTGCAATAAGCACTTGCCCATTCTCACTAATGAAAAAAGCCATATCCAAGTTTCTCTTCACAATTGGCTGTGTGTACTTTTACTCTAATTCAACCACACTATTTATTTGCTCCACTTTATCCCTACATCAATGTGAGGTTAGTTAGGCTGAGACTCAAGGTTCCATGGCAGGTGATGTTCAAACATGTCTCCCAGTGTCAAATGTGTCCTACAACTATTTTAACCACATTGGGTAATGAGGTCATGGGTTGTAGTTATTTACAAGGGTTTATAAAAACCTTTTTGAGTATACAAAAACTGAATTATTGATGTTACTGTTGGGAACAGATGTTAGAGCCTGTATTGGAGGGAGATATTCAAAAATTTGCCCCTCCACCAAAAGAAGAGCCAGTAGGAGATGAATGCAGGATCTAACTCATTTTTTACTGATCTTTCTGACTTAAAGCACTGCACTAGAAAATTGGAAGGCAGCTAGCATAACACCTGTTAGGCAGTTGTAATCTCAGTTAATGGATAGAAATAATTAAGACTAGAATTGTAATAAGTAGCATGAGGCTTGTTGAGGGAAGTCAAAGTACTACCTCTCCAATCTTACAATCTTTAAAGTGTATGTGGCCTTATAAAGACTTCACAAGGGCCTTGCCAAAGGCTGCTAGCAATTAAGAGTTAAAATGACAGATCCTGTTACAAATTAAATTGGAGCTAGAGCAAGGGTAATGAACCTTTTTTATAAAGAGAAGTAAATTATTGTTTCAAAACTATATGGACTCAAATGGAAAGTGAAGGCACTGAATTTATGAATGGTACTACGTTATTCAGGGTGAGGAAATTCTAAGCATGCCACATCCACTCCCAATTGACGCTGTAGAGTCATGGAAAGGCAGACCTGCATAAGGTATGATGCCGTAATCTAGTTAAGAAGTTATAGAAGCATGGATTGGTCTGCTTTGGTCAGCTGAGTGTAGTAAAACATTTTCCAAAATTGAAGATGGAGTGCTGCTTAGCAACAGCTTTTGTATCAAGGCTGGGCCTGGAAACGCAGATTCTTTACCTGAGTAGCAGCCAGCTGAGGACTGTCTTGCACTGTCCCATTCAGAACATCAGCTTTCCTGACTAGCATTACCACTGTTTTGCTTGCAGTTTCAGCTTGTTCATCCTTAGCTGCTTGACTACACAATTGATCCATTTTAACTTCCTTCCATTGCCTCCCCAACAATAGTTAAGAAGACCTGTGCATGGAAACTGTTCAGTGCAGCTGTGACTCAGTGAATAGAGCCATAGTTGCAAATTAGGTGTAAACAGTCAGCTTATATGTCTGCTATTGCTTTAAATGGAAAGTGCATCCTGCAGCATTCTGTGCCAATACACTACATCTGTACTTGGGTATATATCTGAATAACACTTGGTTCCTGGTTTGGGAAACCTACTTCTGTATAGAGATCGGACTGGAATACCAGACTGCACGGTGTTTCTGAACAGCTGCTGCAGCTCCTTTTCTTGAACTGGGAAGAGCCTGGATCAAGGAGGGGGGGCTTTAGCAAATCTTGCTAGTCGTCAAGGAACTGACTGAACTGCTGCTCCAGCTGGGAAATGACTAGCTTGAAGGGAAAAGGTGAAGTAGCATCTCTCCAGGCCTTAGAAGAGTTGATTATGTGCATCATCTTGCTTCCCCTCCTAAGCCCTGATGTCTTGGGCAAAACAAGACTTTGGAACTCAGCACGAATGTGTTAATCAGCCCTTAAATGGCTGAAAAATGAGGAAAGGGGCTCACAAAGACAGTGTGGAGGGAGGCAACTGGGTTTGGGGGTGTGTGCACTGCAAGAAGCATGTTCTCTGGAGCCTATTGCTCCCCCTCCCATTATTTAAACTGCATAGGGCCCTTTGGTTTGAATGGCTCAAATTGGGCATACCTTCCTGTGACCCCTCCCTTCAGAACCTAAACGAGAATTCAGTGTAGACCTTCAGACTCTCCAAATCATACTTTCCTGAGACCTGGTGTCTGTGCACTGCTAGAGTTCAGAGGCAACACTGCTTACTCAGGCTCAGCTCCTGCTTACTTTGGGGGTCCCCTGTCTAGGGATCCACTACTTCCCTCTTCCTCAGTCATTTATTCATCTTTATTACAGCCAAAGGCCAGCATAAAATATACATCCTATGATGCATCCTCTTCCTCAGTGTGTTTTGGTACCTAGCACATCCACAGACAGAATCTCCATGAACAGGGACTGACATTTGGAGTGGGGGGTTGGGGGGGTATTACAAATACTTTCATATATCTCCAAAGAATAGCTGGGATTGGGTTGACATCACAGCACATGTAATTACTGCTTGCTTATACATCAAAGAGTAAAGAAAAGCTTGCAGTTAGGGACATAATTCAGTAATGCTTAATAAGGATGCCCTTGAGGCTGAATTGTTATATCATTGTAAAGTTAATAAAATGGGATTCAGAATTAAAATGACAAATTGACTAATGCAAAAAGCAGCACTTCTGCATTACAATTGATGATGCTCTTTTGTGGTGCATTTAAAGGCAAATAATTACAAATAATTTTAAACAAATCTGAAGTGGTGGGAGTTTGTATAGCAGAGATACATCTTGTTCTCCGCTTTCAGGGTAGTTTTCAATTAACACGTTGCTGTTCTGAGTGAATAGCTATCCTCTGCTTTTCTGGAAATCTGAGGAAGGCTCGTCTCCCATCAGCCCCCAGAACAGTTTTTGCTGCTGGCATCTTCCTCCATGTGCTCGGAGAGGGCAAAGGCGCAAGATACAACCGCAGCTGCTCAAACCAGCCAGCCCTCCTTCCTCAGCAGCTGTGCCTATCTTTTTCACAGCAGAGGTTTTCCATTTCCTCTGGCAGCAGTCTGCTTTGTCTGATCATGGGAGGTCAACTGCTGCCAGAAAAAAATGAGATATTGCTGTATTAATAAGACAGCCCAAGCAGCTGCTGAAGAGAATCGTTGTTTTGAAACTCTGGTATCTCCAGCCCATTTTGGAACAAGTCAAGGACGCACTGGCTGCAGGAGGCTTTCCTACTTTCATGGCATTGTGTGATCATGTGAATTGTTTTCGTGTTTTCTTAAAGAAGAATTGGGCATAAGTAAAGGGTACTCCAATTTTAGCCGCATTCTTCCTTTTAATGTCCAGTCAGCTTGGTGTAGTGGTTAAAATGTCAACATGCGTGTGTGTTAAGTGCCATCAAGTTGCTTCCGACTCATGGCGACCCCCCCCCTTTTGGATGCACACCTTAACGTGGTGAGGGGGTTTGTGTGTGTCAGGGATGCTGAGAACAATGCCTTAAGGGGTCTAGACTATCAAGAGACTAAACTCCTAGCAGAGTCACTCAAGACAGAATGGTCACAGCTGAGACACCAGACGAAAATGCATCCACCTCCTTAAGGGATCAATGGCCACATCCGCAGAAGAGAACAGGCAGTTCCAATGGGGATGGGGGCAGAGGAATCCCTGAAGGTTAGCTACTGGGCAGCAGCAGTAGTGGAAGGTGACACTGGCGGAGGATCTTTCGTAGACAACAGCAGTGCCACTACAGCTAACCCTGGTTAGTACTGCGCAGAAGAAGGCACTGATAAACCACTTCTGACCAACCTTTACCTTGAAAACCCTATGATGAGACAATCCAGAATAGAAAAATGTCAGCATAGGAGCTGGGAAACCAAGGTTGGAACTCCCACCCTGTCATGGAAGTATACTGGGACTACCTTGAGCTGGTCACATTCTCTCAGCCTAACTTGCATCACAGGATTGTTGTGATGATAAAATGGAGGAGGGAAGCGTGATGTTGTCGGCCACTTTGGCTCTCCATTGGAAAGAAGGTAATAATACTACAGATAATAATAATATTCCTTTGCCACAGACCTGTAGTTACTTAAACAGGCATTTTGATGCCGTTTCCCTGAAGCTTTTGGCTGTTTCTCTGTGCCAACTCTTATTTGCAAGCCAAACCTTAAACATGTTTATTTGATGTTGGTCTTGAGCTGTGGTTCCACAGTCTGGGTCATCTCATAGATGCCTGAAATGGATACTGACCCGTGGTGAGCAATTGGTGTGCACATGCCTTGAATTCTTTCATGCGGCTTAATCAAGTAAAAATTGGCAGGAAATTGCTCAGAAACCTATAAATGTCTAGGTTATACCTTGGTCTTTTCAAGTACTCTGTAAATTACATTGTACGTTTAGAAAGTTATATCAACAAAAAAACATCCTTGGCTCCAATGAGATTGCAATCTAATTATTTCCTTTCTGTCTTTCTGATAATGCTGCACCTATCTTACTGTACATGGAGTGGAGATGATAGTTACATCTCATCTTGTAATAATTATTCTAATTATTCTAATTGCTAGTGATAGGGTTTATTAATAATTACGGTTAATTATATTTAGAGCTGTTTGCCCATGGATCCAGCAGTTATCTGCTGTAGTCTTCTAACAGAAAGTTCAGATAAATAGGTGGGTTTCTTACCTTTAGGGGTGTGCACAATGAACTTCCCAAGCTAAAGATACACACAGACATTGCTGATTAGGGTTGTACAGTGACTTCCTAGAATGGGAATAAAAATCTGGGATTCGGTGGGATTATGAACTCCCCCTTCCCTGAACAATCTATGTTTTGTTTTAGTTTGGGTGCCTACCAGCAATAGGGTTGCCAGGTCCCTCTTCGCCACCTGTGGGAGGTTTTGGGGGCAGAGCCTGAGGAGGGTGGGGTGAGGGGAGGGACTTCAATGCCATAGAGTCAAATTGCCAAAGTGGCCATTTTCTCCAGGGGAACTGATATCTATCGGCTGGAGATCAGTTGTAATAGCAGGAGATCTCCAGCTACTATCTGGAGGCTGAAACTGAAAGAGAAAACAGCACGTGGGCTCATATAAATACAATTTACTAGTATAATGTACTATTCACATGTATTATGAAGACTAAACCTACTACCTAATACAAACCTAGCAATGTAAAGAACTGCTTTGTTTTGAGTTGAGCTATATCAACCCATACAGTCATTTTTGCATGTGCAGTGTCTATAGGTTAGTATTGGTTGCTAGGTTTGTATTAGGTAGTAGGTTTAGTCTTCAAAATAAATGTGACTAGTACATTGTACCGGTAAATTGTATTTATATGAGCCCATGCGCTGTTTTCACTCTCACTGTTCACTATAGCAGCGCAGGTTCTTGTGTTGTATAACTACCTGGAGGTTGGCGACCCTAACCAGCAATGCGGCACATGCTTGGGTTTTTCTTTGATTCTACTGATTTCCTGAGCAATGACATTTCTCCCTTCCAATTGGATCCTTGCAAGGGAGGAGCAATCACCTTTGTAGACCAGCTACAGAACGTTATTGTTTTCCTTCATTCCCTCCTTTGTGAGGGTGGAGCCCTTTTTTCCTCTGCAAAAAGGATAGCTGAGTTCATTAGGGCACTTTTTTTCTGGGGCCCGTAGAAATGGCCTCTTTGGTCATTTGAAACTTGGGGCATTTTAGTGGCCAGGCAGCACCAGCTCCTCTGCAACTCTGGGGTCATTTGATTGAAAAACAGCTGCTCCAGCCCCCCATCCCCACCCCCAAAAAGGACTTCCTTCCTCAATTTGTGAAAGGAAACAAAGAACAGACCACAACAATGAAGGATGGGGGCGGAGCCTGAGGAGGATGGGGTTTGGAGAGGGGAGGGACTTCAATGCCATAGAGTCCAATTGTCAAAGTGGCCATTTTCTCCAGGGGAACGGATTTCTATCGGCAGGGAATCAGTTGTAATAGCAGGAGATCTCCAGCTAATACCTGGAGGTTAAACTAAACAAAAAACACCTATGCTGCAACAGGAAGTTGTAGGAAATATTATATTAGGCTTACCATTCAAATAGGTTGTATACTTCAACGATGATTGTACAATGCAAGGTAAGTAAACAAACAAAGCTAATGGGTTATAACTATCAACTATACAAACAGACAGACGGGAACCGGCCCCCAATCCAAATGAATGTAAGTGCGGGAGAAACCAGAGTCTATGTTCCTGGCTGAGCTTAATATATGGTAAGCTTAATATAGCGATTCAATATAGCGAACTGATGTAATTTGATTTTCTTGAGCTCCGTGCTGTTCCTTCTTTCCTACAAATATCTGGAAGTTGGCAACCTTAATTGAGAGTATTGAAATGAATGTAGACTTTTCTTTTTAACGTCCATGGCCAGCACTGTTTCCCTCTGATAGGAATCAGTGGAGAGGACTGCGCAGAGAGGTACCTACTTCAGGGGTCTGTAAAACTGACCTCCTTCATCCAATTTGCTTGAATCTTTGGGGTCTTTAGATTAGTGGGAGGACTATGGTCTCTGCAAATTTGGTGCCATTATCTTTATAAACAGCTGTCCCAGAGATCCCTAATTTCATTGCTCTAAGAAGGCAATTGGGTGCTAAAGCACTGTAGTACATTGACAGGCAATGGGAATGGCATCGCATGTACATCAAAATACATTTCCATGGCAAGAGAATGTTAGCTATTGCTCCACATTGCTATAACAATTGAATGTTTAGGTCAACCTGCTTCCTCGTCTGTCCCAGTTTCCTCTGTCCAGATAGTTAAGTTTGAGCCAGGAGATTTACTGAGAAAATTGGGTTCCAGAACTGTCTGGGAAATCCCTTGAATCTGGTGGTTTATGCATCTTCTGGGGAGGGGTGTGCAAGTACTATGGCTTGGATGAAACATATATGTAGGCAGGGATGGATCAAGACTCTATGTTAAGTTTAAGAGGCCTTTTAGCATTAACCCTAAAATGATAATTTGGTAATTTGTGTTTTTCTATATTAAGAAACCCCTCATAAACTGAAGCCCTAAACTGTGGTTTACTTAGCTAATGCATAAATTCAGCTCTGGATGCTGATGAAGGAGTATGTCAACTTGTTCTTCCTGCTCCCTTTGTGTCTGCATGGTGTGCAAGGCTGCACCATGGAAAGGCAGAAGATAGGTTACAAAATCACTTCTGCTTGTGTTCTGCTTGCACAGAAGAAAATGTGCAAAGCACCAGAGGTTACAAGGTGTTTATCTAATAACTTGTAGCTACTCCAAAAAATTTCAAAATAGTAGTAACAACAAAGGTTCAAATATATTGCAAAACATGTATTACAGTATACAAATAATGAGCAAACGCAAAAAGCAAAAGTGTTTATAATATAACATAGAACCACAACAGTGACAGGTCTGCTGGCTAGTGCTTTGGAGCGGTGGACTCTGATCTGGAGAACCGGGTTTGATTCCCCACTCCTCCACATGAGCGGCGGACGCTAATCTGGAGAACTGGATTTGTTTCCCCACTCCTAGATACGAAGCCAACTGGGTGACCTTGGACAAGTTGCAGCTCTGTTAGAGCTCTCTGAGCCTCACCTACCTCACAGGGGAGGGGAAAGGAAGGTAATTGTAAGCCGGTTTGAGTTTCCCTTCCTTAAGTGGTAGAGAAAGTCGGAATATAAAAACCAACTCTTCTTCGGACTATAACCTTGAAATTCAACCACAAACAGAAGTATAACTAATACAAATATCACACAATATTATATATAGCTTGTTTACAACAGGCTACATGAGACTTACTGTAGCTATCGTCAGAAATGAGGCAATTATCTTTGATGACACATAGGTCTGTAATGAGTAAAAATAATGAATAAAATAAAATACATAACAATTAGTAAACCAAGGCACATAAAGATAAAATGGAAAGTCTCCCAAACCCAATTTGAAAACTTACAATTAACACATGCAGTGTAGACGGTTGTGGGCTGAAGTGGAGCACATTGCATCACCCAGGTTTATATGCATGTAGGAAAATACATCTTTAAAGGGACCAGGAGCAAACTGAGAGAGATATTCCATGTGTAAACCTCAAACCTCAAAGTTTATAAAAAGAGATCGGTCCAAGCGATCATTAAGAGGCCATATGGAGCTAATGTATTTAAAGTGAAAATCCAACGGGCCTTCTTTTGTAACAGTCATTTTTCCATGTTATAAAATTGGTAGGGTTTGGGTAATATCCTGTCAATAAAAAATTGAATTCAGATGGTAAATAGCGTTTTTCCATGAAATGAGCTACCAAAAGAGCTTGTAGATTACAGTTTCTGATTTTGCTGCGACTTAAAAGCTGCAAGTGTCACACCTATTTTGAAAGGCCATTACAAATGTCATGGATACACCTGTTGTTGGCAGGCAATTCAGACCAAAGCTTTCATTCATCCCTTCACTAAAAGGGCCTTTGCTTTAAATCATTTTTCCAATTGCTCATCAGTTAACATGGTTTACATTCTTATTTTCTCTTGTGATCTTTTATACATGGGCACTACCACACATCCCTTGAGATACAGACTCTCTGAACATCGCAGCCCCCCCCCCCCACTTTCTTATGCTACAGGCCTACTTTTTAGATCACAGCAACATCCATTTAAAACTCCACATTAAAACACAGAAATAGAAAAAACATACACAGTATTTACATGGCAGAACACCACATTAGTATTACCCACTGATGCACAAGATGCCCTTTTGAAGGGGGCATGCAAACAACCACTTGTGACTGCATAATATATGCATATATATGTCCATGGGACATCTGTACATGGGACATCCCATAAACAATACAATATATATGTTTTTAGGCTAGGCTCAGGAAAAAAACTAAATCTTATTCATTTTGGTTGCTGCTGGCTGTATGTCCACAGCATCATAGAAAACCGGATGTTGTTCTTTCAAATTCAGTAGGA
Organism: Euleptes europaea; assembly: GCF_029931775.1. NCBI lineage: Eukaryota > Metazoa > Chordata > Lepidosauria > Squamata > Sphaerodactylidae > Euleptes > Euleptes europaea. The sequence continues at coordinate 108,776,843 of NC_079313.1, forward strand.
GACCAGACATTTTTACCAATGATGAAAGTGCACAAAGTTTAAATATGTCCACTTTATATGTTGCTTTAACTACTTTCTAAAATCATATACCCCAAATTAAGGTCTTTTAAGGCAGCCATAAAAACAAGCGATACTGATCGTGCCTTTGCTGACAATCTTAAAATAAACAGTAATGGATCGTGTCTGGATTTTCAGTATTATCATGAAAACTGGTGATGTGAGATTGCTGATACTTTGAAAGATTGCTCAGTTTGGCAATATTCATTTCTGGCAGGGAAAGGGTGATAAAAAGTGATTGTTCATTTTCCTCCTAGCAGCTTCTTTGCATGGCTATATAAGGACCCCTTTTGTTCAACCTTCTGCTCCATATACATATGTGGTGGATTGGTGGCAACAAATTTATTTTATTTTACTTATTTTGTATCAGAAATACTTATCGACATCCTTACTGTAGAAATGCCCTGACCTGCTAGCCTGATTTTGGAAATTAAACAGGATTGGCCCTGGTTAGTACTTGGGGAGATCACCAAGTCAGTTCAATGGCAAATTACCTCTGAAAATCTCTTGCTTTGAAAACCTTATAGAGTCATCATAAGTTGGTTGCGACTTGACCGGGGAGGGGGATGACATAGAAATGGCCAAGGCAGATCAGAATGCTGCAAGAATGCCGTGCTATCTGGAAGACACTCAATTCTGTCATACTTTTTAATCCAGCCTAAATCGTGCAGTTAACCAGTGTCTAACCATAGGAAGTGACTGAACGCAGACAGGTCAGTTGAATCCGAACAAGAAGGTGGTCTCGTGACATTGATAAAATAAAGGCTTCTTTGAGCTTTGTCTAGTCATTATTGTTTACAATCGTTGAACTATTCTTGGATTCACTGCAATATATGAAACTCTAGATTGCATCAGAGGTGCTCTGAACGTAGGGGTCTTGTTGGGGAGGAGTCATTACCTTACAAAGGGTGATGTATATTGTATCCCTTTAGCACAGGGGTGGGGAACCTTTTTTCTGCCAAGGGCCATTTGGATATTTACCGCATCATTTGCGGGCCATACGAAATTATCAACTTAAAAATCAGCCTGCTATATTCTGGGGCGGTCCTAGCAGCTCCATAGCAAACGACTCTTTTTCAAGGGCACTGGTTCCCAACCAGGGGTCCGTGAGAACTAAATTAAGGTCCGCGAAACAAAGTTATAAACCCATAATAAATTCATATTTTCAATTAAAAGTTCTCTATTATAAAAATATATATTCAAATATTATTCTAAGTTTAATGTTTAACTAACAGTTATGATTAAAGTTTATTTTCAAATTCTCTGAATTTTTATTTTGAACCTTGGGGTCCCTGCACCGAACAAAAAAGTCCTAGTGGTCCCTGGTCAAAAAAGGTTGGGAACCACTGTTCAAGGGGGGGAAAGGGTTCCTTTTCTCGGCAAAACAAACACCCGCCTTGAATAGAGGCGATTCCTGTCCGCGGGAGGGGGGCGGGTCGCCAGTCTTAGCTCCTTCTGAGCTAGAGATCTGCCAGGACCCACGAAGGGCCAGACCAAATGGTTTCACGGGCCTGAAGCGGCCCCCGGGCCTGAGGTTCCCCACCCCTGCTTTAGCAGAAGGATGTATCCAACAAAATCTACTTCCAGAGATGATCTTGTAGAGTGGACCTTCCCACTTCCCACTGAGCCCTCCAAATTTTATTAGGACAAGGGTGTCAATGGACCCTCAAGAACAGTAAATTGGGCCTTTGCAGTAAGAGGAAGGAATCAGCAGAAATCACCACTCTTCTGAAGATGGAAATGCCCTTAAGTCTTTGGAACCATGTGGCTGGATACAAGTCTAAATCTCTCCACCTTTGATGAGATCCCAAACTACGGAGAAAGGAATAGTAAGTCCTTCCTGTCTAATATTTCACTGGACTTCTGAATTCCAGTTGGAGACAAATGTGACTTTTTTGTTGTTGGGATTCAGCCCTAACTGTAATTCAACAAGGTTACATTGCATAATTTGGAGGTTAGTAGTAATGTAATCTGTATAGAGCTGCCGTTGAAGATTGCTCAGCAGTTCTCAAGGAGGTCTTTGTAGAGGTGGCATATAAATTTTCTAAATACATCAAAAGTAGAATGCACTAGGAGCACATGAAACTTTTAAGGTCCGAACTAGATTCCTGTTGTCTTCCAGGTTTAATTCAAGGCCAGGTTTTGATCTATAAAAACTAACAGCTTGGGTCCCATGATTGGAGACAAACAGCTCCTCCTTTATTTCCCATCATGGTCTATATGACTGATAACCAAGACTATCTTTATCTCTGTCCCATGTCTAGATTGAAAGCTAGACACGGAGCCATGGTGTAGTGGTTAAGAGTGGTGACTTTAATCTGGAGAACCGGGTTTGATTCCCCACTCCTCCACATGAAGCCTGCTGGGTGACCTTGGGCTAGTCACAGTTCTCTCCGAACTCTCTCAGCCCCACCTACCTTACAAAGTACCTGTTGTGGAGGGGGGGAAGGGAAGGTAATTTTAAGCTGCTTTGAGACTCTTTATAGTAGAGAAAAGCAGTGTATAAAAACTAACTCTTCTACTACACAGGAAGAGTTATTCTTAGCTGCTGCACCACAAATACAGAATTTACTAAGGTTGGCTCCTTTCTTCAGTCTAATAAAATGTTCAGAATACCAGAGCAGGGCCCATAATAAACAGACACCTTACTTTCAGTTCTCAAATACCAGTATGAAGGGTAAGAATGCTTTTGGAGGTGGCAGTGAGAAACAGCATTTTTTTTAAAGAAAAAGTGAGCTCTTTCGAAGAAACCTAATGTAAAATTGTGTTACGTTATGTAGACTATATACATATGTTGATTAAATTTATTTATTAAAACGTATATACTTCACCATTTCTTTGTAGCTCAAGGCAGCTTACAATACAAATTTTAAAAAAATGTAAAAGAGAAGGAACCCCCCCAAATGCCTGCAGTCTCCCCCCCCCATTAAAGGCCCCAGCAAACAAAATGGCCCAGTAGCACCTTCTAAAAAACCCTAAGGACAGTGCCATCCTCCACATCTCCATAGGGTAGGGTTGCCAGGTCCCTCTTCGCCACCGGTGGGAGATTTTGGGGTCAGAGCCTGAGGAGGGCAGGATTTAGGGAGGGGCGGGACTTCAATGCCATAGAGTTCAATTGCCAAAGTGGCCATTTTTCTCCAGGTGAACTGATCTCTGTCGGCTGGAGATCAGTTGTATTAGCAGGAGACCTACTACTACTACCTGGCAGTTGGCAACCCTACCATAGGGTGGGAACTACTACAGAAAAGGCATGGGCCCTGGTTGATGTCAAGCAGGCTACCTTAGTCAGCAGAACAGCCAGTAAGTGGGCAACTGTGGGTTTTATCAGTTTCACCTGATATATATTTTTTTTTTAGATTTTTTTTTAATCGCCGCACACCCAAAGGGTCTCATGGCAACTTACAACATTAAAACAGTATAAAACAACAACATAAAAGCAGCTAATAAATATAAAATACTAACATTAAAATATTCAACTACTAAAATATGTAGCTTACACCATCCCACTAATAAAACACCCCAAACGTGTGGATTATACACTCCAAAGGCCAACCTAAACAATTTGGCCTTGCATTCCCTGTGAAATCTAAACAATTCCAGCAGGGCACAGGTGTCATCTGAGAGTGCATTCCATAGTACAGGGGCCACAACTGAGAAGGCCCTTCTGGTGACAGCTAACCGAGCCATCCTGGGGCAGGGCACCTGCAAGAGGCCCCCTAGAGAATGGCTGAAGGGAGCATGGAGGGTTGTGACGGAAGAGGCGGTCCCGTAGGTATGAGGATCCAAGACCGTTAAGGGCTTTAAAGGTTAACACCAACACCTTGGATTCAGAAACAAATGCAGAGTGCAGCTGTTGCAAAAACTGGAGTACTATGAGCTGACCATTATGTTCCAAGTCAGCAACCTAGCAGCTGCATTCTGGACCACCTGCAGTCTCTGAAGCATTTTAAAGGGTAGCCCTAAATAGAGTGAATTATAGTAGTCCAATCTGGAGGTGACCATTGCATGGATCAATGTGGCAAGGTCTGACCCAGACAAATAAGGAGCCAGCTGGTGGACCTGGCATATGCCAACTGCAACCATTCCAGGAAGAAGACGAAACAGATCTCATGCACGTCCTGGTAGTCTCTCAACAGGACTACTGTAACTTTTTGTGTGTGGAGCTGCCCACAAAGGCAATTTGGGAATTTAAATTAGTCTAGATTGCAGCAACCAGAATGGTGATGGATCTAGCAGCATATCAAGCAAATAATATTGGACATTGGCTGGTTTCCAGTTGTTTGTTTGTTAATTTCAAAGTGCTGGTGCTTCCTTTTAAAGCCTAATCTGACTTCAACTGTCCTGGTTAACCATGTAAACCCCTGCTTCCATATATAGCTTCCCAAATCAATGAGGTCCAGTAATGTATCACTGCTGCTAATGTTTCCTCCATCAGACTGTTGTTAATCAGGTGTTCTCTGCTGCCACCTCACATTTGTGGAATTCATTACTGTTTGAAATTCAGCAGGTGCAAGAACATGGCCCATTGAGGTGGGCTATTCAAACATTTCTTAGTGAGCCGACTTTTATCCCCCACTTGTGAAGAAATTTAATTTGGTTTCCATGAGATAATGGTGCTGATCTACGTTTGTGTTTTTATGGGTGTCTTAATTTTTGAGTTGCACAGCAGTTTGTAAACCCTCAAGTAAAAAAAAATAAAAATACATATTCCAAAAATGGTAGCTTCTGTGTAAAATAAGGACTGTTGTGCATCCGTGACTGGTTTCTTATATCATTAATACTTCATGAAATTCCCATGATAATATGATTGAAATAAGATCCTGGCAGTGCAATCCTGTGCAGTTACTCCAGTGTAAACCCACTGATTTCAATAGGCTTAGACTGGAGTACTTCTGTATAGTATTGCACTGTTAACCCCCCGACCCCAGTTTATTCTATTGAAAAACACCTGCCATATTAAGAAGTGACAACCCAAAATTCACTTCTCCAGAAGATTCACCCAAGCTGAAGCCTTAGCATATTTTGGAAATATTTCACAACTTTTTCATTTAGATTGAATTTTAGTAGATGGTGTCAATATGGGGGAGAGATAATGTGTAAATAAGTTTTGCTTTAAAAATTGATTTTAAACACTCCTTTAGGAGTCTATATTTAAGTCAGAGTCATCACCCTAAACCAGCAGAGTGGAGTAGACTCTAAATTTAAATAAACAATAAACCTACTTTATATAGAGATAGAGAGGGGCGTCAAACCACAAAACAGAACTGTACATATATTCAACTGCATCGTTGTTATAGCAACTAAAGTTCAAAACCAATGCAATCAAATTCCAAAATAATGCAATATGATTAAAAATTGATGCTGCAGTCCTGAAGAACAAGTGTACAGCGTTGTTATGGCAACTGGAACAGTTAAAACTTCACATGCATAAATTTAAGATTGAAAAATTCCTGGACCAGGGGTTGGATAGAATGGACTTTCCATTATTACTATTTTATAATACAAGATCATTGTCATGGAGGGTGGGATACAATTAAAAGAAGGGTACTGAAGATCACCTCAGTTCATACCCCTCATAGTTTACACACTGCCAAGCCAGACAGCTTCTTTCTTTTAAGTTCCTTTCCCCTTAACTTTTCCTCACAGTGCAGGTTAGAACAAGCAAATAAGAACATAATAAAAGCCATGCTGGATCAGACCAAGGCCCATCAAGTCCAGCAGTCTGTTCGCACAGTGGCCAACCAGGTGCATCTAGGAAGCCCCCAAACAAGACGACTGCAGCAGCACCATCCTGCCTGTGTTCCACTGCACCCAATATAATAGGTGTGCTCCTCTGATACTGGAGAGAATAGGTATGCATCATGACTTGTATCCATTTTGACTAGTAGCCATGGATAGCCCTCTCCTCCATGAACTTGTCTACTCCTTTCTTAAAGCCTTCCAAGTTGGCGGCCATCACCACATCCTGGGCAGAAAGTTCCACAATTTAACTATGCATTGGGTGAAGAAATACTTCCTTTTATGTCTTTTGAATCTTTCACCCTCCAGCTTCAGTAGATGACCCTGCGTTCTAGTATTATGATGAGAGAGCTTTTCTCCCTGTCCACTCTCTCCATACCATGCATAATTTTATAGACCTCTGTCATGTACATTTGCTCACATTGAATCTCATTTGCCATTTTAATGCCCATTCCTCCAGTTTGGAGAGATCCTTCTGGAGCTCTTCACAATCCATTTTTGTTTTAACCACCCTAAATACTTTGGTGTCATCTGCAAACTTGGCCACCTCGCTGTTCACCCCCAGCTCCAGGTCATTGATGAACAGGTTGAAAAACACTGGTCCCAACACAGATCCCTGAGGGACCCCACTGCTCACATCCCTCCATTGTGAGAACTGACTATTGATTCCTACTCTCTGCTTCCTGTTTTTTAGCCAGCTCCCAATCCATAAGAGGACTTGTCCTCTTATTCCATGACTATGAAGTTTCAGGGGTGCCATTTTTTTCTGAACTAGAGTTCTGTGCCTTTAGCTGCTGTATGATGGGGTAGACATTCACCTTGCAGTGCAACTTTTCAACTTTCACCTCGCAGTGGAAAACCATACCTATTGAATTAATGTCTGTCATGCAGTTTTAAAGGCGTAGAAAAACAGCAGACAACTTTAGACTGTAGGCTAGATTTATTTTTGATCCCCCTCCTCATCAAGAGAATCTGAGTATTGTCAAAACAGTACCGAAAGGTCAAATGATGATCTTTTAAGATATTTTTGTGACAGAAAATGTAGGCAGGATAGCTACAAGGAACCTCCACGTCTCAGAGGGATGTGCCACAAGTTTGGGGTGGGGGGAAGCAGTCTGGAACTTCCTGGAGACATTTGGTTGGTTGCTGTGGGAAACAGGAAGCTGGAACTTTGCTCAGAAGGAACTTTGCTCGGATCCCGCAAGGCTCATGTTCTTCTGTTCATCCGAAGAATGCCTCCTCTCATGGTAAAAGAATATAACAATAAGCAAATAGTAAACTACACATCACCCTTTAGTGGCATCCGAAAATCTGTTGGCCTTCTCTCCTTGCTTAGTGGTAGGGTGTGTCCAAGTTCTACTGAATTCTCTTCATCCACACATTCCTTGTGACTTTCAGTTCCTTTAAAGAGTAACTGATAGGATTGCTGCCGATGGAAATAAGCAATTGAATAGAAAATGTGAATCCTGGCTGCACTTGCTTTTGATTTTGTGTGTGAGTGAAGTGTCGGCAAGTCACAGCTGACTTATGGTGACTCCAGCAAGGGGCTTTCAAGGCAAGTGAGAAGCAGAGGTGGTTTGCCTTCCTCCTTAGAGTCTTCTCTATGGTCTCACTTCCAAGCACCAGCCCAGCTTAGCTTCCAAGATCTGATGTGCTCAGGCTATATCACGCCACCTTCCCTGCACATTTGATTTCACCCTTACCTTTTGGTTTATAACAGTCTGGCGAAGGATCCCACTTTCTGCTCAGCTGGTTTATTCTTGCTTTCTGTTAAAGCTGCCCTGACCTGGATGGCCCAGGCTAGCCTGATCTCGTCAGATCTCAGCTGCTAAGCAGGGTCAGCCCTGGTTAGAATTTGGATGGGAGACCACCAAGGAATACTAAGGTTGCTGTGTAGAGGAAGGCACTGGCAAACCACCTCTGTTAGTCTCTTGCCATGAAAACCCCCAAAGGGGTCACTATAAGTTTGACAGCACTTTACACACACACACTGTTGAAGCTAAACACAAAAATGAAGTATCACTCCATTAACCTGCAGAGGACCTGAGCTTTGATCTAGGAATCTATTGTATTTTTGACATGCCCAGTTTCTCCCATCTGGTGCTTGAGAACTGAATTGTTCAGGAAGGCCTTTTTTTTTTTTTTACACAAAAGTAATATGGCTTAATTATAATGGAATGGTTGTGGAAGAATGCTTTAATAAAGGGAAAGAGACTGCAGTCTATACTACTGTGTATAGCATACAAAATTTGTTGCTGTGTGTGTTATTCTATTATATAATTTCTGCACCATTTAATATACCATGTTAATACTTACGGTTTGCAGCTTGTTATAGGTTTATACTTGGTGTTATTTCTGCAGTCCTATTCCTATTATGTTGCTTATTGGATTCCCATCCTATTGACTGCATTCAGTTACGCTGTAACCCTCCTTGAGTCTCAATGAGAAAAGGTGGACTATAAATAATGTAAAAAATTAATAGCCCAAGGTATTGTGAGAGTCCCCAACCTAGCTGGGCAAACTTCGCCAAATCAATTGCTCAGACTTGGATGCAGAAACAAAAGATTTATTGAAGGCTTCAGATAGAGAAGACAGGCTCATGGATTCAAAGTTGCGAGTGACTAGCTTATCGGGGTTACAGTATTTATCTACTACAGGGCATGAAGGTTCACACGCATGGGAGACATGGGGGGTTACAAGGCAAACCGGTGCAACATAAAACATCAAACAGTCCTAGAGAGACAGTGAGGGCTATCTGCATTTCAAGGCCGGAGTCAGCCCGAGGGAGTGAAGGCAGAAGGCACAGCAGGGGAGGAGAGGTGGCACCTGGGCAAGAAGGACGAGGCGGGGGACTCAGGAAGATACACAGAGGTGCGAACTGCTTGTACGAGTTCAAAGAGGGAGAGATAGAAACAGATAGGAGCCAAAACCAGATGGCCCTCACATTCTGCCCCCCTTAAGGCCCCCCTCCCGCGAGTTCGGGAGGTCGAGGCTTCTCGGGATAAGCGCAATGGAATTCATGTACGAGCCGGGGGGCGGCCATGTGGGGGGCTGCAACCCATTCATCGTGCGCGGCGCCTAGATGTTTCCACCGAACAAAGTAAAATAGCTTTCCTCTCTCTCTCTCTCTCTCAGATTTCATATTGAAGTGTTATAATAATAATAATTTATGGCAGTCACAGACCAGTAAATACCTCCTACAACAGTGGGCACTTCTGGCTTAGAAGGGGGGTGGAACTGGGGAGCGGAGACGAACGGCTTGAGCAGACTGATGTGGAAAACGGGGTGTACCCCGCGAAGGGTTTTGGGAAGATCCAGCTCCGCAGTTACCTCGTTAATGACCCGAGTAATGGGGAAGGGGCCCACATATCGGTCGCTGAGTTTTTTACAGGGTCGGAGGGAACGCAGATTCTTCGTGGAAAGATAAACCTGTTCCCCCACCCGGAGTTCCCATCCCTGTGACCGGTGTTTGTCAGCCTGTTCTTTGTATTTCCGCTTGGCCCGTTCAAGGTTCTTCTGTAGCCAGGGCCAAGTGGAACTGACCGCCTGCACCCATTCCTGCATCTCGGGCACTGCCTCGAGTTCGGGGGAGACGGGGGCGGCACCGAAAGGGCCAAAATCGGTTCCGTATACTACACGGAACGGACTAAACCCCGTGGAGGAGTGAGGGGCGTTGTTGTATGCGTATTCGGCGAAGGGTAACAGGTCCACCCAGTCATCCTGATGGTAATTTACATAACATTGGAGGTAGCACTCGACCACGGCATTCACCCGTTCGGTTTGGCCATCAGTTTGCGGGTGGTAGGCCGACGAGAGCCCCTGTTCCCCCACCCCCATAAGCTTCAGGAAGGCCCGCCAGAATTTGGCAACGAACTGGGCCCCTCTGTCGGAGAGGACCTTCCTAGGAATCGAGTGAAGCCTGAGGACATGGGTGACAAACATTTTGGCCAACCCCTGCGCCGACGGGAGCCCAGCGCAGGGGACAAAGTGGACCTGCTTGGAGAAGAGGTCTGTAACAACCCACAGTACGGTTTTGCCCCTGCTGGGGGGTAGATCGGTGATGAAATCCATGGCGATCACCTCCCATGGCCGGGTGGGGATCTCCAGAGGTTTCAGAAGCCCTGGGGTTTTTCCCCCCCTGTTTTTGGCGGTGGCGCATGTGGGACAACTGCGAACGTACAATTCCACATCCCCTCTCATGCCCGGCCACCAGAATTGCCGCCGTACCAAATGCAACGTCTTGACAAACCCAAAGTGACCGGCCAGTTTGGCCCCGTGGACCAGTCCCAAAACCTCCCTGCGAAGAGAGGCTGGGACATAGAGTTTCCCTTCCTGCACCCACCAGGACTCTCGCTGCTCCATACCGGAAGGGAGCGTCTGCTGCTCTGCTTCCTGTAGGGATGCGTCCCGGAGGCGCTGCTGGAAAGCCTCCGGGATTCCCTTGAGCGAGGGACCACTGGGGTGGCGGGTTTGAGACCGGGTGGAGACTGCCAAACCCGGGATCTCTCCCCTTTGCTCAGGAGTGAAAAGAGAGTCCACAGGACGGTCAAAATCGTTGCGATACTGGGGCAGTCGGGATAGGGCATCTGCTAGGGCGTTTTCCTTGCCGGGTACGTGTTTGAGGGTGAACCGAAATTTGGCAAAGAATTGGGCCCAACGTATTTGCTTGGCGTTGAGTTTTCTAGCCCCTTTGAGAGCCTCCAGATTCTTGTGATCAGTACACACTTCAAACGGGAATTCTGCCCCTTCTAAAAAATGCCTCCACACAGTGAGGGCGTGCTTAACTGCCGCGGCTTCTTTCTCCCAGATGGCCCAGTTGATTTCGGACTGGGTAAACTTCTTGGAGAAATAGGCGCATGGCTTTAAAGCACCACTTTTGTCCCGCTGCAGGAGGGCCCCTCCCATAGCTACATCGGATGCGTTCACCTGGACCACAAACGGTTTGGTGCAGTCCGGGTGGGCCAGGACCGGTTCGGACGAGAAGAGTAGCTTCAAGTCCTCAAAAGCCTGTTGGCAGGGAGGGGACCACTGCAGTCGGGCCGAAGGCAAGGCGGCATTGGCACCCTTTCCCTTCGTACGCAGAAGGGAAGTGAGAGGAAGAGCCACTTGCGCAAAGTTGGGAATGAAATTGCGGTAGAAGTTGGCGAACCCCAAGAACTGCTGCAGTTGCTTGCGCGTGGTAGGGGGTTCCCAATCTCGCACAGCCTGAACCTTTCCGGGGTCCATTTCCAACCCCTGGTGGGAGATTACATAGCCTAGAAAGGTAATGGAAGGCTGGTGGAATTCACACTTAGACACCTTGGCATATAACTTGTGGTCCCGTAACCGCTGGAGGACCTCCCGCACTAGTCGGACATGCTCTTCCATGGTTTCAGAATAAATGAGAATATCATCCAAAAATACCACCACCCCCCGAAACAACAAATCATGTAACACTTCATTGATTAACTGCATGAACACACTCGGAGCCCCAGAAAGTCCGAACGGCATGACTAAATACTCAAACATGCCAAAACAGCTCGAAAAGGCCGTTTTTGGTTCGTCCCCCTCTTTTATGCGAATGCGGTGGTAGGCTTCTACTAAGTCCAGTTTGGTGAAAATCCGGCCCTCCTTCAATTGTGCTAGCAGGTCTGGAATGAGAGGGAGGGGGTAAGCGTTAGACTGCGTGACAGCGTTGAGCCTCCGAAAGTCAATACACAGTCTCAAGTCTCCCGTTTTCTTTTTGACAAAAAAGGCGGGGGCGGAGTACGGAGCTTTGGAGGGGCGGATGAAGCCCCTCGCCAAGTTAGTGTCCAAATAGTCCCGCAACACTGTCTTTTCACTGGGGCTCATGGGGTACACCTTTCCCTTGGACAACTTGCCGTCCCCAACTATTTCAATCGCACAGTCGGTCTCCCGGTGTGGTGGCAGTTCGTCACACTCCCGCACATCAAACACATCCGAATATTGGGAGTATTCCGAGGGTAGGTTGGGGGTATTGGAAACGGGTCCTGGGGAACCCACTAGGGCGGCTGCCGGGGTCCCGGTCATGCGGTCCCTGTCATGCATGGCGCAGGGATCCTCAGGGAAGGTAAGGGTCCTCTTGACCCAATCAATAGAAGGGTTGTGGCCCCGTAGCCAATTCATTCCCAGTACTACAGGGGCAACTATGGGAGCAATGGTAAAGTACAGCCGTTCCCAATGCTCCCCTACAGTCATGTCTATCGCGGTAGTCCGGTGAGTGACAGGCCCCTTTTTAAAGTCACTCCCGTCCATCTGGGAGAAGCGAAGGGGACCCGGGAGGCGCTTGCGGCGGACCTGCAATTTCCGGGCCGCCTCCTCGCTAATCAATGTGCGGGCGCACCCCGAGTCCACGAGCGCGGGGAATTCTAAAATTGGGCCCCCCGTGGGTAGTGAGAGGTGAACCCGAATATAAACATTATCTTCCTGGGTGCTTACCATCAGTGGAGCTCCTTGCACGAGGGTCGGTGCGGTCTGCTGAGGAGCCCCCCTTACAGCAGACCGACGGCGTTTTTTGCCGGCACATCCCACTCTTCCTCCTCGCTGGACGAGGGGGACGTGGTATTTGTAATCCGTGACTCGGCGGAGTCAGAGGTTGCACTGGCAATCCGGGGTCCCGATGGACCGGTCGAACTGGCGAACTCATCCAGGGCGTGGGCGTGCAGTGCCGAGGGGGTGCTCCGACGTCCTGGAGCGTTGCTTCGGCGTCGCGGTTGACCCTCTGCGGGGGCTTTCTCTGGTTCGCTCGGAACGGGGCGAGTGGAAGCCGGGCGTCCGGAGCGGGATGGGCATTGGGAGGCGAAGTGACCCTTTCCTCCACAGACCAGGCACACCCCTGCCTCGAAGCGCTTGCGGCGCTCAGCCGGCGTGGGGCCGCCCCCGCCTGGGGTGCGAGGGTCCCGGATCCCACTTGCCTTGTCTCCTCTTGGTTTGAAGTCGCGGCCGGAACGTTGCTTGGACAGGTTCAGGAGCTGCTTCCGATTTTCGATATCGGCAGCGTGGCGTACCCAACCTTCCACGTCAGGGGGGTTGCCTTGCATAAAGGCCCAATGCTGCAGGTCCGGGTTTAGGCCCTCCCTGAACAACTGCACCCGGGTAGCCTCACTCCAGTCCAGAATCCGACTCGACAGGGACTGGAACTCGCTCGCATACTGCGCCACTGACTTGGCCCCTTGGCGTAGTTGCATCAGAGCGGCTTTGGCCCGCTCCCCCAGGTTCGGGTCCTCGAACCGGTTACGGAGTGCGATCATAAAGTCATCCAAACTCCGTAGCACAGGGGAGCGGAGCTCGTACTGTAATACCATCCACGCGGCCGCTTCGCCTTGCAGGAGGGAGGCCACATACTGGACCTGGGACTCCTCGGAGGTAAAGGTCCTGCCCTGCTCCCGCATGAAAATGTCCACTTGGACCATGAAAAAGGTCAACTGGTCCCCCGACCCATCATACGTGATTTTCAAGTCCCGGCGGGCCGGGGTGCTGGGAGGAGGCGCGGGGGGAGCCGCCGGTGTCCCATCCGGAGGGTTACCCGGCGGGGGCTGTACCTTCAGCGCGTCCATGGCAGCGGCCATCTCCTCCATCACAAGCTGCATGGCATCTATGCGCTCCACCATCGCCTGGCGCTCCTCCTGCCACTGTCTCCGCTCCTCATCCATCAGAGCGTCCCGACGAGCGGGGCCGTCCTCGAACCCCGTACCCGTTAAGGCCAAGCGGCGGTGCTTTGCCTCAGTCCAGGAAAGCGACCAACCTTTCGGCGAGTCCAGCCAAGTGTTAAAGGTGGTCTTGGGACGCGTGCCCGGTCCTGGGCCCGGTCGGGGCGCACCTGGCACCTTCTGGTCCGGTTTGTCTTTCGGGGCCGGCTTGTCCGGGACACCGCTTCCATCCGGGGAGGCCGGAGGGGTTGTTTTTTCCTCGTCGGCTGACATAGCTGTCCCGTAGGGTACAGATGCAGAACGAAGAGGCAAGGACTCGCAACTTAATGTGAGAGTCCCCAACCTAGCTGGGCAAACTTCGCCAAATCAATTGCTCAGACTTGGATGCAGAAACAAAAGATTTATTGAAGGCTTCAGATAGAGAAGACAGGCTCATGGATTCAAAGTTGCGAGTGACTAGCTTATCGGGGTTACAGTATTTATCTACTACAGGGCATGAAGGTTCACACGCATGGGAGACATGGGGGGTTACAAGGCAAACCGGTGCAACATAAAACATCAAACAGTCCTAGAGAGACAGTGAGGGCTATCTGCATTTCAAGGCCGGAGTCAGCCCGAGGGAGTGAAGGCAGAAGGCACAGCAGGGGAGGAGAGGTGGCACCTGGGCAAGAAGGACGAGGCGGGGGACTCAGGAAGATACACAGAGGTGCGAACTGCTTGTACGAGTTCAAAGAGGGAGAGATAGAAACAGATAGGAGCCAAAACCAGATGGCCCTCACAGGTATATAGTCTCCATCATTTAAAACATTATTGACTTCAACCTTGCCCATTTGACAGCCAGAATGATAAAGAGCGGGGAAATGGAGGGTTTTAACCCCATTTTCATCCATGCCGGTGTTGAAGAAGGGATCTGAGTCCACATTAGTGTACTGAGAGGACAAACTGGTGGGGTTTTGTGGGCATTCCAGATTAAGGAAAGGTATGTGTGGAAAAGACAGTCATGCTAGGAAAAGTTGAGGGCAGCAGGAAAAGAGGAAGACCCAACAAGAGAATGGATTGACTCAATAAAGGAAGCCACAGCCCTCAATTTGCAAGACCTGAGCAAGGCTGTCAAAGATAGGATATTTTGGAGGACATTGATTCATAGGGTCGCCATCAGTCAGAAGCAACCTGAGGGCACTTAACACACGTGTGTGGTTCCATTTTGTGTTCCTGAGGATCAGCCTCTCTACAAATGTTGCCATTCCAATTGTTTCCTCCCCTCTTTGCACCCTTCCCCTCACATCTCTCTCTCTCTCTCTTGCCGTTTATACATGGGAGGTTTTGCCTTGGATTTGCCACTCTAGATGCACTGTCCCCCCAGCCATATTCTCCAAACTCAACAATAAGCCCCCATCCCATACAGTTTTGAGAATTCAGATGGGGGGGAAATGTGCATCTATAGAGTGGCAAATCCAATGCAAAACCTTCCATGAATAAATGGCCTCTGTCTCTGAAGAAGATCCGTTTAGCTCACATGGCACCAACGTTGAGACGACTTCGCTGCCAGGGAACGTTTTGTATGGATGGATTGCGTGTCAGGCACCGGGCTCCATATTTAGGCGGCGATCTTGGGGAGCCTGTCCGTGCCTGCGTTGAAACGGCTTTACTCGCAGCCAGCTGTCACCCCTGCGCTAAAAACGTTTGCGGATTTCCTGTTGGTTTCCAGTCTTTGCACCAAACGATCCTCATTCAAGAGGATCGTGTTTCGGATTCTGTCCATGTTTGCACGAACCTCCTCGAAACCAGAGTAGCGGCTCCAGTCTTTCAAATGCCACCCCCTTCGCCCCACAGGTTTCCAGAATGTGGCCCCTACAATGCAATTCGAGATGGTTGTTGTTGTTATTATTATTATTATTATTATTATTATTATTATTATTATTATTATTATTATTATTATTATTATTATTATTATTATTATTATTATGGGGGGTGTTGGCTGGAGAATAGGATGCGGTAAATGTCATGGTTCCTCGACCGGGGAAGGTTCACACCTACGAAACGCCAAGCCTGCGTTGGTGCAACGAGAGAGTAGCTAGCCATGTTCTGTCTGGGAAGAGTGGAACCGGGCAAAAGCAGGATCTGCAAATCCAGGTCGGTTTGTCTTTTAATTGCATTTCCCCCACCAAGCCGAAGATAAATATATGATAGGATCATATTGTATGTAGATGGACTGGCACAATGCACACTGTTAAAAAAAAACAACGACAACACGTAGACGCACCTTATCGGGAAAATCGGCGTCTTAATATGTATATTTATATCTGTAACGGTCTGTAAGAAAAGAGGAAAATATGGATGGACATGGAAGCAGAGCCCACCTCTCTGCACAGAAAGCCTGCCGAGCAGAAGGGAAAGACAGGTTAATAGTTGGTTTAGTAATATATTTATACCGAAAAATGGGGAATGCAGAGTGGATAATACCAAGTTCCTTCTCCCTCCCCTCTCCTCTCTCTGTATATTAAATATGCTTTGCTTGTCAATTTCATCGCCCTGTGCGTTTCTGCAGGGAAGAGAGCCCCGCCCCCTGTGCGCGCAGGCGCGGCCGGCTCTAGGTTCCCGCAGGCTCAGCATTCAGTGACCACAGGCTGATTATTGTAGGTAAGGAATCAGATAAGAAAGTAATTTATAAACCTCTTTAAATCATCCAAATGCACCTCGAAAAAGGGTCCGCTCCCTGCTCTGCGGACCGTTGCTCCGGTTTGCATGCAATGCCTCGGTTTGAAATTGTGACTGCCTGCTTTTGCAAGTAGATGTGCCAGCATTGGGGTTATTAATTTTTTTTTAATCCGAGGGGGGGACACGAATTCCTTTCAGTTGTGTTGGGCTTTACAATGAACGGTGCAATTAAAAAAAAAAAATCAGAGGGGGAGGCACAAAAAAAAAAAACCCAAATACTTGGGGATTGGGATATTGCGTGGACAGAGTAAAAATCCTTAAGGGGGCTTTTTAATGTTCTTCTTGCAGTTTCCATGTTTAAACATGGGGAAGATTAATTTGAAATCTCCCCCCCCCTTTTCCCCGTAAACATACACCATAAAAGAGTTGGAATGGAGCGATCTGGCAATAGAGGCAGGGAAAAAGGCAGGGAAAGGGGGGGTCGTTTGCTCAAACTTTCTCCTTTGGCTGGCTTGATGCCTTCCCCTCCTCCAATAAAGGGGGGGAAATCTCTGTTTTGTGCAACAGAATAAAAAAAAGAGTGAGAACTCCGCCATTTTGATATTTTTTAAAAAGTAAAGGCTTTCTGGGTTGACGGGTTTTATAGCAGCCTCCCCTCTCGGAGACGGACCCACGGAGGCGGGGTGTGCGGCGAGGCGCAAAGGCCGCCTCTTTCATTGAACGCGTCGGCTTCTTGCAATGCTCGCGACGAGCAACTCTGTGGAGTCCGGGTGCTTTGTCGTGGGGAGGTGCGGACGGTTGCAATGAATGAGTGCAAGGCGTCTCTCGGCGATGGCCTTCCTCGGAGACCTCGGCCCAAGTTTTTTTTGTTTGTTTGGGGCTTGCATTTCGGATGCGGGTGCTCGTGTGCTGCCCATGGCGTTTGCAAAAGGGATGAGCCAATTTTGGGGGCTGCAAACGGAAAGATGCCTTTTCCAAGCCTCCCCACCTCCTCTGCCTTTTCCAGTGATTAAAGGTTTCTGTGGATGGGGTGACCACTGCACCCACCCACCCCTCTTTATCATTTGATCTCCAGGTCAGTTTGCTAGGGAGGAAGGTGAGTCGGGAGCCAGGGGGAAGCATCTCGCCCTGGGACCATTTGGATGAGCTCTTGGTTGGCTTCAGAGCGATAGTGTGAGGGGTGATCGTCTTGCTGTTTTTGTGAAAGTCAGCTGGAGAAACCGTCCTTTGTAATGGACCCAAGGGACTGGTTACTTGCCCAGCTGGGATGTGGGGTAAACTATTTGCTTCTTTCCCATCATCACTCCTAGATCAACTCCGCCACACTTTCCGAAATGCTTTTCAGGATCATGTAGTGTGAATTTCTAAAAACCAGCCATAGCTTTTCATGATCTACACAGTCAAAAGCTTACACCCCAAAAACATCTACTACGGCCCAAGAATGATTTGGCCCCTTGTTAGACTTCTGTGAATGAGAAACGAAGAAGCAGAAACTGCAATGATAATGGCTGAATAATTGATTTTTTTAAATAAAAAAAAACATAAATCACGTGAATTAGCGTAGGTGTTATTTGAACTTGTCAAGGCATGTTAATACACTACATCAATTTCTAGTGAAATACTATAAATTGTAAGTATGGACAACATCTTGACTTAAGAACAGTGTTTTGTTTGGGGTTTTCTTTTTAACCGCAACTGTTCTGATTTTGGGTGTGTCTTCGAACAAACAAGTATTACTAGACATTTGTTGCCACGTTTATTTCGGGGGCTTAAAATATTTCTGCCTGTCCTGTCCTCTCACTTCCCACCACCCCATGCATCAGTTAACAGGGTGTTTACATGGCCAGAGATGTTGAAAGTTACTATTTACTGAATAAACATGCAAGTGGGTAGGGTTTTTTTTTTTTTACCGCCTCCACTTTTGCTGTGTTCCTGAATGGGAGATCAATGTTTCTGAATTGAGATTTCTGTGCACCATCTCCTCGTGTCTTAGATTAGTGAGATCTGAAGCCCGAGCTATGCCGTATTGATAGTGCTGGGATTCCTTTTAAACTGGTGATTGTTTATTGAGATTTACACCCTGTCATTTCCCAAGAGTACAGGATAAATTACAACACAGCATGAACATTGCGAGCACAATATCAAAAAAGGTTGCAGAGCGGCTTTGGGACTAACTCAACTCTGGCAGGATATAGGGAGCATCTGGTTTGGGATGGCTCATCCCTATGGGATAATAGGGTGGATGTTCTAGGTTGTCTAAATAGGGGCAGGCTTGAACTTTTCACAGGAGACCTTGGGCCAGTCATCCTCTATCCATTAAACCTGTCTGTCAGGATTATTGCGAGGATAAATGGGAGCAGGGGAGATCCAGGTTCATCACTCTGAGTAACTTGGAGATAGGGTGGAATAAAAATGCCAGCTTGTGTTTGCTTCTACGTCCACTTCAAGATGCTGGTATTGACTTTTAAAGCCCTTATATGGCTTGGGACCTGCATAGCTTAAGGACCACTTCCTCCCACACATACTTTCTTTGTTTTTTCCTGTTAGACTGAGGTATTGAACAATAAAACCATAAAACTTAAATAAGACCAGTCTCTAAAAACACCTCCCTTCTATGGGAGACTATGCAGCCTTCAAAAAACAAGCAACAAAATAAGTACAATGAGGGTCAGAGACCTCTAAGATGAACTGAACCTTTTGCTCCAAAGTTGCTTGAGAAAATGCGGACAATTTGTTAAAACACGGTATAATCCATTTTAGCCTAAATTGGTACATGCAAGTACGGTGCAAAAGGATATGTACCAAGGAGTCCACTGACTGAAGAGGGCAGGGCCGTTTGCTGGCCCAGCAAAACCATTGAAAAGGGCAGTTAAATCTTGAATGCATAAAGATTCTCATAACTTTGGACTAACCAGAGAATCCAGATAGGAAGGAAGATTACCCTTAGATAACAGGCCCAGGGCAAGTGGAGAACATGTCCTCCAAGCATCAACGTGAGTGTAACTCTTATCTCTAGCATAGATCAATTTGGCCAAATGTTTTTTACATTGATCTACAGAAGAAGAGTAAAGGTCACCCACCTTCAAATTTACAAGTGATAGTTTCTATTCAAAATGCTGGAGCCAGGGAGCCTCTCACACTTACCTATCAGAATATTACAGTCATTTTCAGGGGTTGTGCTTTGGTTGCCCTGTAATTTGAGTCTAGATAGGTGGCAACCCAACAAATGGCCTTCTTGGCATCAAAACTGTGGAATTCGCTCTTCAGGGAGATTAGAATGTTTCCCTCTCTTATTCTCTTCTACCAGTGAATGAAGACTCTTTTCGTCCTGTGTTCTCTGCTTCACCCTCCTCCTGGTTTGTTTTCACTTGTTTTTAAATATGTACTGTTTTAAAAGTTGGTTTTCAATGGTTCACCGCTTTGAGGAACCTAGCTGTGCAGAAAGGCAGTATCCAAAATTGGGGATGCACAGTTGCCCTACCAATCAGAACTCAGAGGATGATCTTGAGATGGGAAAAGAAATGAGGGAGGTGACCAAAGCAGAAAATATTGTACTAATGGGTGACTCCAGTTACCCTCCCATTGACAAAGAGGCAGTTTTCTGGATATCATAAACGACTATGAAATAGTCATGGAGACAGCCCTGGACTTTCATGGTAGGTGGTACTCAGGATGTGATGTGTGATGAGAGCACTGTTGAACAAGTTGAGAAAAGTGACACAGGGCTATTAAAACGCTATTAAAACGCCAATGGTTGGACTTCAAAAAAGCTTTTGACAAAGCCCCTCCCCAAAATATCTTTTGTAAATTTAGCAGACATGGGATAAGAAACCAGGTCCTTTTGTGGATTGTGTGTGTTACAAGTCACTTCCGACCCCATGGTGATCCTATGAATTAATGATGTCCTGTCATTAACAGCCTTGCTCGGGCTTTGAAAACTGAGGGCAGTGGCTTCCTTGATTGAGTCAATCCAAATTGGGTCTTCCTCTTTTCCTGCTACCTTCACATTTTCCTACCATTATTGTCTTTTCTAGTGACTCTTGTCTTCTCATAATGTGACCAAAGTACGATAGCCTCAGTTTAGTCATTTTAGCTTCTAGGGAAAATTCAGGCTTGATTTGATCGAGAACCCACTTATTTGTCTTTTTGGCGGTCCAGGGTATCCGTACAACTCTCCTCCAATACCATATTTCAAATAAATCCAATTTCGTCTTGTCATCCTTCTTCATTGTCCATTTTTCACACTTGTACACAGTAATGGAGAATACTGTGGTATGAATTATCTTAATCTTGGTCACCACTAGTCAGCGACACTTCCTTGCACTTAAGAATCTTTTTAGTCCGGCTCTAACCAGTGGTCTGGAATCAGGGGTGAGCACTGAATTGGTTAGGTTGTGGATTACACCAAATTATGCAGAATAGTGAGAACCAAACAGGATAATGGGGAGCTCTCCAGATTGGATGTGTGAGCAACAAAGTGGCAAACGATGTTCATTGCAAGTTGATGTAAAGCAGACTTGTCCAACCCGTGGCCCCTGGGCCGCATGCAGCCCAGGACAGCTATGAATGTGGCCCAACAAAAATCGTAAACTTACTTAAAACGTTATGAGATCAGCTATTGTTAGTGTTAGTGTATTTTATGTGCGGCCTAAGACAATTCTTCTTCCAATGTGGCCCAGGGAAGCCAAAAGATTGGACACCCCTGATGTAAAGTGATTGATATATATAAGGAAGGGGGAAAAAATCCTAACTTTGTTGCTGGAGTCTGATCTGGTGTTGACTTGCCAGGAAAGATACTTTGTGGTTATGGTAGATAGCTCAGTGAAAATGTCTAGTCAGTGTGCATCTCACTTGAAAAAGGCAAGTGCTAGGACTTTTTTGGAAAGGGATTGAAAATAAAGTAACTTGTATAGCTAGCTGTATGGCGTAGCTACATTTGCAATACTGTGTACAGTTCTGCTTGCTCAATCTCAAATGGGATATCATAGAACTGGAAGCGGCGCAGACAAGGATAATCAAAATGACGAAGGCAACAAGATAGCTAAAAAGTTTGAGCTTTTCAGTTTAGAAAAAAAAGATGACTATGAACTTTATACAGTTATGCGAGGTCTGCATAATACTAGAGGGCAAGGGGAGTCAGTGAATTTGAGGGCCAGCATGGAGAAAAGAAAGAAGTTCTAGCAAATCATAATTAACTTATGGCCTGTTGTACAAGAAGTATCAATTGCTGTGAACTTATATGGCTTTAAAAGCGAATTAGACAAATTTATAACTGGTAGCTTCTGAACTAGCTGTTAGTCATGGTGGCTAATCGGACCCTCCGTGTTTGGAGACAGAGTAGCTCTGTTGTTGCTGCCCAGCAGCAAGCACCCAAATTGGCTCCCACCTGGCCACTGTGGTGAACAGGATATTGGACTAGAAGGGCCGCTGGCCTGATCTAGCCAGGCTCTTTAGATGGTCTTGCAGGGAGTTTTCCGTAACTGCCCACTGAGTTTCATGGCTGAGCAGGGGTTTGGATCTGTGCCTTTTAAGAAAGAGACTGATGCAATCCTCGTTACATCCCATTGCCGCTCATTGTATGATAAAAGACGTGAAAAAGAAGAGAGGCATCCTTGCGGGGTGCTATCTCTCACAGCAAAAGGAAATAGCATGCAGTCTTTCTTTTTAAAAAGCCTAATAAAAACAAGTACTTTGATGCATCCTTCTTCCACTGAAAGTCTCTTTGTCTTGTCCGTGCCGCTGTTCCATTCCAGATAATGTGAACGCGCATTTTCTTAAACAACAAAGCGGTGTTGGTCTCCTGAGGTCTCGGTATACTGGCCACTGTACTTATATTTGAGCAGTGCTTTGAAGAATTGCTAAATTGCACATGACAGAACATTGCTTTACTGTTAAAAGATTGAGTTGTATATGTCACTACCTGAGTCGCCTTCAGTGGCCTCCACCATCACCTGCTTGCAGCTGAGCACCGGCTTCACTCAAAGAGTATGTGTGATCTTAAGTAACACTGGGCATAATCCGCTGGGAAGCTTTCATGAGCAAGCTCCATTGGAATGTATGGTCCATTACCTTTTATATGAATTTCTCATTAGTTAAAAACCTATTATGCTTTCTGCTCAGAGTCTGGTGATTTGCATCCCAGTCTTAAACATACCAGGTTAAAAATATTGTCGAAGGCTTTCACGGTCAGAGTTCATTGGTTCTTGTAGGTTATCCGGGCTGTGTAACCGTGGTCTTGGAATTTTCTTTCCTGACGTTTCGCCAGCAACTGTGGCAGGCATCTTCAGAGTAGTAACACTGAAGGACAGTGTCTCTCAGTGTCAAGGGTGTAGGAAGAGTAATATATAGTCAGAAAGGGGTTGGGTTTGAGCTGAGTATTGTCCTGCAAAAGTATTGTCCTGTAAGTATCAAGATAATGTGCTAATGAGGGTATGGTATGTTAATATGGAACCATTGTATCCTGAAGTGATCTGTTAATGTGTGTAATCCAAAGCTAATCTGTATGGCTATTGTTGAATGTTGTCTTTGTCAGTCTGGAGGTTTTTCAGGGCAGGAAGCCAAGCCTTATTCATTCTTAAACTCTCCTCTTAAACTCTCACTGAAGGACTGTCCTTCAGTGTTACTCCTCTGAAGATGCCTGCCACAGCTGCTGGCGAAATGTCAGGAAAGAAAAGACCAAGACCACGGTCACACAGCCCGGATAACCTACAAGAACTAATTTATTAAAGTGATTTGAACAAAGCTCACCCTGTGGTCAAGGTTCTGTTTCTCAGGAATTATAGCCTCTCTACATGGCTGATTCACATGTTATGGAATACACAGGTTATGTCTGGTGTCATGAGGTGAGGGTTCCCAATTCCCATGTATGCAACAGCCAATGTAGATTGGGATCATGGTGTATGTGGGCATGGAGATTCAGCCTCCCTACTGTGCCACTTTCCAGACCTGAAACACACGGGGGTGGGGGCACTACTTGGCCCATTGTGGGAAAACATATATAGGCCAGGTTAAGAATATAAGAGCATGAGAAAAGCCATGCTGGATCAGACCAAGACCCATCAAGTCCAGCAATCTGTTCACACAGTGGCCAACCAGGTGCCTATAGGAAGCCCGCAAGCAAGGCAACTGCAGCACCATTGTCCTGCTTGCATTCCACAGTATGCCCCTCTGATCCTGGAGAGAATAGGTTTGCATCATGACTGGTATTCATATGGGTTTCGACAGTGGGCCAGGTAGCGCCTCCCAAAACTGTTTCAGGTTGGGAAAACAGTGAGGGATGGGGGAAGAGGTTGAATCCCTCTTCTCCATGCTAGTCACAGTCCCAATCTGAATTGGGCCTCAGCATCTGACCTTTACACAGTCTTGGGCCCCCTGACCCAATCTGGACTCGGTAACGTGTGGATCAAGTCTGCAGGGTGGGTAATTCCTGGGCTGAACATATGAAGGACCAGTGGTCCTTCTAGTCCAGTGCTAGCTACTCTAACTGGTAGCAGCTCTCCAGGGCCTCAAGCAGAGAAGGATCTTTTTCAGTACCTGTAATGTGAAGAAGAGAACCTGGGATCTTCAGCACACGCTGTACCACTTAATCACGGTCCCTTCCATGACAACACCAACAGCAGTGGTTATAAAGACACGTTTCTGTTACATTTCAAGCCAGGTCACCGTTGGGAGCTCAGCCCTCATTTCTAAGATAAAATGCCTATACACTGAAATCAACCCCAAACTGGTTCCTTCTGAAACAGGGAAAGCATTTGCAAAACTTTGTACACTCTGTTTTAATACATATGTGTTATGCATCACAATAGCAACCCAATAGTAAAAAAGCTGTATCATATTACCCACACGATTCATACTTGTTAAACAAATTTGAATAAACTTGTGTGTGGTACATAACCTATATGATATGTTCTGGTTAGGGAAAGGAGCAAAGAATAGTGTGGAAGCCCTTCTTCCTGACTAGTAGGAAACCTATTTAGCCTCCCCAGTTTTTGAGGTTTCATCAGGAATTGTACATGTGCTTCAATACCTGCTTATGGAATAGAACATTGCATTTTAAAAAAATATCTGAGATTGTCAGGATGTGGAATTGTGCATTCAGTAACAAAGCCTGTGCTGCAAACATAGCTCTGAGTACTGAACTCTCCTTCCTCAGCAGTCCAGAGTGAAAATAAAAGTTAATGTACGTTATCACACTGGTGTAGTGAAAATACATAGGCTTAGTTGTACTCATGAGGAAGCAGTCATGTAATTGCTATGCATGAATACAGCTTGAAACTCAACCCGCATTTATTGTCCCATTCCTCAACCTTTTAGTGGTTTTGCAGTGGTTCAGTTAAAGTGGGTTGGAAAGGTCTTGCATTATCCACCATTTGCATTACCGCTGCTAATGGGCACACTCTGCCAGGAAGTTATCAGGACCAAACCCTACTGAAATGGTTTCTCCTGAAAAGCATTGAAGAACGCTTGGTAGATTATACCTCTACCTGGATACCAAAGTGGAAGTAGGAGGTCTTGTTGCAAAGATTAGTCCGTCCCTTCATTCCTTTGATAACCTGGGAGCTTAGGCAAAGGGGAACATGCACTTGAGTATATAATTACAAGTCTGTAGAAATGAAGTAGGAAATGAATTGCTAGAGACAACATGCTTCTGTGCTGTCTTACCATGTGCCAGTTTGAGCCAGCGGTACTTATTAGTGGTTATCTTACTCTTACATATTCTTCTAGAAGAAGAAAAAATGCCTCTTCCACCCCCCACTCCCGACATGATAGGAAGAAAGAAGTTGTAAGTTCATAAGTCAGGTGTAAAGGTATTATTAACAAATGTGAAGGCCCTGAAGGAAACACAAAACCTTTGCATCTTTTCACTTTTTCCTAGGAACTTAAATAAAAAGTCTGGAAATTTGGGGGAGAACTGGGGGGGAAAAACCTGTGCATTTTTTTCCCTTTTGGAATGAGAGACATTCTTTTTCAGACAAGGTTTTACTCACTCAAAATGTGTAATATGAAGATTATGTACCACAGTCCTCAGTATTTGAGGGTAATATTGCCAGTATATGCTCTAAACATATACCGTACAGTATTTTCAAGGATATACTTATTATTTCAATATAATTAACTTTGTCCACAATTAATATGCCATGTGTAAGAATGATACACTAATAAAGAGTTCAATATTTTGATATTAGAAAGCAACTATTTCTGTCCAAATCATAGTTATTCTTGTTTACTACAGAATGTACAGTTTCTATTTTCAGCTTTTACTTTTTCTTACCTGTCATATGGCAAAAATTAAGATAGATGTGCTAAGGTAGTGGGGGGTTGGGTTGCCAGCTCCAGGTTGGGAAACTCTTGGAGATTTGGGGATGGGAGCCTGGAAAGGACAGGGACCTCAGTGGGGTACAGTGCCCCAGAGTCCACCCTCCAAAGCAGCCATTTTCTCCAGGGGAGCTGATCTCTGTAGTCTGGAAATGAGCTGTAATTCCAGGGGATCTCCAGGTCCCACCTGGAGGCTGGCATCCCTAATTAGGAATTATTTATATAATTGTATGCTGCCCCCCCAAATTGTCATCTGTTGATTTTGTGTGTGTGCGTGTGTGTGTGTGTGCATATAACAGTAGTTTTCTAAATGCACCATTGATTGTGGCCATGAACACTATGAAATATAATCTCACTGGAGTGATGTTTTCACAAGTGTGCCAAAATTGTCAACTTGCAATGGTTTCATCAGATAGCCATCAAAAACAAAAAAAAGTTTGTGTGAAATCAATGCTGTCAGCTCCCATTGTAACTTACCAGTTATAGTCTTAAGGTGTCCTTCCATCACACACAGACCCACATGTTCCTGGGGGGCAGCATCCCTTCTGTTGGCCCCACTTTATGGCAACCTGTATTGGTTCCAACGAGATCATGCTCAGAGCATATCCGTCCGATGCAGTATGTAAAGACTAGGTTAGGCTCTCTGACAGATGTGTGCGGGACTCCAGATCTCATTTGGTACTTCACAGACTTTCAAGAAAGCAACTGCTTGTGTAATTAATCCATAGCATAGTTGTGTGGATGGTGACAAAGAAATGCTGTGCATTTTTAAAATGTTGATACTTGTGCAAAAACAGGAATGTTACAAAGGCCTTTTATGCCGGGATGTTTCCTCACTAGGGTTGCCAGGTCCCTCTTCACCACCGGTGGGAGGTTTTTGGGGCGGATCCTGAGGAGGGCGGGGTTTGGGGAGGGGAGGGACTTCAATGCCATAGAGTCTAATTGCCAAAGCGGCCATTGTCTCCAGGTGAACTGATCTCTATCGGCTGGAGATCAGTTGTAATAGCAGGAGATCTCCAGCTAGTACCTGGAGGTTGAGCAAACCAAAATCAACACCTCTGCACTAATATCGAAGATAAGGAAAGTAGTGCAGGAATCTTAGGCTATAATTAATACAACACAAATGAGTGAAACATAAAAATGTAATCAATGCATACAATAGTGGAAAAGGACAAACATACAACTATATACAATAGTATTTCAATAATCCACAAAGGTATGTATAAATATATTTTCTTCAATAGTCCATAAGGGTACATAGATCCAAGAAGATTCCAATAGTTGGTCACAAGAACTCAGCAAATGTGTAAAAGACTATTATGAAAGGAAGACGGTCGTTTCATTCTTCATCAGTTCCATTCAATTCATGCAGTTCAAAAGGTATACACAAAATTCAAAAATTCATTTCTTCCCCTTAGGGATAAATCTTATAACTATATCCATTGGCAATTGCAATAGTCCATATGACTTAAAATCTATAGAGGATATAGATACACTTTGTGTATCCCTTGTGGAACGGTTACGTTTGCAATGACTTCTTGAAATACTATTGTATATAGTTGTATGTTTGTCCTTTTCCACTAGTGTATGCATTGATTACATTTTGATGTTTCACTCATTTGTGTTGTATTAATTATAGCCTAAGATTCCTGCAGTACCTGGAAGTTGGCAGCCTTATTCCTCACGGTCACACCTGCCGACTACTTCGGGGCTTCCTTTGGATTATGCATGCCTTTCCCACCTGTTAGAGGTCGCCTCGCTCCCCCCCCCTTCATTTTGCTCACATTTTCCAGATTATAGCTAAAACAGCATCTGGAAAACGCGGGCAAAACGGGGTGGGGGGGTGGGAGAGCGAGGTGATCTCTGTCGGGCATGAAAGTCATGCATAATCTAAAGGAAGCCCTGAAGCAGTCGGTGGGGGTGACTGCAGGGAAACATCCCTGCATAAAAGGCCAAAGTTCATCTCAAATCTGGTCTCCTCTGTCATTGAGCCACACATGGTGTTACTGCTCCTCCCAATTGCTAAATGGGATCTTTCACTGGTTGTATTACAGTTCTGCGCCATACGCGTAGGCAAAGTGATGGATGGGCGAGCAGAGATGGAGGTGATAAGAAGCACAAAAGGGAATGGAACCGGGGAGGTCAGTGTCCACTTGGTTGAGAATACCGTGCAAAATGCCCACGTACCAGCAACTGCCTTCATCATACCAGGTAGGTGCTCAGGGCTCTGAGGCTTAGTTACTGTTCTGCATGCAGAGGTTTTTCAAATGCCTCCTGTTGTTGCCCGGGCAAGTAACCCACTTCTTCTGCAGAGATGTTGGCTTTTGTTGACTTAGTTCACTTTGCAGTTGAACACGTTTACAATATGAACCCTTGTCGCAGATGCCCCTCTTGGTACAATACTGTGCACTGCTCTGTAGGATTCTCCATCCCCCTCCAGTTCTCTTTGAGGATGGCAAATTCTGCTCATACATCATTGGGGCAACCTGTTTACTTGGATGGACCCTGGAAGGTTGTGAGTAAAGTAGAAAAATTAAAACCTGAGCCAGAGCTGGAAGCCATGGAAGACAAATATTCTGGAGCAGTAGAAAAAAGGAAGAATACAGTAGCACCTTAAAGACTACCAAAATTTCTGGCAGGGTATGAGCTTTTGTGAGCTACAGCTCACTTCTTCAGATATCAGATGGAGATATCTGAAGAAGTAAGCTGTGGCTCACAAAAGCTCATACCCTGCCAGAAATTTTGGTAGTCTTTAAGGTGTTAGTGGACTCTTGTTTTTATCTACTGCTACCGACAGACTAACACGGCTACTCATCGTGAAATATTCTGGAAGCAATGACAGATACAGAAGTACACCAGAAAGAAACGAGGCAATCTGTAGGGATGTGCTTTAAAAGCTCAGATATGCTCTGTATTTATTGATCACAGCATACTTGGTGTGAGGCAAAAGAGAGAATGTTCCTTTTATTTAGCTTATGCTGTCTCAGAGCTCATGAAGGCCCATGGTTTGATTAAACCCCAGTTAATTTTGCTGTCTGAATGCAGACAGTCCAACAAACTGAAGTTTGTTGGTTGTCAGCAAACTGGGATTGTAGAAAAGGGTTTGTAGCTGGGTTGTTAATGCACAGTTTTATGTTAAACTTTGGTTTGCTGGGTTATCTAAATTCACAAACTACTGTTTTATTGTGTAGCAGTCGTTCTCATTGCCGGGCCACAGAGATGGCAGTACAGATAAAATGTTCTCCTTGCTGGGAGGTGGAATGCATAAAAAAGCAAACAAACCAAGGTTTAAACTTTATGCTCAGTCTGGTCTTTGTTATTTGTGGTTTGTTTCAACCATGGTTTGTGCAACAAACAATGGTTAGTGAATGATACTGGTTGATGAACCCAAAACCTGTTGCATGAATTGCAGTTGAAACAAACCATGGTTATTGTGATGTCTGAGTTCAGCCCAAAAAAGCAGCTTGTGTCATGCCCATCAAGCACCCCCATCGCCTGATCCACCCAACAGTGGCAATTCGACTATATAAAATTATATAAAAGGGGTAGAAAGCCTTAACATACTACATGAGTAATTGACCTTACATGTAATGTGGTTAAATCTGGCTGCTTCAGCTATGGAGCATGTGGGATGTGCACATCTGGATATGAAGATGTTGTACTACTGTACTTTCTCTCTTTGCAAGCAAACACAACCACTGTAAACCTTCCTACAAGCACCTTAGAAATCCAGCGATTCCCGCGGGAACCTCAGAAAAACCTGGGGGCAGAGAGGCAAAGAGAGGGCACAGGAAGCGAGCCAATCACAGCAACAGTCATCCCCCAGATCAGTGGAGTACAGACCTGCAACACTATCCGGGTTCTGGAGTGGAAAGATGGGGTAGCCACACTGCCTGGAAGCAATCTAAGGGTAAGTGGATTACTACTTACTACTGCTTACTACTACTTACTACTGTTCCCAGTCATCTTTTGCTTAACCTGGGGAGTTTTTGAGCGTAATACTTGGGTGTTGGGTATCACTGTGGCTCTTTTAAGGCTGTGCAAAATATTCTTCGGAGTGGGAGGACTGAGTCCTTGCGTTCCAAATCCTTTGCTGGATTGTCACTTTCTGTGTCTTCGGTGGCAGCAGTGTCTCTGATGAAAATGTGTGGTCCCATCTGAAACAAAACACAGCTTTGTCGACCATCACTTGATTAACCAGCATTCAGTTAATTGTCAAGCTAAGTGGATGGGGGACGCAAACTGTCCCCTCTTGTGTCTGGGGAAGATAACTTTGGAGCCCTTCACTGCTGCTCGGGTGGGGCAGAAAACGGAGTCGGCTGCTGCATCCTCTGCCAGGCAGGTGAAGGGGAAAAGCTTTCATCTCACCAGAGGGGTGCAGATGCTTGGAAGTGGCATGGGCTGGGAAGCCCTGCAGGCTCCTTGAGGCTGGCCCCAAACATGGCTGCTACTTTCTGCAAGCCTGCCTCTGGCCGTGGGTGGGGAAGGTAAGAAGTCTTCGGTGCCTGTGGCTGGGCTGGCCAGCAGCAGTGCCGAATAGGTGGTGGCTCTTGGGCCTTGGCATAGCAGCCACCTGGTGTAGTGGTTAAGAGCGGTGGTTTGGAGTGGTGGACTCTGATCTGGAGAACCGGGTTTGATTCCTCACTCCTCTCCACAAGCAGCAGAGGCTAATCTGGTGAACTGGGTTGGTTTCCCCACTACTACACATGAAGCCAGCTGGGTGACCTTGGGCAAGTTACAGCTCTGTTAGAGCTCTCCGCCCCACCTACCTCACAGGGTGTGTTTTGTGGGGCAGGGAAGGGAAGGTGACTGAAAGCCGGTTTGATTCTCCCTTAAGTGGTAGAGAAAGTCAGCATATAAAAACCCAACTCTTCTTCTTCTTCCATCAGTGCCCATTTATACTGTTCGTAATGTACATTGTCCCAAGTTCCTTGGAAGAAAATTGAGATACAGAAGTGATAGTACCATCTTATTTCCGTTCCAGCACAGTACCGCCACTCCCAAATGTGTTTTCCCCCACCCACTTGGCTTCTAATCTTCTGTCCCTTTTCGATGCAGTTTCGAATAAATGAATATGGGACACTAAAAGTGGTCAGTGCTGACAAGCTGTCACCTGTGGAGCCCCTCAAGGAGTGCCATTCGGAAAGAGACGGGGATGTTGAGATGGCCCCTACCAGCAAGGACAATCCTACTGTGGCTCAAGGTGAGGAGGCCTCTTTGGCAGGGGTCCGGAGGACTGGATTCGATAAACTGCCAGTGGAAAGTGCTTGTAGTCACTGATCTATCCAGCTTCCCCCAGTGGTCTTCTGAGATCTCCAAAAAGCTGATCCTTGGACTCATGGGAGCCGCATGGTCAAAATGCCACAGAACACAGCTGGCAGTTGTCAACAGAGGGAATCAGGCAGTGTTGCCCTTCTGCTTCCTCCTTGCATAGATGGAGACTTTTGCATCAGTGAAGGGGTTGGTATCTTTACACCTGTCCCGTGGCATTTGTTCATGAGACCCATGAGGGCCAGCTTTTTGGAGGTCTCACGAGGCTTCTAGGAGCATGGAGAGATGGGCAAGATCTGCAAGCAAGTTTGCTCTTGCCATTTGTAGGGTCCAAAACCAGAACTTCAGGTTCAGGTTCTACTGTAGAATCCGTGCTGGGACATGGGGAGACTGAGAATGTTGTGTGAGGTGCAGTAACTTTCTCTTGCTACTTCACTCATCTTATATGTTTAGGGAAGTGTACAGCTGGAAAGTGTTGTGGCAGTTTCTCAGATTGTGTCAGTCTTTTTCACAAACATTGCCAACTTTCTCTGATGTTCCAGAGTTCGTTCTCATTTATCCAGGCTAATATATTTTTTTTCATTTTGGCCATATTCAGGTTCTGCTACAATATGGCTGTCGTGCAGTAAAATAAATCTTAATTGATGTTTGAGTTTTGAGTCCAGTGAATCGATTCATTAATCAATAAAATTTGTATACAGATGTATAAGAGAGAAATATTAATTTGAAAGAAAAAAACATTTATCTGTGGTGGCGGGTGTTCCATAAAGGAGGCATTCTTTAGAGGAGGTTTCTTATAGGAGGGAAGGGCTCTTTTTTGAGATGACACCTCCCTCCTGCTATTTTTGGTGGTGGAAAGTGCCGTCAAGTCACAGTTGACTTATGGCAACCCCTTGGGATTTTCAAGACAAGAGATGTTGGGAGGTTGTTTGCCATCACCTGCCTCCGCGTGGACTGAGAGAGTTCGGAGAGAACTGTGACTTGCCCAAGGTCAACCAGCAGGCTTAATGTGGTTTTCCAGATTAGAGTCTGCCGCCCTTAACCACTACACCACGCTGGCTCTCTCTTTTTACTTGAATTAAAAATAATTAATGTTTTCATAATCTTTTGACCAGTTAATGTGTGGCATCTTTTTAATCAATCAAAATATTTTTAATCTGTTTGATTAATCCCCTGGAACCATTGTAATGTTAGTTACAAGCACGGCGTAGGTCCATGTATCATTGCAGACAACTTAAAATGAAGAGCCTGTGTGGTGTAGTGGTTAGAGTGTTGCACTAGGGTCTGGGAGACCCAGGTTCAAATTCCCACCCTGCCATAAAGTTCATTGGGTGACCTTGGGCCAGTCACTCTCTCTCAGCCTAACATACCACACAGGGTTGTTGTTGCAAGTTAAAATGGAGGAGGGGAGAATGATGAGATAAGCTCCTTTAGGTCCCCATTGGGAAGAAGAGTGTGGTATAAATATTTAAATAATTAAATAAAATGGGCCTTAGCAGTGACATGACCTGTGCTTATGACTTAGTACTCAAATGATTGTTTTGCCACGGCAGAAATGGGGCTGACAGAAATAGGCTTCCATTGTTCTGGGGTTTGCTGTCATGTAAAAGGTAAAGATAGTTCCCTGTGCAAGGACCGGGTCAATAATAACCCGTGGAGTGACATCATATGATGTTGACTAGGCAGACTTTGTTTACAGGGTGGTTTGCCATTGTATTCCCCAGTTGTCTACACTTTACCCCCAGCCAGCCAGGTACTCATTTTACCAACTTTGGAAGGATGGAAGGATGAGTCAACCTTAAGCTGGCTACCTGAAACCAACTTCCGTTGGGATCGAACTCAGGCTGTGAGCAGAGCTTTGACTTCAGTACTGCAGCTTACCACTCTGCACCGCGGGGCTCTTTGCTGTCATGTAGCTTATTTTAATTTGCTTCTCTTTTTGGTTCTCCAGACTTGGTCGTTCCAGAGCCACCCAAACTTCCAGGTGTGGACAGCATGTGTCATTGCAGTACCTGTGGCCGGAGAAATGTTTCCGGGACAGCCCAAGAAGGCAGAGGGTTTTGCAGTGAAAACTGCCACCGACAATTCAAAGAAAGGTAAAGAAGCTGCTAAGCTTGAATAATGAGCAGGAAGGAATGGGTCCAGGAACTGTCCATGGGACAGGCTATCCATTTGTGTATGTACACAGAGAAGGAAATACAAGTGTGGCCGTGGACTGGAAGCTGTCATTCTTTTGGGTGGGTTATAGAGCATAAAGAAGGGATGTTTCCATTCTCTGGGTAGGGCTGCTTTATGAGTCAGACCTGAATTGAAATTTTACGAATGAGATTTAACTTCTTAAAGAAACAAATTCAGACCAGAGCAAGACAGGCTAAAGAAAAACCGTATATCCACACTGCAGACTGAAAATGGATTGTTTAATCATTCCCTTTCTCTTGGGAGCCCTTTGAATAGGGTTGCCAACAAGCCTCGAAAACAATGTTCTGTCCCTGTAATAGAGACTTAATACGTGGAAATGGGCATTTGAAGCTTTTCATGGTATGGAGGTAAACAACATCCCCCTGTTAAGTAACAGCCCATTAAGCCTCTGTTAAAGGGACAGGATGTTTTTCAGCCCTACCTTGGAACTGTAGTTTTGTGAACCAGATTGGGAATCACTAACCCTCATCAAATTCCCAGGATTCTTCGAAAGAAGCCAATCGTATCAAGGAAGATGGCTTTAAGTTTGCAGAGCGAATCTATTTCAAGTTTTCAGCATGTCAGAATGGTCGGGAACACAGATTTTGTAGAGCTCCCCACAGATGTCCCTACAATCCATGCATCATAGTTGTGCATCTAAACTTCGCGGCATTCACAGCTTCAGAGGTTTCCTCTCCATATATGTATTTGCCTGGTTAGGATTGATTTTGTATGATTTGAACATCGTGTCAGAATCAGCCCCGTGGCCTTGAGTGTGACCACCTTTTCGTACAGGAAGGTGTAGGGCAGAAGCTCTGTTGTCTCTGGGGCGCATTGATTTTTCAACTTGCTGACCATTTGAGCCACTGAAATGCTTGGAGTCTGGACAAGTAATCCACAATATCACCGCAGCCTCCTTCCATACTGTTCTGCATCAGCAGACAGTGGACGAGGTATTCCTAAGCTTGTGCAAATGTTATCACGTATGGGCCTTTAAATATTTATTGTATCTGTAGTCTAGCCATCTTCCAAGGAGTAATAGAATGGAATACATAGGGTTATCCTATATTATGCTTGCAACAGCTTTGAGGGGAGGGCTAGAGCTGATCCCATGCAGCAGTGATTCTCTGTGTAGTGTCCACATGGCAGTTTTCTTTTGCCTCCGCGCTCCCCACACCACAATTTCCTCCCTGCTACTGGAGAGCTTTGGGGGGGGGGGCTTTAAAAATGTCTAGATTACTATTGTATTATAACAATCTGTTGCCACAATCGCTAGCTCTTCATAACTCCTAGCTTCCATTTTTTTAAAGCAAGTATCTGGCCCCCTTTTGTTATAGAGATAAAGGGGCTGAGATGAGGAAAATGGTGCTAATGTGGGCAGGATCTTTAAAATGCACACCTTCTTGGCCATATGGCATGCTTTTACAGCAGTCCTTCCAAAAAGATCATATCAAACAAGATTTGGGAACTATCGCAGCAGATCAGAGGGAAAGCCCCAAAAGTGGGCAATTAGGGAACAATGTCAAGTCAGTGCCCAGAATAACCTGCTGCAGTTTGGATGCCAAATTGGAGCAAAACCTCTGTGTGTGGAAGGATCCTTGGCTGAGAGTTAGTGACTTTCCAAAGGCCACCTTTGAACGCCGTAACTAAAAGTCAATCTGAACCCTTGTCTTTCCAATCCAAGTCTCATACTGCTCACTACACTATACTGTTGATTCTGTCGCAGACAGGCTTGTCCTCTTTATCAAGGCTGTTGTACAAGGACTCCACCTCCACTGTGTTTCTACACCAATCGCAGTGTGGTTGCAAGAATGGGCCAGTACTGAGTAGGAAGCAGTTCCTGTGGCTTAGAACATATTGTCGGTAGATGCCCCCTAATCCCTTGCTTTGCAGGTCTGTCATTGTAGAGAACTCTGCCGGCAGCACCAATTCCACTGAAATCCTCAAGCCGGTGAAGAAGCGGAAAAGGAAAGATTATCAGAGCCCCTCAGAAGAAGAGGAGGAAGAGTCTGAACAAATGGTATGATTGGGTTATACTCACCGTAGTCTCTTATGGCTCCAGTTCTGCATGCACACATTTCTTCCTTTGATTGGCTGGAACCAGGACCAGCCATACCATGAAGCAATCACTTTGGGCAGTAGATTTCTTAGGGTGAGCTGGGGATGCAGTTTAGAGATTGCAAGGATGGGACAAACACACACCCACACATGCAGTTATTTCCCTGGAGCACATCTCCATACAGAATGTCCCTTGTTATAAGCCAGGAAATGGGCCTACGTACTAGCTTTGCATGCAAAATGCACAAATCCCTTTGCTTAATAAAAACGGTAATTGGTCAACCTAAATTAATAATATGTAGTATTAATAGTATTAATTAGTAATTAATACAGGTGGAGTATCCCTTATCCGGACATCCCATACACGGACTGATCCGAAAACCGGACCCTTCGAGCCGGCATGCAGGCAGAATTGTGCTGCCTACTTTTAATGTTTCCTCTCACCTAAAAAAATAAAATACAATGTACACAACATCGTTGGAGGAGAATGAAAGCCTGCCATTGTTAGTTTGTTGTTGCTCTTGTTTAAAAGCTGATACAAGTATTCTGGTGAGATAGTTACACCTTTGCTTTCTGATGGTTCAATGTACACAAAATTATTAGAAATATTGTTTAAAATTACATTCCGGCTATGTGTATATAGTATACTTAAAACATAAATGAATTCAGGTCACATTTCCAAGATATCTTACTACGTATATGCAAAAATTCCAGAATATTCCAATAAAGGAAAGATCCAAAATATGGACCACTTCTGGTCCCAAGCAGTTTGGATAAGGGATACTCAACCTGTAGTATATATGCCATTATTACCAGGAATAAAAAAATAACTCATGTTCTCAAAACTGCTGGACTATTTTTGTAGTTTAATCTTAAACATATTTAAGAACAGGCCTTTAAACTTGGCTGAATTTTCACTTCTTAAATCCTTGTGTTCCCCCTCCTGACACATACAAATTTATGTATTCATTTATTTAGCATACTGCTAAACCTCTTTTTGACAAACAAGGTCTCTATTAAGCTCCTGTGTAGGTTCTTGCTAGTTGATGATGGATAGAAGCTTTCAAAGCACATAACTGATCAGGCTATTTAAAAATCTACAATGAAGCCACATCTACCTGCAAGGAAGGGGCTTCAAAGACATGACATCTTACATGAGTCAGGACTTGGGTGCCCATCCCAACTTGTCACACAGAAAAACAGGGTATCTTACCTTAAGAGCCCTCTGTTGCTCCATTCAGCTCAACGCTGCAGAGGAAATATGTGAAGCTGGAGAAGGGGGCAAACAGGACCTCTTCAGGGCCATTTCAACTGGTGAAAACTGTGCAGGAGGGAAGCTAGAAGCCTCTCCTTCCCCCATGTAGAGCTCTGAAGCCAAATGGAGCAACAGAACACTGTTAAGATACCTTCTTCTTCTGTGTGACAGTGAGTCGGGACAATGGGGAGGGGCCCTGTCTCAGCGGTAGAGCATCTGCTTGGCATGCAGAAGGTCCCAAGTTCAAGCCCCGGCATCTCCAGTTAAAGGGATTAGGCAAGTAGCCTTGGAGTACATAAGAACATAAGAAAAGCCATGCTGGATCAGACCAAGGCCCATCGAGTCCAGCAGTCTGTTCACACAGCGGCCAACCAGGTGCCTCTAGGAAGCCCCCAGAGGAGATGTTAAAGACCTCTGTTTGTGACCCTGGAGAGCCGCTGCAGGTCTGAGTAGACAATACTGACTTTGATGGACCAAGGGTCTGATTCAGTATAAGGCAGCTTCATGTGACGGGCACCTGTGTCTCAACGTGTGTAAGATAACATCTAGTTTGAGCATCAGGCACAGCTTATATGGTTTGTATTGAGGCTTCCAGTTCCAGTTTTAGGAGTTTGCCGCCCTAGGAGGGCTCTAGGTGAGTTTCAGCTTTGAGACTACAAGTAAACTGTGTACTCCCACATTTTCCACTTGCATATTTGCAAATATATATTATAATCAATAATGCCAAGGGGCACCAAGCGGAGGTCCTTTCTCCTAGTTCCACCCTCTGTCCCCAACCTTGGAAGAATGAAGTCAGCCATTGCAAGGAAGTCCCATGGAGTCCGATGTCTGCGAGGCGGTGGGTCAAAAGATCGTGGTTGACTGTGTCAAAGGCTGCTGATAGATCCAATAGGAGCAGCAGTGCTGACCCACCTCGATCTGGCTGTCGTCGGAGGTCATCTATATAAATATTAAATATATATATTGCCGTCAAGTTGCAGCCGACTTATGGCAACCCCATAGAGTTTTCAGGGCAAGGGATGTTCAGAGATGGTTTGCCATTGCCTGCCTCTGCATAGCAACCCTGGGCTTCCTTGGCGGTCTCCCATCCAAATACTAACCAGAGACAGCCTTGCTTAGCTTCTAAGATCTGATGAGATCAGGCTAGCATGGGCTATCCAGGTCAGGGCGACAAATATATACATTTTACAGAAATAAAGCAAGATTCCAGTACTCTCTCATCACAAGGCAAATGGTTATGTAACATCTGCCTTGGAGTACATATGAACATAA
Source organism: Euleptes europaea (assembly GCF_029931775.1). NCBI lineage: Eukaryota > Metazoa > Chordata > Lepidosauria > Squamata > Sphaerodactylidae > Euleptes > Euleptes europaea. The sequence goes on from NC_079313.1 coordinate 108,814,295, forward strand.
GAAAAGCCATGCTGGATCAGACCAAGGCCCATCAAGTCCAGCAGTCTGTTCACACAGCGGCCAACCAGGTGCCTCTAGGAAGCCCCCAAATGAGACAACTGGAGCAGCACCATCCTGCCTGTGTTCCACAGCACCTAATATATTCGGCATGCTCCTTGCTGCTCAGAGTACTTGCTGCTCAGAAAAGTCAGGGAGGGTAAATCAACTGGGTAGTTATTCAGAGTATGATTTTTGTCTATATGACCTAGGAAGTGAAGCAGGAGGAGGCAAATGGCTCTGGAGGAGAACCCCCTGCTAGCAACACTGGGAATGAAGAATGGAGTACAAGTCAGCTGGGTAAGCATGTCTCACTTGCTTGAGCCACCCAAGCATTCTAGGGCTGCTTCCACACAGGAATGTTTCAGAATGCAGGAGGACCTTGCATTAAAGAGGAATGATCCCATGACACTGTGCTCATTTTGAGCAGGAGTCACAGTGTTCCCGGAAATTTCCCCTTTTAAGCCAGGGAAAAACAAAGCCTGATTTTTCTCCCGTTTAAAGGTAGAACTGTGGGGTGGCTATAAGGTGGAACATCTGCCTGGTGTGGGAACAGATCCCTGCTGCGCTCCACTCCCCACTTAGCCCTTTAAAAATCTTTTTCCAGTTTCCCTGCTGAACATTGCTGTAGCATTACAGTGCAGCTTGGTACTGAAAGGAAAAATTAAGCAGAGAGTGTCTGCAATCACCCTCATGGCCATGCTTTTGCGCAGGTACGACTTGGGCATGACGGAAGAGGCAAGGTTTGTGGGGTGACAGCAGCAGCAAGTGGTGCAGGAATGGGGAGGGGTGTGTGAACATAATTTTCCCTTGTTCTGAATGAATGAATGAATGAATTTTATTTGTGGTCAAAGACGAATAAATACACACTATATGTAACAATCCTACAGCATTTCAAATAAAATAGGATATAAAAACTTATCAAAATTAAAATCAAATTACCGCATAGTAATTTCACTACTATCTCTTTCTTATAAAGATAACAGCCATCAGGTTTCGCAACTTTTGAAATCCAGTAGTTTAAGTTCAACTTTATCTGCATCTTTTTAATTTACTACGTACTTTAATCTCCGCAACGCAAAATTTGGCCACCTGTCTTGTGGTTGAAGGGTTTTCGTCCGCCATTAGTTTTCAAAGTTTATATTAGTTTGAATAACCAGATAGATTTTCCAATTGGAGAGGGGATAATATGGTGAGTTGAAGCTAATTATAAATAGGGCATTTAAAGAAAAGATGCTTCCTAGTCTCAAGTTCTCCGAGTTCACATGGACAGAGCCTCCTCACAAGCGGAATCTTATTATATCTACCTTCCGTTACAGACTATGCCGCTTGTAACTGCTGCAGTAGCAAGGTGGTGTGTTTCATTGCCCCCGTCTGGAAGAACCTTTGATTAAGCTGACTCCTTGGCTAAATACAATGTGTTGCTTTTTTCAGTCCTGCTCTTTGGATAACATTGCCAGCTGGCCAGGGGAGGGGGGGAATTCCCTTTCTCTTTAACAGAGATTCAATATGTGGAAATGCACAGCGGAAGCTTTTCATGGCATGAAGCTAAATGACATCACCTGATAACTGGTGCGGAACAAAGTGATATTAAAGCCACAGTTAGAGGGACCACTGTAGAAGTTGGCAACCCTATCTCCGGATGATGTGGGCTGAGCTCTGTGGTGTGTGTGTGTGTGTGTGTTGGGATAAAGGGTCATGATTTCTGATCCCAGGCCCCAATAGGACAAAGTATGTAAACGCCAGCAACATTGTTCTCAGTACATTTTTGTGTTTTGCTGTTCTCAGTTTCAGGTGAGGAGAAGACAGAAGGTTGGTCCTGGGCATCCTACCTGGAAGAACAGAAAGCCATCAGTGCCCCTTTAAATCTGTTTCAGGAAGTAAGTTACAAGGTTCCTTTATCTGGGATCTGTGGGTAGAGCTATGCTAGATACTTAGCGGTGGTGGAAAATGTTGTCAAGTTGCAGCCAACTTATGGCGACCTGGTGGGGTTTTCAAGGCAAGAGATGAACAAAGGTGGTTTGCCGTTGCCTGCCTCTGCATAGCATCCTTTGTGGTCTCCCATCCAAGTACTAACCAGGCCTGACCCTGCTTAGCTTCTGAGATCTGACGAGGTTGGGCCATCCTGGGCCATCCAGGTCAGGACATGCTTCATATTTATATGTGCTTTGATTATAGTTAAAACTATGGGCATTAGTTTTGTGAAGGAACAAGGGGTCCCTTAACAGATAATTCCGAAAAATACACCTAACTACAATTTCCAGATTTCTTTTTGGAAAATTCATGAACCATTGGTGTAAAACCAGTATTATATAGGCACAGAAGCATCTATATAGTTAAGCCGTATTAGTGAAAAAACATTCTCCTGTTACAATTCTCCCAGATTCTGTTCCTTATACAAAAGAAGAAGAGTTGGTTTTTATATGCCCACTTTCTCTACCACTTAAGGGAGACTCAAACCGGCTTACAATCACCTTCCCTTCCCCTCCCCAGACACCCTGTGAGGTAGATGGGGCTGAGAGAGCTCTTAATAGAACTGTAACTTGCCCAAGGTCGCCCAGCTGGCTTCATGTGTAGGAGTGGGGAAATAAATCCAGTTCACCAGATTAGTCTCCGCCGTTCATGTGGAGAGGAATCAAACCCGGATCTCCAGATCAGACTCCACCGCTCCAAACCACCGGTCTTAACCACTGTACCAAGCTGGCTCTCCATTGTGTCAATTTGTCCCATGTATCTGGGATATTTCTGCATGGCAGGAGGCATGAGCTGCCAAAATGTCACACAAATCGGCTTTAAAATGGCAATGTGACAGTAGTCGAAAAATTTGACTATAGCTTGCAGAGATGTGTGTTGTTTTTACTCAGAGAAAACATAACACAACTTTAACCATTCCTTTTCTCAATTTAAATTATATCAAAAATTCAATATTCTTTTTTCTGTCTTTTGTGCCAGGCAGAAGAAATTCATTCGGTATATATGTAACATATGTTTAGATCTACTCCTATTTCCATTCTGCCTGGATTCACCCCCTAAGCCCAAAGTCTAGCTGGAAGTCCCAGGCAAAGTGTGGGGCATGGAACTTGATTTGTAAGCAAGTATAATATGAGAGACTGTTTATTGCTTATATGGCACAGAACTTCAGTTGTGGCTTCTGTTATGATGTCCATGCTTGGCTTGGGACTTTGGGTTAACTCGACATTTCTCTTCTGCCATGATCTCGTGGTACCCAAAGGTACCCAAAGAAGGTTGATAAACAGCCTAATAACAGTATAAATACCAATGCGTTACATAAAATAAACTACAATACAAATAGTTTTAAAAATTCCAATTAAACCAAACGTGTTTTGGCCACAAAGCCTTCTTCAGTGGTTTAAATTCATAAAACACACACCGTAAAGTAAAAGTAGTTAGAATACAAAATACAACATCACTGACCAAGCTTTAAAACATTCATAAGAAGTAGGGCCAGCTCATTAATCCAAATATTTCTCTCTTCAATACTGGAATAAATTAGGAATAAATACTGGAATAAATTATGACCATCCACAATCGTTTTTCAGATTGATGTTGTCACTGGTCCAAATATCTGTATAAACAAGGTCAGAGAGAATTTTTGCTCGGTGGTGTGTATATCTGAAATCAGGAAGCAAACAATCAAGAAGCAAATGATCCAAGATAAGACATGGATGGTTAAATGGATGCAGAATTTCGAGGAAGAAATATCCTGCTATCAGTGGGAATCCTTATGGACAAAAGATATAAAATTTTCATCTAGTCCATCACTAAGAGAAAATGGCTTAATCTTGATATTGTGTCTAACCAGTATTATATCGAATACTTATGATATTAGTTTAGATTAGTGGAATGATTATTGTTTAACCACTATTATTATCATATCATGTCATATATTGCTTACAGCTACTTGAGCTGTTCTACTGTGTATTGTTTAGAATATTAGTGTTTTTTATACTTTTGCCCTTTCTTCTCATGCAGTGAACTGTAACTTCTGTCAAGTTAAGGTTTCTTACTTTTTCTTTCCTCTATATTCTTTCTTTGTACTCTGTTTTTATATATACCTATAACAATAAATTTTTTAAAAAGGACATCAGGAAGCAAACTATGACCATATTTGGAGCCCATAGATTAACATCTGTGACATTTCTTAAGGCGTATCTTCATACACTTGTCCCTGGAGTAATTTTGCAACTGTTTTAAAGGGCGGAATATATTTTACAAGATCAGGGAATAATTTATGCATGTGAATGTGGTTCATCAAAGAAAAAAGAATAGGGCAAGAGAAGAGATCTACATATAAAAAAAACACACTAAGCTTGCAAGATCTGAGCAAAGCTGTTAAAAGATAGGGCGTTTGGGTGATCATTAATTCATAGGGTCACCATAAGTCAGATTTGACTTGACAGCACATAATACACACAAGCTTATTTTGGTGTGAGGGACTAAAACATGATATTAAATGAAATGAGGAAAAAGAAGACAGCTTTTTTCCCGGTGGTAGCTACTTCTATGTCTTAAAACAGCAGCCGATTTGTTCTTTTCTTTCAGCATCAGTTGGTCAGCCAGCACAAGAATGGTTTCAAGGTGGGGATGAAGCTCGAAGGAATTGACCCCCAGCACCCCTCTATGTACTTCATTCTCACTGTGGCTGAGGTGAGATGGGTTTCCACCTTTGCACACTGCTGGGTATCGACTGCTGAATACCCAAAGCCCTTTTCTGTAGACTGGCTTTGTGCCTTCCTCGGACTCTGTTATCACTTGATTTGGATAAAGAAATGATCTCCACTGTGGGACCTGAGGGCATTATGGCATCTGCTGATGAGTTCAGCATCTGCTCCACTTGGAGCACTCAGAGGTAGGGTTGCCAGCTCCGGTTTGGGAAATACCTGGAGATTTTGGGGATGGAGCCTGAAGAAGGTGGGGTTTGGGAAGGGGAGGGACTTCAGTGGGGTATAATGCCATAGAGTCCACCTTCCAAAGTGGCCATTTTCTCAAGTGAACTGATCTCCGTCTCCTGGAGGTCAGTTATAATAGCAGGAGATCTCCAGCCACCACCTGGAAGTTGGCAACCCTATTCAGAGGGTTTTCCACAGAACCCTTTTTATTCTGGAAAATATCCCTTGTGGGATGTTGTTCATGTGGAATAGATAACATAAGGGAGCCATTTTAAAATCAGATGTACATTCTTGTCATTGTTAGTTGTACCTTCAGATTTAAGCATATGCAGCCTAATGTAGAAGACCAAGAAGAAGAGTTGGTTTTTATATGCCGATTTTCACTACCTTTTAAGGAGAATCACACCGGCTTACAATCTCCTTCCCTTCCTCTCCCTACAACAGACACCTTGTGAGATAGGTGAGGCTGAGAGAGTTCGAAGAGAACTGTGACCAACCCAAGGTCACCCAGCTGGCTTCATATGTAGGAGTGGGGAAACTATCCCAGTTCACCAGATTAGAGTCCACTGCTCTTAACCATTACACCAAGCTGGCTTCCAGGCATCCCTGAAGCAGAAAACCAGCTGGCGGTAATAGGATGTCTGGCCTTGCGGGCCTGTCAGAGTTTTGACAAATCTGCCTCCTACTGGCCAGAAAGAGAAATATCCAGTATGTTAGTATTATTATTCTTGAAGGTTTGTACAAGGAAAATGCACACAGCATGTTCCCTTCTCTTGCTTTTCCCGATTGCAGGTATGTGGTAACCGGATGCGTCTTCATTTTGATGGCTACTCTGAATGTCATGATTTCTGGCTGAATGCCAACTCCCCAAACATTCATCCTGCTGGCTGGTTTGAGAAAACAGGGCACAAACTCCAGCCGCCAAAAGGTAGGTGGATCGGCACCGTGTTTATTCTAACATAGCTCAAGGAAGGGGCTCTGTTTGGTGTCAAGAGTAAACTAACACTCCTGGTAAGGAATGAAGGTGGTAAAGGGAGACAATATAGAGGCTGCTGGCATGTAGACACCTGGATAAAATCCCCGGTTTAAGTGATCCATAATGCAAGCCTAAACAGAGTTATACCCTTCTAATCTTTTTTACTTCAGTTGGATTTAGAAGGGTATAGTTCTGCTTAGGATCGCACCGTTAATGTTGCATGCAGTGCCAATTTCATAGGTTTGCTGTGTAGGTATGTGTTCAAGAGAGAGAACCTCAATGTAGCGCCAGGTCTTCCTTTTAGGTTTGCTGTGTCCATCACAGGGGAATCTGCAAGCCATTTAAGAAACATCATCTCCATCACAATGGTTTCATTCGGTCAAAGAGTTTGACCTCTCTAATATGTCTCCTCTTTCCTTTCCTTTATGTGAGGATGTTTAGGTTATAAGGAAGAAGAATTCAACTGGGCCAACTATCTGAGGATATCCAAAGCTCAGGCAGCCCCCAAGCACCTCTTTGTGACCCCAGACAGTGTGAGTGGTTGCCTTTCCTACAAACTAACTCCTTTACATGGGATGGGCACAATAATGGCTGTGCTCTTGAAATGGTTGCAAAATAGTCGGCAACTTTTGTGCAATGAACAGCATCCCTAGAGTAAAATCAAGGGTGGGCTCGGAGAAACAGTTCAAGTCTGGCTACACAAAGAATTAGGGCTGTCAGTCAATAAATGAGCTTGCCAATAACTCACAGCCTTGCTGATTAGAAGCGTCCTCAGTCCGTTAATCAATTAAAGCTTTGGCTGATTAATCTACTGACTGAGGTAGTTCAAGCTAGCCTTAACCATTCTTGATTAGTCCCATGGCAGCAAGCAGTTCTGCAGCCACACAAGTAGGATTTTCTGTTCTGCATTGATTGTTGCTGCGGATACAGAGGCATTTGCTTTGGAGACAGAGCATCCATGTGGGATTTGTGTGTGTGTAGTTTTCTCTGTCAGTCATTCCACCCCCCTGCATTTTTCTCACTGCCAGCAGAAGGATTTTGAGAGCTTCTGAAAAAAATTGGCAATTGCTATAGCACTATAACACTATAGCAGTTATTGGATCTGTGGCCTAGTGGGGAAAGTGGTGACCACAGGTGGCTGCCAGAGAGAAAATAGCAATGATATGGGTGAGATCTTTCATAGAATCATAGAGTTGGAAGGGACCACCAGGGTCATCTAGTCCAACCCCCTGCACAATGCAGGAAATTCACAACTACCTCCCGCCCCCACGCCCCCGTGACCAGAAGTTGGCCAAGATACCCTCCCTCTTTGAAAATGAGCTGTTTCCCATTCAGATGGCATGCAGATATGTCTTGACTGTGCTCTCTCAGAAAAAATCGTAGTAAACGAAGTTTCAGAATGAGTGTGCCAAGGACTGGAAAAAACTGGGAAGTGGATGATTAGAGGACAGTATAATGTGAATGCTCTGAAGAAAAATTTCCCAGTTTGGAAGCAAAAGGCATGTGCCTCATTAATGTGTGTGTGTAAGGGGCTGATCACGTGGATCTTTCCCACTGGAACCTTCCTCCTTGCATGGGAGAGACCTGTGTGATCAGGCTTGCCCACATGTTCACTTCTCACACTTTACCCCTGCATCATTGAATTACACTGTATGGAAGCATTTTCCTAGACGCATGCCTATTATTTTGGGTGCGGTGGAACACAGGCAAGATGGTGCTGCTGCACTCGTCTTGTTTGTGGCTTCCTAAAGGCACCTGGTTGGCCACTGTGTGAACAGACTGCTGGACTTGATGGGCCTTGGTCTGATCCAGTAGGGCCTTTCTTATGTTCTTATGTTCTTATGCATGTGGAAAGAGGACTGTTTCTGTCTTCTATTTCTTCAGAATGCTACTCCAACAGGATTCCAAATGGGCATGAAACTTGAAGCAGTGGATCGTATGAATCCTTCTTTGACATGCGTTGCCACGGTGACAGATGTGGTGGACAATCGCTTTTTGGTGCACTTTGATAACTGGGATGACACGTATGACTACTGGTAGGCAAGAGATGAGCGCAGAAGAACCACTTTATTGGGCCAAGCATTGCCTCTAAACTCCCCATCAAATTTAATCTGTGGTTATATGTAAAGGCTACTGTACATTTGAAGTTCTTCTAGGAATGCTGAGGGAATCTGAAATGATATGATCTGGATAGCACTCTGGCTCAGTGGAAGAGCCATTGCTTTGTGTGCAGAAGATTCCAGGTTCAGTCCTTGGCATCTTCAGTTAGAAAGGACCAGGCAGTAAGTGACATGAAAGACCTCTACCTGAGAGCCTGGAGAGCCACTGCCAATCTGAGTAGAAAATAATAACCTTGATGGACTGATGGTCTGATTCACTATAAGGCAGCTTCATGTGTGATATTAATAACATTAATGACATTTATTGGAAGGGGTGTTTCACATCTCCAATAGGGTCACAATCCCTGCTCAGTCTAGTACTGCCTTTCTAAGCACTGTTGGCTTTTATTGCTGTTGCAATAGCAGTGATTTTTTTTCACATGAGCAATTGAAATGGGAACTGTATAGCCAAAAGCTGTTGGTTTTGTAGGCTTTCAATTTGTACATCACTGCTGTATCTCTTCCTTATGGATCCAATATGAAATGGTTGGGGTGTTCGGAGATTTTCCATGCCTGTGCCACAGGTAGTTTAACTGGGAAGTATGAGGGGGAAAGACTATGGAAATGTGTGAGAGGGTCTCTGGTATTGTTTCCTGACCCAGGACATAAAGTTTGCAAATATGTGAGGCGACAACACAGCTGGGATATGGGAAGCAGAGTGCCAAACCACAATAAGGGTACAATGTCATCTGACGTTTGATATGGGGAATGCAGAGGTGAAGTTTCCAGAGAAATAGGTTTGAAATTGACTCAATAAAGGAAGCCACAGCCTTCAATTTGCAAGATCTGAGCAAGGCTGTCAAAGATAGGACATTTTGGAGGAATTTCATTCATATGGTCGCCAGGAGTCGGAAGTGACTTGACGGCACTTAACACACACACACACACACACACACACACAGGTTTGAAATCCCTTTCTCTGGGAATATATGAGGTTAACTCAGATACCATAAGAGGCACAGCCAGCAGGAATCCCAGTGGATGGCTACATGCAAAGTGGCAAGTCCTGATAATAGAAGGAGAACAAGCTGGGTACCTTTGGCCTCCTCTTCTGTGATGTCAAGCTATTTCAGCTCTGTTGGCCCTGTCAGCTCTGAATTGCTACTATGATAACACCAAATTATTCATCTCACCCAGGAGAACACACAGCTCAAATTGTGGCTGGACTTTGATTTGAATTAAGCAAGCTGCATTGCAAAAGTATATAGTATCATTAGACCCCACACCAGGACATCATAAGGCCACACTTTGAATTTGGGATGCTGGCAATTTGGCAGCACTTCAGCATGACTATTGCTATCATCATAGAGCCAGAAAGTGATATTTTGAGTTGTGTAAATCATAGAAAGAGAGAGAGAGAAAGACCAAGCATGTCCCCAGCCTCATACAAGGAGCTAGGAACTGGGATACAACATATCAAATGCTACTCAAAACAACAAATTGAATCAGGAGAAAAGAAGTTTTCCTTACTGGCTTTGTTTCAGGAATCTGGGGAAGGGAAGCTATTGAAGATTTTCATTTCCCCTTCTATCAGTGTTTTGGATTACTTCCCTCTTTTTGTTAAGATGTGTACCTCAATTCCAGATGCTCCTGGAGTTCGTGGCGATTTTCGCTGTATAACCAATTTATTTGCATTGCAGGTGTGACCCCAGCAGTCCCTATATTCACCCAGTTGGTTGGTGTCAGGAGCATGGAAAGCCTCTCACACCTCCTCAAGGTGAATATGCAATCATTGCCTTTTCCATCCATTGTCACAGGTGTTTCCAGGCATAAGATCTACCCATTGAACTATACTGCTTAGTCCTTTTTTCCCATTCTGAAGGTTAATTCACAATCTGCATAGACACGACTAACTAAAAACTCATGGTGTCATTCATATGTTACAAAAAGCACACCTTTTTGGACTCAGAGATAATTTCTATGTCAAAGAAAGTTAATAAGTGAAGTAGCCAGGAGCCTTTGCGGAAAAATACATCCGGGCAGGATTTGTTGGAACTAAGACCGCTCAGTATACTCTGGAACTTTGGACTTCTGGGAGATGAAAGGGCGGGTGCCAGTATGCCTTTTAGTTTTTGTTTTGTTCAGTTTCCAACTTACCTTAGGAATCAAAGAATGCGCCTGTATACTGATTATGAAACTTGTAGCATATTTGGCCGGTCAAATATTCTTTTGCACGAGCGGGGAAAGAGACAGTACCGATTTTGAATTGGCTAGTGAGCTGCACTTTGTTGCATGTTTTCCTGAGTCCTTGAGAGCTTTTTCCAACTAGTGAAGGATTCTAAGCCTCTCTAGCAAAAGCTTGTCACTTGGCAGACTCTTTCATTTCCAGACTACCCTGACCCTGAGAACTTCAGCTGGGAAAAATACTTAGCAGAAACAGGTGCTTCTGCAGTGCCGGCTTGGGCCTTTAAGGTGGTAAGCAGCTGTTCTTTCTTGTAGCCTCTACTATTCATGTGCAAATATTTTTGGCAGGCATGAGCGGGTGGGATCCCATCTTGATAAAGGTCTAACTAGTACGTTTTCTCACTTCTGCAGTATGATTCCCTCTCCCTCCCATAGATCAGCCATTCTCCAAGGAATTTTTTTTAGAAATATGCAGGATGGTATTGTACATTGGTTAGAATGCTGGACCAGGTTCTGGGAGATCTGGGTTCAAATCCCCACTTTGCCATGACTCTTGCCGGATGGTCTTGAGTCAGTCACTCTCTCAGCCTAACCTATCTCAGGTGGTTGTTCCAGAGATAAAATGGGGAAGGGAGAACCTTGTGTGTTGCCCTGCAGAGAATGGGCAGCATGAAAATATACTGGAATGTCTGGAGCTTGGGAATCGTTCTGTTGCACCAATGAGTGGCCGTTGCAAGCTCCCATGCTAAGATTGGTTACTGATGGAGAGCATTTTGGGCACCATCCTCAAATAAGGAGCAAAACATGGATTCATGTTGAAACCCCCTCATCTGGACAGAGCTGGGCAGATAGAAGGTATTGCTGATACAATTGGCCTTTGCCCCACTCTTCATTCTTCTCTATTCCAGAGGCAACCCCATGGCTTCCTGGTCAACATGAAGTTGGAGGCGGTGGACCGAAGGACTCCTTCCTTGATTCGAGTGGCCAGCGTTGAAGATGTCGAAGACTACAGGATAAAGGTAGAGCCCTCTTCTGGCTCTGTGTTCATGGATGATCATGCGATCACTCTTCCTGTCTCTGTTTTCTTGTTTTGTGATGGTGTTCTCATAAAAGCATCCGGAGGAAATAAGAGATATTTTTTCCCTTCCTTGCCACAGAACTAAAGTGGGAGGAATGGTCAATTAAGCTTGCTTCCCACCTGCAGCTCACTGCTATCTCAGGGTATGTGTATTCTGGCATTGTACGGAAGCACCAGAAAAAAATGTGGCACTGGGTATAGAATTCAGCATACTAAGAATCTCAGTTTTCATCTTTTGGGAAAGAGATGGTTTCTAAAGTTTATGGTTCAGAGTACATGCGTTGAAGCGTTCGGGCAATACCTATTGAAATCCCTGACTTGTGGGAGGGGTAATATTTTCAGTGCCCTGCATAGCTGACTATAGATCCCAATGGCTAGTGAAAACAGAACAGATAATGCAAATAAAACAAGTGCATGCAGATGTCTTTCTTTTGTAAAATTTAGGTGGCAGGAATGAGCTGTTCTTGCTGCCGAATTTTGTTGACTCTGGTGCGAGTGTTGTTAGTTATTCTACCTTTTTAGTAGTGCACACCCACAGAGGGCAGGATTGACACCTGAGGGGCCGTTGCTCCTCCTATTATAACACCTTGAACTCGACCCACATTTTCTCTTTGTGCTAATGGGGTAGGACGGGGGGGGGTCATAGATTTTCTTCTTTTAACATAATTGCATGCATCTAGAAAGTTCCTCAATCCTGCTTTTAAATATAGTCTTAGATCTCTGTGACCCATTGACAACAAAAACTGGGTCTCCAGATGCTAATTTTTTGCCCCTAAGCACTTCTCTCCTGTTTTAATAAAGCTGATTACATTTTGCATTGCACCTTTGCATTCTGACTCCCTTCTTTGCAGCACCCCTCCCTCCTTCTGACTGATAAGGGCTCAGGGATCACTGTTCCTACTTGCATCTGACGAAGGGAGCTTTGACTCTCGAAAGCTTATACTCTAGAAATCTTGTTGGCCTTTAAGGTGCTACTGGACTTTAATCTTGTTTTTCTACTGCAGGCCAACACGACTACCCACCTGGGTGTCCACATTTCCACCATGAAAGCCATTCCTTTTTATCATATTTGAAAAGCATTTGCATGAACACATGAAGCTGTCTTACACTGAATCAGATCCTTGGTCCATCAAAGTCAGTATTGCCTATACAGACCGGCTGTGGCTCTCCAGGGTCTCAGGCAGGGGTCTTTCACATCACCTTCTTGCCTGGTCCCTTTAACTGGAGATGCCGGGGATTGAACCTGGGACCTTCTGCATGCCAAGCAGATACTCTACCACAGCCCCTCCTCCATGTTTGAAGGCACTCTGCAAATACCCCTCAATGAGTGGTTAGTCGGCTGAAACTCCCAGTGAGAGGCTCTTGTGTATCTTTAGTCCGGCAAACACCCTTTGAATATTACCCCAAAGAGGTGTTTTGTCTGCAGTGGAAAGAGGGAATTCAGCCTTCGGTTTACCTTGCAAAGCAGCCTTTAATGCATTTGTGATCCACAGCCTGCTTATCACTGCCTTCCATGTTTTTTTGATGCTCAGGAGCCTGAAATCTAACAGCAACTGACTTGATTTCTGCCCATAGATCCATTTTGATGGTTGGAGCCATATCTACGATTTTTGGATTGATTCAGACCACCCAGACATTCATCCTGCGGGATGGTGCTCCAAAACTGGACATCCGTTGCAGCCTCCTCTCAGTAAGTACGAACGCTGAGTGAGATGCGATTCCGCCACCTATGAAAGGATAGCCACAACAGTTCTAAGTAATAATTAGGCGATGCCTATAATTTTTCATTCAAATTATTAAGAGTGTATGGTGCAATAATTGTTGGATATAGCAATAACTTTATAGCAAAAAAATATACAATATTTCTTTTTGCTTCTCCCTGCAGTCTGCAAATTTTGTGTCATGCTGACGGGCCCTCTGTTTGCCAGAGGGTGGGCCTTTGTTGAATATAACTAGCGACAAACCAGCATTCAAAACCCAAAAACAAACAGCTTAAAAAACAAACAAACAAGATTTCCCCCCATAGCAGTTAATTATCTGCTTCCTAGTTCACTGTTATGGACAAGAAATTACATGTGCATGTGATGGATTGGGGAAAGGAAGAAAAAGCCTGTTTAAAGCGATTTTAATGATTTGGAAATAAGACTGGAAGTAAGCATTTACTTTGCATAGCTACAGAACACTCATATGGGAAACCTGCTTGAAAACAGTATTATGGCAGCTAATAAGAATCCCTCATCCAGACTTTTGTCTTCCCTTTTGTGCAGGGCCAAAGGAACCCGCCTCTTCTGCCAATGGGAGCTGCTCAACCTTGGCGTGTAAGACTCTCCCCAGCCCCAAGGGTTCCAAATACAGCTTTCACAGGTAAGCTTTCCCCATAAGATTCACAGGGGAATGCCTTGTGAACTCTGTTGCCATAGCTTGCATTACTCTAAGTTGCCCTGAGCTGTAACTGAATCAAAAAGTGTGCTGCCCATGCAGGGGGGTTGGCATATGTGTTGTCAAATATATATACAATGTATGTCCCACCAGCCATGTTGGTAGGTGATGTAGTGGTTAAGAGCGACGGACTCTAATCTGGAGAACTGGGTTTGATTCCTCACTCCTGCACATGTGCAGCGGACTCTAATCTGATGAACCGGGTTGGTTTCCCCACTCCTACACATGAAGCCAGCTGGGTGACCTTGGGCTAGTCACGGTTCTCTCAGAACTCTCTCAGCCTCTACTACCTCACAAGGTGTCTGTTGTGGGGAGAGGAAGGGAAGGTGATTGCAACCCACTTTGAGACTGCTTAAAGGTAGAGAAAAAGCAGGGTATAAAAACTAACTCTTCTTCTTCAGTATAAACTTCCTCCTTTTGCTGGCTGCCTGATGGGTCACAAGGGGAGTATGCCTTTAGGCCGAATTGGCTTGTGGGACAGTTCGCCAACCATACACAGAACTGTGTATCTTCTCTGATACCCTTTCTGTTCTCTAGGAAGTGCCCAACACCTGGTTGTGACGGCTCAGGTCATGTGACAGGCCGCTTCACAGCTCACTACTGCATCTCAGGGTGCCCCCTAGCTGAGAAGAACCAGGGAAGAGTGAAGACTGATCTCTCGGATACAGAGAACTCGGTTCGAAAGAGGAACCTGATCGGCTTCTCTCAGCGGAAGAAATCTCGACACCATGGAAGGTAAGCTGCTGGTGCACCTTGATAGAGGAGCAACTTGTATTTTTCAAAGTCAGACGTTTTTACTTCCTCTAGTCGGGACCCACTCCAGAGAGCTCATGAGAACATAAGAAAGGCCATGCTGGATCAGGCCAAAGTCCATCAAGTCCAGCAGTCTGTTCACACAGTGGCCAACCAGTTGCCTCTAGGAAGCCCACAAACAACACAACTGCAGCAGCGTTATCCTGCCTGCATTCCACAGCACCTAATATAATAGGCATGCTCCTGTCATCCTGAAGAGAATAGGCTTGCATCATGACTAGTATCCATTTTACTAGTAGCCATGAATAGCCCTCTCCTCCATGAACATGTCCACTCCCCTCTTAAAGCCTTCCAAGTTGGTAGCCATCACCACATCCTGGGGCAGGGAGTTCCACAGTTTAACTATGCATTAAACTAGCTCCATCAACTGCTACTACCTTGTACGGAGGCATCCACCCCTTCCCGATTGCAGCGGTTCTCAAAGCTTTTGAACTCTGCCCTCCCTTCCAAACTGAATCTACTTTCGTCTCACCCCCCTTCCCCCAGCGCCAATCAGTGTTACACAGCAAAGTATGCAGAGAACCTTGCATAAGCATGCAGACTGTCTCCAGGATGTGGAGATCAGGGCTATGCTATAGTCTTGGCATTATAAAAAGGAGGAGGACACGACATCTTACCTTCTAAAACTAGAACAAAGCACCATTTTTCCTGTCTCAGAGGATCAGACATTTCCATAATTCCAAGGTCAATCAGTAAGGATCCCCTGCTAGAGGAAATTCAACCATATTCTTTGGCTGGTAAGAAAGAGGACTCTCTTCCTGTTTATTGAGGAAAGGAGACGTTTCTTAGGATATTGTCGGGCAGCTCATTCCTAAAGTGGAGGGGTAGATCTGCAGCTGCCTCCTCTAAGGCTTCCCAGCTGCTGTGGAGAGAGAAAAATGTGTTTTTTTTAAAAGGAAAAATAGGGGGAAATGCCCTGTTGAAAAGAGTGAGGATGCACCACCAAAAAAGGCGGCGCAGCCCTGCTGCCACTCAAGGGGACTTTCCTGGGGCAAACGGGTTAGAAAGCTGCCCAAAGGCAGCTCCGCCCCTGGGAATGCCTCCCCCACGCCAGTGCAGCCAATCTCTTCCAGAATTTAGTTCCTGGACTGGCTGCGCTGGTGGCAGGGGCTGGCAGAGATTCGTCGCTCCCGGACACCAGTGTGTTTTCCCCCGCGCCAGTGTGTTTGCCACTTTGTCTCATGACAAAGTGGCACCCATGCTGGTGCAGGGTCACACTGGTTCCTAAGGAGATTTGCCCCCCCCCCCTTCAGGATTGTGCCTTAGAATCCTCTACCTACATGGGCCATTGCCTCTCCTTTGAGTCGTTCCATCCCCCTCCCAAACAGCAAATGTCCCATAGTTTGAGAGCCAGTGCAAAAAAAATGGTTGGTTTTTCTCATTCGGTTTATAACTACCATCTCTACCTTCTTGTTGGGAAATCCTGCCCACGTTCATAGGTTTAGAGGGAACTACACTGTTTTCATGTGATAGAGATGTGAATTCACTTGTCTCCCTTGTAACAATAATGTGTCTCTAATGAGATCTGCCTGAGGGATGGACCTCACAGAGCGGGGCTTTCCTGTTTCTCCCTCCTGGTGCAGCCCACTGAGCTCCCTGAAATTTTCTTTGTTGGGGTCAGCAAACCCTTAGGGCAGCATAGAGGCAAAATTGGAGGGGGAAATCAGCGGAAATCACCATCCCCTCTTTTGAAGACAGACGTCTTGGCTGGATACAAACCTGTAGCATTTCATGTGAACTAGGCACCCCATGCAAATGCTTGACTGTGGGGTTGGCCCAGTTCACATGATTTTTGCCCCCTCAGAAAAAAGGCGGGAAGAATCCAGACATATGAACTGAGGTTCAGCTAATGGGTCTCCTATAGCTCCTCACCTTCCAATTTAGCCCTCAATAGTTTGGAAATAAAGCTTTTCTTGTTTCTCTAGAGGGCGACCTCCAAAATACCGGAAAATCCAGCAGGAAGACTTTCAAAGTAAGCACATGTTTTCTTTGTCTTTGCTTTGCCTGTAAGCAAGAAGGGGGCTGCCTCTGCAAGAACTGTGTTAAAAGGCAGACGAACAAGCTGTTAAGAAGGTACTTCAAGCATAAAGTTGCTGTGTAAAATTAAGCGATAATGTACCCGAGACACATGTGATTTTCATTTTGAGCAGTATCTTTGTTGTAATATGGTCTGGCTGTTTCCTATTTATGCAACATGGGAGTAATCCTCCGTATCGCCATAGTGACTAAAACCTTCTTAAAATGTAATGTAAGAAGGATTAAGACGTTTCCAAGGAAAGCATGGATGCCGCTGAGCTGCCTCTCAAACCTTGTTCTATTAAAATGCTGCACCCAATTGTCTATGAAACCCATCTCTCCCTCCGCCCTTTGGCTGCTTCCTCCTCAGAGCCAAGTGCTGACAGCATGATAAACCCCCAAGAAGGCTTTATTTGACTGCTGGCTGATGATGATTCTTTATTTTTTCCTTTTTTAAAATATATTTATCAGTTATAAGAAAAGGAAAAATAGAAAGTAAAAACATAGGCCCTTTTCTTACAAATGAAAAGAAAAAGGAAATTATACATAAAATACATTACACAATACTTGATAACCACAATAATAATGTTGTACAATGCTATAGAATAAATGATGATAAAATAAAGAACTTAAAGTGATTAATATTATTATAAATCTAAACATACATTTCAACAATTATTTAACAGAAACTGAAAATTAGGTTCATATATTATTGTCATCCATTATATATTTAAATGTTCCCTCCCTCCCCTCTTGTCACCTTTTTAATACAATATAACAAATTGATTATTAGTAAGTTTTGTTCGCCAGAGGAATCAGCTACCTAGGGAGGTGGTGAGCTCCCCCTCACTGGCAGCCTTTAAGCAGAGGCTGGACAAGCACTTGTCAGGGATGCTCTAGCCTGATCCTGCATTGAGCAGGGGGTTGGACTAGATGGCCTGTATGGCCCCTTCCAACTCTATGATTGTATGATTAGTAGTTCTCAAATGTTATTTCAACCCCATCCTCCTCTGCTTCCCTTTTTAAAAGAATAATATGAATAGTACGTTTTCCATTTGTCTTGAAATTCTTTGGTTGATCTATTATTCACATAGTTTGTTAGTTTTGCCATTACTGAATATTTGGCTAGCTTACTTTCCCCATCCTCCCTCCAGGGACAATCTTCTGCTTTCCATTTTGATGCAAATATAACTCTGGCAGCCATTATCATACATCTAAACAGTGGGCAGAATGCCCAATAGCATACTCTTGGCTTCCATAGCAAATTTATTTTTTAAGATTTTCTGGATTTCAGCGTGTATTTCTTTCTAATCTTTTTTTCGTCTTTTTGCATGTCCACCACATATGATAGAGGGTACCATCCACCTCTTTGCATTTCCAACATTTCCCATTATAGTTCTTGTCCAACTTCTCAATGTCTTTTGGGGTAATATACCATCGATCAAACATCTGATACCAATTTTCTCTTAATGTTTGACTTGCCATGAATTTTATCTTTTGTCCATAAGGTTGAGGTTGATTCTTTTTTTTTTGATAAATATTTTTATTGATTTTTAACAGTAAATAAGGGTACAGAAGGGAAAAAAGGAATGGTGGGAATAAAACAAAAAGAAAAAAACAAGCAACAAATTATACAGATAGTGATTAGCGGTGTAACGCATTGTACTACCCCCTTGAATCTTTTATTAATCTTGCTATTTTCTAATAGGATGGGTTGAAACTCCTTTCTTTTCTTTTTTTCTTTTTTTTTGATAAATAAGGTTGAGGTTGATTCTTGATGCTGCTTTGGAGACTCATTAAGGCTCACTTAATATATTTGTCTAATTCCAGAGGTGATCACTTGAAAATGTACTGTGGAAGTGCTGCTCCACATTTACCGGACCACCCTTTCAGTTCTTTCAGATAGCTTTCGCCATATAGTCACAACCCACTGTCTCCAGTTGTGTCGGGAAACTCCACATTGACACAAATGGCTTCTTGCAGGATAAGCACTGTTTTTTTTCTAAACATTTACATGTCTACAGCCTACATAAATGAGCCCTCTTCCTGTAAATAGTGTCCTTTCCTGGCATCTCACCATCTGAGAGCCAGCGTGGGATAGTGGTTAGGAGCAGTAGACTCTTAATCTGGAGAACCGGGTTTGATTCCCCACTCCTCCACATGAGCAGCGGAAACTAATCTGGTGAACCAGGGTGGTTTCCACACTCCTATACATGAAGCCAGCTGGGTGACCTTGGGCTAGTAACAGTTCTCTTCAAACTCAGCCCCACCTACCTCACAAGGTGTCTGTTGTGGGAAGAGGAAGGGAAGGTGATTGTAAGCTGGTTTGATTCTCCTTAAAAGGTAGAGCAAATCGACATATAAAAACCAACTCTTCTTCTTTACATAATGGATTTTTACATAGTGGTTGCACATAAGTGCGACCTTTGCAAGAGAAGGGAGCTGAACTCCATCCCTACACCTACCCTTCTCCCATCAAAACAGCTGCATCTGGGCTGGCTTTTACACCTGGCGGTGTTTACTTCTAGTTTCGAAGCCTGAGTGCAAAAGGAACAGTTGTGGTCCAGCTTCTATAGGTCAAAAGGGAAGGGGAGGGTCAAGGTTCAGTTTTATCCTGCTGTCCATCCATGCTGTGCTTTCAGTCGTTCCCCAAACTCTTTTTCTTTGAGAAAAAGAAAAAAATAACAAGGAATATATGTGTAATATCATAAACGATAACAATGTTAAAAATATTCAGAATTATTAAAAATGGTGGTGAAATAGTAACCGTTAAACAGTGATCATTGCTATAATAGATCTTGACAAAGATTTCAAAAAATAATTTACCTGGTATTAAAAAATAAGTTTGTATATAATTATCAGCTACCCGCTATTCAATTGATTGATTTTCTCTTGAATACCTCTTGATACAGTATGATACATAACATGAGGTGTAAATCAGTTATCTTCTCTTTTTCTTGAAGAAATTGGATTAAGTTTTTAATTTTTGATGTTTCTTTTTCTCTTAACTAATTGAAATAAATCTTTATTTTAAAAAAATTGTTCCCCAAACTCTGTTTCATATGTGTTAGACTTATTTTAATGCCTTGGAGTGAATCATTACATCTAGTTCAGCCCCCTTCAGTTCCTGTTTCAGGTCTTGTAGCAATCATGTCTGTAAGAGGAGAGAAGACTTGGGGTTGAAACAGATGTGAGGGCACATACGAATGTCTACAGTAGTTCCGTCACCAGTCTGTACTTCAACTCGTCCGATAATCCTTTTCAATGTCGTTGCCAGCCATTTCTTCAGACAATATGCACCAATCTCTTTTCATGTCGGCCTTATCAGCGCACCCAGACCGTTCCCTGTCTCTCTGCTGGGAGCAGCACTGTAAACTCCTGCCAGGAGTGGCTGGAATCACAGCATCTACGGTGGCCAAATGGACCATTGATGAGGTAAGAAGGTGTGAAAGGGGGGGATGGATTGGTAAAAGCACAGGCATGCTTCTGAGTGGTATTCCTGCCACCACCCACCCACCCCCACACGCACAATTTCTCCCAATTAGAAAAAGTAGCTGGGAGGGCACTCACAAAAGGTAGGGGGGCTGTCTTCCCTTCAAGCCCTTTGTAATTTGAGCTTTCAACGTTTTCCATAAGAAGACCAGCTCAACATGTCAGGATTTAGGAGAGTAAAAGGAGACAGGGCCTTTTCAGTTGTTGCACCCCACATATAGAATTGATTCTCCTCAGAGGCTTACATAATGCCGTCACATGTGTCTTTTACAGACTGGGCTAAACAATTCTTATTTCTCTCCAGTCCTTTTCTTGAATAGGTTGGTTCTTTTTAGTTGTACCAGCACTATGGGCTTTAGTGTGTTTTGCTGGTTAGAAATGGCTGTTCCAATGTTCTGTAATTTTCATAAGCTAGCTTGGGTATTTCTGTGGTATGTACATTTTATAAATATCTACGTAACCCTAAGGCAGGGGCTCCCAACCTTTTTCAGCCGGTGGGCACATTTGAAATGCTGACAGAGGATGGTGGGTGCAACCACAAAATGGTTTCCACAGGAGGCAGAGCCAACCACAAAATGGCTGCCATGGAAGGCAGAGCCAACTACAACATGTCGGAGAGTGAGGTTATGTATAACTCTGAAAATAGGTCTTCAGCATTTCAGACAGACGTTCTGTTTAACGGGATGCCTTTTAAAATTAACATATTGCTTAAAACATTTTCTTGCATAGACACAAAATAAATATACATGAGCTAGCTAAAAAAACCCGCATCTGGCTGTGTCTATCTTCATTTTGCAGGCATCTAACACGCTTATACAAAAGGGAAAAAATTGCTTCTCTTGGCTTCTTCTTAGCTTTAGATGTTCTTCTCTTAGGAGCCCAGACATTTCCAGCCTGTGCTATTTCTTTTAACAATGACAGTTGGTGCTGAAGGACTGGTCAGAGCTCATTGCATATGCGATGTGTACAGTAAGAGAGAAATTTTGGTCAGATTTTGATAGGAACATAAATGATTTTTGAAGAATTACCAAAACATATTTTACATTGTATTACCAAAACTCAAAAATAGATTGTTTAAAATAAACATGAACAAAATATAAAAGCATGAACAAAATATAAAAGCACCACAATAAAGACCCACATAGTCTTTAACTACACAAATCCCATCAATAAGCAAAGTTGGGTGAAATAAGAATAGTCTTAATTTGAACACAAATCTAAGGAGATAAAGCACTGGACATGTATGCTTTCGTATATGCATCCAGACTCCCCCCTTTTCTCCCTCCATTATAATCTGATGTCAACAGTATGAGGTTTAACCCCCCCCCCACACACACACACACATACACATATACCTCTCACAGAAAAAGCCACAAAGCCTTCAACCCTCTTGTCGGGCTCAGGATGAGGGAGGAGAAGAACTTCACACTCACACACCACATTCAAGACAGCCAGTCAGCTTTCCTCCCAGACGCTGGAGAGAAGGGCTTTACTCCCTACCCCCATTCAAGCCAGACACTGTGCTTTCATCCCAGGCACTGCTGCTTGCAACAGAAAATAGCCGGGTGGCTTGGGTGTGGTGTGGGAGAAGGGGCTTTACTCCTTCCCTGATTCAAGCCAGCCTGCTTTAGTCCTGGGCACTGCTGCTTGGGACAGAAAGGAGCCAGGTGGCTTGGGGTGGGGGAGAGAAGGGTTTTACGCCTCCCCCCCTTCAAGCCAGCCAGAGTGGTTTCGTCCCAGGCACTCCTGCTTGGGATGGAAAGTAGCTGGCGAGCTGGGAGGGGTGGGGGTGAGAGAAGTACTTTACTCCTCCCCAGCTTCAAGCCAGCCAGCCTTGTTTTGTCCCGGGTGCTGCTACTTGGGAAGGAAAGCAGCTGTCTGGTTGGGAGGGTGGGGGGCTTTGCACCAGCACTCCATCCACCCAGCTTGCTTTGTTCCCTAGGTGGCTGCAGCAGCAGCAGCACAGGGAAAAGACAAAGACAGCAGGTTTCAGCTAGAATAGCTTCTCTTTTTCCGCACGTGCTGGCCATCTTGTTCTCCTTGGTTGCAGCAGTGTCATTCATGGGGGGGGCAGGAGGGGGAAGAAGGGCTTTTGGGGTGGGAAGAAGGGATTTTTCTCTGCCTTCCCATTCAGGCTAGCCAGCTTGCTTTTGTCCTGGGCTGCGTCAGCAATGCTGGGGGCAAGAGCCAAGTGGCAGGCTGTTCTTTCCTTCTCCTGTTCAGGCTGGCTGGTGGTGCTGTATCGTAGAGTGCCCACACCCAGAGCAAGCCCGGTGGATTGTGCAGCGGTGGGCTTTTCTGTCTCCTACCTCCCCCCCTCCTCAGGCCGAAGGGGTGGGAAGGGAGGATAACGGGCCAAGGCCTGGGGCAGCTTACGTTCAGAAGTGAAGATCCATATACTATGGCTGCCACTGCTGAAACAATGTTTTTTCCCATCTGCAGAGCCAGTCAGCACACTCCTGGCCAATCCAAAGCTCTGCTGCACAAAAGCCGCTCCTAGCCCCATCTGCTTTCTGAAAAATGCTTTGTGGGCACCAGAAAAGGTGTCTGCGGATGCCCTAGCACCCACCGGCCACGTGTTGGGGACCCCAGCCCTAAGGGGTTCTGAGTTCCTCACCGGCACCTCAAAATATGCTCCATGAGGAGCAGAACTACATGTTGTGGGGGGGAAGACAGGAAAGAGTTGTTTAATCCTTGTCTCGCCCACTGATCCTTCTCTGTAAGAGGCACCCTCCGCGCTGTTTTAGTTGTTTTCTCTATTAAGACTACAAAACCAATAGTAAGACTGGCTGAGCCCTGACCTGGATAGCCCCAGGCTAACCAGATCTCGTCAGATCTCAGGAGCTAAGCAGGGTTGGCCCTGGCTAGTATTTGGATGGGAGACCACCAAGGAATAGAATAATAGAATCATAGAGTTGGAAGGGATCACCAGGGTCATCTAGTCCAACCCCCTGCACAATGCAGGAAATTAACAACCACCTCCCCCCCCCCACATCCCCAGTGACCCCAACCCTTCCCCCGCCGTGCTGGATCCCACAATCAAAGCACTCCCAACAGATGGCCTTCCAGCCTCTGCTTAAAGACCTCCAAAGACGGGGACTCCACCACCCTCCGAGGCAGCGCATTCCACCGTTGAACAGCCCTCACCATCAGAAAGTTCTTCCTAATGTTTAGGTGGATTCGCTTTTCTATTAGTTTAAATCCATTACTCCATGTCCTAGTCTCTGGAGCAACAGAGAACAAGCTAGTTCCCGCATCAACATGACATCCCTTCAAATATTTAAATATGGCTATCATGTCTACTAGGGTTGAATACTATTGAATATCATGAATACTAGGGTTGTTATGTAGAGGAAGGTAATGGCAAACCACCTCAGAATGTCTCTTGCCTTGAAAACCCTATGGGGTCGCCATAAGTCAACAGTGACTTGACGGCCAAAAAAAGAGACTGGCTGAAGGGAAAAATTGGCTTGGGTATGAAAGGATTTTGCAAGAAGAAATCAACAATTGTGAAAGGGGTTGCACAACCCTCCCTCTTGCCTATCAGTTAGGGAAAGATCTGTATTTATATTAATTTAGCAAGTGGAATTTGTGAATCTGCATTTGCTGAGGTAATGAGTAGGAGAAGGGTTGGTTTTCTCTAAGTGTGTGTTTAATTCCTTGTATGTCTTTTCTTACAAGGTCTTCAGCTTTGTACAGACGTTGACGGGTTGTGAGGACCAAGCAAAACTCTTCAAGGATGAGGTAAAGGAAATGGTCCTTGGTGCTATGAGGTAGAACTGCCATTGGCTCTTGGAGTGGGATGACAGCATTGTGAGGGATTATGTATGAACTGGTCAGACTGATTCTCAAAGCCTGATTTGCTAATACACCATTCTCTTGGGACATTATCTTGACCAGTGACAGACATCAATAGTTCTGGCACCTTTTTCAGATCTATCCCAGATTCCATTTTGGGCAATAATACTGAAGGTGGGGGGGTGGGCTTATGTTACAACCTGTGATGTTCAACAACTTTATAAAAGGTTTGGATGAAGGAATAGAGGGGATGCTTATTAAATTTGCAGATGATACTAAATTGGGAGGGGTAGCAAATAGGGTGCCCTGACCTGGATGGCCCCAGGCTAGCCTGATCTCATCAGCTCTCAGAAGCTAAGCAGGGTCAGCCCTGGTTAGTATTTGGATGGGAGACCACCAAGGAATACCAGGGTTGCTGTGCAGAGGAAGGCACTGGCAAACCACCTCTGTTAGTCTCTTGCCGTGAAAACCCCAAAAAGGGGTCGCCATAAGTCGGCTGCGACTTGACAGCACTACACACACACACACACACAGCAAATAGGGTAGATGACAGAGTCAGGTTACAGGATGATCTTGACAAGGTGGAGAACTGGTCTAAAACTAATAAAATGAATTTCAACAGAGATAAATGTAAAGTTCTAGCAGTAGTGTGTGCAAAAAGGATCGAGGGGTCAGTAGACCATACACTAAACATGAGTCAGCAGTGTGATGCAGTAGCTAAAAAGGCAAATGCCATTTTGGGCTGTATCAACAGAAACATAGTGTCTAGATCAAGCAAAGTGATGGTATCACTTGACTCTGCTCTGATTAGACCTCACGTAGAGTACTGTGTTCAGTTTTGGGCACCACTATTCAGGAAGGATGTAGACAAGCTGGAACGTGTCCAGAGGAAGGCAACAAAGATGGTGAGGGGTCTGGAGACCAAGCCCTATGAGGAAAGGTTGAAGGAGCTCGGTATGTTTAGCCTGGAGAGGAGATGACTGAGAGGTGATATGATAACCATCTTCAAGTACTTGAAGGGCTGTCATATAGAGAGGATGAGGTGGAGTTGTTTTCTGTTACCCCAGAAGGTCGGACCAGAACCAATGGGTTGAAATTAAATCAAAAGAGTTTCTGGGTAAACATCAGGAAGAAGTTTCTGACAGTTAGAGCAGTTCCTCAGTGGAACAGGCTTCCTCAGGAGGTGGTGGGCTCTCCTTTGGAGGTTTTTAAGCAGAGGCTTGATGGCCATCTGTCAACAATGCTGATTCTGTGAACTTAGGCAGATCATGAGAGGGAGGGAAGGAATGGTTGTGTTAGTATTTGGCTCTCATGGTCCTTTCTTATATGCCCAGGGTAATGCTGATAGGCACTTTGGGGTCAGGAAGCAATTTTCCTCCAGCCCATATTGGCCAGGGATTGTGGAGGGATTCCCCCATCTTCTGGCCATGGAGTAGGGGTCACTGGGGGGGTGGGGGAGGTAGTTGTGAATTCCTTGGCATTGTGCAGGAGGTCGGACTAGATGACCCTGGTGGTCCCTTCCAACTCTATGATTCCAAGAGTGAAGACAGCACAGGAAGGAAGACCAACTGGAGGAGGAGTTGATTTCCCCTCCGTGAATCCTTGATTCCCACCCCCCCGTGACATCTTGAGCCATCTCTATGTTCTCTCCTATTCTCTCCAGGATCAGAGGAGCATGCCTATTATATTAGGTACTGTGGAACACAGACAGGATAATGCTGCGGCAGTCGTCTTGTTTGTGGGTTTCCTAGAGGCACCTGGTTGGCCACTGAGTGAACAGACTGCTGGATGATGGACCTTGGTCTGATCCAGCATGGCCTTTCTTACGCTCTTATGTTCTCTGTTTCCCATAGATGATCGACGGAGAGGCATTCCTTCTGCTGACTCAGGCCGACATTGTGAAGATCATGAGCGTCAAGCTTGGCCCAGCACTGAAAATCTACAACGCCATCCTCATGTTCAAAAATGCTGATGACACCTTAAAGTGATCCACCATGAGCAGTGTTTGACTTCCTTCTACAGGAGTTGCCAAAACTCTCGGCCTTCCTGATTTGCTGCAGCTGTAAAATCCTGCCAACTTGCTCTCTTTGAGTCCATCTTTGTTTACATCCCAAATCCATCCCGTCTGTTTCTCCCTCTCTCCCTTTCCGACTGGTCTTTCAGAATACTGCCCTCCCATGCCTAGCAGTGGAGCTCTAGCAGTGTCCTTCCTAACGCCACAGATCCAGCCAAGTTCTTCTCCTGCTGTTTTAAAGGCACAGAGCAGGAGTTTGAGACTGGACTTGCTTCTGGATTTAACCTATCTTGGATTTAAACCTTCGGCTCTTGATGGCCTAGATTTTCACTCTACAAAGTGGGCCTGGGTTTAGAGGAGGAGGAAGATATCTATGTACGGGCGACCAGCAAAGCCAGTTACCCAATTTTAAAAGGCATCAAATCCTTGGAAGTGCTCTAACATCTGATATTTCTGGGCAAAAGTCATTCCCTGATGATCAGGGTTTTGACTGTGAACTCATCTGGGGGCAGATGACGCTATATCCGGGGACTCGCTGAAGAACTGGGTGTTGGTCCTTCTAAGAAAGACTATTGGACTAAATACACTGTAGACATAACCCGCCCTAGCAATTCTGGATTCACTGCTGCTACTGAAAAAAAAGATATTTTGGTGCTCACAGTTTGTATACTTGTAAATTTGCCATGTTAACTGTGGAGAACGAGAGGAACAAAGTAGGGTTCCTGGATTTAATTTCTGCTAGTTCGGTTCTTGGGGTTTGCATGAAGCAAAAAAGATATATGGCATCCGAACAAAACAAACTAGGCAATCTGACAGCCTTAGCACTGAGTAAAAGTGAATAGCACCATTGAAGGAGAGCGGGGCAGGGAACGGCAGCTAACTTCACCCCTTGCCACTAACTGGGTAGCTGTTGAACAGTATGAGAGGGAAATCCTGTACAAAGCAGCAGTTTGAAGACTCTTTATCCTGATTTCATCGGTTCTTCCCTAACAAACTTGATTAAATTCGGTATGTGCCAAATGTTTACCTTCAGCTTGTTGACAACATCTAAGATTTACAGCGCAGCCCTATGCAGAGGTACTCCAGGGTAAGTAAGTCCACTGGTTTCAGTGGGATTAGACTGGAGCAGTTCTACACAGGGCTGCACTGAGGCATTATAAAATGCTGTTTCTGTATGAATACTTTAAATGCTGGGATGGGGAACCCAGGTCATTTGCTGTGTACTACGTAAGATATTTGAGGCCCTCTTGATATTGTCTGATGATGGACAGGCACTGGTCTTCTGTGGAGCTGCTTTAGCTATGCGGAGTTACCTGAAGAGACTTGAGTTGTGAAACCAACTCTACTATTAGGCAAAGTTTTTTAAAAAGAGGTGTCCTCAGGCAGCATATCTTGGGTGCTACTTACAAGCAACAAGTTTCCAGTTTTATTATTATTATGAATAGTGGGGGAGTCGTCTTGGGATGGGAAAGCTAGGACAACACTTTTTAACTTCCCTCATTCTAGAGTTCATTCTGGATCCTTCTCACCTTGTCCTAGAAGTTCCGTCCTTATGGATCTGTATATCACTTTACAGTCATCCTGTGTAGTTATTGAGGTTAAAAGACAGTAGTGTCCATGGATTCCTGTCCATGGACAGGCTGGTGTTTGGATCAGAGTTTTTCAGGTTTAAACCCAACCTTCTAACCACTGCATTGGTGTATGGAGCTTCTTAAGGTCATGGAGATTTTTGTTGTTGCTGTTTCTCCTCAAACTGTAAAGGTTGGTTAAATGTTCTTTACCATACACACACCAGCAACGTGTCTCATAGTACTGTGGTCTGTGAAGTCCACTTTTTATGGTTGGGTCAAATTCATGCAAAGCTTCCCATGGAAATGCAGCATTTTGACTCTGATATTATGAAATGCTTGGTCACATGTGGCCTTCCCTTTAAATGGTTGGCCCCTTGCCATTTAAGAGAAACGCAGGTCTCAGTTTCTCTCTTTTTATCATGGTAAGCTTTTGTTTTTAGTCGGTTTTCAAAACTTTCTCCTCCCTTTGAACATCACTAGATGTTTACTTGTTGGGAGGAATAATACTGGGAAAAAGGAATCTCTGCACTTCTGGATCAAATCCTCCCAATGGATACAGCTGGTTGCTGAGTATATGGTGCCAAAATATCCCCCTTTATCCAAAGAGTGTTCTTTGTTTTAGCCAATCTTGAAAGATGGTGAAGAAGAGGACCACTGAAGATTACCTAGATGATGTTTTCAGACTCAGTCCTGACAGACGTTCCAGTTTCCACGACCACTTACAGCTCAGTCAGTGTATTTGCAGGAAACCACCCCTGCAAAGAAGGGAAGACCCTTTTGTTCTTGCATCATTCATGAATTTCCAAGAATGAATGCATTCCTCTTGCATTGGAAAGGAAGACAGCCTTCAACTCCATCAACTCCATATATGGGAATGACAATGGATTATTGGTTCCATGAATGGGAATGACATTGGCTGTGAATGTGAAACTGGACAGCTTGTTGCAAAACGTATTCCAATAAGCAGAGATGCCTGTCTGCTGCCAAGACCCACTTCAAGAGAAACAGGATGTGTGTAATGGAGTAGAGGCCACGTCTGATATGGTTCCACTGAAACACTGAGTCGTTGACAGTATGGCACCTCCTGCACCATTTTTAGATTCTGATCGAGCTGGTTCTACTTCTCTGACTCTTTAGAGATTTTGACTCTGTTGTTTGGCTCGGGAAGTTAAACTTTCTTCGGAGTCTTGAAATCAGAGCTGCCGCAGGTGGCCACTTGAGGTCCTCAGTGCCAAATGTTACTCCTATAGCCTTTGGACTTAGAAGCTTAACCTGCCCTAGATTCCCCTCCAACTCCTCCACTCTCATGCCACCGAGTGAGAAAGCTGAAGTGGATTTGCGTCAGGAAGGGAGTCGTTGCTCCCAGCAGCCCTGAGTTCTTCCAAAAGAAAATGATCCTTACTGGAAGTAAGCGTAAAAAGTAAAGTCTCATATCGTGTGTGTGTGTGTGTATGAGAAACAAAAATAAGTGTAGGTGCGCTCTCAAATAACGTGGAACTTTAACACTCCCGTCCCGTTTATCTGCTGCCATAGATATTCTGCTCATACCTCTCATCCTTTGAGGCGTGAAGCTTCTGAATGAATCCAGATTGAAGGAACTGCAGATGTAATTGACAAGAATGATGAAGGGCTACTTGCCGCTGAAACTTGGTTGGAACCTTATCGTTCTGTGTAAAGAAAACCAAATCGAACTCAAAGCTTGTATGTGCGTGCAAGAGAGACAGACAGAATCAAAGGGAATTTGCCATTTTCTGTGTTCGCTCAACACTGTGAAGGGTTGCTTCAGAGACGTTAGCTCTGAAAGGCAGTAGGTGAGAGAGGGAAAGAAGGAAACCAGCCTTAACCTCACCAGATATTCTCTTGACGCTTATGGTATTTCCAGGTGGCCAAGCCTTTGAATGTCAGAGCCCCTGGGGGGATACTGCCAATCAGAACCAATGTCCTGGCATAGATTGATCTGCTAGTACTGTATAGGCAGCTACTTGTACATTCTCTCCTTATATAATATCTTGGCAAGCATGAGTAGAATACCTAAGAGCCACCAAAGTGCCATGCTGATTCTTAAAATTTCACTCCAATAGGCCATTATAGAGCCTTGGAAAGGATCTCTGGATCAATCCCTAGCCACTCCAGTTAAAGGACCTCAGGCAGCAGGCAGCTCTCTGTGTCTAAGACCTTAAAGAGTCACTGCCGCTTGGAGGAAGCAGTACTGAGCTAGATGAACCAATGGTCTGATTCAGTGTTAGGCAGGTTCCTAGGGTCATGATCCTGGCATGACTGAAGTTAAGTAGAATAGGGAATCAACTGATACACCCTAGGAGTTATTTTGTCTCGCGAATCTTAACAGCTCCTTTTTGGGAGTCAATGGCAGCTAAATAGTCTCCTGAGCAAATACTCATAGAAGAATGTGGTCTCTACTTGCCGCCTCATCGATCCCTGCATAGTAGGTGGCCATTTCTAGTTCTTAGCAATTGAGATCCTAGGAATCTTTTCCAAGACTAAGCAAGACAATCAGCCAGATAGCCAATGCAAATGGTTTGGAACTCTTCCCCACTTTTGCTAATGGTATTGTTCTGAGTAGTAGTTCCAAGTAAATGGCAGAATGACAACCCATGGTGGCTTGATAGAGACCTCTTCTGGTTCTTCTCCACACAGCTGTAGCAGTTATGATTTATCCGAGCAAGCATGAGTAGATGGGTTTAAGTCTCTTGGTCCTGGTTTTTCAAGGAATGGATGGGCATTAGCATCCTTCTGGTTGTGGAATGGTTCACCGGGATAAGACCTGATGTGCTTCTATGAAACATAATATTCATCTTGTGTTGAATCTCTCCTTTGGTGTATGAATTGATCAACAAGTATAACAGATCAGCACAGAATCCTAATTGATTTCAGTGGATTTAGAAAGATGTAACTCTGTTTAGGATTGCACAGTTAGAGTTAGAAGGGACTTAGCAGATTACATAAGCCATCTTGTTCTCCTAAAACAGAATATCCTTTCCTGAAACATCCCCAAACAGATTGTGGTCCAACTTCACTTCTTCTTCCAAACCTCAAAGGAAGAAAGTGCCATAAATCCCCTAAGCAGTCTGATCAGTTTGTTTGTTGGACTTTTTAACTCTCCCAGTCTCAAGAATTTGGGAGCATAAGCAACAATACTCTGTCCTACCCCTCCCTATCCCTGGCCACTAAAAGCCAGATATTTGAAAAATACATCCATCTTCTGGAAGTCATGTAGCCTTGAAGTTTGAAAGCTTTCCAGAGGAAAAAGATTCCAAAGCTGAAACTAAATAATTTCCATGTAGAACCTTTCCATATGATGACCTCAAGCATGACACATACAGGTTTTAGCCATAAGTTACTTTGAGTGATCCATCAATAGGTAGAGTGGCATACAGCCTCAGCTGCTTGACATGTAATCTCTCCTAGGAGGACCTCAGAGTTAGCTCATTAAAATCAGATTATTTCTAAATTGTGTAAGAGGTTCACAGCATGCTACAGTTAACTTCTGCCAAACCTCTCTCTGGACCTGCAAAGGTCCACGGTATGGTAATTATTTAGGTTTGTAGTGGGGGGGAGGACGACAAGTTGTCACTCACCTCCAACTATGTCACAGACTTTTTTGGCCCTGACCCCTGCCTGGTGGAATAGCCTCCCTAGTGAGATCAGGGCCCTGTGGGATCTTCAGGAATTCTAGCAGGGCCTGCAAGATGGAGCTATTCCACCGGGCTTATAGTTGAGGCCAGCGATGGTTCTCATTATAAATACCGGCCTCCCTAATCCCCCTCCCCTGCTGCTGAGCGCCACCCCCACTTATACCATCTTGGGGGTGGTCAGATCCATCTGCCCAGCTGCAGACGGCTGTTTAAAAAAAAAAAATTAGCGCCATCGGGGCCATTCTTGTCTTATTTATTAGATTGGTCTGGGCTATTTTAAATTGTATTTTAAATGCTTTATTGTTAGGGTTGCCAAATTCCAGGTGGTGGCTGAAGCTCTCCCGCTATTACAACTGTTTTCCAGCCGATTGAGATCAGCTCACCTGGAGAAAATGGCCTCTTTGGCAATTGGACTCTGTGGCATTGACGTCCCTCCCCAAACCCCGCCCTCCTCAGGCTCCACCCCAAAAATCTCCAGGTATTTCCCAACCCGGAGCTGGCAACCCTATTTATTGTTTTTATTATATTTTGGGTTGTGTGAGCCGCTCTGAGCCCTGGCCTTCAGGTTGGGGAGGGCGGGGCAAAAATGCAATAAAATGAATAAATAAATATCTCCCAGGAGGTGACCCTGAAAACCATGTGTTGTGTTCCACACAGTTGTCCTAATGCTGCTGCATGCACATGCAGGAAATTTTGCTGCCTCTCCCTGAGATGTTCCGCACTCTTGACAGGTCGTGCTCAGCTGCAACTGCTGGATCAGGATAGCAATTAGGCACAGGCTGTTATTTTGTGCACACAGTTGCTCACCCACCCTGACATCCAACTTCTACACCAATTTCAAGCACTTTTGAAATGCAAAAGAAATCCAGATTGCAAAACAGGTTGACTATTTAGGGCTTATTTGGGGCTTCAGTGCAATGGAAGACGGGAAAGTCTTCAAAATCCTTTTGTCGTTCTTCATCTTTTCCTCTTCCTCTTTCCCAGGGCTCCTTAGTCCTCTGAGTCGTTTGAAATGTGAAGGACAGGGAAAAGTCTGTCCAGCTGTGACAGACCCTGCCAAAATGCCCTTTATTTTAGGGAGTAATATTTGCAGAAGGCAAAGGCAGTGTTTTCAGAAGAGGCATTTTCATGAAATTGAAGCTTTTTTGCACTTTCATTCATTTGCACTTGTTTAATTTGTCTTTGATATTTGCACCTTTGTGTTTTCATGATGGAAATACTATAATTGTATCCAGTGCAGCTATTCCGGAACTTTGTGTCCTGAGTATACAGAAGGTTAATATAAAATAACAGCAAAATGTGATATGTTTTGTCAGTGTTTTACAATAACAATAAATGTGAACTATGAAATTATACAAATAATACAGACTCGGATTGATTTTGTTTGCTGGCAGTTTTATTTTGAAGAATATTATTTAGGGTGTACATCAAGTGATAGCTTTCCCCCTTTTGTTTCTGTCAAAATGGATATTCAGAGATAACAAAAGCAATAAAATTTGTTTATTTATTTGGGTTTCGCTCTGCTTTTCTCCCAAAGGGGACGACGACACAAAGAGCTTTAAAAAAGACCAGGACACAATTTACATAATCGTTTTAAATAAATAGAAAAAAAATAAATTGAATCACATTCTGGTCTGCTTCTGGATCTTCTACGCCGGCTCACACGGAGCCATGGGCTGAGCCAAGGGATATCAGAGGGTGTGAATTTCAACTCCAGGTTCTCTTTGAATATTAACATTGACAAGAAACTAAATTTAGAATTGTACTTGGTGACTCTGTATTTTGGTAGATTAACAACGCAGTCCTAAACAAATTAAACCCTTCTAAATCCATTGCTTTCCATGGATTTCGAAGGATGTAACTGTATTTAGGATTGCACCGTGGATTAATCTGAATTGACCAATCATATGAGTTTTAAATAGGGTTCTGCTGAGAGGAACCAGTTTCACAGTTTTGAAAAGTCCCCTCCACAGAATTCAAATATTATGAGAACGAAAGGGGAAAAAAAATATTTTTTTCACTTTCTCCATGCAATTCATGGGAAGTCCATTGTGTTTCTGATTTGGACGTTGATCTGTGGGGGAAGAGATGTGTGTGTGTTTATTTAAAAATGGGACTTCAGAATATCTGAAGAATTCCATTCAGCAACTCAGACTATGATGCTATGATTCCCACATGCCATCCCACATTACCAGTACCACTGAATAAAATGTACGTAATGTTTTAACAAGCAGTGACTTGTTTGACAAACCACAGGGTGAGATCAGCTTCCCACGCCAGCGTCTGCTGCCAGGGTTGATGAAATCAGAATAAGATTTGTACTCTTGGCGTGTTTGGAGGGACACAGAAGCAGCTGGGAAAGGGGCAACTGGGAATGGAGGGAAAGGGTTGACTCACCTCTTCACCACTGCTCCTCGGCTGGAAATCTCCTCTGCTCCAATGAATAAAGGGACATGGGGGGAACATGCTTACTTGTAAAGTGTAATAGGTAGTTGCTGATTTCTGTCGGCTGCATTCAGATATCACATCTATCTGTAGTTAAGGGGAAATGTCCATAAACCCAGCTTGCCGCTTGCCTGTGCACTCCCCTGATCTCCCCCAAACGAGGCTCAGTTTTGAAAAAAAAACCTTTTTGAAAATTTCAGTGGGGAGGGAACATTTTAAAAAACTGCTGAAGGGGAAGAATCGGGCTAGCGGAAGAATGGAAATTCCCAGCAGTTCTCCCCTGCAAATGCTCCTACCTCTATTTCGACCGTATCTAGTTCTGCCCCAAGAGGCTAAAAATTATCTTCTACTTTGTGACAGTTGGGTTAGCGGGTGGACTATGTGGAATGGGACTTTACCAACTGTTTTATCTATGCATATGTCTCATGGCATAAAAAGAAAAGAAGAAAAGGTGGAGGCAACACCTATTCTGAGATGATGTCCCTTATGAGTAGGGTTGCCAGGTCGCTCTTCTCCACCGGCGGGAGGTTTTTGGGTCAGAGCCTGAGGAGGGCGGGGTTTGGGGAGGGGAGGGACTTCAATGTCATAGAGTCCAATGACCAAAGCGTCGATTTTCTCCGGGTGAACTGATCTCTATCGGCTGGAGATCAGTTGTAATAGCTGGATATCTCCAACTAGTACCTGGAGGTTGGCAACCCTCCTTATGAGGGCTCATTTCAGGATTACATTCCAGGAAAGGCAGTTTCACATAAAGCTGTAATAATTTCCCTACCGTGGCTACTTATTTGGCAAGAATGGCAAGTGGAATATGTGGAATGGGACTTTACTACTTCCCCCTCTCTCTGCATCCCTATGAAATGCTACCCTGGCGTTCAGAGAACCCTCTAGCATAACACTGAGCACAATATGGGTGTTTGTAATGGGAGGGGGAATCAGCAGACCAGACATGGCCTTCTTGAGGGTAGAAAACTACCAAGAGTATACAACATGGAAGAATTTGAAAACAAGTTTTCCACACGGGCAGCCGTGTGGTTTTCCTGTTGCCACAGATGCCAAAAGCTGGGTACCCTAGGTTGGGTGGAAAAGATAAAATAATAATACAGAAATATATTTTATTTTAAGGCGCTATATAAGGATTAAAAAACATTAAAAATGATAAAACATGGCACAATGGCATCTTGATAGACCTATACCACACACCAGATGCGTTTCGGCTAGCAGGCCTTCATTGGTCAAATTAAACCCATATAATGCATAAGGAGCCCCATGGCACAGAGTGGTAAGCTGCAGTACTGCAGTCCAAGCTCTGCTCACGACCTGAGTTCGATCCCAACGGAAGTTGGTTTCAGGTAGCCGGCTCAAGGTTGACTCAGCCTTCCATCCTTCCGAGGTTGGTAAAATGAGTTGCCAGCTTGCTGGGGGTAAAGGGAAGATGACTGGGGAAGGCACTGGCAAACCACCTCGTAAACAAAGTCTGCCTAGTAAACATCGGGATGTGACATCACCCCATGGGTCAGGAATGACCTGGTGCTTGCACAGGGGACCTTTACCTTTTTATATAAGGATTAAAAAAATTAAAAATGATAAAACATGGCACAATGGCATCTTATAAGGTTGATAGACCTATACCACACACCAGATGCGTTTCGGCCAGCAGGCCTTCCTCAGTGGTCAAATTAAACCCATATAATGCATACACAAGTATTTACAAATATCTCAACATATGCAGACAACCATACACCAGCCCAGGCATGCATGTAGGGTGTTAAATAAATTTTGAATTGTAAAGCCCTCTAGTTGGAGTGCCTGCAAGTTATTCTTATACTGGGCTGTATTGGTCTCCCATACAGAATGTGTATGTAAGTATCAAGTTGGGAATTCAGAGAACCTAAGACACATATTGTTATTATGACCGCTGTGGGGAAAACAGGTACTGTGTAGGTGACACTGAGAAAATCCAAACTTTCCCACCCACATAGTAGCCATCCAGGCCTTTCCTGTTATCATTCCTGAAACTTCACAGCAAAGCAGGGTTGGGAAAGATTGGAGAAAGGTCAGGGAAACCCAGGGATGTGCATGCATGTACTATAATGCTGTGGGGAAACGGGGTGGGGGAGACACCTGCTTCACAGCAACATTGAACCCAGGGTAAATAATCTGTGTGGAAATGGCCAACAACTCAGAACCTGACCTCACAAATCTACATATTCCAGCCTTCCCTTTATCCGTCGTATCTCTGGTCTCTTAATATTCCTGTACCGGTTTTGTTCTGTATATACTACAAACACATAAACAGCCGCACAGGATGAAGATAGACAGCTAAGAGGCAACAAGGAACAAATAAAAAAAAGGAAATCTGACAAAATGCATTTCAGACTTTCCTGTATTTCAGTATCAGTCAAAATAAACACACCTTCCAATGTTCTGTCCTAGTCCTCTGAACTGGGGTGAAGCTTAAACTGGCACCATGCAAAAGAATAGCTAGTTTTTTACAATTCTGCTGGTGCTCAGATCTCTCTCTTTCTCTCTCACAAACACATGCTTTTAATTCCACTGATCAGAAATTAGAAGGTGTACATACTTTTTCACAGCTACTCTTACCAAAGCACAGCCTCTCACAGCCAGTGCAGACATTACTACAACCATCTAACTCCATCAATAACAAGTAGGGCTCCAACCTCCAGGTGGTGGCTGGAGATTTCCTGCTATTACAACTGGTCTCCAGCTGATAGAGATCAGTTCACCAGGAGAAAATGGCCGCTTTGGCAATTGGACTCTATGGCACTGAAGTTTCTCCCCTCCCCAAGCCCTGCCCTCCTGAGGCTCCGCCCCCAAAATCTCTAGGTATTTCCCAACCCAAAGCTGGCGACTAGGGTTGCCAGCCCCAGGTTGGGAAATACCTGGAGATTTTTGGGGTGGAGCCTGAGGAGAGCGGAGTTTGGGGAGAGGAGGGACTTCAATGCCATAGAGTCCAATTGCCAAAGCGGCCATTTTCTCCAGGTGAACTGATCTCTTTCGGCTGGAGATCAGATGTAATAGCGGGAGATCTCAAGCTAGTACTTGGAGGTTGGCAACCCTGCTGGCAACCCTAATAACAAGTCACATGAATGGCCTGCTCACGTGAGCAGTATAACATCTGAAGATGGGAAGCATAGAAGGAAGATCATAGTTCCATGGTTGAAAATATCAAAAAATACAAGAGATACAAATGCAATTTTAATAACAGGACAATGGTGGCAGTTCTGTCCTAAAGGGCAAATCCCCCCACCCCCGCATCCAAGGCCCCTTGCAGATGTCCCAAATACGAAAGCAGGTCTGGACATACTGATTGTAACCCCACCTTCCCAGGCTTGTCTTGAGAAAACTTTCCATCTCTTTGTTGGTGTTGTAAGAATTGTTTATTTGAACTTTTAGCAGCTATGGGGAGAGGCAGTCCCTGTTTTCACTAAGGCAAGATAGCAGAATAAGATAATAGACAGAAATTCCAGTGGTTAACTGTTGCTTGCTGGTTTCCAGTGCTGTCGGCTGTGTGCTGGATTGCTCGGCCTTTCACTGATGTAAAGGCACCTGCAAGCCTCTCTCTTGATAAACCCAGTAATATTCAGTACCCCCTCCCCGACAGCATGAAAGGCAGACACAGTTAAAAGACCACATGCAAGGCATCTGCACTTAAAAGGATTAGGCTATAGTAGGGTTGCCAACCTCCAGGTACTAGCAGGAGATCTGCTATTACAACTGATCTCCAGCCTATAGAGATCAGTTGTAAAAGCGGGAGATCTCCAGCCACCACCTGGAGGTTGGCAACCCTAGTGGTGGAACAAGCAACCAGTTCTGTCTATTTGACCTCAGTGCCCAAGTCAGTTCATGCGACAGCGGATGACTGGCAGGTTGCGCAGTGATGTTTAATATGAAAATCAGGGTTACACCCATGCCTTTGTTTTTGTCTTTGCAGCATTGAAGGGTCTGGATTAGGGTTGCCAACCTCCAGGTGGTGGCTGGAGAGCTCCTGTTATTACAATTGATCTCCAGCCAATGGAGATCAGTTCATCTGGAGAAAATGGTTGCTTTGGCAATTGGACTCTATGGCATTGAAGTCCCATCCCTCCCCTCCCCAACCCCGCTCTCAGGCTACAACCCAAAAACCTCCCACCAGTGGCGAAGAGGGACCTTCTTTGCCACTGGTGGGAGGTTTTAGGGGCGGAGCCTGAGGAGGGCAGGGTTTGGGGAAGGGAGGGACTTCAATACCATAGAGTCCAACTGCCAAAGTGGCCATTTCTCCAGGTGAACCGATCTCTATCGGCTGGAGATCAGTTGTAATAGCAGGAGATCTCCAGCTACTACCTGGAGGTTGCAAAAAATAAACAGTAGTTGGCTCTGCAAACTGTGCTGTATTGTAATAAAACATCAAACAATCATTTAAACGATGTAACAGAACACAGTGAAACAGTGAAAAAGTGACTGACAATGACAATGTTGTATACAAAAATGGGCCAAAACAAGCAACAAGTACAAGACAAGTGAAGATGGCGCAAGCAAACAACCGCAACAGCGAAGAGTCACAATAATTTCAAAATGCTCATGATAAGGAACAAGCTGACTTTATTGGACATTGTTCCTTATCATGAGCATTTTGAAATTATTGTGACTCTTCGCTGTTGCGTTTGTTTGCTTGCGCCATCTTCACTTGTCTTGTACTTGTTGCTTGTTTTGGCCCATTTTTGTATACAACATTGTCATTGTCAGTCACTTTTTCACTGTTTCACTGTGTTCTGTTACATCGTTTAAATGATTGTTTGATGTTTTATTACAATATATCACAGTTTGCAGAGCCAACTACTGTTTATTTTTGCAGCTTAACTTTACAGTTTGAGTGAGTAGTTCATACCACTACCTGGAGGCTGGCAACCCTACGGTCAACCCTAGTCTGGATACATATTTCATAAGGAAGGAGCAGAAACTGCAGATGGTCAGGTATGGATATGACCAGGGTTGACTGCACTACACTAAATTAAGTATTATTTTTTTTAAAAAGGATCAACTTGGGGTTCATGATTGATGGTGGAAATCCCTAAGACGGGGTCTAGGTAGTATCTAGCACTCCAGAAGCATGGCTGCCATGGGTAAAGGTACTGATAGAGAAAGCAGCATGAATTTGCACTCACAGTACCCCGACTGTCACTGCTGCTGGCATTTAAAAGGCCACGTGTCTTAATTACCTCCGCTCAGCCCCAGCATGTGACTTGCTTCTAGAAAATAGAGCACTTTGTTGAAATAGTTTTTGCTCTCCCCTCCCTGGTGTTGAGCTAGCCTCTAATCTATTTGAGAGGAGAGCGGTCCTCCACCTCCTCCACTATTTCCAACCCCACCGAGCCAACAGCAGTGCAATAATTTACTTCCTGGAATAAGCCACTCCTTGAAAAAATTCTTGCGACCTTCAGACTGATTCATAAAAAAAAAAAAAGGAAAACAACAGGAGCAAGGCAAAGAGGATGCAACCCAGACTACAGGGTGGAAGACGGCGTTCTCCAGCTTTCTGAGAGACCTTAAGAACCTGGCCTCCTAGAAGTGCTTCCATTAGCAGGTACTTTTCCGTATTTGCATACTTCATATGAGGATAGGTTTGAAGAAGCACATAGGAAGTGATGTCTTGTGGAAAAACTTGCCCAATCGTCTAGCATTCAAACCAATATGTTGGGATTTATCCACTGTGTCTCCTTCAGCCTAATCAGTGACCGTATTGTGTCACAATCCAAGTAAGTTGTCTCTGGATCACTTACATTGCAATCCTATGCAGTTACTGCAGTCTAACACTGCATAAGGTTGCAGTGCTTCACGGGTGTAGTATCCTTAAAGGTAGATAAGTCAGATGGATAACTGTCCACTTAAAATATAAAGAAGCCTAGTTTGTTTTGCCTTCAGGTTTTGTGAGCGAGACTGTATGTGGTCAGATGCAAAATACAACAGTTACGGAGCTAGCGTTAAGGGACTTTCACTGAAGCAGAAGATTCCTAACGTGGTTTTGAAGTTGAAGATTAAGAACTAGAACTGAGAGACGAATCCCAGGGCAAAGGTGAAATTTAATGACTGGAAGAGTCCTTGATAACACTGTTTGGAAATCATTGCTCCACTTGAATTGAAGAAATTTCTCTTTGCCTTGGAAAAATGATATTTCTCTAGGATCCTAGGAAGGAAGGGACTCGCTTTGGAGTGAGTAACGTGTAAAAACTGCAAACGTACTGATGAATAGATGAAGGAGACAGCTGTTGGTTTCATAATAAAGCATGGTGGTGTGGGTGGAGCTACGCAGTGAAGAGCGGGGAGTTGGTGTCTTTGTGGGGTGAGAGAGAATGGGGGTCCTGTAACAGGATGCCAGGAGAGTTGTCATGATGTCAAAGGGACTGCTCCTAAGACATGATACGTGAAGCAGATCCTGAGTCTTTCTCCACTACCCTCTAACCAATCTTTCCTTTCCAACCTGTACCTCACTGTTATAAAATATCAGTTTAACAATTTTCAATTGCCTATTTTTTTTTTAAAAAAGCACCCCCTGGTGGCAGGGGAGGAGATAGCCATGTGGCTAAAACGGAAAATCCAAGCTTTCCTGCCCAACAGCAGCCATCCAGGGGGGTTACCGCACTTTGTATTCCCAGCGATGTATTAAGAGTTTGAAAATGTTGTAAAAAACATCGCTTTAAAGGGTTGGATACCCAGGCTTATAAATGATTTGAAGACGTCTTCACAGCTAAAGGGGCCAAACAAAGTGCGAACAGTATTTTTTATAACGTTTTCAAACTCTTAATACGTCGGTGGGAATACATAGAAAGTGCGAACAGTATTTTTTATAATGTTTTCAAACTCTTAATACATCGCTGGGAATACATAGAAAGTGCGAACAGTATTTTTTATAACATTTTCAAACTCTTAATACATCGTGGGAATACACAGAAAGTGCGAACAGTATTTTTTATAACATTTTCAAACTCTTAATACATTGCTGGGAATACAAGTGCGGTAACCCCCCAGGTTTTTGCTGAGATATTTCCCCAGACTTTGGTGCAAAATAGGTTTTGGAAAGATCAGGAAAAGCCAGGGAAACCACAGTAAGTGCATGAGTGCACCATGATGCTGTGGGGAAGCAGGAAGAAGAGGAGGAAGAGGAAGAAGAAAGCATCAAACCCAGGGCAAAGAACCTGTGAGGAAACGGCCCTGCTCACGAAGTAGGTCGATGAAACATTTATTTATTCTGGCAGACAGAGTCAAGTCCACCCACTTTTGCAGCATCTGCCATTCACTTTTGCACCCTGGTGGTCTGCAGAGAAAACCGTAAATGACCAGCCACTTGGAGGGAGGAGGGAGAAAGAAGAGCAGAGGGGGGGGGAAGCATTTAAAACAGGTTTGAGTCAGTCGGGGTTTAGAGGTTGCTTAAGCAGGGTAGGGTTCTTGCTGTGTCTCCAGTCACTTGAGGTGAAAATGGACGGTTTAGCTTAGTGGCTTGGTAGGGCATGCACTGGGATATGGATCTTATATGTAGTCTTTCTGAGTGATTGAAAAGCTACTGGGTACTGGCAAGAGTCTGGGGGTGGCGACACAAGGGGCAAAGTCAGGTGACATTGTGACGTCGCCTCTGGAGAGCCAGCGTGCTGTAGTGGTTAGGAGTGGTGGACTCTAATCTGGAGAACCGGGTTGGTTTCCCCGCTCCTCCACATAAAGCCTGCTGGGTGACCTTGGGCCAGTCACAGTTCTCTCAGAACGCTCTCAGCCCCACCTACCTCACAAGGTGTCTGTTGTGGGGAGAGGAAGGGAAGGTGATTGTAAGCCGCTTTGAGACTCCTTAAAGGTAGAGAAAAGTGGGGTCTAAAACCCAACTCTTCTTCTTCCGGCAGAACTCTGATTGGGGGGGAAATTATTTTTTGGCAAGACAGGAGACAAATAATAAGGGATTTAGGCCCAGAGGTAAGAGAGCACATCTTTTATTTTATTTTTATTTTTGCTAATATATGCTACTCCACATGAATCTTATTCACAGGGGAGGGTTGTGGTGTTTTCTCTGAAGATAGAACGTTGCTGAGAAAGGATCCCGCACCTGTGGGCACCGCAGGGGTCATGCCACTGTCGCCTGACTCCATGCCTGTTCACTTAGAAAAGAATCCTATTCAACAGCCTGATCCTATGCATTTTATTTATTCATTTATTTTATTTTATTTACTTTATTTATAGTCCACCTTTCTCACTGAGACTCGAAACACAGTGTAAAACAATGCAGTCAAGCAGATGATGAAACATTTAATAAACAATGCAATAAGACTAGGATGACAACAATTTGAAACAGAGAAAAAATCATTATGCATGATATGTCAAACAATGCAGAAAATGTTATTACAAAGGTAGAAAGCAATGCAACAAGAGCAGGATAATACATATAGTGGACAAATATTACATAACATACAGTGATTAAATCCACAGTCCTGTTCCATTTATAAAAGCTCCTTCCTAAACCATTCCATTATCACATAGCCCTATAACCTTTATTAAAATGCCCTCTTGAACCATTCTGTTTTATATCATCTGCAGAATGACAAAAGTGTGGGAGCTTTCCTGGCTTCCTCAGAATAGGGTTGTCAGGTCCCCCCCCCTCTCCATTGGCAGGAGGTTTTTTGGGGGGGGCTGGGCGATTGCACCTGTGGAGTTTGACCCCCCGATAGTGCCACATTTTGGGGGGTTTGCGTGCTAAAGCGTCCACAGCGATGTGGCACTTCGGGGGGTAAACCCGGAAGAGATGTGATCGCGTCATGTGTGGCTGTGCACACATG
Organism: Euleptes europaea; assembly: GCF_029931775.1. Lineage (NCBI taxonomy): Eukaryota > Metazoa > Chordata > Lepidosauria > Squamata > Sphaerodactylidae > Euleptes > Euleptes europaea. The sequence goes on from NC_079313.1 coordinate 108,856,629, forward strand.
CGATCCCCACTCTGGAGAAGCCTGGTGGATTGGTGGGCGATTGCCTGCTGAAATCACCCACCTGGCAACCTTACCTCAGAAAGGCCATTCTTCAAAATGGGAGCCACAATAGAAATGGACGTGTATGGGCCGTTGTTGGTCTTACCCATTTGTTGGATGGCACTATTAGACGCCTTGAGCTAGCGATTTAGTTCTGCATTCAATTTGTAAATAATTTTTAAAAGTTTTTTATAATTGTGATTTGCCCATTGGGAGTCTCATTTGGCATCAGCTTAATAACTTAATCTTGTGAGAAAATGGACAGGTTCATATTTATAACCCAACAATTGCTCAATTTCAAGCACAGAACTGGAGCAGAGTTTAAGCGTTTTTACAGATGTGAACAGGGTTGCCAACCTCCAGGTAGTTGTATGTAAAAAAAACGGCAGCACACAGGCTCACAACAAATAAAATCAACCACAATTTTTAAAGTTTTTGAAGTTTCAATTCTTATCACTATAATTATTTACGATATTTACAGCCACGTTCAAACAATACACTCGCAGGTGTTTCAAAAACAATATTCAAAAATCTATACGTAGCACAAAAGCGAAAAGGGACCGGAGCACTTGCAGTTCCCAATACAATGGTGAAGAATAATAAGGCTGTGGCAGGGCGCAGACTCTTCGGCAAATAAGTCACAGTGTGATCATAAAGGAGAGTCCAGAACTTAAAGTAATGACATTAGCGGCTCATGCAGTTATAGCTTTTGGATGGAAAGATAAAACAAAGTGGATTATAGATAGGTGGAATAACTATTTGTTTGAATATGTTCAATCAGATGTGTTGGGATATTTAAAACCACAGACGATGGGTGAAACAGATGAATTGGAGTTAAAGACTAAGTGGAACCTATATATTGATTGGGTGAAAAGTGGAGAAGCCAACGAAGAGACTTTAGTAAAATTAAAAAGACTATGCTCATGGCTAAAAAATATGAAAATATGATCTTTTCGACTTGGTCCGTGGGAGGAGGGAGATGGGGGGAAGGGGTTAAAATTGTAATGGAAGAAAGAAAGTGTCATTTTGATTCATAAAAGTATGGAGATGTAAAAATGACTTCCAATGCAATAAAAGGGGGGGGAGTTTTGGTTTTTTTTTTTTTTTAAAAGGAGCGTCCAGAGCTCACAGCACAAATGCCCAGCTGGCTGAGGCAGTCTTCGCCCGAAGACTGTACCTTTGGATTACTGAGCCATGTTAAGTGATAATGAGTACACATGCTCTGGGAGTTTCCTTAGTCCTGAGAAATTCTTAAACAGAGGGTCCCCAAAGAAGTTGAAGTTTACCTTTTGTCTTCCCCAGCGATGTAAAGACGGTCTGTGGCCCGGAAGGGTGCATCAGGTCAGCCGGGGGATTTACACCCAGACGAGGAAAAGTTGTGACTGCCTCAGCCAGCTGGGCGTTTGTGCTGTGAGTTCCGGATGCTCCTTTATGATCACACTGTGACTTATGGTCGAAGGCTTTCGCGGTCAGAGTTCATTGGTTCTTGTAGGTTATCCGGGCTGTGTGACCGTGGTCTTGGACCACGGTCTCACATCCCGGATAACCTACAAGAATCAACACTGTGACTTATTTGCCGAAGAGTCTGCGCCCTGCCACAGCTTTATTATTCTTCGCCATTGTATTGGGAACTGCAAGTGCTTCGGTCCCTTTTCGCTTTTGTGCTACGTATAGATTTTTGAATATTGTTTTAATATTGTATAGATTTTGAATATTGAATATTGTTTTGAATATTTGAAACACCTGTGGGTGTATTGTTTGAATGTGGTTGTAAATATTGTAAATAATTATAGTGATAAGAATTGAAACTTAACAAACTTTAAACATTGGGGTTGATTTTATTTGTTGTGAGCCTGCGTGGTTGTAAATATTGTAAATAATTATACTGATAAGAATTGAAACGTAAAAACCTTAAAAAATTGGGGTTGATTTTTTGTTGTTGTTTGTGTGCTGTCGTTTTTCTGCATAGACTTGATACAGCACTGGGTGTTTATTTTTCTTGGTTGTAACCTCCAGGTAGTAGCTGGAGATCTCCTGCTTTTACAACTGATCTCCAGCCAATAGAGATCCGTTCACCTGTAGAAAATGAGCGCTTTGGCAATTGGACTCTATGGCATTGAAGTCCCTCCCCTCCCCAAACCCCGCCCTCCTCAGGCTCCACCCCCAAACCTCCCACCGGTGGCAGAGAGAGACCTGCCAGCCCTAGAAGCGAACCAATTTGTCCTCCAGAATTAACATACAGAAAATCACAACCTCAGTTTGTATATCCAAATACAAAATAACAAGGCTGAGTAGAGTTTCAGCTACAAATGGTATGAGATAGGCATTCTTGGCTTGAAAGCTCTGTTTTGAGTGACAGAGCTTTCTGTTTCCCTCGTAGAAAATTTACAGAGAAAAGCAGGTTGTGTTTAAAATTTTAGGTTTCACTAACTGGAAGAAAGGCTTCTTTTTCTGCAAACTATGTAAACAGTTGTTTGGGAGGGCATTTTTAGAAAGGTAATAGAAAATATGACTGTGGAGCAGGGGCATCAAACATAAGGCCCGCGGGCCAGATCCGCCCCCTTGAGAGCTCTTATCCAGCCCACAAGACAGCCGGGGCAGCCACCCCCTCAGTCCCGATCTGGGCTGGCAAGGCATGGCCCGGCCCGACCAAGTGACATTTATGGGGCTAGGGTTGCCAGGTCCCTCTTCACCACTGGCGGGAGGTTTTGGGGGCGGAGCCTGAGGAGGATGGGGTTTTGGGAGGGGAGGGACTTCAATACCATAGAGCCCAATTGCCAAAACAGCCATTTTCTCCAGGTGAACTGATCTCTATCGGCTGGAGATCAGTTGTAATAGCAGGAGATCTCCAGCTGCTACCTGGAGGTTGCAAAAATAAACTTGACAGCATACTAGGGTTGCCAGGTCTCTCTTTGCCATCGGCGGGAGGTTTTTGGGGCAGAGCCTGCGGAGGTTGGGGTTGGGGAAGGGAGGGACTTCAGTGCCATAGAGTCCAATTGCCAAGAGGCCATTTTCTCCAGGGGAACTGATCTCTATTGGCTGGAGATCAGTTGTAATAGCAGGAGATCTCCAGCTAGTACCAGCTAATACCTAATTGGTATTAGTATAGAGGTGACTTTTTCTTCTCCAGTACCTGGAGATTGGCAACCCTACAGCACACACACACACAGTATGTAATGTCTGAAACGGGCTCAGATGAACTAGTAATAACGACAGCCCTTTCTTTTTGGAGCTACCTCAGCAGCAAAAGGAGGCTCGCTGCTTAATATTTAATTGTTGTGCTTAATGATTAAGCAGCCCAGTTTTTCTTCGGCTCTTGTAGAAAGTATGGCAAATCCCTACTGTGGCTGCCGTGTCTCAAATGGGGTAGTTTATCAGCAAGGGAGTCAGAATATGAAGGGAGGATAATTTACAACGCAGGCCTGCTGCTAATTAAGCAGTTTCCTACCATGAGAATATATTGATCCTGGAATAAGAAATGGGAGCTTCCTGGGCAAGAATGGATGCAACTGCATCCAGGCAGCAAGAACTCTGTTTCCCTGCAGCGGCATTTGCCCTGGCAAAAGAACGTCCACACAGGAGTTTAGTGTACACTTTCCTTCATCAGCTGCCATTTTCCTTCCATCAGACTACCTGAGGGCTTTTTGAGGGCTTTACAAAATGGTAATGACTATTGCGGGCTAGGGGCTTCCTATTTTTTTAAAGGAAAGCTGGGAATTCAGAGGAACTGGTAGATCTGGGCATGCGTTGTTCATTAGCAATTACTGATTTTTTTTAGTAGAAAAGAGCAAGAGTCCAGTAGCACCTTAAAGACTAACAAAAATATTTTCTGGCAAATATTTTTGTTAGTCTTTAAGGTGCTACTGGCCCCTTGCTGTTTTCTACTACTGCAGACAGACTAACACGGCTACCCACTGTGATTTTTTTTTTAAGCACTCAAAAAGCACTCCAGTGGGGTGATAGGGAGAATAGAGGCTGTGCTGAGTCAATGGAAAGAAAATAGTGCCGATTTGGGCAGGATCTTTGAAGATATGACCTTCTCGTCCATATGGCTTGCTAGCACACTTAGACTGTGTTCGAGAAGGAACATACCGAGAACACTGGATATTATGTGAATGCTCAAAAACAAAAACATCCCCCCCAAATACGCCACTGCAGTTTGAAAGCCAAAGTGAAGAAAAACTTCCATGTGGATGCAGCCTTTATTAAGAAATATTCTTTTAGAAATATTGTTTAAGTAAGGGTGTCCTAACTGGGAGTTATCCTGTTTTTATACATAGAAAGGGGCAAGGACTGGGGGAATGAAGTCATGCCATCTACTCAAGGTTACTTCTGGTAAATAACTGAAAGTTATGTCACCACATTGGTGTGATGCTCTAGGATTCATCCCAAACTCTGTAGTAAAAGTGGGTGGGAAAACTGACCCTGTGCAGATGGTGCGAAGTCACCACCTTGGCATGATGTTCTAGGGCCCCCTAAACTTTATGGTTTTATTATAGAGTTTGGGGTGAATCCTAGAGCGTCGATGCAGTGAAGTTACTTGATGGATTCTAGCCAATTTCTGACAGACCTGCTGGCTTCTGGGATTCTTGCAAAGATTACTGCCCTGAAGGTGCAATGCTATTCAGAGTTATTCCAGTCTAAATTCACTGAAACCGAGGAGCTTAAACTGGAGTAACTCTGCATAGGGTTGCGCTTAGGGTTGCCAACCTCCAGGTATCGGCTGGAGATCTCCCACTATTACAACAGATCTCCAGTCGATAGAGATCAGTTCTCCTGGAGAAAATGGCTGTTTTGGCAATTGGACTCTATGGAATTGAGGTCCCTCCCCTCCCCAAACCCTGCCCTCCTTAGACTCTGCCCCAAAAACCTCCCGCTGGTGGTGAAGAGGGACCTGGCAACCCTAGTTGCACTGTAAATGGGCCACGATGGAGCCATAGGATTGCCAACTGCCGGGAGAAAAATGTTATTTCCCATTAATAGAGACTTAATGGGGTGTTGTTTGCCAGGTGATGTTGTTTACCTCCCCCATTCTTATTACTAAGCCCAATGAGTAGGGTTGCCAGGTCCCTCTTTGCTACCGGCTACTGTTCTTAATCTAGAATGCATACTCAGGATCATTTAACTGTGCTTAACTGTGCTTTGCAATGTAAAAGCTATGGGGATTCTGGTAAAACAAAAAATAGGCCATACAAGCCTCAATCTGATGTCAAATTTCCACTTATTGTGTAGTCAATCAACTATTGATTGGCCCCTATGATGGAGACTCAGGCAAATCTACACCCTGTCCTAATTTTAAGGTGGGAAATATGACTATGGTTGCCAGCTGGACATGAAAAAAATATCCTGTCTCTTTAGCAGAGGTTTAATGTTTGAAAATGGCAGTTGAAGCTTTTCATGGCATAAACTTAAAGTAACATCACCTGATGATTGCTTGCAGATCAATTGATATTAAAGGGACAGCTGGTGAGTCTAATGTAAAAGTTGATACATGCTTAAAAGTTACTCAAACCTTTCTACTACTCAGTTCACCACAACGAATTATGGAATAACAGCACTAGTGGTATTTTTCCCCCTCTCTAGTTCTTTGTACTTTCTGAGAATATATCAAGGCAGTTACAACTTTGAACAGCAGAAAGATGATTACCACTGCCAGTGCTTGTGATAACTGGAAGTATTGCCCCTAGATACGCTCCTTGTATGAATCATTGACATCAGGAGTAATTACACTATTAGTAGCTTATGGACCTTGTTCCCTTACCACTGGTCATAGGTGAGAATTTCCATGGGTGGAAATGTGTCTTCAATGCACTCATGATAATAGTTATAAGCTCTATCACTATCCCTGTTCACATGTTACAGTGAACACATACACAACCTGCATGTATATGCATACACCTGTCTGTAAAGAAACAACGTGTATTCACTTTACAGATGAAACGGGGACCAATACCTGGATAAACTTAGGGTTTCAATTACATGTTCCCTTGTACATGCATTGAGTGTAACATGAGAATTACTCAACACACATGTAAAGAAAATAAAGTGTACACTGTGTACAAACTGTATGTGCGTTCACTGTAACGTGAACAGGGCTTCTGTGTACAGTATACACTTGATTGTTCTCTGTATGTGCATTGAATAATCTCTCATGTTACAGTCAACATGTTGAACAGTTGAATGTGTGATTAAAAACCCCATGTTTATCCAAGTACTGGTCCCCAGTTTCATAGCAAAGTGAATGCCCGGTTCTTTCATATAAACAGATGTACGCAGATACATCAGGATGTATGTGTGTTCACTGTAACATGTGAACAGGGCTCCTGTTATCTCCCCATACCAGTCTTCTTTTCAGACTACCCAGCAGCTGCATTTTGTAGAAGCAAAAAACAAACAAAAAACCCCACCCCAGCCAGCATGGTGTAGTGGTTAAGAGCGGTGGACTCTGATCTGGAGAACCGGGTTTGATTCCCCACTCCTCCACAAGAGCCGGCGGAGGCTAATCTGGTGAACTGGATTTGTTTCCCCACTCCTGGACATGAAGCCAGCTGGGTTACCTTGGGCTAATCACACTCTCTCAGCCCCACCTGCCTCACAGGGTGTCTGTTGTGGGGAGGGGAAGGGAAGGTGATTGTAAGCAGGTTTGATTCTCCTTTAAGTGGTAGCGAAAGTCGGCATATAAAAACCAACTCTTCTTCTTCTTCTTCATCATGGACTTACATGTAACATACAATTTTAACCTCAGACTACATGTTACTAGCTTTTTAAACATCACATCTGCTTTATGCTGGAGGCCCAACTTCTGTATAATTTGCTATAAGTGCCCTCTGGGTTTGAAATCAGCCCCCTACATGGCTAGGATTGTGAATAGGCTCATCATCTTACTACATCATTTTTCTGTTTGACCTTTTGTAGGTTGTGTAAGAAACTCCTGTAGTAAAAGTTCAGTCATGGAATTTTACTGGAGCCTTGTTGCTTCTGATAAGGCCCTTACCAAGAAACATGATTTCCTGTTCTGATGAAAGGAAGGGAATTTGTACTAGAGTATAATAATCATGTTCAGCATTTTGGGGCATTCTAAGGGTTGCCAACTCTGGGTTGGGAAATTCCTGGAGATTTGGGGGTTGTGCCTGGCGAGGGCAGGGGAGGGTGGGACCTCAGTGGGGTATAATGCTGCATAGTTCACCCTTCAAAACAGCCATTTTCTCTACGGGAATTGATCTCCATAATCTGGAGATCAGTTGTAATTCTGGGAGATCCCCAGGCCCCACCTGGAGGTTGGCAACCCTAGGAAAGACCCAGGTTTAAATCCCCACTCAGTCATGAAGCTCACTGGTTGACTTTTGGCCAATTACTTTCTCTTAGCCTAACTTGCCTCACAGGGTTATTGGGATAAAATGGAGATGGGAGGTTTGCCAACCTTCAGGTGGTAGCTGGAAATCTGCTATTACAATTGATCTCCAGCCGATATACATCAGTTCACCTGAAGAAAATGGCTGCTTTGGCAATTGGACTCTATGGCATTGAAGTCGCTCCCCTCCCCAAGCCCCGCCCTCCTCAGGCTCCGCCCCAGAACCTCCCACCAGTGGCGAAGAGGGACCTGGCAACCCTACTCCTCAGGCTCCGCCCCAGAAATCTCTAGGTATTTCCCAACCTGGAGCTGGCAACCCTAGAGAACCTATGTATGCTACCCTGAGCTCCTTGGAAGAAAACTAAGAGAAAAGAGTTTTATAATTAGATAGATATATAAGTACTTTTGGAAACTCATACCTGAAAGCAAAAGGGAGAGTTTACAATGATTAAATCATGTTAATAATTTCTGCTCAACACATCAGCTTCGAATGGAGAAAAAGCCATCCCACAGTCACGTGAATTGCCCCTAGAGCTAATGTTTTAGCATGCCAAACGAGTTTGTGTAAAGTTTTATTGCTGGCTTCCAGCCAACGCATAAATAGCAGCATTTGGTTTTTACTTCCTACTTCTAGGAGAGATGACCTTAATGTTTGTAGGAGAAGGACACACGAAAGCTTAGACCTCCAAGTCAGTCTCTCTGTACACCTTTTGCAGACTGTGAACAGCGTCGGTCAAGCCACAAAGCCGTCACAACATTTCCTCGCCTGTGTGTAAATCCCACGGCTTACCTGATGCACTCTTCCGGGCCACAGACCGTCTTTACATCGCTGGGGAAGACAAAAGGTAAACTTCAACTTCTTTGGGGACCCTCTGTTTAAGAATTTCTCAGGACTAAGGAAACTCCCAGAGCATATATACTCATTATCGCTTAACATGGCTCAGTAATCCAAAGGTACAGGTAACTGAGTTAATTAAAGGGTGGTTAAAATTTATTGAGTGGTAAAAAAAATGTAATTTTTCTATCAGCTTCTGGAGATTTGGGGATGGAGCCTGAGGAGGTCAGGGATCTCAGCGGGGTACAATGCCATAGAGTCCAGCCTCCAAAGCATCCATTTTCTCCAGGGGAACTGATCTCTATAATCTGGAAATGAGCTGTAATTCCAGGGGATCCCCAGATCCTACCTGGAGGCTGGCATCCTTTCTGGGCGCCTTTAGCTGAGCTTGAGCTGCAGATGGCACTATTAATGGTTTAGAAACTAGCATTCTTCTGCAGATTCAGCTGCCGTTAAAGGCGTATGAGCAGAGGCCAACAGAAATTGGCAACTCTAAATATCTGCCTGGAAATAGTCTATGTGGCATCTCTTAGGTGGTGAGGAACTGTTGTTCACATAGACAAAGGAAGGTCTAGAATAGATGGGTGAATTTTCTGCCACTGATATTAGCCAGGACCTTTAACAAAGATGTCGGATTTTTTACCTGCTTAAGCAAACTCGTCATAACTAGGGAGATTATGGTTTGGATCCAACTACAGTTGCTTGGAGGGAAAAAAAGTCATGTGCCTTTAATAAAGGCAATGGGATATTATTTGTATGTGCATATAAAGTGTTGTCAAGTCCCAGCTGACTTGCGGCAACCCCAGCAAGGGGCTTTAAAGGCAAATGAGAAGCAGAGATGGTTTTCCTTTGCCTTCCTCTGTAGAGTCTTCCTTGGTGGACTCCTTTTCAAGTACCAACCCAGCTTACCTTCTGAGATCTCATGGGCTATACCATGCTGCCTTCCTTCTCGGGACGTTATTTACCATGCGATATTTGTCTTCATGCCAAGAGAAGCTTCACCTGCTTCTGCTGCCAATTTGCACATATTAAGCCTCTGTTAAGAGACAGGATGCTTTTCGCCGAGCCAGTTGGCCACCCTATCTGTACCTCCTGGATTTCATGGCCTTAACTAGTCACAGTTTTCTCTTGCACATGGTGGTGGAAAGTGCTGTCAAGACATACCCAACTTACGGCAACCCCAAAGGGGTTTCAAGGCAATAAATGTTCAGAGGTGGTTTGCCCTTGCCTTGCCTGCCTCTGCAGAGCAACCCTGGACTTCCCTGGAGGCCTCCTTTCCAAGTACTGACCCTGCTTAGCTTCTGAGATCTGACAAGATCAGGCTAGCCTGGTCCATCCAGGTCAGGGCCTCTTTTGTATGCATAACATACTGTATGAAGCTTCATTTCATTTCTCTAATGAAGTGGGCTCAAGCTACAATAAAGCTGTCTTTAAAGTGCCACATATTTTTTCCCCTATTTGTTGTGATAGACTAAACAGATTACCCTTCTACCCTCCTGTACACTCATGGATTTTCCCAACCTGGCAAGGAAATTGTGTTTTGAAATTGCTTACCAGTAGAATTCCTACTTGTTCACTCAAATTGTGGTTAAGTACATCCATTTTATGGAGCTGCAGATAGTCGATTGCAGTAAATCACGAACAAAGCAGGTACTGTATTTAGTTTCCATAGTGTTCATTCACAGTATGAATCCTCTCTCTGTATGTATGTTTATGTTTAGAAGCTTTCTCTGTCTTGAAAAAGATGAGAGACTGCGATCCTATATTCTTCAACTTTTCCTATTTACTAGGGAGAGTCTGCCCTTAAAAAAACAAAAACACTGTGCCTGGTTTGTCACATTCTTGTGGCTGGAACCCATCTCAGGTGCTTTTAAGGTTGCCAACAACTGGGCATCTGAAGGTTTTATGTACATAAGAAGAACCCTGCTGGATCATCAGACCAATGGACCATTGATAGGGTTGCCAACCTCCAGGTGGTGGCTGGAGATATCCCGCTATCACAACTGATCTCCAGCTGATAGATATCAGTTCCCCTGGAGAAAATGGCCGCTTTGGCAATTGAACTCTATGGCACTGAAGTCCCTCCTCTCTCCAAACCCCACCCTTCTTAGGCTCCACCCCAAAAATCTCCGGGTGTTTCCTAACGTGGAGCTGGCAACCCTATCCATTGATTCCAGCATTCTGTTTTGCAGAGTGGCCAACCAGTTGCCCTGCAGGACCAACAAACCAGAGGCTAAGGCCTTCCTCTGATGCAGCCTCCTAGCACTGCCTCTGAATATGGAGGTTCCCTTTACTCAGCATGGCTCTTAGCTATTGATGGATCTATCTTCCATAAATCTGTCTAGCTACTCTAGCCCCACTCTGAAGCCATTTATGCTGGGCATCACTACCTTCATTGGCAGTGAATTCCACAATTTAATTACTCATTCAGTAAAGACATATTTACTTTTTTTCCTGTCCTGTATCTATTGCTCATCAAATTCATGTTATTTTCTATCGTGGAGGTAAGTAACCTCACCTGGTTAATAGCATGCCATGAAGCCTCTCTTAAAGGGTCGGGACACTTTTCCTCCAGGCCATTGGCAACCCCAGGGAAGTTACATTAATGAGCAAGGGTCATGATGGCCTTGTGTTGCCAGAGCACATCTGCATAGATTGATGCATACAAATACCAAGGCACTGTGCAGTACACAGCCTGCTATTTTACACAGTGCACATGAAGTATATCTTTATCTGTGAGAGTTCATTATCGGACAGTTGTGTTTTCCTATGGTATCTTGAACCCAAAGAATAAACACTATCTTGGCTTTTAAATCAGTGGAGGAAAGTCTATTGCGGAGGGAATGCATACAGTGTACAAATGACACAGTAGAATCTTCATCAATGCTAAATTTTCAGGGGGCTTGAACAAGGGTCTCTGGAATGAGAACTGGGGTGTAACAAGCATGTCCCTGTTTGCAATAGTGAAGTGTTGCAGTGTATGTTATCCACTGATGATGATGATACTAAAAGTTATAGTGTTTGAAGAATTTCCCATTAAATATATTTTCAGTCTTTAATGCAAGTATTGGGAAACTTGACATCCCTGAAGCAAATTATTCAGAGTTGCACTTGTCTAGATGTCCAGGGGATTCTAGAACTGTGTTTAGCCATAAGTCCAAGGCAACGTTGAGATGGAGAAAGCTGAACTGAGCACTGGCCTGCTGAGTCTCTTTATCTGTTTTATGGCAGGGTAAACAGCCTTGCTCTTCTGATAATTAAAACAAATATTTGAGAATCTCTTTGCAGTTTTCTAAAGAAACCATCCAAGTAAGTACTTGCTGTATGTTTACCATGGCCCAAGTATTATTTTAGATATCTTAATGGACGATGGGTGAGGGAACTATATGATGATGTAACTTTCTAGAGCTGACCTTCTAATAGTGCCATTGTAAGCAGAGTTGTGTGTGTGTGTAAAGTGCTGTCAAGTCGCAGCCGACTTATGGTGACCCCTTTTGGGGTTTTCATGGCAAGAGACTAACAGAGGAAGAGTTACACTATTCTAATTCCATTGAATTCAGTGGATTTAGAAGGGACCAGCTACTGAGGGTGGCACTGGTAAGGGCTTGTTCACATGTCCAGTTCCTGTCCTTAATTCTGAGAGACTATATATACATCTGGATTCTGGAAGTACTACAGTAAGAGCACGTAGGGTGTGCTCACCTCAATACCTAAGTCTAAACTTGCCGCAATCCCTCCCAATGTACTTGGATTTTCTGATAATCCCGCAATGCAGACGATTATTTATGTTGGCTAGACTGAATGCCATCCCATCAGGGGAGTTAACAGGTCGTTTAAACATGGTTCCGTACTGTGAGAGAATATGTCAATGTGGTTCTGGCCAAATAGACACTCTTCAGCATTCCTTGTTTAGCTGTGACTTGCTCAACGAGGCTAGAGACAGATGGATAAAGCCTTTTAATTCAGAAATCTGTCTCTGAACTGGATAATCTGAGGGTTCTTTTAGCAGGGGTGGATTTTAATGCTACGTCGGCAGTCGCCAAATTTCTTTCCCAGTCAATTAAGATTTACAACATACTCATTTTCTTATGGGTTATTTAGATAGTTCCTCTTTTTTTTTCTTTTTGGTCTCAGTGTGACATGGTTCAGGGCCGAATTGGCCATACGAACTGTATCATTAAAGTAAGTATTATGGTGAATCGGACCATTGCATAGAACTGCAACTACCCAAAGTCAAAAGAAATGCTTCTGCTGTGGAGCTTGACCTTGTGTTCTGTTGCACAACTGTTGACCCTGACACAAGGAGTCGTATTGTCCTTCCTTTCTCCCTTTGGCAATGAGAGGGAGCTGCTTCGGCACTGGGATGGAAACATTGTAGACTATCCTCTAAGCCGCAAATGAGTGCTGTATAGGTTAGTTCCCTTCTTTCCAGGCAAAGCTTCGGTGCCTTTTAATAGCTATATGGCACTGGGTCTCTTATAGGACAAAGCAATGCACAAAACTGTCAAAGCAAATAGCAGCTGCATCTGGAAAACAAACTAGAGCCCAGCATGAGCCAAAAAGCAGTTAAGGGTGCAAAGGCTCCTCAGAAACAAAACTGAGCTAATAGACTAAAAGGCAAACATTACATTTCCATGTTTGAAATGATCAGATCCTTTCCCAAAGCAACAGCGATGAAAAGGAGCCATTTCAGTATTTTGGGTTACTCACTTCAGTAGAGGGATCTACTCTCTTGATTGATTTTGCAGTTCATAGAGCCCATCCGTGGTGCAGAGTGGTAAGCTGCAGTACTGCAGTCCAAGCTCTGCTCACGACCTGAGTTCGATCCCGACAGAAGTTGGTTTCAGGTAGCTGGCTCAAGGTTGACTCAGCCTTCCATCCTTCCAAGGTCGGTCAAATGAGTACCCAGCTTGCTGAGGGTGAAGGGAAGATGACTGGGGAAGGCACTGGCAAACCACCCCATTAACAAAGTCTGCCTAGTAAACGTCGGAATGTGATGTCTCTGCATGGGTCAGGAATGACCCGGTGCTTGCACAGGGAACCTTTACCTTTTTTACAGCCCATCCACTCATCTCCTCATCCCTCGTAGCCCCATTCAGACTGGTATCTTGCCTGATAATATGGTTGCCGGATAGGGCAATGGAGCCATCGACCTGCCAAGAGCAGCAAGGAATACTGATTGGTTCAGCTCAAGTTCCTGATAGGCAGCACTGTCAGCTTCAGGGGCCTGGTTCCCAAGCTCAGTTAAGAGTGCAGTTTCTGATCCACAAAAGCGATCAGAGCAGGGGTTGTGGTTGTTCATCCACATGGTGTTGTTCCCCAGCTGTACTCTGATGGTTGTTTCTCTATAGTAGGTATACACTCTTCATACCAGCTTTGCTACAATCTTTCTGGGAAGATCTGGGTAACGGTGAGTTTGCTCATTGTGTGGATGGTCAAGGTGTGGATTTCCAAACTTCTGGGCCGTTGGCACTATTTTCCTTCCATATTCCCTTGAATCTGCCATCTTCCCCCATCTTGCCCCATCTAGTGGGCTTTTTGCTGGATTTTAAAATTGGTGGTTACTATATTGCTTTAACACTTTAGTGATATTGTTGCTACCATTTTTTAAGTCTTCCAGCAGCATGGGGCAGGAAGGAGTGGCAGTTACAAGGGGATACCAAAGGCATACACCCCCATGTGGAGGGGCTGTGGCTCAGTGGTAGAGCATCTGCTTGGCATGCAGAAGGTCCCAGGTTCAATCCCCGGCATCTCCAGTTAAAGGGACTAGGCAAGGAGGTGATGTGAAAGACCCCTACCTGAGACCCTGCTGCTGGTCTGAGTAGACAATGCTGATTTTGATGGACTGAGAGTCTGATTCAGTATAAGGCAGCTTCATGTGTTCATGTGGATGCTCTGGTGCCATTGTGATGCTTCCGCATTTGCAGCGGCAATGATAGCACAATAGAGAATCTTCCTAAATGGAAACAGTCATAGTCTGGGTCTTGGATATCTAAAAGAACATCTTTGCCTCTTGGTGCCTTGAAGTCATTTGGAGAGCACTGTTGCGATCTCCCTACCATTCAAAATGTGGCAGCTAAGCCAGGTACAGTCAAGACCTTTCCTGTAGTTGGACCTTTCTTGTAGAATTCCTTTCTGGATCGCTTGCTTCACTCTTTTAGAAGAAGCACCGAGACCTTCCTTTTCTAAAATGACATTTAAGTAACTAGCCTGAGATGGTGGGGAATGTTCTGCTGGAACTAACTAGGAGACTTAAGTCTATTAATTTTGCAGTAGCTTTGTAGTATTCTTAGGTTTTACTATATTGTGATGTTTGGAAACTGGCATACTATGGTGGCTCAGAGAATGAGCTGTGATCTGCAAGTCCCTGGTTCAAATGTCACCTTGGCCACACACTCAATGGGTAGCTTTAGGCAAGCCCAACTCAGCCTCAGTTCCTCATCTGTAATATGGGCATAATAGTACTAGTCTTTGATGCCCCGGAACTGCCCTCACAGGGGACCCTCATTTTGATCCCTGCACACATGTACATCTTAGCATAGGCTTAGCAATGAAAAATGGACTCCAGATCAAACTGATATCAAGATGATAGTGAGTCACATTGAGGCTGTCCTAGAAATGTGGAGACAGCTTCTCCATTAATCATGCAATAGCCATATCTGATGGGAGTCCACGGAAGAGCCTTTCCACCCCAAGAACCTAATGGATCCCCTCCCTGATAATTTGGACTTAATGAATGACCCAGATTATCCAGGCAATGAGTACTGGGCCAGCCCCAGTGATTTCCTCCTTATTTTAAGGGCTGGAAAGGAAGATCTCTCTCCCCCCACTCCATCATATAAAATAGTCAGCCATCAAGGAACACTTCTCCTTGATGCTTTTATCTTTAATGCAAAAGAAGAAAACTCCCCTCTGCAATGCACACACAAAAAACCCTTTTCAAATTAGCTCAACTCTGGAGAGAGATACTTTATATCACTTTCACATTCCAATGTACTTTCCCCTTCCTCAGCAAAAATGTATAAAAAGTTATTCCTCAGTCCTTCCAATTTCTGTATGGTTGGCTTCTCTACTTTCCCACCCCATTCTGCTGTGCTTCTCCAGTCTGGTCAGTTTCCCTCTCTGGAGCTGCCCCACAGTGTTCAGGAAGCAGTCTTGTATATCTTTGATTTCCCCCTTTTATTTCCTCCCTTAGTAGCAAGTAATTTGTTAGAGAAAAGGGTTTAAACTGTGTTTGCACTACACATATACATTTATTTCCTTTCAGAAGAGTCTCCGTTTTTATTGTCCTGATTTAACTTGGTTTTCTTTCTGCTACTTCAATAAATTTCTTTTCTTGTTTAAGAAGCTTATTCCCCTTCATTTCTTTAGAGTTTTGGTCTGTATCTCGACCCTGGTATACACAGGATTAAAATCTCGGTAATTAGTACCCCATAATACATGTGTTTTCTCCTTGTTCGCACAAGGACATGTTTGCTAGCTGCAGTAGGTTTGGCAAGTCCCACTTCGCCACCAGTGAGAGGTTTTTGGGGCGGAGCCTAGGAAGGCAGGGTTTGGGGAGGGACTTCAATGCCATAGAGTCCAATGGCCAAAGCAGCCATTTTCTCCAGGTGAACTGATCTCTATCGGCTGGAGATCAGTTGTAATAGCAGGAGATCTCCAGCTAGTACCTGGAGGTTGGCAACCCTAAGCTACAGGGGCTGAAACGTGTTCTAGTGATTTGGGTAATACCTTTCTTACAGGGGCTGTTGTGAGGGCAGCAATAAGATATGGTATGTGAATTGCTTTAAAGACTGCAGGTCCTATATACATCATTGTGGTTATTAGCTTTGGGAGCCAATTTTTAGCTGAAATGCAGACGATGATCCTTCCATACTAGCTTAACGTTGTGTTTGCAGAAGGGATGAGCCACTAGGAGCAAATATGCTGAAAATCAACCTAGGCCACTGCAGGGGTGGAGACTAGGGACCTATGCTCTGTTCCACTTGTCCAATGAAAGCTAGGATCATGTCATCCTGCACATGTGTCCACCACATTGATCTGACCTTAGTGTGGAGATCTCCCATGTATGCTTTGATGACACTGGAGTTCAGGGTAGGAACGTTAATTGTTGAGTTCTTTTAGATGCTAATGAACAATTACTGTTTTTTTAAATGTATGTTCTGGAACATGCACTGTTGACATACATTTAAGCTGTAACGTTTAAATATATTCACACACATGCTTGGGTTTCAGCGGAAGAATCCTGGTGCTTGTCACCGTGACGTCCAAGTATTTCTTCGGTAGGCTGCAGACGAAATCTTTGAAGTTTGCAATCTAGGTTACAGGATGCGATGAAGCCGATATCAGGCAAGAAGGGTGGGTGCACAAGATAACCAGAGAGAGGAAACCTGGAGGAAGTCTTGTTTTTGCACGGTAGGAATTGCATTGAAAGTGATTTAGCGATTTGTTGTAAATCTGTCATTAACAAACTTTTATTTACTTAAAATATCGTTGGCTCACCTGTCAGATGTGAGAGAATAGTGGGTGCTGACATGTGTATAAAAATGGATCTACTGGGGTTTCTTGTCATTGTCAGCTGCTTGTGGGGAGTGGAATCTGGCCGTAAGTAGCCCCTTGCATCTGCTTTCTGCCCTTGCTGTGTGTGTGTGTAAAGTGCTTTCAAGTCACAGCCGACTTATGGCGACCCCTTTTGGGGGGTTTTCATGGCAAGAGACTAACAGAGGTGGTTTGCCAGTGCCTTCCCCTGCACAGCAACCCTGGTATTCCTTGGTGGTCTCCCATCCAAATACTAACCAGGGCTGACCCTGCTTAGCTTCTGAGATCTGACGAGATCAGACTAGCCTGGGCCATCCAGGTCAGGGCTCTGCCCTTGCTGCTCTAGCTCAAAGGGGCCTGTCCCTGTTCGTTTCTTTCCCTCCACTAGATGTGCTGGCCGGGCTGGGAGATGAGCAGATGTGCAGAAGGGGGAGGGAAATCAAAGCAACTGGACAGTTGGGAGAGGGAGGTGTGAGAGAGGGAGCAAGGGGACCCTAAGCAGATGGGTTGATCTGGCAAGTGATGAGGAGGCAAGTGGGGTAAAAGTGGGGTAAGCCAGAGATAGCAATTTGGTGGCGGGGTGGTGGTGGTGGTGGAGAGATGGAGATGTGGGTGAAACCGAAGATGGCGGTGCTGCTCCCCAACTGAAACCGCCGCCCTCATATTCCCCATTGGAGTTTTAAGCAAAGTGTGGGGTCTGTGATCCCCTACATCTAGGACTCAAGGCCTCTCAATGAAATTGATCGACAATAGCTTCAGGACGGGCAAAAGAAAATGTGTCTTTTTGTACCACATAATTAATACATGGAATTTGTGGTTAAAGGAGATTATGCTGGCCATGGGTTTAGATGCCATGGAAAGGGAATTGGGCAGATTCGTGGAGGATAGGTCTATCAGGGGCCATCGGTCATGGTATGTAAACTGAACCTCCATGTTCAGAGGCAATCTGAATTTTCAGAGACTGGGGGGATATTCATGCTCTTTCTTTGTGTGCTCCACTTAAGCATCTGCTTGGCCTGTTGGGAATGGACTTAAGCTTGATGGACCCTTAGCCTGATCCACTGAGCTTCTCCTTCCTTCCAACCCACAGCTGTGATCATAAATGTGAAAAGGTGGCTGTCAAATTAATGTGGATAGAGGCCCCATTCCCCGCGACAGTATTATTGGTCTTTATTTAAGTAAGAGTGACTATGAGCAGGCTTTTTAAAAAAATCATTTGTAACGATAATACTCACCTTATTTTTCTGCATTGGCTCTGATTCTTTTTGCTAATCCATTTCACCAGCCAGTGACATCAAGCTGAAGTCTTTCTTGTACAGGAGCACCAGGGGTTTGCTGAAACTCAGAGAAAAGGAACCATCAGGGTCATCTAGTCCAACCCCCTGCACAATGCAGGAAATTCACATCTACCTCCCCCACACCCCCAGTGACCCCTACTCCATGCCCAGAAGTTGGCAAAAGAAAAAACCCTTCAGGATCTCTGGCCAACTCTTTTGATTTAATTTCAACCCATTGGTTCTGGTCCGACCTTCTGGGGCAACAGAAAGCAACTCAGCACCATCCTCTATATGACAGCCCTTCAAATACTTCAAGATTGTACATGGAATTTGTGCAGCTAACTGCAGCTAACTTGGAGAATGACCTTTTTTAATGTTATGAGAAAGAAGGGGGAAAGTGGGCAGTTAATTCTGTTCTGTGGCCACAGTTGCAGGGTTAATTGCATGGGACAGGCTAATGTGTATAAGGCCCAAACTATACATTACAATTTGTAACATGTAGGGCCTGGGTTCTCCTGACCTAACTTTGACAGCCAAATGTCAGGAGCAGGGAGCTTGTTTTCCAAATGTGTGGGACCCCATTTTCATTGGGACCATGAACACATGAAGCTGCTTTCTACTGAATCAGACCCTTGGTCCATCAAAGTCAGTATTGTCTACTCAGACCAGCAGTGGCTCTCCAGAGTCTTAGGTAGAGGTCTTTCACATCACCTGCTTGCCTAGTCCCTTTAACTGGAGATGCCGGGGACTGAACCTGGGAACTTCTGCATGCCAAACAGATTACTACTGAGCCACAGTCCCTCCCCTAGAGCATGGCATGGGGAACAAAGGACTTCATCCTCCCTGTCATTTTTCTGACCCCAGACAGCCCTTGGGCTGCTATTTGCAACATTGGGGACATTTATCTATTTGCGACATCTATCTCGTGCTACCAGCAGATGCCAGAGAGGCTGTGGAAACCGAACAAGTTCCTGGAGGCCAGGGGTGGGGAACCTTTTTTCCACCAAGGGCCATTTAGATATTTATAACATAATTCGTGGGCCATACAAAATTATCAACTTCAAAATTAGCTGAACAAGCCCCAAGCAGGCAGCTGCCCCAGATGACCCCCCGGCGCAGTCAAGCAGGTAGGCATCCAACTGGTGGTGCACTCGCCCACCTGGTGGCACAGGATGGTCTGTTGCACCAGCCAGACGTAGCCGTCCAGCCACACTCCCGAGTTGCTCCTGCTCCGCATGGTTGGGGCTGGATTCTACAGCTGGCTCGTGCTACCTTGGCCTGCAGGGATGAAATGAGGACACAATTGCTAAGAACTCGCCCCCCCTGCACATTCTGGCCCTGCCCCCTTTAACCCCTCCATTGTTGCCACTTCCGCCCCCAGCCCTCTTGTAGTACAGAGGGAATATGTTTCTCCATGGCCAGGGTGGGAAAGGGTTAATACCGTTTCTTGGGCGGTCCTAGCAGCTCCATAGCTAACGACTCTTCTACAAGGGGGAAAAAGGTTCTTTTTCTCAGCAAAACAAACTCACATCTGCCTTGAATAGAGGCTATTCCTGTACGCGGGAGGGGGCGGATCACCAGTCTTAGATCCTTCTGAGCTAGAGATCTGCCAGGACCCATGAAGGGCCAGACCAAATGATTTTGCGGGCCTTAAACGGCCCGCTGGCCTGACATTCCCCACCCTACTGGAGGCAGTTTTGGAATAGATGAGAGCTAACAAGCTGAAATGTAACCCTGACAAAACAGAGGTGCTACTGAAGGTCTGAGCCAGGAAGGTCTGAGCCAGGAAATACTGCCCTTGTACAAATCTATGGTGAGACCACACTTGGACTTCTGTATATAGTTCTGGTCACCACACCTAAAAAAGGATACTGCAGAGCTTGAGAAGGTGCAGAAAAGAGCAACCAAAATGATCAGAGGACTAGATCAACTGCCCTATGAGGAGCGGTTAAAATGCTTAGGGCTGTTTAGCTTGGAAAGAAGGCGGCTGAGGGGAGACATGATAGAGGTCTATAAAATTATGCATGGTATAGATAAAGTGGACAGATAAAGTATTATCTCTCATAATACTAGAATGCGGGGTCATCTGCTGAAGCTGGAGGGTGAGAGATTCAAAACAGATAAAAGGAAGTATTTCTTCACACAACACATAGTTAAATTGTGGAACTCCCTGCCCCAGGATGTGGTGATGGCTGCCAACTTGGAAGGCTTTAAGAGGGGAGTACACATATTCATGGAGGAGAGGGATATTCATGGCTATTAGTCAAAATGGATACCAGTCATGATGCATACCTATTCTCTCCAGGATCAGAGGAGCATGCCTATTATATTAGGTGCTTTGGAACTCAGGCAGGATGGTGCTGCTGCAGTCGTCTTGTTTGTGGGCTTCCTAGTTGGCCACTGTGTGAACAGACTGCTGGGCTTGGTCCAATCCAGCATGGCCTTTCTTATGTTCTTATGTTATCCCCTGTTCTGGTTGGGGTTGCACTCTTCCTAAAGGAGCAGGTTCGTAGCTTGGAGGTACTCCTGGACCGAGGCCTCCTGTTGGATAAGCCAGTGGCAGCAGTCACTAGGGGTGCCTTTCTCCAGCAATACTGGTGAGCCAGCTGCAGCCTTTCCTGGGCAGAAATGATCTTGCCACTGTGGTGCATTCCTTGGTTCCATCTAGATTAGATTACTGCAGTGTACTCTTTATGGGGTTGCCCTTGAAGACTGGATGGAAGTTGCAGTTGTTTCAGAATGCTGCAACCGGAGTCTTGAACTGGAGTGGGGTGTAGGGACCGTATCACTCCAGTCTTTTTCTATCTACACTGGCTTCCAGTTTGCTTCTGGGCTCAATTCAAGGTGCTGGTATTGACCTTTAAACCCTCTACCACCTGGGACCAATATACCTTAAGGACTACCTTCTCCCATATGAACCTACCTGCTCACTCCAGTCATCCTCGGAGGCCCTGCTCTCAGTGCCACCACCATCTGAGGCTAGATGTGTGGCTACCTGAGAAACGGCTTTATAGGTTGTGGCACCAAAACTTGGGAACTCCCTCCCCAGGGAGGTTCATCTGTCTCCCTCTATCTGTGTCTCCCTCAGCGGGTGAAGACTTTTTTTGTTTCATTTGGCATATCCCCAATAATGGTTATTGGCCTTCCTCTTGTATTGTTTGCTATGTGTTTTTATTGAATTATGTTATCACTTTAAACGTTCAAATGCTTTAATGTTTTTTTTATGTCCCCTGCCTTGGGGACCCTGATTGGGTGAAAAGTTGGCATAAAAATGTCTTAAATAAATACATGCCCAGTCCCACAGCGGGGCAATGCCTGGGCCGTTTCAGGTCCGAATAATGGTGCAGGAAGGAAAGCCGAAGCCCATCTGCCATGGTCTCAGTCCAGATTGGGGTTCTAAGTACTTGGAAAACAAGTTCCCCCCCCTGCTCTTGACATCTGACTGTTGGAGTCAGTCAGATTAAGGCAGGGGTGGGGAACCTCAGGCCCGGGGGCCGTATGCGGCCCCCGAGGACATTTTTTGTGGCCCTCGGGAGCTCCGGGGCCCTGCTGCAGAGGCGGGGTGCAGGGCGGCCCTCCCAGAGGGTGTTCCTGGCACCACGGCTTACAGCGGTGCTGCGGTGCCCTTTGGACCTCCTCTCGCCGACTGTCGGCTGTTGAGCAGCAAGAGGGAGGGGGAAAGAGGCTGGCAGCTCCCGGCAGCAGAGCATGCATGCAGGAGCCGATCGGGCTTCAGGGGGGCCCTTTTGTGGACTCTGGGGAGGAGAGGGCATGGAGACTGGGGCCCGGTTGCGTGGGGTTCTGTGCGCCGCCGGGTGTGTGTGTGTGTGTGGGCAGGGGAGGCTGGGGCCCGGTCGCACGGGGCCAGCGTGCTCGGGTGTGGGGGAAGGCTTTTTTCTCTTCCTCTTTTTCTGTCACTCTTTCTCCCCTCTCTTTCTCCCTCTTTCTTTGTCTCCCTCCGTCCTTTTCTTTCTTTCTCCTTTTCTCTCCATTTCTCCTTCCCTCCCTTTTCCTCTTTCTCTGTTTTCCTTCCTCCCTTGCCGATCGACTGTGGGCTGCGCCCCCCTGGCACCTCGTTTGCTTGGGCCCACTGCTGGCTGCTCTTCCGCCTGGGAGGGGGGAGTGGGGGCACCCTGCAGGCCTTCTCTGTGTGACCTCCCCTGGGTTGCCAACCTCCAGGTGGTGGTTGGAGACCTGGCAACCCTAGCCTCTTTCCCCCCCCCAACCAGGAGATCTACACCTGGTATGGCCCCTGAATGATGTCATAAATGTGCAAATGGCCCTTGGCAGGAAAAAGGTTCCCCACCCCTGGATTAAGGGAACCCAGGCCCTGACTCTGTTCCCTTTTTCTAAAACAGCCTCTGCAGGAGGGAAGCAGAGAGACCAGGGATGCTGACCTTTTCCCCTGGCTGCCATTTCCCTGCTCCAAGATGCCCCATAAAAGGGGGGGGGCTGTGGCTCAGTGGTAGAGTATCTGCTTGGCATGCAGAAGGTCCCAGGTTAAATCTCCAGCATCTCCAGTTAAAGGGACTAGGCAAGTAGGTGATGTGAAAGACCTCTGCCTGAGACCCTGGAGTGCCGCTGGCAGTCTGAATAGACAATACTGAGTTTGATGGACCAAGGGTCTGGTTCAGTATAAGGCTTCATGTATTCATGTGTTTCAGCCTCAATGAAGTTTGAAACATCACATGAGCAGTCAAGAAAAAGGAGCACTATAGCTAACAGGCATATTGAAACAAAATTTAATATACGTAACACAATTTTACTTATTGTTTAGTGTGGACCTTTAAACTTTTGCGCTGTCCATGATTTATTCCAGTATTTGCTGATGTCAGAGTTAGTCAGCCTCAGAATTCTGTCTCTTTGTCATATTTGGAGTGTGTTCAAGAAAGAGAAGAAGGAAAACTGTTTGGGGGAAAGAGTGAAGGCGATCTGTTGAAATTTTATTCAGCTGAGTTCCAAAAACAGAGAAGCCTAATCTGTAACTAGTTTCTCCTGTTTTCAGGCCCACACCAGCCCCCGAGGAATATCATCTTGTCCCTCAGTTGCTTTGCTGGAGGCAACAAGGGTACTACTGGTATGCGTGTGTAAAGTGCCTTCAAATCGCAGCCGACTTATGGCAACCCCTTTTGGAGTTTTCATGGCAAGAGACTAACAGAGGTGGTTTGCCAGTGCCTTCCTCTGCACAGCAACCCTGGTATTCCTTGGTGGTCTCCCATCCAAATACTAACCGGGGCTGACCCTGCTTAGCTTCTGAGATCTGACGAGATCAGGCTAGCCTGGGCCATCCAGGTCAGGACACTACCTAGTACCAACAGGATTTTCTGGCAGTCTAATTTGCAGGACTGGGGAGTTGTGACTAGACACACATTATGGAGTACACAGGCTGGGCCTAGGTAGACACTCTATGTCAGATGCATGGCTCAATTACACATGAGTTTCTGGGTTCTCCTCAATTCCAGTATGGTGTAATGACTTGGAGCGGTAGACTCTGATCTGGAGAACAGGGTTTGATTCCCTACTCCTCCACATGAGTGGCGGAGGCTAATCTGGTGGACTGGATTTGTTTCCCCACTCCTACACATGAAGCCAGCTGGGTGACCTTGGGCTAGTCACACACACTCAGCCCCACCTACCTCACAGGGTGTCTGTTGCGGGGAGGGGAAGGGAAGGTGATTGTAAGCCACTTTAATTGTTCCTTAAGTGGTAGAGAAAGTTGGCATATAAAAACCAACTCTTCTTCGTCTTCCTGTGTTGGGGGTCAGGGCTGCAGTGCACATGGAGAATGGGCTTCAGACCCCCCCCCCATACCATTGTCCCCAACCTGAAACTGTTCTGGGGGCATTATTTTGGGAGATCCATATGTTCCCTGGGATACACACGCGTTTCCCCAAAAGGCTCAGTTGCGCATCTGTGATTGATTCCCCACAAGGATCTTTATTGTGCATCTGAAAGATTCCTTTTGTGCATTCAGCCGCAAGTGGAATTGAAAGGGGGAGGAGATCTACACAGCACTTAAATTGCGCTATATTTCCCTTTTAAAAAAACTGCAATGCCTGATCCCAAGGGCAAGATTCTATTATGCTGCCATTGCTATTTATTTGAAAGTAAGCCAAGCCAGTGACTTCCTGCTTATCTCCATCACTGTCCCTTTAAATTACCTTCTTAACCCCTTCTGATGATTTGAATTAGTTAATTACTTTCTCTTCATTTGTGGCTCTCCATCAGTGTATCTTTTTTATCAGGGAGAGAAGCCTTAAGCATGCTTAAACCCCACACACGCACACACCCCTTGCAACATATGTGATCGTTTTAAAATGCTCTTAATTGTGCAGTCATAAAATTTACAGTGATGGGGGGAAATGTTGCAAGCAAGAGCAATGCAGTAATTGATGCTTCTCTCTTCCTCCCCTCTTCGGAAAGAAATTTATTTCAAACGCACTTGAGATGTAATTAATTAAGCACCAGTGGGAACTCGAGGTTGTGTTAAAACAATTTTGCTCTTGTCTCAGTCAGTATCACCCATGACAAGCCAAATATAGCCTCCATGACTTGAGGCAATATACTTTGGCTGGATGCTGGGGGCAGACATGGTGTGGATAGTACTTCATACCCTATCTCTGCTTCCCAGGGCATTTGGCTAGGTATGGCTAGAAAAGGAGTGCTGGAGTAAATGGATCTTTCATGTTCTGGAGCCAAAGTGCAGGAGGGATTCCTGGCTTCTGTGCAAGCTGCCTTCTATGCTGAGAGCCAGCGTGGTGTAGTGGTTAAGAGCGGTGGACTCTAATCTGGAGAACTGGATTTGATTCTCTGCTCCTCCACATGAACGGCGGACTCTAATCTGGTGAACCTGGTTGGTTTCCCCACTCTTCCACACGAAGGCTGCTGAGTGACCTTGGGCCAGTCACAGTTCTCTCCGAACTCTCTCAGCCCCATCTACCTCACAAGGTGTCTGTTGTAGGGAGAGGAAAGGAAGGTGATTGTAAGCTGGTTTCATTCTCCTTAAAAGGTATAGAAAGTTGGCATATAAAAGCCAACTCTTCTTCTTCTAAACTGTTGCTGGAGGCATCCCGCTTTCAGTGATTGCTATACTACCCTTATATGGAGCAGAGGCAAAACACATTCCACAGCAGGTTTCTCTAATAATAAAGACAGCAATCATTTCTTACTCTTATCAAAGAAAGTAAATGAATGTCTGGGCAAACACTGCAACAGAGGGTTTTTTAAAAAAAATTGTGGGGAGAGAGAAACATTTGTACCAAATGTTCAGTCTATGGGATCTTGATGAAATGCCAAAGAAATCTGTGATTAAAAGTGGACACATCTGGATCTTCTTATCTACCTGGATGTTGCTGGTGTTCAGGTGGATCAAAACCAGTTCTCTCCCTTTTCATGTGACCTCTCTTCTCCTGTGTCTCAAAACTTTCAGGGTTGGATGAAAATAAGACATTTTTGATGGAAGACCATATTTTTTGAGACAACGTGTTGAAGTTGCTGGAGTGAAAGAGGAGAGATATTGTCTGATTAGGAATTCTGCAGAACATCTACTTATGAAGATTCTTTAGGGATGACTCAAAGTGTCAAACTACAGGTTCGAGTTTTTAACGAGTTGGGGCTAGGTTCCTTGCAGACCCAACTTGGGTTTCCTGCAGCCACAAAGCAATGGCGGGGATTTGCTTTTGAAAAATAAAGAAGACCCTCAAATGGGCACAGAACACCACCTCAGTGGGAGGAAGAGTTCCTGCCTCCCCCTTCCCCCGCAGACGTTTTCCCATATGGAAACAGTGCTGGGGAGGAATTGTAGAATCATAGAGTTGGAAGGGACCACCAGGGTCATCTAGTCCAACCCCCTGCACAATGCAGGAAATTAACAACTACCTCCTCCCCATATGCCCAGTGACTCCAACCCTCTCCCCGCCATGCAGGATCCCACAATCAAAGCACTCCTGACAGATGGCCATCCAGCCTCTGCTTAAAGACCTCCAAAGATGGGGCCTCCACCACCCTCCGAGGCAGCGCATTCCACCATTGAACAGCCCTCACCATCAGAAAGTTCTTCCTAATGTTTAGGTGGAATCGCTTTTCTATTAGTTTAAATCCATTACTCCGTGTCCTAGTCTCTGGAGCAACAGAGAACCAGCTAGTTCCCTCATCAACATGACATCCCTTCAAATATTTAAACACGGCTATCATGTCTCCCCTCAATTATTTCCCCACTTTTGCTGTTCTCAGATTACTCCACAGGGAGCAGAAAAATTGGGGAAATGGGTCTAACTCAACAGTGTTTATATACACAAAATAGCTTTTCGGGGGGCGGGGGGGGGGAGGAAGGTAGCATTTTGAGCCTGCTTGGGCAAGCCTTTATTTTTAAAATTCAGACTTGTGTCTGGGTGAGGTGTCTGAATTCCCTCTTCTCTACTTAAGGACAGATGGACTCACATTCATGGTGTCGAAATCCACTCTTTTCTACTTTTAAGGACAGATGGACTCACATTCTAGCTGTAAGTGAAGAAGTGAACTGTGACTCACAAAAGCACATGCCCTGCCAGAAATCGTGTGAGTCTTTAAGGTTCCACTTGTGCTCCTTTTTTTTTTTACTGCTACAGACAGACTACCATGGCTACCCATCATGATCTAATTGAAGTATGTTAATCAGGTTACCTCACCCAGAGTTTTGTGTCCATGCAGATTTAGCTCACTTCAATGTAAAGTCTGTTAAATCCTGTTGCCTCAACCAGGCTCCTTGTGCCTATGCAGATTTGGCTCACAATAGCCTGATCAAGGTTATTTCCCCCAGTTTTTCCTGTTGAATTTTGACAGCAGTTAACTTTAAACCAGACAATGAGATTTAAACTTTTTATCTTGACCCAATCCAAAATCGGAATGGTCAAACTCCCACCCATCCAGCAATCCTTCTGTCCCTAAAAGGAATGAGACCCAGCAAATTGATCCTCAGATCCCTGGTCCAGATCTCTGCTGGTCAAAACTCTGGTTTCCTTCTGGGAACCCCTTCTATCCTCTGCAGGCCTCCCCCCACCCCCGCTTTCTTTGCTGGCTCCTCGCTCTGCTCCTTGGATCTCCACTGCATCAAACCCCACAGTTAAGGTTGTATGTCCTGTCCCTAAAGCTTCTCAATTTCCTTCTACCTTGTATAAGTGTGCCTTCTTGTTGGTGCGTGTGCGTGCGATTACTTAGGGAATTAATTCCTAGGTGCTTAATGTAGATTCTTTACATTTTTATTTCCCTTTATTTTGTATACAATAAAGTTATTTGTTTGTGTTAACAACTACACTCTTATTCTCTTTCTTCATAATTTTATTTTGGGGTACTCCGACTAAGTTCCATTCTGGTATATGGAGACTACAAGGTCCTGTGTTATTCCTTTCTGGAACCCTTTTAAAGCTAATTTTAACAAAAAAGATAAAAGGAAGTATTTCTTCATACAATGTGTAGTTAAATTGTGGAACTCCCTGCCTCAGGATGTAGTGATGGCTGCCAACTTGGAAGGCTTTAAGAGGGGAGTGGACATGTTCATGGAGGAGAGGGGTATTCATGGCTACTAGTTAAAATGGATACTAGTCATGATGCATAGCTATTCTCTCCAGGATCAGAAGAGCATGCGTATTATATTAGGTGCTTTGGGACACAGGCAGGATGGTGCTGCTGCAGTCGTCTTGTTCGTGTGCTTCCTAGAGGCACCTGGTTGGCCACTGTGTGAACAGACTGCTGGACTTGATGGGCCTTGGTCTGATCCAGCAGGGCCTTCTTATGTTCTAATTTCCCCTTCTCTGGGTCCAGTTTGGGGTAACAGTTACTAGTCATGGGATACTAATTTACAAGTATAGCAGTTGCACCAAAATGTACATGTATTTACTGCAGCAACGTAGGGTACTCAATTCTGGCTTACCAAACTGCTGGAGATTTGGGGGCGATGCCTAAGGAAGGCAGAGTTTTGGGTGCCATACAGACCACTGTCCGAAGCTGCCCTTCCTCCAGGGGAGCTGATCTCTGTGGTCTGAAGGTAAGTCATAATTCCAGGAGAACTCCAGACCCACACCTGGAGAGTGTAACCCTACAGCTGTGCTGAATCCTACTGTCTCACTTCTGACTTTCGCAAACCACAAAGTAGGGCTTACACTGGGCTGCTCGATTCATAGTCATAAAATTGCTTGGAACTCTCTGAATGAGAAGAACTGAATGTGGGCCAAGTGTGATGTATCAAAGGGGGTTGCTCTTCTGTCTTGTGATCTGTGTCTCGCAGAAAAGCAGGGTGCATTCCTGGCAGCCTTGGAAGGCGCGACGAGAGGCTGCCGTTTTACAGGGTGTCATTCTTGTTGGGTTCAGTCCTCTGCTTCTGCGCCGTTATCTGAATGAGCTGAGGAGTTCCTTTTAACAGGAGCAACAGACTCTGTCCTAACTCCAAGAAAGCTTGGTTGTTTTGACTTGTGGGTGGATGTGGGAGAAGGGCAAGGTCACCTCGGAACAAATGCATCTCTGTATACATTTCTTGTGATCGCTCTGCCAGCTGAAAAGCTTACTCAGTTTGCTAACTTTCTCCTCCACCCCCTCCCCTTTCCGTAGATCTCATAAAACACGGGCGGGAGCGAATTGAGCAGACTATCAAAGCCTCCAATTCCAGGCTGTGCTCCTAGTGAGTATGTCTCTTTCTGCCAATGGGTTGCTGTCTCTTTAATGCTCAGCCTGGTGATAACCCCCTCCAAGCAATAGGGCAGTGAACTGAGCTGACTGGCACGGACCTGACTCTGCTCAGAATACACGCTCTTGCATAAACTAGGATTTGTTACCCAACATGGGCTCAACTCTCCTGCTGGAGAGGGCTTTCTGTGCTGGTGGTGTAAGTAAAACTGCTAAATTAGATGCTTGAAAAGCGTGGGGGCTTTTTTTTTTTTTGTCTCTTCTGAGGGGTGCTCTGAAATAAGGGATTTTTATGAAGGACTTGAGAAATAGAAATAGTGTCAGCTTAAGAATACCCAACCATTTTGTTATCTTCTTGTTAAGAGAGGTGAAGTTTAACCTTCTCAGGTTTGGCTTGCAGCTTACCTGCTGGGGGCCAAATAGGTGCAGAGGACCCAAGGGTTTCTCTGGGGCCTCCATGATAGGGGTGCCACTATGTATTACAATGCTGGCAAGATTTTTGCCTCTCCAAGGGAGATAATCACATGTTAAACTTTCTTGTTGCAAGGTGCCATAATTTGATCATTAGTTTTTGGGACGAGATCTCAAATGGGATATTGGCACAGAAAACAGCAATTTGAGCGCAATACGTCTACAGTACAGGACACCATATACCAGAAATGGGAGAAGATGATGTGCTGAACCTTTCTGATTAGAATTTCAGTTCCTATTTACTTGCATAGGGACAGGAGAGTACTGCTGTGATTATCATTCATAGTAAGCATGCTTTAAAAATCTAGTTTCGAGGGAATGCAGTCTTAACAAGTGTTGCTAAATTCTGTAGGTTTACTGTGATGGGGATGTGTTAACCCCCAAAGCGTGTACAACTTTTGTGAAACAATCAAAGTCTGTCCTTTAGCTAGATGTTTGCATTGTTTTCCTCTGCTTCTTACAATTGACTGTTCATTTCATTTCTTACAGTGTTGAAAGAGCAGGCTTCTTAATGGACCGTTCCAGAAGCCCGGATAATCATGGCCAGGTAAAAACTGGGCCCCTTCTTAGCTCTCTGCATTAACTCTGTTTGGGATCCAATTTAAAGGAAGAAAATGTTAAGGAGCTTAATGCTTCTGTCCTCAGGATAGTAGGGGGTAGGAAGATTCTACAGGATGGGTCAGCTTTATCTACCGCATTAAGCAATGCTGGTGTGCTCTATCCCCTTACATTGGCATATATCTTACAGTCTCCTGTCTGTATGGCTGCTGTTCTAGCCTGTGGAGCTAACCCGTGGTTAATTTCAGCTATCTGCTTTTGTCAATTTCAGCCAACATCAACAACTGACATCAACCTTGGACCTTCTGCAAATCCCAAGTAAGTGCATGTAAAAGTCTATATGGTTTTCATTGTCCAAACAGTACTATGCAACATAGTTTAAGCTAAGAAAGTCCCTTATCTATTTCATTGGAAATGAGTTCAAGAATGAAGGAAGGCATAGAATTAGGTTGTGTCCAGATATTCTTTGTTCACGTTGAAGAAAACAGTTTTACGTAACCTTTTTCTTGAGTTTATTTCTTTATTAGCCGGGCTCAGAGCAGTTACCAACTAATTAACGAACAAATAAAATAAAACCATAAAATACATGAACAAATAAATAACCATTTCATGGTTCTAAAAGCAATGGTAGTTTAAAATTTCCAAATATGGCATTCTTATGTTTACATCATTATCTTTTCTCAACAGTGCCAAGCCAACAGATTTTGACTTCCTAAAGATAATTGGCAAAGGTAGCTTTGGAAAAGTAAGTAGTGTTGCTTGGAATAAATTTTTATATATATATATATACAGAAATTCTCCTGTTGGCTCCTCTTATCTCTTGAAATCCAGGATCCTATCTCCTTGCCACCCTTTTGACCTCTCGATCCTGCCTCTAGGTCCTTCTGGCAAAACACAAATCCGATGGGCAGTTCTATGCTGTGAAAGTCCTGCAGAAGAAATCTATTATCAAGAAAAAAGAGGTATCATGTTAAAAGAATATGTTTATATACTTCTTTTTATATACATCTTCCACAAAATAAGTTTTCTTCCATGTCTTATACCAATTAAATCAAGCAGTGGATGCTCATTATATTCCTATATGTGCCATTGTTATTGTATGTGTGTGTGTGTTCAGTGCCGTCAAGTTGCTTCTGACTTAATGGAGACCCTATGAATGAATGACCTCCAAAATATCCTATAGTTAACAGCCTTGTTCACGTCTTGCAAACTGAGGGCCGTGGCTTCCTTGATTGAGTCAAATCATCTCATGTTGTGTTTTCCTCTTTTCTTGCTGCCTTCAACTTTTCCATTGGTGTCTTTTCCAGTGACTCTTGTCTTTTCATAATGTGACCAAAGTATTATAGCCCTAGTGTAGTAATTTTAGCTTCCAGGGAGAGTTCAGACTTGATTTGATATAGAACCCACTGATTTGTCTTTTTGGCAGTCCACAGTATCTGTAACATTCTCCTCCAACACCACATTTCAAATGAATCAACTTTCTTCCTGTCAGCTTTCTTCATTGTCCAACTTTCTTTCACACTCATACATAGTTTTGGGAAATACTATGGTATGAATTATCTTGATCTTGGTCACCAGTGACACTTCCTTATTTTAAAAAATCTTTTCTAGCCTTCATGGCTGCCCTTCCCTGTCTCCATCTCCTTCTGATTTCTTAGCTATAGTCTCCCTTTCAGTTGGTGATGGAGGCAAGGAATAGAAACTCGTTAACAATTTCAGTTTCTTCATATCAACCTTAAAGTTGTGTAATTCCTCAGTAGTCATTACTTTTCTCTCCTTGATATGAGTCAACTTTCACTTTGTCTGGCTCATGGAAGGTTATACTGTAAAAAAGTTTATTAATCTTTAAAGTGCTTTTTTGCCATCAAGTCGCATTTGACTTATGGCGATCCCTGGTGGGTCATTCAGAGGTGGTTGGCCATTGCCTGCCTCCATGTCTACTGGTGCTACTGGACTCAAATTTTGTTCTGCTATTACAGACTAATAAGCCTTCCTACCTGAAAAGGTTTTAATGTGTGTTTGTGAATATAAAATGTGGATACTTGCTCAGTTCTCTCTCTCTCTCGGGTCTCAGCAAAATCACATCATGGCTGAGCGCAACGTGCTATTGAAGAATGTGAAACACCCATTCCTTGTGGGGCTCCATTATTCCTTCCAGACAACAGAGAAACTCTACTTCGTACTGGACTATGTAAATGGAGGAGAGGTGAGTCCTATTCAGTCTTCTGCAATACAGCGTCTAGGTCAACCCAATTATTTTCAATCCAAGTTAGGTGCTGTGTCCCCAGTAGAAATCTCCCCCAGATCCTGTATTACATAGACTTTTCTTCTTATCTCCCAGTATGAATAATAGCAGCAGAGGAAAAGGGGCTTTAACGTGCTATTCTCCCATCCCGAAATGCCCCCATTTTACCCTGTTATTCACTCTGTGTGTGGGGGGGAGGGGGGCTGCAGGCGTACTAGTAGGCTGCATGGAGAGCCCACCCACTGGAGCAAATAGCACTGCCTGGGCCATTTCAAGTCCAAAATCAGTGCCGGGGTGAGGCTGAAGCCCCTTCTCCTCCCACACCGTGATACCAATCTCAATCAAGGCCCTGGGAGCTTAGAAAACAAGTTTCCTGCTCCTGGTGTCAAAGTCAGGTTGGGGGGAACCCCAACCATACATGTTGCAAACCATAATGTGTAGTTTGGACTTTAGAATGTGGCTTATTGTGCACATATACAGGCAGCAGATTAAAGGCACTGGTTAACGTTAGTATGTGTAGAAATCTACAGGGTTGATCATTAGGAATCCTTCTATTCTTACACTGCAAGACATTTACTTCTGGGGGGGGGGAACCCCACAAAAATCTGCTGAATAACTCTGTCCACACAAAGGTGTCGAGCACATATGGGGCAATATTGTGAGCAATATTTCATCTCTGTTTTTAGCTGTTCTTCCACTTGCAAAGAGAACGTTGCTTCCGTGAACCTCGAGCGCGTTTCTACGCCGCTGAAATGGCCAGTGCTGTGGGGTACCTCCATTCATTGAACATTGTCTACAGGTAACATATGTGTTACAAAACTAGATAGCCCTGGTAGCAACGATTGTTAGGGTTGCCAGCTCCGGGTTGGGAAATACCTGGAGATTTTGGGGGTGGAGTCTGAGAAGGGCAGGGTGTAGAGAGGGGAGGGATTTCAATGCCATAAATTCCAATTGCCAAAGCGACCGTTTTCTCCAGAGGAACTGATTTCTATCGCCTGGAGATCAGTTGTAATAGCAGGAGATCTCCAGCCACCACCTGGAGGTTGACAACACTTGCGATTGCCATAACATCCCTCCCAAACTCGTGTTTAAAATTACTGGTGAGGAGGCAAGGCTGTAAGTTACTGCCTGTTCATCTGTATACCTTTGACCCTTGCATCATATTTCTCCCTGGCCTTTCCAGTTTTCCTTGGGCGAAAACGCATGGCCGCTTGAGCCTCCTTTCTTCCCTGTTCCAGCCAGGATCCAGCCAGGATCGAACGCACGAAGGTGCGTTCGATCCTGGCTGGATCCTGGCTGGAACAGGAAAGAAAGGAGGCTCAAGCGGCCGTGCGTTTTCGCCCCTTGTTTCTCTCCTGTCCCTGACAATTCATCCCCAGAATCTGGAATTTCAGCACAGCTACTGGTACCATAAATCACTGGCTTCTCAAATTATACTCCCTTGGAAGACTGCTAGCTTGTCAATAGCCATCTTCCTCTGCAACGTGCAACTACAGGGGAGTACTGAGTGTACTGAAGAAGCTCAAAAAAGCATGACAAGTGTCCCTCCCTTAGGCACTGCATGTGTGCACCAGAACAAGCTGCAGAATCTTCTGCATCTTGCAGCCATTCCATAGCAGATGTTTAGGAGGATGCTTGGCAGACTATTCAATGTGGAAAGTGTTCCCTAAAGGCTGGAAGTTTCAAAACTGCTGCCGTGGGCAATTATGTAGGTTTATACAAATACAGAGTGGTTAGGTGCTGCTTGACTCAAAAGGGACTCTTCTGATAGAAATCCCCCCCTCACTAAACACCATATCTTTGAGCTACACTGTTCTACTGAAACTAAACAAGTGTGTTAGGGCTGCCAACCTCCAGGTGGTGGCTGGAGATCTCCTGCTATTACAACTGATCTCCAGCCTATAGAGATCAATTCACCTGAAGAAAATGGCCACTTTGTAATTGGACTCTATGGCATAGAAGTCCCTCCCCTCTCCAAACCCTGCCCTCCTCAGGCTCCACCCCAAAAATCTCCAGGTATTTCCCAACCCGGAACTAGCAACCCTAAGGAGTGTACTATTTTATTATCACCCGGCCTGTTAGTTTTAATCTCTGCCTCAGGATTGGCAGAGAAGTACTTTGAAAAGAGGATTTGCTGCCTTGTATCCATCCATCCATGCCCAGAAAGCTCATGGAGATTGCCCACGTTCTTCTCCATTTTCTCCAGCTGAATTGATCTCTGTCGCCTGGAGATCCATTGTAATCCCTGGAGATCTCCAGCCACGACCTGGAGGTTGGCAACCCTTATCTTGCAGTCTCCTACCACCACACCTTTCAGGCAGGCTGTCTTTCTCTTTCAAATAGTTGTTTGCTTTATGGTCTGATTTATGGTTGGTCCAGTGTCTTATTTTAAAATAACACCCCCACAACAAGAGTTGTAAAACTGCTTCTGAACTAATGTGTTTATGAGGTCGTAAAGCCCCCAGCCAGCTGGTTTTTGACAGGGGCAACTACTGCTCAAAACAGGTTGAACCAGTTTTTCTGGAGCCCCGTCTGGAGGAGAAGGTTATATCTACCAACACAATGCAGTATCCTCCATAGTTCATTCTAGGCATATATACCTAAATGCACCCAAAGTCCTGACTGTGCTTAACTAGAAGAAATATATTTCTAGATTGTGGCAAAGGCTGAACAGAAGTGAAGAAGAAATAGAAAAGTTAGGGCTCAGCAATTTTGTCACTATATGAGATAAAAGCGATATCTGGGTAAATCGGAAAGATAATGTTAAACTATCTGGGGAGGGCCTGTGGCTCGGTTTGTAGAACATCTCCTTGGTATGCAGAAGGTCCCAGGTTCAATCCCCGGCATCTCCAATTAAAGGGACTACGCAAGTAGGTGATGGGAAAGACCCCTGCTTGAGACCCTGGAGAGCCGCTGCCGGTCTTAGACAGTACTGACTTTGATGGACCAAGGGTCTGATTCTGGTTAAGGCAGCTTCATGTGTAATTCATGTGTAATCTATCACATCTCAGAGCCTGCATAATACAGCTGTTTTAATAGATATCTTCAAGTATTTAAACACACTGAATGGTGAGTGTGGATTTTGCTTGGAGACCTCAGCAGAACTTAACCCATCTAATTATTTACTTTAGGGATTTAAAACCTGAAAATATCCTCTTGGACTGTCAGGTATGTGATTTACTGCTGTTTATGTATAAATATTCCACTGCCATCATAAAGATTCTAAGACTGTGGTTTGGAAAACAGTAAGCTTTCACTCCCTGCATGTGAAAGGGGAACCTATAAAACACATGTGTGCTCTGTAGTGTGAAGGGCACACACCTGTTGAACTCTATTTGAAAAGATGCCAGAAGTAGCAGCCCACTCCTTTCCCAGGGTCTGTTTTGGGGGTGAATGGAGGCAAGCCTATTCATGTGCATTTCTCACATGTTTGTTTTTGACTTGAGTGTGCATGCCGATGTCCTAAACGTGAAGCTTGTTTGGGAGACAACAGGAGCATAGAGGTTTACTGAAGAAAAAAGATGAGGGGTGGTAGTGGTGGTGGTGAGTGGATGTACACACACACAAAAAGATCAAAGCCCTTCCTAAAGGCGCTTTCACAAATGCCAAATAATGCACTTTCAATCCACTTTCAATGCACTTTAATGGTCGTTTTCAAGTGGATCTTGCCATTTCACACAGTAAAATCCAGCTGCAAAGTGCATTGAAAGAGGATTGAAAGTGCATTATTTGGTATGTGTGAAAGCACCCCAAGATTCCAATGGCACCTTAAAGACTAAAACATTTCTGGTAGATGAGCTTTCGTGAGCTCACAAAAGCGCATACCCTGCCAGAAATTTTGTTAATCTTTAAGGTGCTACTGGACGTTTGCTCTTTTCTACTGCTATTGACAGACTAACACGGCTACCCATCATGATCTATCTTCCAAAGGAATGCAAATGATGTTAAGTGAGCATAGCAGTATGCAGGATAACTACAGCTGAACTCTTTAGACTCCAGTTTCAGACTTGTTGAATGTGGTTGTGAAACTTGGGCTTTATTAGCACAAATCCAGAATCCTAATAATGGTTCTGTGTTTTGATCTATTTCATGGCTCATGTGCCAGTAGGAAACTTCATAATTGGACTAGCACATCCAAATCAAATAGCAACAGGCAAGTAGCAAATTTAGTATACTTCCCTCAAAGACTGACACTTTTAATTTTCTTTCAGGGTCATATTGTACTAACAGATTTTGGACTCTGTAAAGAAGGAATGGAGCCAGAGGAAACAACATCTACATTCTGTGGCACCCCAGAGGTAGCGTAAGGGAGTTAGAACAGATTTGCATTTTTAATTGGTGGTTTTTTGACGACTCAGCTTTTCTAAGATACTGCACACCATTGTTCATTTGGAAGTGTAAGAACTGACTGTCTCATGCACTCCTAAAAAACAACAACACATACACGCAAACTAACCTCAAAGTACTGAATCTGAAAAAGCCACAAATTGGATGCCCCAAAATAGTTGCTGTGATGAGGTGGTATTCACCCAAGACTTCTAACAGAATTTGAACACGAATATTGATTTTGATTGACCATTGTTGGAGGAAACCAGTGAAAAATCTGGCTGATATAATGTAATATCAGTTATATGCTCAAAAGATTACAAAGGTGATCTGCGAACTACAGACTGAACTACAGACTGAACTACAGAAAAGAAACAGAGCCTGGTGGTACAATCTTTAGAATGTATAGGAGTGCTCAATTTGAGCATAACTTCATTTGCCTAGGAATCTGAACCTAGGGAGCAACGGTAGCAAAAAAGGTCTAAGTAGCCATGTTGGTCCAAGTAAAACTCCCAAAATAAAATCCATGTAATGCCCTTTATTAAGACCAACCAAAATGACACAAAGCAGTGTGCAATCTTCCAAGTCCTCCAGAACTCTTCATCAGACTGATCCTCTGCCTGTTCTGTGAACTGGAGGGGAGGGAAGTCATCATGAACTCAAGATTCTCTACAACAGATTGTGATGATGCATCACTAGTGGGAAAAGCAGCTCACCCTGAACTGAACTGGGAAGTGCTTAAATAAGCTCTGAGGCAAAACTTACATGTCCATCCTTCACAAATCACAAAATCACACAAGGCTGGAAGAGACCACAAGTCCAACCCCCTGCCATGCAGGATCCCACAATCAAAGCGCCCACAATCAAAGTGCTCCCGACAGATGGCCATCCAACAGATGGCCATCCACCCTCCCGACAGATGGCCATCGAACCTTCAACAAGCTGTAGGCAGAATACAATACATAAATATCCGTTTCAAATTGTATGAGTTCACTATCTTTCCTACATTTAATCTCTACTTAACACACCCCTACCACATCTTTACAAGGGCTATATTTCACGGAACTACTTGGTCAGGGATTTTCTTACAGGCCTTTTATGTATGGCTGTTTCCCTCGCCGTCACCCCTCCAACGACTTGGGGTCTTTGTTTTGATTATGCATATCATTTCTGACCGTCAGAGGTCGCCTCGTTCTCCCCCTGCCTTTCCCCACGTTTTGCCTATGTTTTCAAGGACCTGTTTTATCTTGAATCTGAAAACACTAGCAAAACATGGGAAAACGCAGGGGGAGAGCAAGGCGACCACTGACGGTTGGAAACGGCACGCATAATCAAAACCAAGACCCGAAGTTGTTGGAGGCGAGATGGCAAGGGAAACAGCCATGCATAAAAGGCCACAATTTTCAAAGCCAGGAGACACATGAGCAGGGTCGGTGCTAGCATTTGGCGAATTTAGCTGTCGCCTAGGGCACAGACCTTAGAGGGGAGCAGAACTGGCCCGAGGGGCACAGGTTTGAACAGATTAGTTTCTTGAAAAAAAATGAAACTGACAATTTTTTTTTTTAATTTTAAGGTAAGTACCACAACAGTGCTATGGAATATAATTAATTATAACGACTTATAAAAAATTTTGTGCTTTTATTTTTCTACAAGACATCTGTTTTTGAAAATTGGTTAGCAATGGGGGGAGCACAAGTAGTTAGCCTTGCCTAGGGTGCAAAAATGACTGGCACCGGCCCTGCGTATGAGGCTCCTGGAACGCTACAGGGATTCTTACTGCTGTGAATGCATTTTAAACTCCTTATTCTTCCACAGTATTTGGCTCCAGAAGTGCTGAAGAAGGAGCCCTATGACAGAACAGTAGACTGGTGGTGCCTTGGATCAGTTCTCTACGAAATGCTGTTTGGCTTGGTAGGTCGTAAAACCTGGTGTTGCCTCTGGATTTGAAATGGAAGCTGAAGATAGACAATAATCCTAAAACTGTTGAAAGCAGTTGGAGAGAGGCTTCAGTTCCCAAGTTGTGCAAACACATTACATTTGTCCCACTGGTTAAATAGGTTGCTCAGGGTTCGAAATGTACAAAACCTTAGAAAACCTGTACACCGGTGGCAAAATGAGTGGACACACCATGAGCAATTATCCTCACAATCATGCTGCCTTCAGCTCTGGGAAAAAAGCCCTGTCAGACGGAAGTTTGACTGCTCTTCCACACGGATGTTTTTCTCAGTCTTTGCGTCCAAACTGAAGCGCTGTTTTGGGGAAGATCTATAGATCATCCTCTAATTATCCACTTCCCAGGTTTTCCCTATGCTTGCTGTTCTCAAACCTGGTTTACTGTGATGTTTTCTGAAAGAATGCAGTCCAAATGTATTAGCATGCTATCTGGACGAGGAGATGCATGTTCTCAAAGATCTCACCCACACTGGCACCATTTTCGTTCTGTTAGATCCTCATGGCTATGCTCTATAGCATTTACTGTTTTTTTAAAGCCCTCTGGTGGCATGGAAGGAAAATAATATAAGGGAAATAGTGGCTGACAGAGGAACATGCACAAAAAAACCTCACATTGCCAGTGAGAATGTTCCTGCATTTGCAACCGCAGTGAATGCAGCATGGCGAATTCTTGTGTCTTGGAAGAACCCTGCTCTGTTGCTGTGATCCTGCTTCTTGCCTTTTATCCTTGTGCACCAATGCAGCTGGTCAAATTCCAAGAAACCTCAAGCATCTGGATGGCGTACATCCTGCAACCTGTGATTCTAGTCAGTTTCTGGCTAAAAGCTGCTGAGGATATGCCAACCTGTTGAGCAGTAAAAGCAGCCATTTCACTTTCTGTAGTAGGTTGGCTACTACAGTTGGGCATAGGGTAGGATGGACTTGTTTTTTAAATTTATTTTTGGACTTATATCCCGCCTAGGCGTTGCCAGCTCTGGGTTGGGAAATACCTGGAGATTTTGGGGGCGGAGCCTGAGGAGGGCAGGACTTGGAGAAGGGAGGGACTTCAATGCCATAAAGTCCAATTGCCAAAGCGGCCATTTTTTCCAGGGGAACTACCGTAATCTCTATCGCCTGGACATCAGTTGTACTAGCAGATCTCCAGCCACCACCTGAAGGCTGGCACCCCTGATCCCCTCAAGGTGACTAACATCAATAGAATACTATAAAATGGAATAAAAACAAAATTACCCCAGTTAAAACTAAGCAATCTCTAAATTAAAAACAGATGGCCCTCTATTTCCAGCACACAGGGGCCCCTGCTGGCCTGGAAAAGCAGTCAGGACCCCCTATTAAGGTCTTCTAGAACAAGCAACAAAGGGAACAGGAAGACACGCCCGCTATGTTGGAAAACCGTTGCTATCCTCTACCGTAGGCCAGGCAGAACATCTCTGTCTGCATATCTATGCAACAGAGCAGTTTCTGGAGTAGGATTGCCAACCTCCAGGTACTAGCTGGAGATCTCCTGCTATTACAACTGATCTCCAGCCGATAGAGATCTGTTCACCTGGAGAAAAATAGAGTCCAGTTGGCAACTGGACTCTATGGCATTGAAATCCCTCCCCTCCCCAACCCCACCCTCCACCCCAAAACCTGGGTGGCCTGGCAACCTATTCTGGACCTGGCAACCCTAGTCTGGACTGCACCTGTAGTTATTACAACTAAGCAGTTTACAGTATCTCACATAATAAACTGTTTGTTCTACATGAGGACATTTACTAGAAATACTTCACAACAGGACATGGAATATTTTCAATGCATCATCTTTCCTGCTCCTGGCCTGTTGTACTGTGGGTTTTTACAATGAAAGCCTATACGAATTGGCATGTGTGTACTTACTAGCAGTTCATGTCTTCTGCAACTGATGACTTCCTTTTTCCTGTCTTGGTCAGCCTCCCTTTTACAGCCGAGATGTGTCTCAGATGTATGACAACATTCTGTACAAGCCACTGCAGATTCAAGGAACCAAGACCATGGCAGCTTGTGACATACTGCAAGGCCTTCTCCATAAAGATCAGAAGCAGAGGCTGGGAGCCAAGACTGACTTTGTATGTTCTGTTTGTTCTAGAGAGCCAGTTACCCGACTATACATTCTGCAGTTTGATGCTAACTTCACCACTCCTCAAAGAGCAGTTCTTTAATACCTCTCCTACTTTACCACCTCCCATTTCCCTTTCAGTGGATCTTTTACTCATGGTGGCTCTCCTGTTTATCATGCTATTTTCTCACTTTTGCCTTGTCATCATACATGTGGAAAAAACCCTCAGAGGAGAGATGAGATGCCAACTATTTTCTGGGGGGCTTCAAACAGTGTCCAAGCTGATAAGTGCTACCTCCTAGTAGCGGCAGTAACAACATCAAAGATTTGAGGTGAACTTCATAAGAGGAGGAGATCAAGGCAATAGATTCAATACAGAGGGCCAGTGTTAATTGACATGCTTAGTGATATGTAAAGTCTGTTTTCATGGGTATGGATCCCACAGAAGATTACTGCATGTGCAATAGGATTGCCAACCC
The DNA here is from genome assembly GCF_029931775.1 of Euleptes europaea. Classification (NCBI taxonomy): domain Eukaryota; kingdom Metazoa; phylum Chordata; class Lepidosauria; order Squamata; family Sphaerodactylidae; genus Euleptes; species Euleptes europaea. The sequence goes on from NC_079313.1 coordinate 108,897,434, forward strand.
CTGCTTGGGAAATACTTGGAGATTTTGGAGGTGGAGACTGAGGAGGGCAGGGTTTGGAGGGGAGAGGGATTTCAATGCCATAGAGTTAAATTGCCAAAGTGGCCATTTTCTCCAGGGGAACTGATTTCTGTCGCCTGGAGATCTGTTGTAATAGCAGGAGATCTCCAGCCACCACCTGGAAGTTGGCAACCCTAATGTGAAATGGTCTTTGCAGAAGCACCACTAAAACTATTCCTCACTGTCTGCTTGTGCTAAGTGAAAGCGACTGTATCACACCTATTAAGGCCATTTGTCCTGGGTTCAATGCTGTTGGGAAGGAGGGCTTTTTCCTACTTCTTTGCAGCATGGTGATGCACTCATTTACCTCCTGTGGTTTTTCTGGCTTTCCTACGATCTTTCTCAAACCTGATTTGCTGCAAAGCTTTGGGAAAGATTGTAGACATCCAAATATTAACAGGGCCATCCTTGCTTAGCTTCTGAGATCCAATGAGATAGGGCTAGCCTGGGTCATCCAGGTCAGGGTAGTTGAATATTACATCAATATAACTATCTGTGTATTGGGTTTTTTTATCCCCGGGTTTTATTTAAAAAATAGAAATGAAGTCATTCCCTTTTGTTGTGGAGATATAAGGGGGAAAGCATATCTGTGCAACAAAAGTGACTATAAACCTCTACCAGCATGGTGTAGTGGCTAAGAGCGGTGGTTTGGAGCGGTGGACTCTGATCTAGAGAATCGGATTTGATTCCCCACTCCTTCACATGAAGCCAGCTGGGTGACCTTGGGCCAGTCACAACTCTTAGAGCTCTCTCAGCCCCACCTACCTCACAGGGTGTCTGTTGTGGGGAGGGGAAGGGAATGTAATTGTAAGCCAATTTTATTCTTCCTTAAGTGGCAGAGAAAGTCGGCATATAAAAAACAACTCTTCTTCTACCTGAGACCCTGGAGAGCCGCTGCTGGTCTGAGTAGGCAGTACTGACTTTGATGGACCAAAGGTCTGATCCAGTATAAGGCAGCTTCGTGTGTTCATGTGATTGTTATAATGTTATGTTGGGGGAATGCTGCCAGGGAACTGGGGCAGAGAAACTGCAAAGAAAGCTGCCATGTGGAAGTCCTGTTGCTGCTGTACTACCTTGGCAGCCTCAGCAGCAATTGGTGAAGCCACACAAGCCTGTCCCCTTGTGAAAACCACCTAAGTCTTCAGAACTGCATGGCTGGATACATGACTAACAGTTGACTCTTATCTGTCTATTCTTCTGTTCACAGCTTGAGATAAAGAACCACGTGTTCTTCAGCCCCATAAACTGGGATGACCTGTATCATAAGAGAATCACTCCTCCATTTGATCCCAATGTGGTAAGTGACTGAGCGTTGCAGCATGCAGGTTACTCTGCAGCCATGAATTTAGACATTACCTGCCCCAATTCCTTTTGAGGTTTAAAGGCTAGAAATTCCCAGGATCTGCATTTCAGTTGGCCCTCCTGACCTCTGACACGCTGTCTCTTTTGCATGGGAAATAAGAACCCTTACTTTCAGCTAAGTGTTGTAAGTAGAGTTACCAACCTCAAGGTACAACCTGGAGTTCATGAGCAAAACAAACCCTTCGCCATCCTGATGCCAAGTTCTCGATCAGACTGCCAGGCGGTTTATTGTAATGGACTGCCAAACAGAGTTCTCCTGGGATTACAACTAACTCCAGATTACAGAGTCAGGTCCTCTGGAGGAAATGGCACCTTCACAGGGCGGACTCTATGGCATCATATCCTAGCTGAATTTCATCCTCAAATCTCCATGAATTTCTGATGCTGGAGATGGCAACCCAGGCTAAAAATGGCCAAAAGGCACCCAGTCCAATTCACTGTATTATAACAGAACATTTCAAACTCCAGTCATCTATCAGATCACGCCATACAGTGCTTTGAAATCAGAAAATGCCATTGCAGAAACAAATGGGACCCAATGACATTGAAGGAGCTCTTGGATTCTTTCCTACATGCCCTATCAGTTGTAGCTTGGCATAAGGCTAATTCCCTACCCAACCCCTCCAACTCACCACCTAGGGTTGCCAACCTCCAGGTAGTAGCTGGAGATCTGCTATTACAATTGATCTCCTGCTGATAGAGATCAATGCACCTGGAGAAAATGGCTGCTTTGGCAATTGGACTCTATGGCATTGAAGTCCCTCCCTTCCTCAGGCTCTGACCCAAAAACCTCTCGCCACTAGTGAAGAGGGACCTGGCAACCCTATCACCACCTCTCCCCATCCCTGTCCATGAGCCAGAGCAGCTGTAATACATGTGTGTTTCCCCAACAGTACCTCCCTGGGACTGTTTCAGGTTGGGGAAAGGGCACAGGAAGACTGTAGCCCCTTCTTTTCATAATAATAACAGTATTAGGAAAGTAATAATGGTCATTGGTATTGTAAGCTGAAGCATTATCCTGTTTCTCCTCTTAAAGGCTGGTCCTGCTGATCTACGGCATTTTGACCCGGCGTTCACTCAGGAAGCTGTCTCCAGCTCTATCATTCGCACCCCTGACTTTGCAGCCAGCAGTTGCAGCGCCACGGATGATTTCCTGGGTTTTTCTTATGCACCAAATGATGAACGTTAATGTCGGCGAGGCTAGGCCTCCCCAGCCCCGCCTTTCATATCTTGGTTTCATTTCATCGAGAGCCTTGACAGTCTGACTAACCCTCTTAACTAGAACAGAACTCTCACCTGTTTTGAACCGTAGAAGACCGCACAATGTGAATGTCCCTCTATCTTCAGAAATGCTGGTTATTCTAGTTAGGCCTTTAATTACACAGTCTTGTGCCAAAATTAAGCCATCCCGTGGGAACGCAGGGTTGGCTTGTCTTGGGCCTATTAAGGGCCCCCCAAGGTCTGCTAGCTATTCTGGCTTCAGACACTGCCCGTTTCTTACCCGCGTCTTCAGATTCTTGCTTCATTTCCTTTACTTGTGATTCTTCCCAGCTGATTGCTTTCTCTTAGGCCTTCCACTCCTTGATCCCACTCAGCTCTGATTTAGGGAAGTTCCTCACGTTCCCAGAGAGAACCTTTGGGGCTAGCTAGAGAATCCTGTTCCTCCAGGCCCCACTGGTCCCCACCCCCCATTCTTTGCCACCTCTTTCCTCCACTCTTTGCACAGCATTCTGTATTCTCTGTTCCCAAACTGATGCCTCTGGACCTTTTCTTTTTTTAGCATTCCTGGGTAGATGTTGCAACATCTCCCATTTGTGTGTGTGTTTTTCCCCATAATTTTTGAGTGCTGCTCCCCAGGTGATCAGCACAAGGCGGGAAAACTGCAATGCATGTCTCTCCCCCCCACCCCACCTCCGTTTCAATGACTTGTAATGGGTGATTTTACCTTGGAAACGGCACCAATTGTTCTTTGCTTGCATTCTTAGGAATCTTGTTTATTCCTTCTATTTGAAAACTACACAGTGATAAATGTGCGGTCACACTACCTCTTTACAGCATAGATGGAGAACAAGAAATCGATTTTTTTTTTCAAAAACACAAAGAGGAAAATATGAGGTCCTCTTGAAAGGCCTAACTACTGAGTGCTGGTGAGCATTAAAGAGACAGTACCAAGGCACAAACTTTTATTTACAAAACCAAGGGCTCTTGCCTCTAGGGAGTGCAATTGTAGAAGACTCAATATTTTGACTAGCATGACTACCATACAGGATGGTTTATACCAACATATTATCTGTCCCACGGTCTTTTGTAGTCTGCAGTTGATGGACCAGTTTGCTGGAACTCTTCAGTTGCTATTTTTAAATTTTCATTTTGAAGTTTAAATCTCTAGACTGGATGTGATCTTTCTATATGATTTTGGATTGGATAGCCACACTATCTCACGCTGCTGACACTAACCGATCCTGTTACCAATTAAAGTCAAAACACATCTATCCTGCAGATGAACTATGCTGGGAAGTGGGCATATTAGAATAGGCTGCTAGTATAGATCAGAGAACTAATGTGAATGCTTTCTGAACTTTAAAGTGATGAGTAACATGTGTGCTTGAGGTCTGGAGAATATAGATTGTGTTAAGAAATAACTTCCAGTTTTGATGGAACCTTTCAAATTTCTCAAACGCAAGGGCTTGGGTGCATCTTATTTTGAAAAGCTGGGACGTTAAAGAAATGGTTCTAATATCCAAACTTGCTATGGGAATTTTTTTGTTCTTCTCAATGAGGCTATACTGGGGGAGGGGGGAGATTGGTTCATATGATAGTGTCGGCTGACTGCTGCTCTAGGGGTTTCATTGATATGCTGAAATAACTGTCATTTTGGTGAAGAATATTTGCATTTTATCTTGTGTCCCCCTCTAAAATTAGAGAATATTTAATAAAAGTATAATATATTATAAGAGAACTGTTTTGTAGCCTAACACCTAATGAGTGACTTTGTAGTAAGTGGCTGTGTGAAAAGTAAACATATGCAATACATATACATATGCAAGATCTTAGCTATAAACACCTGTATAATGTTGCCAGGAAGTCTGCTTATTAATCTGGGCACAATAAACTTCCAAGAGGAAGTAAATGTTCAAAGGGTTACATCAGTTGGAAACCTGCCCATGGATGTCCCATCACGTCATGACTTGGGTACTATTTGGGTATCTTAAGTTAGAAACTAGCTTTGTTCTAAGTAAATTAGAAACCAAGTAAGAAACTAACTTAGTTCCGGTATGTATCCAACTGATTTCTACATCCTTTTTTGGCCCACTGTTTCCACATTTTATACCTGATGAAATCTGCCTAGGCAGTCGCAACTGAGTCTATTTTAAAATGTCTATGGTAGCAACATTTCATAGAAGACTTGGGATAAAAATATTTAAATAATGGTGTCAGCAAGCCATCACATGTCGATTTTGAAAATATACGGGGGAGGAAGGGAAAGAACCGGTGTTGCTTGCTTCTCTCAGAAGTCCGCTATGTCATTCAAGTGTATTAAGGAGGCAATAAACACTATACCTTCACGACCTCCACAGTAGGAGTTAAAGTGTGAGTGTGTGAGAGAGGGAGGGAGGAAGAGAGGGAGGCTGGGCAAAGACCGGATATTTGGCTGTTGGGAGAGGCAGGATCAAACTTTGGAAACAAAACCTCATATGGATGGGGGGTTATCCTACAGCAGTTGCCTACATTAAGCTTTTGGTATTTTCCTTTTAGAGATGAAACAAAAAGGAGTTTAGGGATGCTTTAAAGACTTAACAGAGAGCCAATGTGGTAAAGGGCATGGACCCTCAACCTTACTAAACTTGGGGTTGAACCTGTTAGCTGGTGCCAAGCCCAGCAGCCACCTATAAGGGAAGCAGTTGTTTCTATTGGGTGCTCCCTGTATACCCAGAGGTGATGCCCCTGGGCTCCTCTGAAGTACCTCCTATTTCAGGGAAGCAAAGGAAAGCCCCAAGATATTGAGATACCTGGGGGAAGAAGAAAGTGGGCAATAGGAAATACCATGGCACCCATGGGCACCACACTGGGAGATTAAAAGGTTAGAGTGTTAGATAAGGATGTAGAAAATATGGCCTAAATCCCCACTCTGCTATAAAGCCTGTTGGGTGACTTTAGGCTAGACGCTCTCTGAGCCAAACCTACCTCACAGGGTTGCTGTGAGGGGAGAACCCTGTACAGTGAGTTCCTTGGAAGAAGGGTGATGATGTACCATTAGATTTTGTGAAGCTCACTTTATGCTGATGACATAATTTGTTGGTCTTTAAGATACCCCCAAACTCCCCTTTACTGTAATAACTAACAAAAGCTTCCACAGGGGTTGAGCAAAATACGAACAGCTGCACAGTTTTCCCTAAACAAGATATAGCAGTCACAAGTCTAGATCCCTTCGTTGCACTGTGTTGCAGGGGTTTTGAGCGTCGAATTAGAACTGGGGTCTCCAGGTTCGAATAACCCACTCTGCTATGGAAGCCTGCTGGGTAACCTTGGGCCAGTCACACTCCCAGCCTAATCTCGCAGGGTTGTTGTCAGGATAAAATGGAGGAGAGGAGAACCATGGAAGCCTCTTCGGGTCACCACTCCCGAGCAAAACAGGCTACTACATGTGAAGCAAAGAAGACAAGAGTCACTGGAAAAAGAGAGTCATGCTAGGAAAAGCTGAGGGCAGCAGAAGAGGAAGACCCAACAAGAGATGGATGGACTCAATAAAGGAAGCCACGGCCCTCAAGTTTCTCTCACTCACACACTCACGACGACACAGCTCTACAAGAGGGGGGGCTCAATCAAACTCTTGAGATTCTTGTAGGTTATCCGGGCTGTGTGACCGTGGTCTTGGTATTTTCTTTCCTGACGTTTCGCCCGCAGCTGTGGCAGGCATCTTCAGAGGAGTAACACTGAAGGACAGCTTTAGGGGCTGGGAAAACTGTAGTGGGTTCCTAGCTCATTATTAATTCAAAGGTGCAGATGCTGCCCAAATAAGGCACCTGGATTTGGACAGAAGTGTACCCCAAATAAGCTTTGCCCCTCCAATTATATGTTCATGCCCCTGAGATACTGTTTCTTATACCTTACTAGTGTGGCCTTACCAAAGTATCATTTAGAGACAAAGAGCTGTCACACAATGAAGGCCCCAGAGATTGCACTGATTCACCTTATATAAGATGCCCAGGTAGGGTACACTCCAAAACTTTGTGTTGATATAAAGTACTTCCAAACAGAACTCTAAGAGACACTGTCCTTCAGTGTTACTCCGCTGAAGATGCCTGCCACAGCTGCTGGTGAAACGTCAGGAAAGAAAATACCAAGACCACGGTTACACAGCCCTGTTAACCTACAAGAACCAATGAACTCTGACCATGAAAGCCTTCGACAAACTCTTGAGAGTTACCGCATTATGTGTTCCCAGCGATGTAGTAAGAGTTTGAAAATGTTATACAAAATACTGTTCGCACTTTGTTTGGCCCCTTTAGCTGTGAAGATGTCTTCCAACCATTTTTTTAACCATTTTTGGATACCACGACTAATAAATGGTCGGAAGACGTCTTCACAGCAAAAGGGGCCAATTGTGCAAACAGTATTTTTTATAACGTTTTCAAACTCTTAATACATCGCTGGGAATACATAGAAAGTGCGGACAGTATTTTTTATAACGTTTTTCAAATTATACATCGCTGGGAATACAAAACCCTTTCAAAGCGATTTTTTTATAACTCTTAATACATCTCTGGGGAGACGTAATGCGGTAACCCCCTCTATCTCGCCGTTCTCCAAAGTGCGTTCCAGAATAAAACGTAGTAGAAAAGGGCAAGAGTCCAGTAGCACCTTAAAGACTAACAAAAATATTTTCTGGCAGGGTAGGAGCTTTCATGAGCCTCAGCTCACTTCTTCAGATAGTAGAAAAGAGCAAGAGTCCAGTTGCACCTTCAAGACTAACAAAAATATTTTCTGATAGGGTACGAGCTTTCGTGAGCCACAGCTCACTTCTTCAGATACAGCTAGAATGTGAATCCATCTGTCTTGTAGAGGAGAGTGAATTCAGACAAGCATTAGTGTGGGGTACGTGGCCTATAGGTCGGCTGGCACACCACCACCTAGCCACATGGCTTTGCTCCTAACGAGCTGGCAGACCACCGTCTGGGCATTGCCATAGCATACCCCAGAGCTCACTCCCGACGGGTTGGCATAGCACCGTACCACACAAGGCCTTGGGCTAGTCAGGCGTACTGCGTCAGTTAGGCTGCCCCTCAGCAGAGGGGTTTAGAACAATAGACAAAGGCTTCTAGTTCCTGCTATCTCTGCCGCTGCCATGGTTACTTACAACAGTTGCAAGTTACAAGCAGATTATTTACTTCTTCCTATAAATAAAACGCAGCTCTGTGACCAGAGGTCTGTTTTCCTTGACACCGAGTCTTTGTCTTCATTCTCCCAATTCCCACATCTGGTGACCTCCGACGTGATTCACTGGATCCCGCCCGCTTACCACGACTGGAAAAGGTTTACGAGTACTCTCAGCTCTTTGGCTCCCTCAGCTCATTGGCTCCCACAGCTTCGGCTCCCATTGGTAAGTATGGGTGAAACATTATCTTCAGAGCAGGTAAAGCATGCTGAAGAACTTTATCAATTGGTGAGACATAGCGGGGACTCAGTGTCGACAGCAGACCTTAAGGATCTCCTTCGGGAGATTGATTGTCAGTGTCCCTGGTATCCCCAGGAAGGCACTTTCAAATCAGGAGACTGGGAAAAGATAGGAAGGGAATTGAAGGGTGAGCCCCGTGCACCAGTGCAATATATTCTTGCCTGGCAAAAGGTTTCTGGAGCTGTCTGCACTGGGACGCCAGCGGACAACATGCTCTTGAAACCTGCTATGGAGGTGACACCGCCCCCCTATCCAGCTCTCCTCCCTGCAGCCTCGTCTTTGGCTCCCTTATCTCCTTCTCCCGCTTGTCCACCGCCTCGATCAAAAGTGGCGTTGGCAGTCCAGGCAGCCCGCTGTAATGGGGACCTGGATCTTTCCGAAGAGTGGGAGGGAGATCCACCTGCGTAAATCTTTCTCTGCCTTGAAACAAAGTCCCAATGAGTCATATGCAAGTTTTGTAAATCGGCTTAAAAATGCCATCTCACTGTTTTCACTGCCAAAAGCCCAATCACTTTAGGAGTAAGTGCCGAGCCCCCGGTGGGGGAGCCTACCGAGGGAGTGGTGCTAACACTCCTAACTCTATGTTGCACAAGCACTTCAACAAACCCTCCCTGGTGAGGTTGCCCTTGTTTCCATGCGTGCTGAGGCTCCTCCTGGCACATACCTGGCCTTACCTACCTGTGCAGCCCAGCAACAGGGGATCAATGTGCAACCGGACAAGGTTGTGGTCCAGGACAATTGTATTTGTTGTTTTGCAGTGTTGGAGCGCTCTTCCTTTGAATTTAAAGGAAGGTGCTTCCTGTGCACACCTTGTGCCGCTCCCGCCCTCGGGAGTGGACAAAGGGGATTTTTCTTCTGATTCCTTACAGATTGCCTTGGTCACCGAGAACATCTGGCACCAGAAGCCAATTCGTGAGTATAAGGTACAAGGTAAAAAATTAAGAGGTCTTCTCGATACTGGTGCTAATGTTTCTGTGATCACCCCTCAGGATTGGGACCCCTCCTGGCCTCTAGAACGGTCAGCTGCTGTCTGGGGGGTGGGGGGTTCCACGCCGGCACAGCAAAGTGCTCGGCCTCTCCTTGTCACTACCACAACTGACCAGCAGGTGGGGTACGTGACTCCAATTGTCGTCCCACTTAAAGTCAATCTTTGGGGGCGAGACCTTTTCTCTCAATAGGAGGCTACTTTAGTCACTAATGACTAAGCCTCGTGCCCTTGCCTTATCATGGCTTTCTACAGACTATGTGTGGATCGACCAATGGCTACTGCCTGGTGAAAAATTGGAAGCTTTGCAACGCCTAGTTGCAGGGTCATTTGGTTCCTTCCACTAGTCCCTATAATACTCCAGTGTTTGTCATCAACAAAAAAATCTGGCAAATGGCGTTCAAAGCATGATTTGCGCGCCATCAATAAAATTATCAAACCTATGGGTGCCTTACAGTGTGGCTTACCCAACCCGAACATGATCCCTCGTAATATGGCTATCATTGACCTTACAGCCTCAGGATCAAAAATATTTTGCCTTTAAACTCAACAGTCACATGTCTATAAGTCCATTTTTGTGCATAAATTAGGTCACCTCACACTCCCAAAATATCCATAAGTGTCTGCAACGGCAATAGCATGCACCAGATGCTCAAAAATCACATCTCCAGGCCATTCCGGGAGAATCTCCAGGCCATTCCGGGAGATTCTCCAGGCCATTCCGGGAGACACCCCCATGTCCATATTCTGGTGGAAGTTATGAAGGTTATAATATGTACAAATAGTGTAGAGAAAATAATGAATTTACAATGTAGTTCTTCAAAGGAAGGTGGGAACATGAGACTGCAGCTCATGGTACACGTGGTAAGATGGAATCTTAATAACAAAGTCAGTGAAAGAAATGGATTGTATAAATAATGTGAATGATTCTACAGTGGTAACTATGTTTAATTAGACTACATCTGCATCGAAGCAAATAACTGCAGAAGTTTCCCACCAGCCATTAAAATGTATATATTTGAATGTTTATGCTGTCTTTGTGGGTGTGACACCCAGGGCACTTTGGCCTCTGGATCTGCATGCCATAAACCTTTCCCCCTCTTTTTCTCTCCTGCTCTCTGTTTCTCTGCTACACACTTCACTCAGTGTGCCTAAACAGCACACAAACACGTTCACATTCTTAAAGTTGCAACAATTCTATGCCAGCCAGCTCGCTGTACTCCCCTCCCGTTGCTACGGCAAAGACCTTCAGTAGCATCTCCTGACCAAAGAATTAGTTGTTTAAAAGGTTCTATTGTTCCTTGGAAATAACTTTCTGTGCTCAAGTCAACTGCAGTTCTAACACTTTTTGTCCTTTTAGGGTCCCTTTGTATGGGCCCATTTTATTTTTGCGTTTTGCAGTTCTATACTAAAATTAATGGAAATTATAAAAAATCTCCACATTTTTTTCTTTTGCTTAGTCCTTTTTTTTTACTTTTTCAAATACTTCTGAAAATTAGTTTCATGTTTGTCACATTGGTCTTTTTCCTCATGATGCAGTCAATCTCATCTCCGATAGTTTGTATGTGTGTAATGTCATTTCTCAGGTGGAAGGAAGCTACGTGTCTCCTTCCTGTGATGACAATCTCCTGAGTCTGTTCATTGCTTTGCGCAATCAATTGGCAAAGTGCACTGGATTGCTGTTTGTTGCTCATATTCGCAGTCGTCAGCCCTTTCCTGGCATCATCTCTGAAGGAAATGCCCGGGCTGACTCCGTTGTTTCCTATGCAGCTCTCTCCCCCATTGAGAGTCATGCCATGCATCACCAAAACGCCAAGGCCTTGGCGAAACAATTTCACTTGCCCCTTGCAGAAGCCTCTGCCATCATTCAGCAATGTCCTCAGTGTGCTGGACAGGCTTCCTTTCCTTCCACTGGTGTCAACCCTCGAGGTTTTGGAGCCAATCAATTGTGGCAAATGGATGTTACTCAGTTTTCTTCATTTGCTCCCTGGAAATGTCTCCATGTGGTTGTGGACACCTACTCTGGTTACCTGTTTGCTACTCCCCAAAAGGGTGAGAAAGTTAAGCACGTTTGCACCCATTTAATTCGTGCCTTTTCAGTTATGGGTGTTCCCTCTGCTCTGAAAACAGGACAATGGCCCTGCCTATTGTTCCTCCGCCTTTGCTGCCTTTTGTGATCGGTGGCAAGTGCGCCATACCTTTGGCATCCCATATAATTCCACGGGCCAAGCCATCGTGGAACGTGCCAATGGCACTCTCAAAAGAATGCTTGAAAAATTGAAAAAACAAGGGGGAGTTGGCCTCTCCCTCTTGGACAGAGAGGGCCTACTAGCTCAGGCTCTCTTTACCCTCAACCATCTTAACCTTCTCTCTTTTAATTCACAATTTGTTACTAGGACTCAGCGGCACTTCCAAATTGACGTGCCGCTGCCACAGCCCCTGGTGCGCTACCGCCGCCTCCCCGACCCCCGCTGGCACGGGCCGGTGCCTCTCATCACGTGGGGCCGGGGCTACGCTGCAGTCCAAACATCTACTGGACCGTTGTGGGTGCCTGCACGGTGTGTTCGCCCTGATCTCCATGGCGTGGCATCAGAGTCTCCCCAACCCGAGTCCTCAAGCCAACCCGATTCCTCACTTCCGCCTTCAGTTGGCGGACCCTGAGCCTATGGCTGAGAGGCGTCGTGGTCGTCGCAGATCGAGCCCTCCAGTAACTTGGGGGGCCCTCAAAGGCTTGTCTGAGCAAGCCCAACAGGAGTTGGCTAAGCAGCACCTGCCTATGACCCCAGAGAACTTTCTGGCTGCTGTTTTTGCTCAGCTGACTGTGAACTCAGTTATGATCGTCTTGTGTTTTTGCCTCCTGAGCTCTGGGGTGCAGGGGGTTAAGCATGAGTCCTCTGCTCCGAACTTATGGGTTCGTCATGCTTCTTACATGTTTGCTTTTCATGGCAAGAACGTTTCTCTGATTTATGAGCCTCCTCTCTCTGCCTCTGCTATGTCCTTTTTGCCTACTCCCTTTAACTCTCCTGAACTGGTTCTGTCTGAACTACAACATTTGAACCACTCCATGCTGTTTGCCTCCACCACTGACCCTCACTGGAACAGTACTCCTTTCCAAAGGTTTCGCTTTCATCGCTACCTACCTGGGTTGTGCTTCTGTTGTTATGCTAGCAATCCTCTGTTTTCCCACTGGACTTATAAGACTGCTGCTGATCAGATGTGGGAAATAATGCAGCCAATTATACTGCTTGTTCTGACCGCTTTTACCTATGGGGTACCTTTAACTCTTCTTTCCAACCCAATCTCCATCTCATGAACACTACCACACAACAGTTGTATCACCGTTTACCGATGTTTTCCCCAAATGCTTCCCTGCTCACATCCGGAAGCATTTGTGGCAATTGGCTCATCCGAGACCCCAACCTTTGGTTCTTTTGGGGGTCAGGGTGGGCTACCAACTATCATCCTGGAAAATATCAGTGTGCAGCTCTTGGGTATCTTACCTTGCCAGTCCAAGTCCTGGATGCTTCTGGGACACCTTTAGCCAATCACAAAGTGAGGCGTGCCGCAGCGGCCCCCCTTGGCCCCGGGTGTTCCGATGAGGTTATTGTGGACACCCAACTCAGTGGGGGAAGCGACTGGGGTCGCGCCATAGGGGCTGGTCTTACTGGGATTTTGACTCTGGAGAGCTACCCAGGGATCATTGCCCAGGAGAACCGCCGTTCCATCTTAGGCCTCACTTGTAGGTTAGAAATGACTGTTAATGCTACAAGCCGCTTAATTCAAGATTTACAGCAAGAGATTTCTGAATTGCATCAAATCACCTTACAGCATCGCTTTGCCTTAGATTTTCTCCTGGCTCGACAAGGTGGGTTTTGTAAAATTGTTGGTCAGGCAGGTTGCAAGGTCACATTCCATGACCTCAACAAAACCATTGAGGACGAGCTGGAGAAATTGCGTCATATGCTCACTAACAATGTTATTACTTCCGGAGCTCCTGGTCTTTTTGATTGGTTGACCAGCTGGCTACCTGACTTTGGGTGGCTGCGAGCAACTTTTTTGGCTTTACATGGAATCATTGCTGGTTTTATTGCATTGGGGTGCTTTGTCCAATGTCTTCCTGGTCTTTACAATATGTGTGCTTTCTCTAAGGAGCATGTTCAACGCCGTGTTATGTACTACGCATATCATCAGCTTAAAACGAAAAAGGGGGAGCTGTGGGGTACGTGGCCTATAGGTCGGCTGGCACACCACCACCTAGCCACATGGCTTTGCTCCTAACGAGCTGGCAGACCACCGTCTGGGCATTGCCATAGCATACCCCAGAGCTCACTCCCGACGGGTTGGCATAGCACCGTACCACACAAGGCCTTGGGCTAGTCAGGCGTACTGCGTCAGTTAGGCTGCCCCTCAGCAGAGGGGTTTAGAACAATAGACAAAGGCTTCTAGTTCCTGCTATCTCTGCCGCTGCCATGGTTACTTACAACAGTTGCAAGTTACAAGCAGATTATTTACTTCTTCCTATAAATAAAACGCAGCTCTGTGACCAGAGGTCTGTTTTCCTTGACACCGAGTCTTTGTCTTCATTCTCCCAATTCCCACACATTAGTATGTAAATGTTATCAGTATGTCAATGTGAATAGCAGGCGTGATGGGATTAGGTGTGGCATGCAGAAGAGGCTGTGATGTCCAGGGGAGAGATGGGTGTGGAGAAATCAGCATTGGTAATGGGCCATGAATGAGGAATGAGGTTGACAATGAGGAAATTGAAATTGTTCAAGACTTTCTATTCCTTGGCTCCACCATCAACCAAAAGGGAGACTGCAGCCAAGAAATCAGAAGGAGACTGAGACTGGGAAGGGCAGCCATGAAGGAGCTAGAACAGATTCTGAAGTGTAAGGATGTGTCACTGGCCACCAAGACTAGATTAATTCATGCCATCATATTCCCTATTATTATGGATGGGTGTGAAAGCTGGACAATGAAGAAAGCTGATAGGAAGAAAATAGATTCCTTTGAAATGTGGTGTTGGAGGAGAGTGTTATGGATTCTGTGGACTGCCAAAAAAACAAACTAACCAGTGGGTTATAGATCAAATCAGGCCTGAACTGACCCTAGAAGCTAAAATGACTAAACTGAGGCTGTCGTATTTTGGTCACGTCATGAGAAGACAAGAGTCACTGGAAAAGACGGTCATGCTAGGAAAAGTTGAGGGCAACAGGAAAAGAGGAAGACCCAGCAAGAGGTGGATGGACTCAATCAAGGAAGCCACAGCCTTCAGTTTGCAAGATCTGAGCAAGGCTGTCAAAGATAGGACATTTTGGAGGACTTTCATACACAGGGTCGCCATGAGTCGGAAGCGACTTGACGGCACTTAACACACACACACACACATGAATGCAAGGTCTTTATTCAGCCCAGGGAAATGCATTGACTTTCGTTTGAATATCAACTGTAATTCAGCCGTTTCTCTTTCCAACCTCCCTTTGAAATTCCTTTGTAAGAGAACGTGTTGCCAAGGGACAGCCTGAAGCGCCGCCCACTCGTTGCTACAGCCGGCTTGGCCGAAGGAAACATTCTATCCGCGCGCACAGCGCTTTAAAACGACAACAACCCGTGGCGCCTGACGCCATGACGCTCGCCGAGACGTCACCTCCGCCCCAAGCGCTGTTTTTCGCCCCGCTCGATTCACGTCCCCCTTCGCTCCGGAATCGGAGGCGCTGTAGACGCATGCGCAACAGGCGGGGCGTCGCGTTGCTAGGGAGGGAAAGGCCCTTGGTTACGGCCTCTGCTGCTCGGCTGGCGGGGCCGCGGGAAGATGGTCGCGACTCCTCAGGTAAAGCGATTTCTTCAGGACCTTCCCTGGGTGGCTTTTGCCTCCAAGGGGAAGGACGTTTGTTCTTGAGGGGCTCCCTGAGCCAGCTTCCAGCCAGTAGCCGCTTTCCCCACTTCACGTTAGAGTCCTTTCATCGCCCTAGTTACAATTGTTATCCCCCCCCCCGTCAACGCCTTTAACGGTTGTGACAGGCAGAAATCCGACAGGGGCAAGACTTTTAATTGCTAAAACCCGGAAGCAAGTAAATAAATCTTCAGTCAGAGACTGGAGAGAGAAATTATGGATGTATATGCGAATGGCTAAATTAACAGATTCTTTACACGGTAGATGTGGAAGGTTTTAAAAGATCTTGGTCAAAAGCCGTCGTATATTGGGACAAACTGGCGAAAATGAATTTTATTAAAATAGTTAGTGATAGAGATATTGTTATTTCTTTTTTTATATAGTCTATTATTAACAATCAATAATTTTAATACTGTTCAAACACTTCTCCGGAAGTCAAATACTGGTGGTGGGTATTAAGAGTACTTGAAATTACTGTAATTTTATTGTAACAAATATTCAAAATATTTAAAATAATGGTATGTACTCTTGCATTTTGGATTTTTGTTATTTTTATTTTTGTATTTTTTTCTATTGTTGTTTCTTTTGTTTTATATTATAAAAATTAATAAAAATTAAAAAAAAGAAAGAAATCTGACAGGGGAAGCTCCAACCTGCCTATGCATTCCTCTGTACTTCGCCTAGGTTCCTTTCCCAAATGCCCAGTCCCAAACGGACTGGTAACATGCTTAGGGTTTCCTCCTCTCTCCTCAACGTTTATGAAAGATCTACATGGAAAGATCTGTATTTTTGGCCCACTCTTTCAGGGTGGTGCTGTTGCCCTCTGGGTTGCCCTCACAGCAACCTTGCGAGGGAGGCAATGACTGTCCCAGGGTCACCCAGTGAGTTTCATGGTGAGTGGGGAATTTGGACCTGTGCCTCCCCAGGTCTAATGCGACACTACAAACCACAACACCATGCTTACTTTCTTTATATAAGTTTAATTTTAATGGGTTTCCCTTAAGTATAAGGGTACTGTAAAGATCTTTCTCAGTACTATAATTTCCAGGGTTCTCTGGGAAGAGGAAATCACTGTTAAACCAGTTTTAAGTCTGTAGTGTCAATAGACGCTCTGCTGCAACATGGTTTATCTCTGCCAGGGCAGATGAAGAATTTCAGAACTGTAACGTCTCTTGCCTTGAAAACCCAACGGTGTTGCCTTAAGCTGGCTGCAACTTGATGGCCCTTTCCACCACCACCAGTTTTACCAAATCAATTCTACAAAGTTCCATGCCATTCTGGGACTTTAATTGGGATTTTAAGTTTTTAATTATAGGGTTTACTGATAAATGTTACTGTTTTAATGTTATTGATGTTGTGATTGGTCAGTTGACCGTGTTAATAAATTTGATTTGATTTGAATGTTATTGATATATAATTTTAAATGATGTTACCCGCCCTGAGCCCAGGGAGGGCGGCCTAGAAATCACAAAATAAATAAATAAACAAATGGGTGCTATGATTCTGTTCTGCCTGCTCTGTGAAGATGAGTTTTCCAAGGAAAGATTTCCATTATGTTCTGCTAAAAGTTATACTTCCTGGTTTGCGGCCAATTATTTTTGTGACCTTTGAGTGTCTGTCACTGAGAAAATGATTAAATCATATAGTGATAGGGTTCTCCCCTTGCTCTAGTCAAAAAGTCCTACAGTACAATCATTTGACAATAGAAGTGCCTCTCTAATAGAAACCCCAGTACAAGAATTTTGATTGTCTGAACTCACAACATGCCCCAGATAATCCTAGTTCAAATGTACCATTGTGTCTCATTGGTAGCACTTTGGCCCCCCAAATTATAAAGATTAAATGCCATTGATATCAGTGGAAGTTTTAGCTCATACAACTGGGGACTGTATTTCAGTATGTATTTATTTTAAAACATTGCATTCCACAGTCTGCTTCATACAAAGTGACGGTCAACACTAGAATAGAATATGAGCATAAAATCAAAATTAAAAGCCATCCACGATGAAATACATCAGTCACACACCATTCAAAAAAACTACCCTCATCTAAAACAAAAAACAAAACAAAAATGGATTGAGGGGGCAATCCTAAGCAGATCAGCAACGGATGCGTCAATGCAGCTTACTCCAAGCAAAGTGTTCTGTAACAGTGCCATCCTAAGCAGATAATTCACAGTGGGTAGCCGTGTTAGTCTGTTTGCAGTAGTCAAAAAGGGCAAGAGTCCAGTAGCACCTTAAAGACTAACAAAAATATTTTCTGGTAGGGTATGAGCTTTCGTGAGCCACAGCTCACTTCTTCAGATACAGCTAGAATGTGAATCCATCGGTCTTTAAGTAGAGGAACAGTATGTAAATGTGAATAGCAGGCTCGATGGGATTAGGTGTGATATGCAGAAGACTCTGTGATGTCCAGGGGAGAGATGGGTGTGGAGAAATCAGCATTGGTAATGGGCCATGAATGCAAGGTCTTTATTCAGCCCAGGTAAATGCATTGACTTTAGTTTGAATATCAACTGTAATTCAGAAACGGAATTTTTAAGGGGACTATATATAATTTATTATTGTCTAAACATATAGTTATTCTAAATAGTCACTTCAAATTGGCAGCAAAACTCTCAACCAGAAAAAGAACTTAAGCTGAGCTTGCTATTTTGGTGTCATGACCTGTTAGCTAGAATAAATTTTTATCTGATTTTATTAGTACAGATATAAAGTGTTTTCCTGGTGTATTTCATAGTGAGTATAGATACCATTTTCTTAAAAAAGAAAAATATAGAATTAAAATTTTGTTTTGAATTCCTTTGATATCCCGTTTGGTTGTTTCCTTGTCTATACGATTCTGTTCTTCCTCAAGGTAACTATGGAGGGAGATCTTCGGAATATATTCGTCTTCAACGCTTCCAAAAAAGAGATTTTTACTATCAATAATGGCTATAGGATTCTACAGAAAAGGCTTCGTAGTAACTGGAAAATGCAGAGGTGAGTTGAGTTGTGTTTATCTTTTCTTATTTCTGTCTGTTATATAGGATTGTGCACTGTTACATGGAGTGTGAATATGAGGCATGACCATGAGCAAGTCATCTCCTGTTTCTAAATCAGGTTTGAAGTTCAAGGAAGGTATTAAACATGTATGGGAGTATTGAAGACCCTCTGTAGCCTCTTGCCTCACTCATGTCATGAACGAACAAAATTATCTACATCTTTTTGACAGCCAGTGTGATGTTGTGGTTGGAGTGTTGGACTAAGACCTGGGCAACCCAGGTTTGAATCCCCATTCTGCCTTGGAAGCTGGCTGGCTGACCTTAGGCCAGTTGAACACTCTGAGCATAATGTCTCTCACAAGGTTGTTGTAAGGATAAAGTGGAAGATGTTGAAAGCCACTTTAGGTCCCCATTAGGGAGAAAAGCGGAGTACAAATGAAGTCAGTAAATAAAGCATTAAACAAGCCAAAGATGGAGCTGCTTATTTCAGGGTTTTTCTCCTACTAATGAAGTGACTAAACTTGGGTAGTCATGTATATAACTCAGCTCAATAATTAATTCATTAGTTGGAAAGTCACTATTTTCTCAGCATCAATCCCTTAACTACAATATGGGGATAACTGGTCAAGTGAAGTGAGACTTACGTGTCCTACACAGGGGCAGGCAATGGCAAACCACCTCAGAATGACTCTTGCCTTGAAAACCCTATGGGGTTGCACAAATCGGCTGCGACTTGACAGCACTTTATACACACTCCGATTTCAGCATTAGTTTTTTTAAATGATTTGTCATATAACTTCCTTGAACATTACATTTGTCATGAGAGTTTAGGACACAGACCTGCATTTCAAGGTCAAATACCAGCTTGACTACTGCAGCCATTTCCAAAGTGAAAAAGAAAAAGCAAACTATTGTAAAGAGATATCTGCTTTAAGTATTGAAATATTTAATGGAAGGTGATGTGCTTATTCAGGACCACAATTCTGTAATTCGGGTTCTTCCCTGCATTCCCTGCATTCATTTTCAAATGGGTGTGGTACAAAAGATGCAAAATGTATTGAAGTGTGACATCTGCCTTGAAGAGTGAAAAATTGGAAAGAAAGTTGGTGTGCATGTTCAGGTCGCAATTCTGCATTTCAGGTTTGAACCCCATCTCGACCCCAGTACCTATTTTCAAGGGGGCCAGAAAAGATGTTAAAAAACACTGTAATGCGATATATTTCTTGAGCACTGAGAATTCACAGTGAAACTTGGTATGTACGTTTACAACATATTCAACATCCATCCCTTATATAGGGGGAAACAAACAACATAAAAGACAAAATATAGTATTTCTATTGAATATTGGAAATAAAGTTTGTGTGAAAGTTCAGAGTGGAGTTTTATGATACCAACAATTGTTGATAAAATGTGGGAAGCTGCAAAACACCTCATAATTCAATCTCTGAAACAAGGTATTGCAAATGCTGTGATATTGTTCAACCTTACATGCCCATTGTAAGAATTAATGGAATAATATGTCAAGCCATTTGAACACTTGAAATATGTTATATAAATGCCCAGCATTATTATTAATACTATAATGTGGAAATTGGTGAGAAAGAGACTAGATTGCAAAACATACTGTCTTACTCCTGCCCTCTTTCCAAGTTGGAAAGGCCATGGCTCTCTCTGCTACCTCTTTAAAAACAGAAGACCAAGCAGAGATGTTGCTTTTTCCAGTCACGGGGGTTGGGGGAGGGGGCAGGTTGCTTTTTGTCCACCTAGGGTTTCCAGCATTTCAAATGATTCCTGTACCTATCAGAAATTTGATAAATAGACATTAGCAGGAGAGAGCACATATCTCCGTGTTATAAATGTTTTACTTGCTAGACTGTTCTGTGCATGTAGTGCTGTCCCCACCACTGTTCAATCTTAGCCGTCACTTGTGTAGTGAGGAGAAGGGCGTGTTGGAAAGGACAGACTTTCCTCCCTGGTACATGGCTTGCATCTTACAGAGGATCGCAGCCTAGCTGTCCCCCAGTCCTTCAGGCTTCAGCTGTTTCAAGGTGCGAACTGCGTGGCATCCACAAGCCTTACTGGGTAATTGGCTGTGTCCACTTTCCTGGAATTTTGGTTGAGCCACATTGGGGAGCAGTGCTTAAAAAGCCACACGTGGTTCCCCAGCCACTGAGGGAGTATACAGTGTGTTATAGCAATAGCTGTAATCTAATAGAGTTTGGGAGACGCTGTATTGATTGCGGGAAGAATTTGGTACTGGATGCAGTGTTTTATAAAACATGCATTTGTTTTATAAACATACTAAGATTTGCCCATCATATTGCTTCAGTTCTTTTTCCTATACAGTGCCTGTTTAAACAGACTGTGAACACACAGCCTATGGATTACTCAGTAAAAATGGGTGGTAATTCTAGACATCCCTATTTCAGTAATTAGGATGGAAAGTAAGAACACTTTCTAAGATGTTTGGTTTTGTAATGATAATTGCAGTAGCACAACCCAATGCTGAAAACTGAATTCCTCAAATAACTATGACAAAATTGATTCATGTTGATTCAGTGCTTTTAATTTTTTTTAAATCACTTGTACAACTTGAAGTTTAAGATATCTAGATGACTTGCCTTTGTGAATGTAGGGTAACATGTTCTCATTTATTTGTCCCTAGTCAGAAAGATGAAATCACTTCAGAAAAGTTGGCTGGGGTAAAACTATGGATTACAGCAGGACCCAGAGAAAAGTTTACAGCTGCCGAAGTACGTTGCAATCATAAGTATCTAAAAAAAATTGCTTAAAGATTTACTTATCTTCTTGGTTTATTTATTTAAAATATTTATATACTTGCCTTTCTCTCAGCCATCCTGGGACCCAAGGCATTTTTGTAGTGGTTTGATTCCATTAATCTTTTTACTCATGTAACAGCTGCTTGGATTCAAGTATTGCTTTGTATTTTTGCCTCTTGTATTCATAGGAGAAGAGCAGGCTAGTAGTGCAAATGTCTGTTGGGCATTCCAAGCACAACAGTAGCATTGTTGACTGGTAAATGCCTCAAAGTCATGTTATATGCCAGGTGTAGGTAAAAAGTAGATAGTAATTTTCAAGCAGACTCCAACAAATTATTGGTGGGCTACCTGCTGGTTGCCAGGATATTTTGGGGGTGGGGGGAACAGATTTTTTTCCCCTGATCCTGCAAGGCTCAATTTACATTGTTAAGCAAGAATACATACTCAAACTCATTTAACCCAGATAAACATTGCTGTTTACATCGGCTTAGTATGCATTGTAGCATCCTCAGTTTAAAATGCATGAGGATTTATTCTGGTGGGAAAAAAGGCTGTGCAAGATGGAAGTCAGCCCATTTTTTTTGTACTCCAGACAGATCATATGTTAAATGCAACAGCATAAGTCCTTGTTTGTGCTGCTAAAGATAAAGACAGTCTTCAAGATTAATTTGCCAGTCATCTTTTGAGAAAAATAGACTGGGGTTTCTTAATCAAAGAGATGTTGGGACTTGTATACTGCGTAGATGCTTGCAAACCTGAGTATCTTAATTTTGAAGGGTAAATCTTTCTTTTTGGGGCTGCTGGATTAGCTCTTCTGATTATGAGCTTTTCCCCTTCTCAGTTTGAGGTTCTGAAGAAGTATTTAGAAAGTGGTGGAGATATCTTGGTGATGCTGGGAGAAGGTGGCGAATCCCGATATGACACTAACATCAACTTCTTATTGGAAGAATATGGGATCATGGTCAATAATGGTAATACTTTACTTGAGACTTTCTTATTGCCAGTCTTGAGAACGTTTGTAGATCGAAACTAGAGCAAGTGACCAATTGATTTAAGCATGCTTTGTTATTTTACTATCCAGGACTAATAGACCAAAGGAGTACTAGTTTGATTGTGGCTTTGCCAGGTGTCTCTCTTTTTCATGTCTGCTAACTTTGAAGGCAAAGTTAATACTAGTTTGAATTGCATCCTTCGGTATGCAGTATTTTAGTCTGGCTGCACTCCATACAAGTGGAGAGGAATGCAGAAAATGAGCTGTCTTTCAGGCACTGGCTAATCATCCATTAGCACACCACCTCCATGCTGGTCGGGCCTTGCCAGTTGCACTGCAATCTTCCAGGCCTTTTGCTTTAAACTAAAGTCCTTCCATCCAATAGTCCACTCCTCCCTTAGGCTGCTCTTGGCAGGAACAGAACAGTGTGTGAGGTCCTGAGCGAGAGCAGTTTGCTGGGTGTCCTTAGTCAGTTTAGCACTTTCCAGACCCGCCTGGACCTTTAAACTCCGGGATTTACAGAGCTGCAGGCCTGTGACGGGACATTGGTCCCTCAGTAGTCTGCACTGGCTTGTGGTGAAGAGCCCCCGTTTCTGCAAAAGCTCTGACCTGCTTTTTCTTTCTCTCGCTGCTTGGTCTAGCCATCGCATACCCCTTGTCCAGTGTTTCTTACCTGCATGTGTGGCATTGAACTGTCTCCCTCCCACACAAAAGAGGAGCTTACTCAGGGAGAGCAAGTTCCATGCAGCAAACGTTGAAGGTCTAACTGGTGGTGGTGGGCAGTGTTTGTGGTAGTCAGGAGCGGAGAGAAGACAAGGAAGAGTTTTCTTGGGGTGAGGGGGCTCTGGGCTGTAAAGCGTATGCATGGAGAATTGGAGAACCAATGGGTGAGGGTCACGAGGTTGCAATCACTCAGGTTGGTTCAGAAGAGAAGGCAAAGGGGAATTGTTGCAGGGAATGGTGTTAGTCTCTGAACTTACTTGTGCTGCAGAGGAATCATCTCCATCAGTGAATTACCTTGCCTTGTCATCCTGCTGCTCTTCTCAGCATGTATACGAAGAGGGGCAGGAAACATGGCATTCTTGTACTCCACTCATGCATATTAGCAACAGGTTCTTCCAAAAAGCAGCAAAAAAAGAAAAAAGAAAAAAGGAGGCCTCTAGAACATCAATACTCAGCTGGTGGGGTTCTGCAGTCCACTTGAGAGTCCTGATCCTTGGCTTGCTGTTTTGATTGAGGTACAGAAGAGCTTTAGTTTAAAGAGGACAACCTGCCAAGTCGCAGCTGTTTTGGGTAAACAGGGGCACAGCTACTTTTCACTCTGCTCTCTCTCTCTGCAAGATTGCATCCTGTATTTTTATTTCACAGTGCGTAGCCGTGTTAGTCTGTTTGCAGTAGTCAAAAAGGGCAAGAGTCCAGTAGCACCTTAAAGACTAACAAAAATATTTTCTGGTAGGGTATGAGCTTTCGTGAGCCACAGCTCACTTCTTCAGTGATAGTTTTACTTGTACCTTCGTTATGGGTTATATGCACGCTTCTTATTCTTGATATGTAGCAAATAAAATCGCTTCACCTAATGCATTTGATTCATATCTTACAATTTTCAGCATGATGCTTTAGTAGAATTTCCCCCCCCTTTTTATTCCCTTTATTTAGATGCTGTGGTGAGGAATGTGTATTATAAATACTTCCATCCTAAAGAAGCCTTGGTCTCCAATGGAGTTCTAAATCGGTAGGTCTTTGATGGTGAAGAATATGTGATTGCTCTATGTATAAGTGCAAATTTTAATTTGTATAACAGTTATAGAATAGCTTCAAAAATCTTACTTTCTGTGTTTCCACCAAAAAAGTGAAATCAGCAGAGCTGCAGGAAAAACTGTGTCTGGAATAATAGATGAAGATAACAGTGGAAATGATTCTCAGTAAGTATCTGATTTTGCCCCAACTTCTTTACAATTGCCATGAATCCTTAATATTTTCTGAAGAAGTCAATATGTGGAAGGAAATGTTCTTAATGTTTTTAGAGTTCTATAGAGTGTTTCAGAGCTTATTGCATGAAAATCCAGAGAATTTAACAGCTTTGTATGCATTTGTAGAATATTTGCTTTCTATTTATTGTAATAGAGATGCACATTTTTTGTGTGTGCACTCTCCACATAAAGAGTTGGATACAGCCAGCACTGTGCAGAAAGGAAGCAAAACAGGATTTTAATACATTGTAAAGTATGATTCTGTAATTATTCTAGAGTGCCTACAGAGATTAAATGACAAGGAGATAAGCAGGATGAGTTCAGACTGCTGGTTCTTACCTCTAAAACCCTGTATGGCTTGGGGACATGGTACTTCAAAGGCCTGTCTCCTCCCATATGATATATATAAAGAGACTGGAAAACTTTGGGTGTAACACATTGATAAATCTAAAATCCATTCTAGCAACACAGTATTACAGGGATGTGTTTAAGAAATAGGCCCTTTTAATGAAATGTTCACAATGTTTATGACAGCCATGTATATTTTTGCAGGGCTCTTACTTTTGTATACCCATTTGGTGCCACGCTGAACGTGATGAAACCAGCAGTTGCTGTTCTGTCCACGGGATCTGTCTGTTTTCCTCTTAATAGACCTATCTTGGCTTTTTATCACTATAAGGTACATTATTGCATGAACAACCAAAAAGTGCTTCATTGCATTGCATAACTTCATATATAATTCTGGTTTTTTGTATTTCTGTGCAACTTTATCAGAAAAGCATCACATGTTAGCTACTTGTGGACAAAGACTGAGTATGTGACCTTTGAACAGAGTTAAGGCCTATGATATTTTTAGCAAATGATTTACATTGGGCAGTTACTCCAGTTTTCTAGATTTTTGTGTGCCAATCATAATTATAATATATATGATTTTTAAATTCCTTTCAAGACTAAACATGGTGTAATAAATTGATAGACCCTACCCTAAGCTTACAATCTAACTCTTTACTTTCTTTTAAGGATGTTTCTTTTAGGCATATGAAATGAATGGACTTAGATTTGGATTCTGTAATGATAATTTTATTTTTTTAAGAGTAGGGTAATTTTGGTATCTTGAGGCCAGGCATTTGATGTTAGTTAAAATTTTAGCATATCCCAAAAATTTGGAAAGAGCAACAATGTGGTAATGTAGAAAAATTCAATTCAAATGTGCTTTAATAAGCATAACTTGACAAATGCACATATATTGGTTCTTGTAGGTTATCCGGGCTGTGTAACCGTGGTCTTGGAATTTTCTTTCCTGACGTTTCGCCAGCAACTGTGGCAGGCATCTTCAGAGTAGTAACACTGAAGGACAGTGTCTCTCAGTGTCAAGGGTGTAGGAAGAGTAATATATAGTCAGAAAGGGGTTGGGTTTGAGCTGAGTATTGTCCTGCAAAAGTATTGTCCTGTAAGTATCAAGATAATGTGCTAATGAGGGTATGGTATGTTAATATGGAACCATTGTATTCTGAAGTGATCTGTTAATGTGTGTAATCCAAAACTAATCTGTATGGCTATTGTTGAATGTTGTCTTTGTCTGGAGGTTTTTCAGGGCAGGAAGCCAAGCCTTATTCATTCTTAAACTCTCCTCTTTTCTGTTAAAGTTGTGCTGATGTTTATGAATTTCAATGGCTTCTCTGTGCAATCTGACAAAATAGTTGGTAGAATTGTCCAGTCTTTCAGTGTCTTGGAATAAGACCCTGTGTCCTGTTTGTGTCAGTCCATGTTCAGCCACTGCTGATTTCTCAGGTTGGCCAAGTCTGCAGTATCTTTCATGTTCTTTTATCCTTGTTTGTATGCTGCGTTTTGTGGTCCCGATGTAAACTTCTCCACAGCTGCAAGGTATACGATATACTCCTGCAGAGGTGAGGGGGTCTCTTTTGTCTTTTGCTGATCGTAGCATTTGTTGTATTTTCTTGGTGGGTTTAAACACTGTTTGTAGGTTATGTTTTTTCAAAAGTTTCTCCATCCTATCAGTGACTCCTTTAATAAATGGCAAGAATACCTTTCCTATGGGAGGCTGTTTTTTTTGAGTTTTCTGATTTTTGTTTGGTTCAATGGCCCTTCTGATTTCATTCTTGGAGTAGCCGTTTGCTAGCAGTGCGTGATTTAGATGGTTAGTTTCTTCCTTGAGAAACTGTGGTTCACAGATCCGTCTTGCACGGTCCATTAATGTTTTGATTATTCCTCTTTTCTGTCGGGGGTGGTGGTTGGAGTTTTTGTGTAAGTAGCGATCTGTGTGAGTTGGTTTCCGGTAGACCTTGTGACCTAACTGAAGGTTTGATTTACGGATGACAAGGGTATCAAGAAATGGGAGTTTACCCTCAATTTCCTTTTCCATGGTAAACTGAATGTTTGGATGGATATTATTAAGATGGTTTAGAAAGTCCATTAATTTTTCTTCACCATGGCTCCAAATGGTAAATGTATCATCTACGAACCTGAACCAGACTGTAGGTTTGTAAGGTGCTGATTCTAATGCTGTCTTTTCAAAATATTCCATGTAAAAGTTTGCTATTACTGGACTGAGTGGACTTCCCATAGCTACTCCATCAATCTGTTCATAAAATTCTTGATCCCATAGGAAATAACTTGTTGTCAAACAATGGTGAAATAAGGCTGTTATATCTTCTGGAAAAATCTGGTTAATCAATGAGATTGTGTCTTTAACTGGAACCTTGGTAAAGAGGGATACAACATCAAAACTGATTAATATATCCTTTGGATTGAGTCTTAACGG
Source organism: Euleptes europaea (assembly GCF_029931775.1). Taxonomy (NCBI): domain Eukaryota; kingdom Metazoa; phylum Chordata; class Lepidosauria; order Squamata; family Sphaerodactylidae; genus Euleptes; species Euleptes europaea. The sequence goes on from NC_079313.1 coordinate 108,923,916, forward strand.
ACTGATTTTGTTGATGAAGTGAGTTGAATCTTTGATGTAAGAAGTGGTTTTTCCAATGTGGTCCTGTAGGAGGGTGGTCAAATATTTAGCTAATTCATATGTTGGGGAACCAATGGCACTCACGATGGGTCGGAGTGGAACGGAATCCTTATGAATTTTAGGTAGTCCATATAATCGTGGTGGTTGTGCTTCAGTCTTGCATAGTTTTCTGTGTGTGTCGGGATGAAGAGTGGAATTCTTGATCAGAATGCTAGTTTTCCTGGTAATTTTGCAAGTTGGATCTCGTTTTAGTTTTTTGTATGTGGCAGGGTCCAGAAGTTCCTCTATCTTCTTTTTGTATTCTTCTGTTTTCATGATCACTGTGGCATTGCCTTTGTCAGCTGGTAGAATAATGATTTCTGGATCTGCATTGAGGGTCTTGATGGCGTTTCTCTCCTTGCGTGTTATATTGCTAGCAGGGGGCTTTGCTTTTCGTAGAATTCTTGCTGTCTCTCCTCTTATTTCCTCAGCATCTTCTTCAGGTAGATTACGAATGGCAGATTCTACATTTGCAATGATGTCTTCCACTGGAATTTGGGTGGGAGTGACTGCAAAGTTTCCTCCCTTAGCTAAGATGGACGTTTCTTCAGGTGATTTCTTGATACCCTTGTCATCCGTAAATCAAACCTTCAGTTAGGTCACAAGGTCTACCGGAAACCAACTCACACAGATCGCTACTTACACAAAAACTCCAACCACCACCCCCGACAGAAAAGAGGAATAATCAAAACATTAATGGACCGTGCAAAACGGATCTGTGAACCACAGTTTCTCAAGGAAGAAACTAACCATCTAAATCACGCACTGCTAGCAAACGGCTACTCCAAGAATGAAATCAGAAGGGCCATTGAACCAAACAAAAATCAGAAAACTCAAGAAAAACAGCCTCCCATAGGAAAGGTATTCTTGCCATTTATTAAAGGAGTCACTGATAGGATGGAGAAACTTTTGAAAAAACATAACCTACAAACAGTGTTTAAACCCACCAAGAAAATACAACAAATGCTACGATCAGCAAAAGACAAAAGAGACCCCCTCACCTCTGCAGGAGTATATCGTATACCTTGCAGCTGTGGAGAAGTTTACATCGGGACCACAAAACGCAGCATACAAACAAGGATAAAAGAACATGAAAGATACTGCAGACTTGGCCAACCTGAGAAATCAGCAGTGGCTGAACATGGACTGACACAAACAGGACACAGGGTCTTATTCCAAGACACTGAAAGACTGGACAATTCTACCAACTATTTTGTCAGATTGCACAGAGAAGCCATTGAAATTCATAAACATCAGCACAACTTTAACAGAAAAGAGGAGAGTTTAAGAATGAATAAGGCTTGGCTTCCTGCCCTGAAAAACCTCCAGACAAAGACAACATTCAACAATAGCCATACAGATTAGTTTTGGATTACACACATTAACAGATCACTTCAGAATACAATGGTTCCATATTAACATACCATACCCTCATTAGCACATTATCTTGATACTTACAGGACAATACTTTTGCAGGACAATACTCAGCTCAAACCCAACCCCTTTCTGACTATATATTACTCTTCCTACACCCTTGACACTGAGAGACACTGTCCTTCAGTGTTACTACTCTGAAGATGCCTGCCACAGTTGCTGGCGAAACGTCAGGAAAGAAAATTCCAAGACCACGGTTACACAGCCCGGATAACCTACAAGAACCAATGAACTCTGACCGTGAAAGCCTTCGACAAATGCACATATAGCTTATCCCCAAAGCCATTCCAGGGGAAAATGCCATGCAGCGTTTTCTTTCCTCCCACAAGTAATTCTGCATGTATCCTTGGGAACCACCCTTTCCTAGCAGCCTTTCCTAGCAATAGTAATGGAAGAATATCCAGAGCAAGAGCTCAGATCTCTAGGCAGAACAACATTTTTTTGTGATGGCACCACTAATGTCATGTACAGATTTAATGTAGTATTTATTTTTTAAAATATACCTGGTAATAGAACACACTGATTCATGCTAGGAGCAATATTGCAGATTTCCCCCAGAATGTTACCCATGAAAAATTTCCTATTAATTTTTTTGTTTGACAGAATCAAGGTGGAAAGTTAGCTGTTCTAGGATCTTGCCATATGTTCAGTGACCAATATTTGGAAAAAGAAGAGAACAGCAAAATAATGGTGAGTCTTCGTTGCAAATACGTTTTAACTTATTTTTAGTCTTCTTAATATCATGTGCTCTCATGTTCACTTAATCAACTTTTTTCAAATCTTAGAAACCAGAATTGTCATAAAACTGATTTGTGTAAGCTTTGTTTAAATTAATGTTATTTGCAAGGCTTCGGAAAACATTTGCTCAGACTATATTATATGTAGAGGTTTTTTGTTTTGTTTTTTAAATAAGCTGGCCCTTTGGAACATAAGTATTAGGCCAACCAAATGTCATGCTGGAGTCTGTTGCTGTAACTGTCACAAGCCCACCTCTTTTTGGTTGAGATTTCTAGGAGCTCACATTTTAGGAGTAAATTTTATTTTCTTATTTTTCTCTGGAAGTTTTCACCATGTTGCTTGCTTATTCTCTATATTCTGCCAAGTAATGTGGGATTCATGCAAATGGCAAGGCTTTCTAAGTTGACGAAAGCACCGAACAACTAAAAAACCCCCGTTGAATAAATGATTTACTAAAGAAAACAGCAGATTCAGACATACTAAGAGAAACATACTCTGGCTTAGCAATAGAAGGTAAACACTAGGGGTGTGCTCTGAAAAAAAGTTCATTATAATTTTAGATCCAGGATTCAAGGGGGGAGGGTTACTGTGAAAGCTGATTTTCAGGTAAGACACTACCAGCTCATGATTCATGTCCTTCAGGTTTTTCAGGTTCTGGAGTTTCAAGACAATTAGTTTAGTGAAGAACCAATTTGAGGGTCTGGGGCAGCTTCCCCCCCCCCCAAGATAATGGCACCAAATTTGCACAGAACATAGTCCTTCTTCTATTCTAAATCCTCCCTAAATTTCAAGCAGGTTGAACAAAGGGGTTCAGTGTTACAGACCCCCAAAGTAGGTGCCTCTTGGTGCAGGTGATCTTCTCTCCACTGATTCCTATCAGGGAAAATGGCATCAGCCACCAGCATTTAAAGAAAATGCTGTCTGTATTCTTTTCATTTTCCTACTCTTACAGTTACTGACTGACAATAATTTCTTTGTGTCAGGCCTTTGCTGGTAGCAGGAGTAAAGGCTCTTGACATGAGTAGGCCAGTTTCTGGCTACACTTCAAGTCCTTGGTTCTCATGCCTGTAAACTCTGTGTACAGTTTCGCTCATCCTGATTTCCACAGCTGTGCTCTGATGTTTAGTCTTCCTTCCTGGAAATTGCTTATCTCGGGGTTGCTTAGCCATGTTTACCTTCACAGCCTGTAGTGCTTTTAAACATGTAACCTGCCTATGTTTCGCCATTACCAGCCTCACCTGCCTGTAGGCAGTCAGTCCTTTAATCTGTCTTTTTGCTCCTAATAAAGTATTACTGCTTCAGAGTTACCTGCCTGGATGAGTTTGCTTAAGGGATGCTAGGGACTGTCAGGCTGCTATCTCGGTTTCGTTATTGCCTCTGTCTCTGTGCTGTATTGTCTGCCCCCCAAGGTCGCATGCCTAAGCCTAAGCCTGGGAACTCAGCTCCTGGGAAACTGTATTCCTGCGTGTAATCTCCCGCCTTTCCTGCCTTATAATATCTCCCAGCTAGTGAGCCTTTCATAGCTGTCATTTTATTCGTTTGCACTGTATGCCTATTTGATCAGTAAAATCCACCTGTTTGGACTCTATACGACTTTGTGGTGATTTCTGGTTCTGTGGGCCAAGGGCTGACATTATGACAGCTATCTCACATCTTCACCGTTCTCCTAGCCAGGCTGGAGCCCAGGGGGGTTCGCCTGCCACTTGGATGGGAGCTGTGCAGCTCTCCAGGTGATCTACTACCCTGGAGCCCTTCTCAGAGGACCCTACTCTGTTACAGGACTTAATTGCTGAACTTTTCCGGACGAACCGAGAGGTTTGCCGCTTGAGGGGACTGGTACACGCGCAGTGGCAATCTCTTACAGGACGTCTCTGGATGTTAACATCGGAGGATACTGATGCTCGTTTAGATCTTCAGGACTTGGATCAATTACTGGACGATGCCCGATTGGCGACTGAGGATTTACAAATATTAACTGGACTTCTGGATAATCTTATTTCTCGACAAACTCTTTCTACCATGGCGGGAGCCCCACCGGAGGGTTTTTCCCTGATCCCGGATGCGGCCAGCTGCCAGGCTGAGGCCAAGCGAGTCGCTATTAGCACCGCTCTTCTCCTTGTGGAATGTACAAAGGACACCCCGGTAGCCACCTTGGCTCAAGTTTTGACCCCGACGTTTGGAGCCGAGGCATCCGCACTGGCGGTTCGAGTACAACCTCTGCTGGGCGGGGAACCTGACCCCATACTCTTGCTCCTCGAGACAGAACTTTTGCCGCGCATTACGGCAGAGGCTGCCCTAAGACTTGAGAACGCCAAAGTTCTTGCGGATCAGCAAGCCGCCGAAGCGGCTAGGGTCGCAAGAGAGAGAGAGGCGGCGGAAGCAGCCAGGGCGGCTGCAGCAAGGAATCAGGCGAACGTGGACACGCGCCCCAAGGACTATGTACTGGGACTATCAGGTCTCACCTTTTCCCCGGCGTTTGTCCCGTCGCGTACGACCCAACGCGCACGCCGTTTGGCTGACCGACGTCGAGACTCAGATGAGTCTGAAGACGAGGATTTATATGGGGATAGCTCTCAATGGGCCACGAGCTTCCGAACCAGTAAGCCTCATCTTACTGGGGGCCCAAGTGAGGAGGTTCATCTTTTACGAGCCCAGAATCGGGAGCTCTCCGACCGTGTGGATCAACTCCAAGAAGTAATGGAACTTATGCTTCACGAGAACAGGCAATTACAACAAACCCTGATAGCTCAGAGACAGCCCGTTCCGATACCGGGTCAGGCGGTACCCGTACAACCACCCGCTAATGTGCCTGCTCCACCCTTACCTCCTGGAGCTCCTGTTGCTCCTCCGCTCCGACCACCCGTGCAACCACCTGCTAATGTGCCTGCTCCACCCTTGCCTCCTGGAGCTCCTGTTGCTCCTCCGCCCGGACCACCCGTGCAACCGGGTCAGCCCGCGCCCGGCCCTTGGAAGCAACTCAAATTGAGGACTACGTATGACGGATCTCTTGAGACTTTGCCTTGTTTCTTGCATCAAGTGGACAGTTATATGCGAGAACAAGGTCAACCCCCACGGAAGATAGCCGGGTGCGGTACGTAGCTTCCCTCCTGACAGGCAAAGCGGCTGACTGGATGGTCCTCCAGTTTGACACCCGCTCTCGTGCGATTCGTTCCCTCAACAACTTCATGACTGCCCTGAGAAGGAGGTTTGAGGACCCCTTCCTGGGAGAAAGAGCCAAAACGGAACTTTTACAATTAAAACAAGGCTCTGCTACAGTTCGGGAATTTGCCGATGAATTTCAGCGACTGGCAAGTAAAATTGTAGGTTGGCCCGAGACCACCCTAATCCATCATTTCAGGGAAGCCTTGCATCCTGACATTCTGAACTGGTCTTACATGCGGGGCGATCCCGATACCCTCGAAGGCTGGATCCTATTAGCCGAGGAAGTGGAAAGCCGCCGCCGCTTTATTTCTCTCGTCCGTCAAAAGCACAAGGAGAAGGGCACCCAAAAGCCTCAACCCAAGGCACCACTGCTCGTCCCACGAAATCCCCCACGTCCGCTCCAGGAACGTGAAGTCCGATTTCAGAGGGGTGCCTGTCTTACATGCGGAGAAATGGGCCACTTTGCAGCCGTTTGCCCACGCCGCCAGGAATTATTTCGTCCCAGCACGACAACCCGCGCCCGAGGTCGTCCACCACGCAGAGGCACCGCGGCCACCCGCAGCGCAGCTCCGGGAAGGCCCACACCCTCTGCACTCCATGCCGGGGACCCAGCCTCCCTGCCTGCTTCCAACGACCCCGCCGGGTCTCGGATTACAAGTGCCCCATTGGGGGACAGCTTTCCCTCTTCGGATGAGGAAAACCCTTGGATTTCTCCAGCCTTAAACCTGGAATCTCCCCTCGACTTGTCAAAAAACGGCTCCGGTCTGTGGTGAATGGAGCATCTCCACAGACCTCTCAGGATCTTCCTATCAAACCGAATGCTCCTACCAAAATCAAAGAAGTGGACTCCACCGTCTACGTAGATGCAGTTTTACAACAACTTAACGGAGGTCCACAAATCCCCGTCAAAGCACTAATTGACTCCGGTTGCTGTCGCACTCTCATAAGCGAAGCCACGTTTGCTGCCCTCAGAGCCGACTCAGAGGCTTTACCCGCCCCCGTCCAATTTGCTCAAATGGACGGGAGCCAATTCCAGGGGGGTCCAGTTGATCATCGCACCATAGGGGTAGCAATGGGAATTGGTTCCCACTGGGAACAAATAGACTTCACTATAGCCCCTATCCGATTTGAAGTGGTCTTGGGAATTAACTGGATTAAAGGACATAGTCCCAGTATTGATTGGGAAACAGACACTATTTCTTTCGCTAGTCCCACCTGCGACCAGCATCGGCAAAACTTTGCTCTGCCATTTCCGCCCGTTCCAGCGTTAACCTCTACTGCCCCAGTACCACCGGCTCTACCCGCTGTATACCGGGACTTTGAAGATGTCTTCGACCTTAAGGAATGTGATGCCTTACCCCCCCACCGGGCCTCAGACTGTGCGATTGAAGTAGTAAAGGACTGCACATTAACCAAAAGTAAGATTTACCCTATGAGCGCTTCCGAGCGCACTGTCCTCCGGGACTTTTTGGACAAAAACCTCGCCAGAGGGTTCATTCGCCCTTCGAATGCCCCAAACTCGGCCCCCGCGTTTTTCGTCCGGAAAAAAGAGGGCGACCTTCGCCTGTGCATTGACTTCAGAAAGCTCAATGCGGTTACCCAGACCAACGCCTATCCTATCCCATTAATATCGGATATTTTGGGACAATTACAGGAAGGCCGTGTGTTCTCTAAATTAGACTTGGTGGAAGCCTACTACCGAGTCCGTATCCGCGAAGGAGATGAACACCTCACTGCCTTCTCTAGCTGTTTCGGAATGTATGAATTCCTTGTAATGCCGTTCGGATTAAAAGGGGCCCCGGGGGTCTTCATGCAACTCATCAATGAAATCCTACATGACCTTCTATATCGTGGGGTGGTGGTCTACTTAGATGACATTCTCATTTATTCGAAAACTATGGACGAGCATGTGACTCTGGTCAGAGAAGTTCTACAACGCCTGCGTAACCATCAACTGTTCGCTAAACTAGCTAAGTGTGAATTTCACCAAAGCAAACTCACGTTTTTGGGATACATCATCTCCCACCAAGGTCTTCGCATGGACCCCGCCAAAGTCCAAGCCGTCCTCGATTGGACTCCCCCCACCAACCGTAAGCAAGTACAGCAATTTCTGGGATTTGCAAACTTCTATCGGGGATTCATCCCTAACTTCGCCCAAGTGGCTCTACCCATTACGGACCTGCTGAAAACTAAAGGAAAAGTGAGCTCGGCTGCCTTGCCCTCCGCAAAGATCCTATGGACTGAGCAGTGCCAAGCCGCCTTTCTGGCCCTCAAACGCCTCTTCACTTCGGAGCCGGTGCTACGGCACCCAGACCCAAATCAAATGTTCATTGTGCAAGTCGATGCTTCCGATGTAGCCATGGGAGGGGCTCTCCTCCAGCAAGGACCGGACGGTCTTCTTCACCCTTGCGCTTACTTTTCAAAAAAATTTGCGCACGCTCAATTAAACTGGCCCATCTGGGAGAAAGAGGCCTCTGCAGTTCATCATGCACTGACTTTATGGCGGCAATTCTTGGAAGGGTCTAAAATACCCTTTGAAGTTTGGACCGATCACAAAAATCTAGCTGCCCTCACGGGGTCCCATAAGCTATCGGCGAAACAACAACGGTGGGCGGAGTTCTTTGCTCAGTTCCGTTTCACCCTGAAGCACGTCCCTGGGAAGCAGAACGTTCTCGCGGATGCCCTCTCCCGTTTACCACAATATCCGGTAAAACTCGAAAGACCCACCAACTCTCTGTTCACCCCTATGCAACGTGGGGCCCTACCTATGCTGGCTGTGCAAACCCGATCCCAGCATCAACACACCTCGCAAGCTCCGCCAGCCCAACCGGCTGCCCAGCCGCCACCGCAACAGACCGGAGTTCCCGCCCCTCCTACCCCTCCGACCGCTCAGCCGCCTGCAGTCTGCGCGCCGCCACACGTAAGCACTAGCCCTATAACTATTTCTCAGATCTCCAGAACCGACGGGGGGGCTCCCTCCAAACTCCCCATCTCCGAATCCTTTTTAACTGTCCTTCGGGACCAGTGCCTTTTCGAACGTTCCGCTCATACCCTACCTCCTGGTGTTTTGGAACAAGGGGGGTCCTGGTACAAAGACTCAAAATTGTATGTACCCAAAGCTCTCCGGAAGGACGTTTTACATTTAGCTCATGGAGCCAAAACAGCTGGGCACTTTGGGTTTCTGAAGACCCTTCACTTATTGCGCAGACAGTTCTGGTGGGGGGGAATGCGTTCCGACATTGACTCCTTCATCCGCAGCTGTCCCGTTTGTGCCGCTGCGAAACGATCGCAGGGCAAACCCCCGGGACTGCTACAACCTCTTGAAACGCCCAGCAAACCTTGGGAAGTGATCGCTATGGACTTCATGACTGATCTCCCTCTCAGTGGGGGTAAAACTGTGTTGTGGGTTGTTACTGATTTGTTTTCTAAGCAAATACATTTGATTCCATGTGCAGGGATCCCCTCTGCTCAGAAACTGGCCCGCCTCTTCGTGACGCATATATTTCGTTTACATTCGTTTCCGCGTAAAATAATTTGTGACCGCGGAAGTGGTTTCGTTTCTAAGTTTTGGAAAGCTTTCCTCAAGTTGGTGGGGGTGGAACAGGGATTGTCTAGTGCATACCATCCTCAAACTGATGGTCAAACTGAACGTGTCAATGCTGTACTCGAATGTTATTTGCGTTGTTATGTTAACTACCACCAGGATAACTGGGTGGAACTGCTACCTTTAGCAGAATATGCCTACAATAATGCCATGCATCAATCCACAGGTTTTAGCCCGTTTTTTGCTGTGTATGGACAAGATTTCAGTCCCATCGTTCCTACAGATGATGTAGAGGGGGAGGGGAACCCCGACATTGCCTCCTGGGCACACGCCCTCCGTACCACGTGGCCCTGGCTCGTTAGCAACCTCGACCGGGCCAAACGTAAATACAAAGCGCAAGCTGACAAACATCGCTCCCCCGGGGGTGATCTGCAAGTGGGTGCTTTGGTTTACCTTTCCACCAAAAACCTCCGATCCACCCAACCGTGCCATAAACTCAGCGCCAAATTCATTGGCCCTTTCCCCATTACTCGGGTCATAAACCCTGTCACAGTGGAACTGGCTCTCCCCAAATCTTTGAGGCGTGTGCATCCTGTTTTCCACATAAGCCTCCTCAAACCCCATGTTGCTTCTCCACGGTGGCATCCGGACCCACCGCCTGCGCAACCCATCATGGTGGGGGGGGAAGAACACTTCGAAGTCTCCAAGATCCTTGACTCCCGTATTCACCATGGTACTCTCCAGTATCTAGTTCGTTGGAAACATTTCCCCCCTGCCTATGACGAATGGGTGCGCGCACGGGATGTCTCCGCCCCCGACCTCATTGACACCTTTCACATTGCTTACCCGAACAGGCCAGCCCCCTTGCGAACTGGGAGGGGGCCTTGAGGGGAGCAGAATGTCAGGCTGCTATCTCGGTTTCGTTATTGCCTCTGTCTCTGTGCTGTATTGTCTGCCCCCCAAGGTCGCATGCCTAAGCCTAAGCCTGGGAACTCAGCTCCTGGGAAACTGTATTCCTGCGTGTAATCTCCCGCCTTTCCTGCCTTATAATATCTCCCAGCTAGTGAGCCTTTCATAGCTGTCATTTTATTCGTTTGCACTGTATGCCTATTTGATCAGTAAAATCCACCTGTTTGGACTCTATACGACTTTGTGGTGATTTCTGGTTCTGTGGGCCAAGGGCTGACAGGGACGGACACCTGATTCTGACACTTTGTACCTTTCTGCTGAACCCTCTGCTTTTGCCATCCTTGTTGTGGTCTGTTATGTGTTTCTTTTTCACAAAGTGAAGAATGAGGAAGGGAAGGACAATGGCAGTTCTGCTATTATTGTCTACAGAAGACTTCTCAACGGAGCTGGAATGGCTGTTTTTCAAACAAATGACACCAAAATTGCAGGGGAGCTAGTGCTGCCCGTCCACTAAAGCCCACCCAAGTTTCAAGCAAATTGAAACAAAGTGTCCAATTCAACATGCCTGATTCTTTAGCTGGAGTTGCTAGGGATTGAACCTGGGACCTTTTACTTGCCAGTGGAGAGCCACTGCGATTCTGAATAGACAGTACCGACTGTGATGGACCAGTGGTCTTATTCAAAATAAGGCAGCTTCATGTCTGTTCCAGAGGAAAAGCAATAACTGATAATTTCAAAGGTCCCTATAGAGATTTTGTCCCTATAGAAATTTGAGAACCAATATTATTTTTTTGAAACATTTCTACCCTGCCTTTCTACAGAAAGTGCAGTCAATAAGCAATTTAATTAACAATCAAGATACAAAAGAATGTGCACAATTCCTCTTCCCTGCACTGAAGACACTACATCAATAGAATAAAATTATAATGGAGAATATAGGTGCAGACATGCTGTATATATTAGTACAGGCATTTTTTTTATCATACCAGTTTATTTTAATTGATTAGTGAAACTCCTGTCCTTTGCTCAGCATGATCAGTACTCCTAGTCATGCATCATTTAACTTTTAAATTGATGCCCAGCCAGGAATCGTTTACTGTAAATATCTTTTGCTCTGGTGTCCATTTACATACATGCCTTCCTTCACACTAAGTTACATTAGCTGTGTATTTTGAGGAACTTGAACTATTCTCTTGAAGTTTTAATGTAAATCATCCTGATAATACCACAAACTTAGCAGAACTCTGTGGTTTTTTAGGAGGTACTTTTCCAGTGGCTTACAACAAGTGACATCCATTTAAATCAGATTGATGCAGAAGATCCAGAGGTAAGAGAATCTAGTCTAATTTTTTAAACTTTTCTCTTGTCTCTAGTATGCTTACTGAATGTTTTGTTTATTTCTTATATCCCTACCTACCAAGGAAACTTTGGTAATCTTGAATAAAAGAAATTTCACTGCTAATTCTGGTGTTTGCAAAATTTCCTCAGCTCTGTGTCTATTAAATTTCTTCTCCACTTTACAATGTGGAGAATCTACAACAGGTGAAACAAGTGTTGCCCATGGAGTTTAACTGAGTGATCAGTTTTGCCATGACAAACAAAACACTATCAAAATAAATGTAAATCTTGAAGAATATAATGAAGTTGGATTAGATCCAATCAGCATTTTTGCTCAATCTCACCCCATTCCCTTGTCCCACATGGCTTTTATCCATACAGGTCACATTCCCAGCATTTTTACCAGCAACCCTTTAAGTATATTTTAACTAAATAAGTACAAAATCTTGTTTTCTGAATCAAGCAATATACATGTTTGCAAAAAATGCTGATGGAATTAATGGCTTTCTATGAGAACAGTCAAGCTGCAAAGTATTACTTCTTTGAGGAATGGTCTATTTATTTTGTCAGGTGGTTCCCTATCTTACTGGGAACACTGTGTTATTAGTTCCAGCAAACTCTGCATGCTCTGTGGTTTTTTTTTCTTTCAGATATCTGATTATACAATGCTTCCAGATATAGCCAAGCTATCAGAGCGGCTGCGAGTCTGCCTGCAGGAGGGAGATGAGAGCCCACGAGACTTCACAACACTTTTTGATATGTCCACTTACCAGCTGGATACTACAGCACTTCCCAAAATAATCAAGTTGGTTTCATCATCTAATATCATCATCTGCATTAGTTTTTCAATTAAAACTGTTTGTTTGCTTGCAGAAGTTGTATATTGCCCTTCTGCCATTCCAGGGGCCACCAAGGTGGCTAAATAATGGCATCATTCTCACATAACAACAAACTAGGATTTGTTATGGAATGAACCTTGGAAATCCCGTCCCCTTCACACACAGCTTGGAAATTATTCATTTTCACTTTCTTGGAAAACTAGTTTTATGTGGACAAGCCAGAACAAACTATGGTTTGTTTTCTTCTTTCCAAACTGTGGTTTAATCCTGGTTTGGAGGATAGAAAACAGACCACAGTTGTATGTGTGTGGATCTTTGTACAGGCCTCCTGGTAGTTCTGTTCCAGAAATATTAATTATGTAGTTCATTAGAAAATTGTGAGTTTGTATTAAGTGCCATCAAGTCACTTCCAACTTATGGTGACTCTGTGAATTTATGACGTCCGAAACATCCTATCATTTAACAGTCTTGCTCAGGTCCTGCTAACTGAGGGCCATGGCTTCCTTTACTGAATAATCCAATTATTGGGTCTTCTTTTCCTGCTGCCTTCAACTTTTTCTAGCATTATTGTCTTTTCCAGTGATTCTCGTCTTCTCATAATGTGACCAAAGTATAATAGTCTCAGTTTGGTCATTTTAGCATCTAGGGAAAGTTCAGGCTTGATTTGATCTAGAACTCACTTATTTGTCTTTTTGGCGGTCCACGGTATCCATAAAATTCTCCTCCAACACTGTGTTTCAAAGGAATCTGATTTCTTCCTGACAGTTTTCTTCATTGTCCAGCTTTCACACCTATACATAGTAAGGGAGAATACCACAGTATAAATTGTACAATAATTGAGAATCAGCGTGGTGTAGTAGTTAAGAGTAGCACACTCTTATCTGGAGAACCGGTTTTGATTCCCCACTCCTCTGCATGAAGCCTGCTGGGTGACCTTGGGCCAGTCACAGTTCTCTCAGAACTCTCTCAGCCCACTCAGAGGCAGTTAATGGCAAACCACCTCTGATCTCTGTAATCACCTCTGACTCCTACAGGGTAACCCTAAGTCATCTGCAACTTGACGGCACTTTCCACCACCACCACAATAATAGAAATAATCATTTTACTATATTGGGGAGTGGATTGCTTCAGTAACAAGTTAGCTTATTGTGAACAGTTTTTATGTTGGATAAAACCGTATACACATTTATTAATGGCATGGGTCTACAGGATGATATTGTGTGAAATGCCTGTAGTTAGACATAAGCATGTTATCAACCATCTTTTTTTCTTTTGCTAATGTGATTTAATTGTAGGTCTTATGAACAGTTGAATGTGAAATATGAACCGCTTCAGCTAATTCAGCCTCGTTTCGAAACTCCACTACCTGCACTACAGCCAGCAGTGAGTAATATTGCTATTTGTTGCTGTTTCCCCACTCAGAGAGTATGTGAAGAGAGCAAATGTATTTATACTTTAGGCTTTGGACAAGACAGGAACAAATAAAGTTTTTGAAGCCTTAAGTCTGCAAGGTGAACTTGGTATAGTATCAAGCTGGCAGTGTGTGAAGGGGCATTAAAATGATTTTTAACAAGAGGACAAGCAACAGGATATAAGTGTTTGGGAAGAAAACTGAAAGCTTATTGGATAAAAAAGGGAGGGTGTAAGCAGGACATTTGGGTAGTTGGGATACAAGTTTAGGTTTTAGGCACAGGGCAAGAAGAAATAAGAGCTGAGATGTAAGACAAAGCAGAGCTATGAAGGGCCTTGTAGTTAACAACTTTCGTTTTTCAGGGGAACTAAAAATGAGGAACAGTCGACATAGACAATGACTTTTTATGCACTGATTGTTTCCGTTGCCATCAAGGCCTGAGTACTTCAGGGCTTTGGTTTCATTATTCATGTATTTTCCGACCTTTAGAAGTCGCCTCACTCTCCCCTTGCGTTTTCCCTGCATTTTGTGGATGCTGTTTTACCCCAAGTTTAATGTCTACCTTGATCCCAAATCAAAAGCTGGTCCTGTGCATACTTGTCAATTCGGGGTTTTCTCCCCATGCCCATTCTCGCTTCTCCCTTCCACTTGTCTGTCCCCCTCATCCAACCCCTCCCCTCAAAGCTGGAATATTATGAGGCTGCTTATTGGTTAGTTTCACAGCAAATGAGGGTCAGTTTCAGACCTCAGCCTGATTGAAAAGTTTTTTTTATTTGTGACTAACAAGAACGCTGAACCTATGCAGCTGCCTATTTGGTCAGTTTCTCAGTGAGCGTTGGTCAGTTTCAGACCCCTGTGCAGAGTGATTTGAGAATTCGACTGCAAATACTGTGCATCAAGAGAGCAGTATATCCATTGGAAATAACCCATGCATAAAATGCCATTGTGTTCTGTCCTCATTCCTCAAGTCACAAGTGTGTTCACTGGGGCCTTTGCTCAGGGGTAGAGCAAAGGTCCCAGGTTCAGAAGGTCCCAGGTTCAACTCATGGCATCTCTAGTTAAATGGAACAGGTAGTAGGTATTATGAAAGACCTTTGTCTGAAACCCTGGAGAGCTTCTACTAGTCAGCGTAGATAACACTGACCAAGGTAGAACAAGGCAGCTTCATCTGTTTCTGTGTGTTCAGTACTGCCAGCCTAAATCTGTTCTATATGTCAAATCCCCACAATTAAATTGGGTCATTGATTAAGCATTCCCTTCCTAGGCATGCCAGTGATTGAAATCCTATAATTAGGAAACAAAGAAAATAATTCAAAAACCATTTCTTCCTTCCACCCTAACACATTATTTCATTGCTTTTCTAGGAATTGGTGGGCTTTGGCAGATAGTATTGGTACAGGCTGCACTTCAACTGTTTGCTTTGTACAAGCAAGGACATTATTAGACTTGACAGTTCATACTCTTCTTTTACTAGGTTTTCCCACCTACCTTCAGAGAACTACCTCCTCCCAGTCTGGACCTCTTTGATTTGGATGAAACTTTCTCTTCTGAGAAAGCTCGTCTTGCCCAAATAACAAACAAATGTAAGTAGGACAAACATTTGAGTATGTTAAGCTAATACTAATTTGCAACAAAATGAAATAAACTCCTTCCAGTGTAATATGGTGAAAAATCTATAAAGTGGGTTTTTTCAGAATTAATTAAAAATGTTTGCCCTCTAGGTACGCCACAGTTCTGCTTAGCTGAGCTGTAGTTTCAAACTAGAGTGGGTAAAAATTAATCCCATAACCTTCTACATTGCTTCGATATACATAATTGATAGACATTTTCTATCCTATTCATTTTTACACAGAAATAAGTCGCACTGTATTCAATGGAGGAAGATGTGCATAAGGATTGCAGTGCTATATTCTAAGGCTGTGTCTCAATGCTAGCTTTCTTGTTGGCTGAGCTCATTGAAATCAATAGGGTTAGACTGGAATAAGTTTACAAAGTATTCCCCTATGCATGCTGTAAACTGCTTTTTCATAAAATTATAGATTTTATTAAACAACCTTTCATTACCGGAAGAATGAAGTACTACCTAGAGGCAGTGGGGAAGAGGGAGGGGTTGTGTAGCCATTTCAATGACCCTTATCTAGTATTTATATAATAAAAAACAGGGGACTCACAAAGACTTGCAGGGGGCATCTTATTTTCCTCTCTCCCTTTGCCTTTCTTGAAAGCCCCATAGCCTCTTTCCTTTTCTTGCTTCTTTCTCTCCTTCCCACCCACCAGCCTGTGTCTTCAGATTTCCCTCCTTCCCTTTCACTGGCAGTCTCTACCTGTGCAGTACTGACTGCTGGTCCAGGCCCAGTTGCACAGTGGAGAACCCATAAGGATTTGTGGGGGGCACCTCATTTCCCCCTCGCCACATGATTCCTCTTTCCCTCATCCCGGCAACCCCATAATCTCACCTTTCCTTGCTTGCTTCTCTTCTTCCCACTTATCTGCCCTTTTATCTGTCCTAAATCTTCAGCTATAATTATCATTCATTCATTCATTTATACCCCGCCTTTCTGTCCAGTGAGTACCCAGAGCAGCCTACGTCATGCTCCTCTCTTCCATTTTATCCTCACAACAACCCTGTGAGTAGGTTAGCAGCACTCCAAACCTCTTGCCCTGAAATAGAATCAGGCTGCAGCCAAGCCTGCTTTTTATCCTCCTTGCCTATTGTCAGAAAGCTGTGGAATTTGAGAGAATAGTTGTGATTGGACTGATAGAACTTTCCGTTATGTGTGATCCCATTTGTCTGGGAGAGCTACCTCTTGTTCCCCCCTCCCTTCTGTTGCCCAGGAGACCTGTAAAATGGGGGCAGAAAGCAGGCCTGGAATCTTCAAAATGCCAGCCCTGGATATTCCCAAATATTTCTAGAAATATTCAGGACCCAGATACCACTATTGCCAAGAATCCTGAATATTATGTGGATACCCCAAAAATAGCAATAAGGTATTTTTGGGTATATATTCAGAACGGATATGTCCAAGCCCATACCCATACTTGAGAGGCTTAATTCTTACGGAAACTGCATTGTAACTTCAAACCGTTATTTCATTTGTGTGGTGGTGTTAGGCACTGAAGATGACCTGGAATTCTATGTCAGAAAATGTGGTGATATTCTAGGAGTAACAAATAAACTCCCAAAGGAGCAGCAAGATGCCAAACATATACTGGAGCACATTTTCTTCCAAGTAGTGGAGTTCAAGAAGCTAAATCAGGTAAGCTGTTATCAATTTTCTTGTATACATATATATGTGATGATTCAAGGAAAGACATATGGTCAGGTTTCTGGGAAAGCCCATTCTTTGACTTCAGTGAGCTTCTATGAAGGCACAGCATGAATATTAAATGGAAACTAGGATTTAACAATGTGTTTAATTTGCTGTTAAAACCAGTTGACTACTCTGGTTCTTGTAGGTTATTCGGGCTGTGTAACCGTGGTCTTGGAATTTTCTTTCCTGACGTTTCGCCAGCAACTGTGGCAGGCATCTTCAGAGTAGTAACACTGAAGGACAGTGTCTCTCAGTGTCAAGGGTGTAGAAAGAGTAATATATAGTCAGAAAGGGGTTGGGTTTGAGCTGAGTATTGTCCTGCAAAAGTATTGTCCTGTAAGTATCAAGATAATGTGCTAATGAGGGTATGGTATGTTAATATGGAACCATTGTATCCTGAAGTGATCTGTTAATGTGTGTAATCCAAAACTAATCTGTATGGCTATTGTTGAATGTTGTCTTTGTCTGGAGGTGTTTCAGGGCAGGAAGCCAAGCCTTATTCATTCTTAAACTCTCCTCTTTTCTGTTAAAGTTGTGCTGATGTTTGTGAATTTCAATGGCTTCTCTGTGCAATCTGACAAAATAGTTGGTAGAATTGTCCAGTCTTTCAGTGTCTTGGAATAAGACCCTGTGTCCTGTTTGTGTCAGTCCATGTTCAGCCACTGCTGATTTCTCAGGTTGGCCAAGTCTGCAGTATCTTTCATGTTCTTTTATCCTTGTTTGTATGCTGCGTTTTGTGGTCCCGATGTAAACTTCTCCACAGCTGCAAGGTATACGATATACTCCTGCAGAGGTGAGGGGGTCTCTTTTGTCTTTTGCTGATCGTAGCAAAAGAGACCCCCTCACCTCTGCAGGAGTATATCGTATACCTTGCAGCTGTGGAGAAGTTTACATCGGGACCACAAAACGCAGCATACAAACAAGGATAAAAGAACATGAAAGATACTGCAGACTTGGCCAACCTGAGAAATCAGCAGTGGCTGAACATGGACTGACACAAACAGGACACAGGGTCTTATTCCAAGACACTGAAAGACTGGACAATTCTACCAACTATTTTGTCAGATTGCACAGAGAAGCCATTGAAATTCACAAACATCAGCACAACTTTAACAGAAAAGAGGAGAGTTTAAGAATGAATAAGGCTTGGCTTCCTGCCCTGAAACACCTCCAGACAAAGACAACATTCAACAATAGCCATACAGATTAGTTTTGGATTACACACATTAACAGATCACTTCAGGATACAATGGTTCCATATTAACATACCATACCCTCATTAGCACATTATCTTGATACTTACAGGACAATACTTTTGCAGGACAATACTCAGCTCAAACCCAACCCCTTTCTGACTATATATTACTCTTTCTACACCCTTGACACTGAGAGACACTGTCCTTCAGTGTTACTACTCTGAAGATGCCTGCCACAGTTGCTGGCGAAACGTCAGGAAAGAAAATTCCAAGACCACGGTTACACAGCCCGAATAACCTACAAGAACCAATGAACTCTGACCGTGAAAGCCTTCGACAGTTGACTACTCTGTTTCAACAAGCTCTACGCTTTCTCCAATTCAGAATTCTCACAACTTCTTTGATTCTGCAGTGCCTCTTATGCAAATCAGTAATTACAAATATTTTGCGGTCATATTCATTAATAGTTGTGGTGTACCCATAATGTTTCCAATCTTCTAACCATGGTTAAGAGAAGGGGAGCACCCTGCAGGAATGGATGCTTTTTCCTCCTTCTCTCTCATTCATTTACTTCATTTATGCAGCTTATATTGTTTTCCTCTCCTCCATTTTATTCTCACAGCAACCTTGTGAGGTAAGGTGGACTGGTTGTGTGTAACTGGCCCAACATTATCCAGCAAGCTTCTTTGGCAGAGTGGAGATTTGAACCTGGATCTCTCAGATCCTAGTCGTATACTCTAACCACTGCACCACTCTGGCTGTCACATCTAAATCCTCCTGTACCCCCAATCCTTCCCTTTTGGAAATTACTCTGATGCAGTATTATGTCTGCCCCAGTGGTAATTCTAATATTGGCTCTGTTAAACCAGAACCATGTATATTTCTTGTAATTAGCTGTGAAACCAGGATTCCACTCACAGTCACTCAAATCCTGGTCTGCGACAATAAATGCTGTCTTAATTTCCTTCACTCTGTAGGCCTAGGAGAGCATTGTCAATGAACAAGCCAAGATGTATGAATTCCAGAGTCCCACCAAACCATAGTAAAGATTTAATAGTGCTTTCCTAAGCAGAATTATACTCTTCCAAGCCCAATGACTACAGAATGGTGTAACTCTGCTTAGGATGGCAATGTGTCATTCATAAACCAAATTTGGATCATTCCTTGATGGACCCTAACCAACCACAATGAGTAGAGTGGTCTGCATCAGTCTGACTGTAGTTTAATGAAACCATGGTTTCTTGTGACGTCCAAACTGAGCTTGAAGTTAGCTGAAAACAGTTTTTGAAACCCACTCTAACCATGGTTGCAAACTCTAGTTTGAAGCTGGTAATAGTTTAGTATTAATGTTAGTCGAGAAAGGGAAAGGGAAAAGAATAAAAAGCCCTCTGGCAGCTCCTGGTTTCCTAACAGCGGTATTAGGAGTTTGGGAGTTGAAATGATACACAAATTAGGCACTTGAAGAATTTCAGAGGTGATCTAATTTGGCTTCTTAAGAGTTACACACATTAAGAACTGTTTCCAATCCTTTGAGGCATGTATTTCCTTGAGTCCTTCAGGCAACATTCTGTTGGTCTTCTCCCATGAGAAAATTATGTTGATACCTCCTCCTCCTCCTTTATAGGATGCCTGTAAGCAGCACATGCTCCCCTTTGGAGGTGTGGAAAAAATGTCTTGTGTTTAATATGCAACATTTTCAACTAAAAGAAACACACACAATGAAGTGTAACAGGAGTATAAGGGGACCCATCCAAAGTTAAACAGTGATTGAATGAGCTGCATTCAGCTGTGGTAGGGCCCTAAAAATTCTTTATTTTGCAAAGAACGCTAAAGGTTTGATCATTAATGTATCATTAAATACTGAACTGTAAAAAGGTCTACACTATTTAAAATATCTTTGCATTTAAAATGTGCAAATGCATAGAAGTAAAGGTAGCTTCTCATGTGACTTGACTTTGATATCTTTCTGTCTTCTTAAAGGAACATGATGTTGATACAAGTGAAGTCGCATTCCAGAGTGGTTTCTGAACCCTATCATTTTCTTGACTGAAGTGTAAGACTCTGGTGAGGGGTGTCATAGCCCACTTTCTTCCATTGTATGTTTGCTCAAAAGACTGGTGGACTATTTCCTGCCATTTTTTGTGCCCAGTAATATCTTGTATGTATGTAGTAGTCTAAACATGCAATGCCAAATGAGTGATTGCTATTTAGGGAGCAATAATTTTGATAAGTTTTTATGTATGAAGCATTCCATATTTGACCAGTTTCTATTTTTTTTAAGTAAAGATATCATTTTGTACATCTTGAAGTCCGTTCCTCTGGCTGTTTTTGTCTAAGTTTTTTTTTCTTACAACGTTTCTGGATGCGATTGTCATGTATGATGCTACTCTGCTGGTCATATAACAAAGGAAATTATTGCAAACCTGCATACCTGAAGGAGTTTGACCACCCTCCTCTTATACCAGATCTCATAAGTTCTAACTAAAACATCCTTCTCTAGGGTTTACTAGAATTTACTGCCACCAAATCCTTTCGTCTATTTTTCATCTTAAGCTATTACATGAGAGTAGTGTATGTTTTAAGGGCAGATCTGTGGCTTGCCCCCTACTCTGTGCAGGTCTTCCCAATCACACCTAGTAATGACATTCAGGTATTTTCTATTGAGCCATTGCCTGTCTCTGCATAGTGACTTGGACTTCCTTGGTGGCTCCCATCCAACCAGGGCTGATCCCCACTTAAGAAGAAGAAGAAGAAAAGTTGGTTTTTATATGCCGACTTTCTCTACCACTTAAGGAAGAATCAAACTGGCTTACAATCACCTTCCCCTCCCCTCTCCACAATAGACATCTTGTGATGTAGGTGGGGCTGAGAGTTCAGAGAACTGTGACTAGCCCAAGGTCACCCAGCTGGCTTCATGTGTAGGAGGGGGGAAACTAACCTGGTTCACCCAATTAGAGTCCGCTGCTTGTGTGGAGGAGTGGGGAATCAAACCCGGTTCTCCAGATTAGAGTCCACCGCTCTTAACCACTATACCTTCTTCCTCTTCATCCTCACTTAGCTTCTGAGTCAGACAGGACTCTCATTTTCAAAAGAATACTTTGGAGATAGAACTTGGCTTTAGGATTCTTGGCTAGTCAGACATTTTATTTCTGGTTATGGAGGTAAGGCTGAGGATATATCCCAGAAAACCCTAGAAAGGAAACACAAATGTTTTTAACTGCCCATGTCTGCAACTATAGTCTTAAACACATTTTAGAATATGTGTTATTAAAATCAAGATCTTCTTAACGGAACAGGGAGAATAACAAGCTGAAGAGAATTTAACTAGAGGCCATAACCTCAGTCACCAGGAGGACTTGGGAAACCAATTAGGAAACAAAGTACATTTTCTTCGTCCAGTTGGAAATGCTCACTGAAGATCCTTTCACTGTCCTTGGGGCTATACTAAGTAAGGGTTTAGATTCAACACAGTGTTTCTGTGGACAGAAGGACCTCTGCCTCTGGAGCCTGACTTCCTCACCTTCCCACTCCCACTGCAACTCAGAATGCTGTACTACTTCAGACAGCACTTCAGGCTGCAGGTCAAAAGAAAGTTGCATTCAACAGGTGGAAATTCTTCCAAGCCAATATATTTAGAGATTGTATTTTTTGCATAAGGCTTTCATAGTCCTTAGCTCAACTCTTCTTAACCTGCTCCAGCCGACACTTAAGAACAGAAGAGTCCTGATAGATCATAGAGGGCTGCCTAGTCCACAGTCCTGTTTCACATAGCCAACCAGTTGCAGTAGAAAACCAGCAAACGCAGCACAGAGGACAAGGGCTTCCCCCTGACATTTCTTCCTAGGCACTGTTATTCAGAGGCTTACTGCCTCTGAACAAGGTGGTTGATTTTGGCCACAATAGCTGGTAGCCATAGATGGAGCTGTCCCCCAGGAATCTGTCTAATCCCCTTTTAAAGGCATCTGTTCTTGAGTCCATCATTACAACTGCTGGCAGTGAACTCCATGATTTAATTAATCATCCATTAATTTGTTTCATGTATTGTTACAAATATAATAGGAGCATCCTTGCTTTAATGCATGGCTCCAACAGGCTGCTTCAGTGTAACTCATGCAGACCTAGGGGAAACTCACAAAAATATGTTCTAAGCTTCCCTCCCCACAACAGCTTTCCCCCCCCCACCCCCTGGGCTGTTTAGCCAACAGCTTCGTTTATGCTGCTGTTCCTAATCCATGTTCTGTTTCTAGGATAAACTAAAGCTTGGTAATATGGGGGGGTAAGTAATTCAAAATATGTTTCATTACTCAGAGAAGTAACTCATTAAGTAAAAGTTTGGCAACCTTTGCCATAAGACAACAAAGGCCAGTTTCTGCAGTAGCTGGCATAATCTCAGAAGATTAAACAGAGCCTTGAGGAACCCATTATGTATTATTTCTAAGTGATTACAATCAAAACCTAGCAGTTCTACCCTGTATAGCGTGTAAGTGATGATCTTACCCCTATAATGTTACCTGTGGGAACCACTAGGTAATTCATTTATTTGCTGCCTGTACCTACTAAAAAATAGAATGGTAAGGCATACATGCTCTATAACAGTTCTGGAATGGCCCTGAAATGCTGTTCCTGGGGACCCCCAAACATCCCCCAGAACAGCATTTGTAGGGAGCATTTTGGATTGTAGCAAGGGTAGAGACAAGAAAGTCACTCCACAGGCAGAAGTCCTTCCACCCATGGAAAAATTCCAGTGAATCCAAGTCAGACAGTCCATTCCTGAAGGGGGGCGCACAGAGCCACATAGGAACTGGCACCGTTTGCACAGTTTGCACCGTGCAAACTGGCACAGATGCTGGCATAGGGCGACTTGTGCCAGATGTGTGGACACCAGTGGCAGTGTGGCACTTGGGCACCGGTGTTTTCCCAGCGTTATCTCCCCGCACTGGCATCCACTGGGGCATTCCCAGGGGTGGAGCTACCTTTAGGCAGCTTCCTAAGCCCTCCTGGGCCAGGAACATGTCATTTTGCAGGCATTCAGTTATGCCTGCAAAATCATGGCAAAGCCCTGTGGCACTCTATGGGGAGTTCCACGGGTTGTTTTTAAATAGCACTTTTTTCTTTTTTTGGCTTGCTGCTCCACCTCCGGGAGCCACCTAACCACCACCACCCCTTCAGGAATGGGCTGTACGTGTCTTGTCAGGTCTTGTCTTGTGGAACAGTGGGCTTTCAGAATGAGTATTTGGTGCAACAGGCACACACACCAAGATCTCATTTAAAGGATCATTTCGAAAATGGAATTTCACATGGGTCAGAGTGCTCTATGCAGAGTGGTAAGCTGCAGTACTGCAGTCCAAGCTCTGCTCACAACCTGAGTTTGATCCCAACGGAAGTTGATTTCAGGTAGCCAGCTCAAGGTTGACTCAGCCTTCCATTCGAGGTCGGTAAAATGAGTACCCAGCTTGCTGGGGGTAAAGGGAAGATGACTGGGGAAGGCACTGGCAAACCACCCTGTAAACATAGTCTGCCTAGTAAACGTCGAGATGTGACATCACCCCATAGGTCAGGAATGACTCGGTGCTTGCACCTTTACCTTTTACAGAGTGCTCTGCCATGTTCCAAAATTCATTATTTGGAAAAGAGCTCTAGCGCATGAAGAGGACCTTCACAGAAAAATAATGTGTTTTCAGCCATGTGTATTATTAAACGTATGACCCATTTGAAATATGCCTAAGGCAAAGTTGACTTACTTGGATGTTGTGTTGCCAAGACCGATAACACCTCCATTTTGTTGGCATCACTCCCTACCATTTCGGTTAGCACCTCGCCAGACTGCCTTTGCCAGATCTTGAATGATCTGCCAGATTTTACGGAATCTCTATGCAAAAACAGGTGGGCTGGTAGAAGAGCATGCATTTGGAATAAACTACTCAGCATGAAGCCACCTTAGCCAGTTGCTGATCCTACACCTTGGTATCCCCCCCAGCAGTTATTTGAAGCTGATCTTTCTACTCTAGAGTTGGCAGTAGTGTAAACAAGAGAACTGACTGGTACCCAACACCCAAGCCCTTTTGTGAGCAGGCTAATGATAACTCCATTCAAGAGAGTTACTTTATTTTCATTATTAGAGAATCAAGGTATAAATTGAGCCTAACAATCAATCACATTAGCCAGCCATTAAAAAAAGCTACTTTCCTGTACCCTCATTACACATACATATTGCTGCCTATTGACTGGAGTTTCAATTGAGTCTTTTTACATGGCTTGTATTATAAGATCTGAGCACACAAAAAAGTAGTAAAGAGCATCCACAACTTGAACCTGGCAACAAACAAAAGGTGCTCCAAGCAACATTATCTTTTAAAAAACCAGGATTTAACAGAATATTTTTCAACGTCGAGGTAGAGGGTACAATTAGAACTACAGCAAGCCACCCGTGGGCCTCTGGGGTCACTCTCAACGAAAAGGATGGTTATGTTCGTTGGACAGTTCTGCAGTGCCCATCGTTTCAGACAAGTTGAAAGCCAACCCCACCAACATAATTCAGTGCTTTGCCCCCAGTTCCTTATTAGTACTTTCGGTTCACGCCAGCAGGCGAGGCTACTGCAAGAAAAAAAAAGTCAAGCACCTTGATGGTCCACACCCATCTTGAGATTCTTTGGATCACAGAGGAAGAACTGGGGGCTTTGCAGTACCTACACCGCTATTAGCTAGAGGCATAGCTGCACAGGACACCCCCAGAGATGGTGTATCAGGTTTCACAGCAGCCAGGGATCCAAGTTCTTCCAAGCTTGCTTCTGAATAAACAGTTTTGTCCAGAGTGGTTTGTATTCCAGAGATCTCCCAGAACTGTGGTGACGGTGGCTTCTTGAAGACAGAGAGATCGTTCATTTCGGAACTCTTTAACACATTCTCAGCTAGTTTAGAGAGTTTCTCTTCTTTGCATGGAGTAGAAGACTTGGTGTCACAGAATGCATCCACCATAGAATTCGCTGTACTGCTATTTGCAGAGCTCATGTTAAACAAGTCAAAGGTACATGGTTGGACAGGAGCTTTGCTGCAAGATGCAACACCATCACACGAAACCTGCAAGACACACTTCCCGTGGTTCAAAGAAGATTCCATAGTCTTTAGAACCACCAAACTGCTATTCACATTCTGCACAGTGCTTGAACTGTCGGATTTAGCGATGCTGTTCATTTCCAGGAAACAGCTGTTACTTGGAGAGTAGCTGCAAGAACTCATCAGAAACCCATTTTCCATGATGTCATCTACTGACAGAAGGATGGAATAGCTTTTCTGAGCGGAAGACATCTTCTGGTTTCCAAGCACAGAGATCAGTTTTTGGAATCCTGGTAAGGGAGAGAGAAAGTTTAATCTCCTGCTCCTCCCCCCCCTCCAACAAAACTTTGATAAAGAGTTTTTCAAACCAAGCCCATCTTCTATTATTTACTTCATTTATACCCCGTCGTTCTCTCTAATGGAGATCCAAAGCAGTTTCAATCATTCTTCCCTCCTCCATTTTATCCTCACAAGAACCCTGCGAGGTAGGTTAGACCAAAAAACTGCCCCAAGGTCACCCAGCAAACTTCCATGGCAGAGTGGAGATTTGAACCAGAGTCTTCTTGCTCCAGCCAACCTGAATCACCACTCTTCAGATAACCAAGGGCAGGAATAAGGTGTGTGCTGGTCCAGGAATCACTCACCCACCTATGCTTTCTGGGTGCTAGCCGCATACCAATTTCCTGCTTTCATTTCAAAACTATGCAACTCAATTCTAGACACGTTTACTCTCGAGCAGGGATGGGCAGGTGGTCACCCTGGAGCCTCACCTCTAGTGCTTGCTTTTCCTTTTCTTTAAAGCTATCACAACAGCTTCCCTCCTAATTTGTGAGGAACATACATAGGCACAATTCAGCTGTGGGGGGGAAAGAGACATTTTTCAGTCAGAAAGATGGCACAGGGTGGGGGAGGAGGAAAATTTATCTTCCTTCCTTCCTTGGCCCTGATCCGTTTTAATTTCCCATGCAGCTTTAAGACCCAGTTACACACTCAGAGAGAGACAGCGTAGTGTAGTGGTTAAGAGCAGCGGACTCTAATCCGGAGAACCAGGTTTGATTCCCCACTCCTCCACATGAAGCCTGCTGGGTGACAGTTCTTTCAGAACTCCCTCAGCCCATGCAGAGGCAGTCAATGGCAAACCACCTTTGAATGTCTCTTGCCCTGAAAACCCTACAGGGTCGTCAACACGCACACATACAGAGTTCCCAGCAGAAACTTCAGCATCGTATGTTATTCACACAGGTTATTTGCCCGAAGTTTGATGCTGTGGGGAAGCTGATGATGAAGTTGGGATGCTGCTTCCCCATTACATCATGGTGTACTTGTGTACCTCCTGGGTTTTTTTTTTATGGCTTGTCACCAATATTTTCCAAACCTAATCTACCACAAAGTTTTGGGAACTACTGCGGCAAAGCTGGAATGGCTGCTGTGGAACAACTGAATATTATAAAAATCGTTTTATCAGGTTTTCTAAATCCCCAGCTTTTGTTTTTAAAAGGTCTCCAGGGCCTTTCATTGTGAATTCAGTGATCCCAATACCCAGGTTGTTATAACAACAGTAAAGTGCCTATTTAAAAAATCAGCTGAAAAAGGTCCAGTAGCAAGGGGGAGGAAAATATGCAGGGAAACCTGCCACATGGAAGCCCCATGGCCACTGTACTGTATCGAAAGCCACAAACAGGAAATCCAAAGAAGCTTGTCCCTGATGTAGGGAAAACATGATAGTTAGGATATGTCTCTGCAATTCACCTCAATTTCCAGTCAATTCTAAGCTTTGCAGAGTAGGCAGTAATACAGAATCCCTAATTATTTTAGGCAAGAAAATGTTCATTCCAATACTCAGAACTGCTACATTAATTCTTTTCTTCCTTTATCTACTTTTCGAACATGTACTCCCACTAGGGTTGCCAGGTCCCTCTTCACCACGGGCGGGAGGTTTTTGGGGCGGAGCCTGAGGAGGGTGGGGTTTGGGGAGGGACTTCAATGCCATAGAGTCCAACGGCCAAAGCGGCCATTTTCTCCAGGTGAACAGATCTCTACCGGCTGGAGATCAGTTGTAATAGCAGGAGATCTCCAGCCACCACCTGGAAGTTGGCAACCCTAACTCCCACAGCTAGTTGCAATTCCAAATTGGGTATGGGGAAAGCAGCTCATCTCTAGGTCTTGATATTTTGCGTTGTTTTTCGTTTCTCTCTCCTAGAGGCTAAAGTAGCGTTCAGGAGATGTAAGCTGGCTGAAGTCGTACCTTAGCTATATGAATGTACCAGAGAGAGGAAAGGAAAGTAGGAGAACAGTCCAGGCTCCCAAGAAAACAGGACCTGCCTGCTTATACCTTCAGGGGAACAACCTATTTCTTTGGTGGTTGCCATCATCCTCTGCCACAGTTCATTTTGATTAGGAAGGAAAGTAATTACTGTCCATATATACAGCAGCAATTCCTACAAAATGCTCTCTACCAGTTTATTAAATTTAAAATACAGATTACCACGTTGGGGTGGGATGGGGGGTTGAAGAGAAAGAAAAGAGGTAAGAACTCCAGCTCTTTAAGATGACAGTAGAAGTGGGAAGATTTTAATGATATCCCAATAGCTTTCTCTCTTTAGAGTGAAACAGCCCTTTCCATGATTTGCACAATCAGCATACAGTCTCCAAAGCTGTTCTCACATGCAAGCGCCTCATTGCCAATTATACAATAAAGTGTCAGATGTTTAGGCCTAGAATAATGTTACTTTCTAACACCCTCAAGATTATAAGCAAACACACAGAAAGGAAAAGGCAGGCTTTGTCAGAAAAAAAGCTTCCTCAAACCTCTCACAAAACCAGCTATTACTCACCTTTTGTTACTTGGTTCTCTATTAACAGCAATAAAAACCCATCTTACCGTTCTCTTATAAATCTCTGTCATAGACTTTGAAGCGCTTTCCTAATTGCCCAATTAATCTTGTTTGGAAGGACAGCAGGATTCTGAAGAGACACCACCTGAACCCGATTATCAGGAAATCTGCTCTAAAAACACTGCGAAAGGATTTGCAGCTGGTATCATTAAACTTGCCAGGCCAAAAACGATGAACGTGAAGTTTCTGCTGTATCAGTGTTTCTGATCTCATGCACCTTCAAAATATTCCCGCTTCCTTTTATTTATTTAATGCTATGTTCACCTGGATAGCCCAGGCTAGCCTGATCTCGTCAGATCTCAGGAGCTAAGCAAGGTCTGCCAGCCCTGGTTAGTACTTGGATGGGAAACCACGAGGGGAATGCAGATGAAGGCAATGGCAAACCACCTCTGATAGTCTCTTGCCTTGAAAACCCTAAGTTGCCATAAGTTGGCTGTGACTTGATGGCACTTAACACACACTTTAACCTATGTATTGTGTCAATAAGAATTTTTTTTTTGCCAACAAGTCACAGTTGACTTATGGCGACCCCATAGGGTTTTCAAGGCAAGAGACGTTCAGAGGTGCTTTTGCCACTGCCTGCCTCTGCGTCACAACCCTGGTATTCCTTGGAGGTCCCCCATCCGAACACTAGCCAGGGTCAGGGCTGAAAGTGTGTGACTGGCCCATGGTCACCCAGCAAGTTTCCATGGCACGAGCGGAGATTTGAACCTGGGTTTCTCAGGTCCCAGTCTGACACCTTAACCACTACACCGTGCTGGCTATCACCAATAAGAATAGCACTGATTAATTAAATAGCATTGACTGATTAATTAAATAGCATCTTTAAACTTAAGAAAGAACAGCCCCAATCAAGGAGTAACTTTAAGGTTTTGCTGCATATAGCTTTACTTCCATTGCATCAGTGAAATCAATAGGTTTATACAAAAATGTGTTTTAGGGATCATTTCCCCCACCCCCATTTTTGGGAACCACCTTTAACTATATATCTTCACATGGAGGGAAAAATCCATCAGTTGCAAGGCTACTTAGTATGTTTTCACTGTTTACTTAGTTTTCATTTGTCAGAGATGTAGCGAACGGGATATTCATGTTGTAGTCCTTGCCACTAGCAAAGTCCTGGAGACTAATAACTTATGGAAGCCAGAAGTGTAACCTGATTATTTATTTATTTAGTACATTTTGAGCCCAGCCTTCCTCCAAGGAGCTCAAGGCACTGTAAATCCTCCCTCCCTCCAGCATGGTGTAGTGGTTAAGAGTGGTGGTTTGGAATGGTGGACTCTGATCTGGAGAACCGGGTTTGATTCCCCATTCCTCCACATGAGCGGTGGACGCTAATCTGGTGAACTGGGTTGGTTTCCCTGCTCCTACACACGAAGCCAGCTGGGTGACCTTGGGCTAGTCACAGCTCTCTTCGAGCTCTCTCGGCCCCACTTACCTCACAGGCTGTCTGTTGTGTGTGGGGGGTGGGGGAAGGGAAGGTGATGGTAAGCCGGTTTGATTCTCCCTTAACTGGTAGAGAAAGTCAGCATATAAAAACCAACTTTTCTTCTTTAATCATCACCACAGCCCTGTGAGGTAGATTGGACTATGAGTGTGTGACTGGCTCAAGGTCACCCAGCAAGCTTCCATGGCAGAGCGTGGATTCAGATCTTGGTCTGCCAGATCCTAGTCTGACACCCTAACTGCTATGTCACTCTGGCCCTCTGTTTATAGCCTACTTGAATCAGCACTCTTCTGAGGACCAAGGAGTGGAATAAAGTATGTGCTAAAGTCCATAAATCACTCACATGAACACATGAAGCTGCCTTATACTGAATCAGACCCTTGGTCCATCAAAGTCAGTATTGTCTACTCAGACAGGCAGCAGCTCTCCAGGGTCTCAGACAGAGGTCTTTCACATCACCTACTTGCCTGGTTCCTTTAACTGGAGATGCCGGGGATTGAACCTGGGACCTTCTGCATGCCAAGCAGATGCTCTACCACAGAGACACAGCCCCTCTCATGTAACTATGCTTTCTGGGAACTGCCTGCATGCCTATTCCTTGCTCTCATTTCAAAGCTGTGCAACCAGGAGCCGTGGGAAGTGAAAACAGTCCTGCAGTATGTCAAGCTACGTGACCCCTGTGGTTCGGGTTGCCAGCTCTGGGTCGGGAAACACCTGGAGAATTTGGGGGTCGGGCCTGGGGAGGGGAGGGACCTCAGCAATGTATAACGCCATAGAGTCCACCCTCCAGCGCAAACATTTTCTCTAGAACTGATCTTGGTCATCTGGCAATCAACTGCATTAGCTGGAGATCTCCAGGCACCACCTGGAGGGTGGCAACCCTACCTGTGGTGCTACGAGCCAGCCCTACAATGGGCATTAGCTCACTCATCATCCCCAAATGATGCAGGGCAGAAAAAGGCAATTGTACAGCTACCACCAGCTGCCATTGCTGAGGAGGGACCTGAGCCAAGCAGTCCCCTGAGGGTGAGGCAGAGTTGCTGGGGGTTAGCTCTGTTTTCCCCTGGCCCCCAGCAGCCCTCTAAGGCAGTGGCCCACTTGGAGATTTCCCTGTAAGTTAAATGGCCAGTCGGCCCTTGTAAGCAACCCAATTCTAGACATGTTTATTCAAAATAAGTCCCACTGAGTCTACTGCTTTAGGTTGCAATCTCCAGTGTCCCATGAAATTCCTTGAGGCTGGTCTGAATTATGAGAAATATCCCAGGAAAAGACAAGCAATTCTTATTCTGACACTTAATCAGCCGCATGCATTGCCCAGTCTATACTGGTTTATGCTGCATTTTCTGTGCATTCTGGAGTGGGGGGAGTCCTCTAAAGTTAACTGTTTCTATGACTGGTCCCTTTCTAAGCTGCTAGGAAAATATTCTTCAATTCCACATTAAATGAAACAGATTTCTGCCGATCAGAAAATGCGAGTTTCTGAAGAGCAACAGTGCCATCTATTGGCATTGACACACGAACACATGAAGCAGCCTTATACTGAACCAGACCATCAAGGTCCGTCCAAATCAGTATGGTCCACTCAGACTGGCAGCGGCTCTGCCTAGTCCCTTAAACTGGAGATGCCTGGGATTGAACCCTGGGACCTTCTGCATACCAAGCAGAGGCTCTACAACTGAGCCACAGCCCCTCCCCAAGCTGTTTTCCCCATACCGGGAGTCAAACCCGGGCCAATCTAATCTCGGAAATATGAACTAATCTTGGAACTAATCAGACTAATCTCGGAAATATGAATTTATAACATAGATAAATGGTTACTCTCCTAACTTTGCCCATGTCGTGCTGTGAGGAAGTCCAGTCACAGATGTGGGGGCAGGGTGTGTGTGTTAAGTGCCGTCAAGTCGCTTCCGACTCATGGCGACCCTATGAATCAATGTCCTCAAAATGTCCTATCTTTAGCAGCCTTGTTCAGGTCTTGCAAATTGAGGGCAGTGGTTTCCTTTATAGAGTCAATCCATCTCTTGTTGGGTCTTCCTCTTTTCCTGCTGCCTTCAACTTTTCCCAGCATGATTGTCTTTTCTAGTGACTCTTGTCTTCTCATAACGTGACCAAAGTACAACAGCCTCAGTTTAGTCATTTTAGCTTCTAGGTCAGTTCAGGCATGATTTGATCTATAACCCACTGGTTTGTTTTTTGGGCAGTCCACGGTAACCGTAACACTCTCCTCCAACACCACATTTCAAAGGAATCCGCATTCTTCTTATCAGCTTTCCTATCAGAGGGGGCAGGGAGGGCAGTTTTATTGATGAAAGCACAAGAGAAATATGTTAAACCCCACTCTCTGCCCCAACACTGTAGCCCCAAATTTTCTTGGGGGAAAAAACAAACAAAAACAAATGCTTGGAAGATCCTTTTCCTGGATTTCCTAGAGTCGTGTTGGGTTTGGAGCAAGACCTGGTTCACAGGTACAGACCCCCCCCCCCCCAAGTGTTTGGTGGCTGGAATGGATCCAGCTACAAACCAGAACATATTCTCCAAGCACAACCTATGGCACAGAGGAACCTTCCTGATTGGCTAGTGCTCTAATAGCTTTATGACGGTATTAATGAATTAAGACGGCAACCCCAATATCTCAGTAATATCCAGGGGGCTATTAATGGGCGGACAAGGCTTAAATCCTCCAGTCTCCATTGGTTGGAAAGCAAACAGGGCGAAAACGCAGGGGAGGTTCTGCCTTGGATTTGCCGCTCATCTTGGGGAATTATGTAACCTATTAGCATTTTTAATTTTTTTAATTATAATTGATAATATTGGTAATTAGGTTATATAAGACAATGGGTATATAATGGACATTAGGAATAAATAGAAAATTATAAATAATTATATACTAGTTTAGTAAGAATAGATAATATTCAATATAAAGGAGGGACTAGATTATGAATAGGTTAGAGCAGGGGTGGGGAACGTCAGGCCCGGGGGCCGTTTAAGGCCCGTGGCGTCATTTGGTCTGGCCTTTCGTGGGTCCTGGCAGATCTCTAGCTCAGAAGGATCTAAGGCGTGATCCACCCCCTCCCACGGACAAGAATAGCCTGTATTCAAGGCAGATGTGAGTTTGTTTTGCCAAGAAAAGGAACCCTTTCCCCCCCTTGCAGAAGAGTCATTAGCTATGGAGCTTCTAGGACCACCCAAGAAACTGTGCTTACCCTTTCCCACCTCGGCCGTGGGGAAACGTATTGGTCGGCTAACTTTTAAGTTGATAATGATAATTTTGTATGACCCACAAATGATTTATAAGTATCCAAATGGCCCTTGGCAGAAAAAATGGTTCCCCACCCCTGGGTTAGAGGAAGCTGTGTGTGTGTGTGGGGGGGGGGGGGGAGTCCAAATTGTTAGATGTATTTAACATTGCAGGTATACATTAAGCTATATATTGCTACTTACTAACATATGGAATGATAAGCTTTATGAAATACCGAATAAGATGGATTATGTTATTATGGGAAAATTAATAATAATAATAAAAAAAAGATTTGCCGCTCATTGGATGCACATTTCTTCCATCTGAATGGTCAAAACTCTGAACGGGGGCTTATTTTTTGAGTTTTGAGAATTTGGCTGGGGGGGGGGAAATGTGCATTTGGAGAGCGGCAAAGCCCAGGCAAGACCTCCCGGGCGTTTCCGCCCTTGCGTTTCAGCAGCCCCGAGCGACATCTGGGCGATCCGCAGCTCATAAAACCAAGGATTTTATGAAATAAAATTAAGCTCCTTTTTGGGGGGGGGGCGGATGCTCCGATCCCTCGCCACCGGTGGAGGATCCGCCGCCCGCCCCACCGCCCCTAGCCCGCGCGCGCCTCTTTCCCTCCTCCCTTCCTCCTTGGCCGCCCCCCTCCTGGTAGTGTGCTGCGCGCGCGCGCCGCCGGAAAAGGTCGCTGGTTGGGGCGGAGTTGGCGCGAGATAGGAAAGTGCTTTTGGTGTCTCCGGCGGGCTGGTCGGCGCGCCGGGGCAGCTGCGCGCGCGATTGGCGGGGGTCCCTTCCCAGCGGTTGCAAGATCCAGCCGCGTCGCAGCCTCCCCCCCCCCCCTACCCCCCGAAAGTATATTGCATTGCTTTGCATGCGGGGAAAAGGGCAAAGATGTCTCGCGGGTGAGTCGGGTCGCGTGCACTTGGGGGCGTCTGCTCTGGAGGGAGCACGTCGTTAGGATGGTCTGGGATGGCGACCCCCCCCCCTTAATTTTTGGCTGCAGCCTCTCTCTTCCCATAGAAGCAACGCTGGCTCTAATTTTTGACCGTGTCTTATTTCCCCCGTGCACGATCCACCATAATGGGGGATCCACTATGGTGGATCGTGCATGGGAAAAGAAGACATTCAATGATTTCATGCCTCGGTGGGGAGTGGAAGCAGCTATCAATCCTATGCAGCGTGCTTGGGGGGGGGGCTCTCTTTAAGGTGCCTAAAATGGCCCGCGTGGAACAGAAGGGCGGGGAACAGCTGCAGGTCCCCCCCCCTTTCCCCATGCTCAGTTTAATGTTGCATG
Organism: Euleptes europaea; assembly: GCF_029931775.1. Taxonomy (NCBI): domain Eukaryota; kingdom Metazoa; phylum Chordata; class Lepidosauria; order Squamata; family Sphaerodactylidae; genus Euleptes; species Euleptes europaea. Next base: position 108,957,805 of record NC_079313.1, read on the forward strand.
AATTGGATGCTGCTTTTACAAGGAATGGTAGCTTCGCTATGGGACTGTGGCCACAGTTGAAATGGGATCAGCTTCTTACCCCCCCCCCCCACCCCTGTGGCTAAGGGCCTCTTGGTGTCAATGAACTGCAGGATATGGGTTCAGGGCCACTGGCAAAGATGGCAATGGTTCATATGTTATACATAATATTGTTCCAATACAAATCTTATTCTTCTTAATTAACTGTTTTCATGACAAAATTCATAAAAAGGGAGTCATTGCACGCTAAAAGGGGAGCCTAAGGTTTGTTACCTGAGTTACAACATGCTCCATAAAAATCTGTTGCTGCAGGCTCCAAATGCGGCAGGGGGAGGGAAGGGTATTTTTTTTTTAATGGCTATTTCTTAAGGTCTTATATGGAACTGGCATCAAAGAATGTCCAGGTTCCCTGAGCTTAGAACTGGCTAAATTCTGGAAAGGGGTCTGTTTGAGTCCATTTAGTACTAGAACATGCTTGGTCTTCAGTGAGCTTCCCTGGGGAAAGAATTCCAAAGATATGGGGCAGCCACTGTAATCTCCATGCCCTTGGGGTTCTGGTGTGGTGAACAGAATTAGTAGGTCTACCACAATTTGTATCATCCCCCTTCCCTGCCTCCCCATTTGCTTGTTTTGTTTCTTATGCTGACTTTCCATCTAAGACTGCCATCGTGAGAGAGTAAGTCCCATTGAACTCTTTACTTATGAGTAAACACACATAAGATCACACATCAGCATGAGAGCCAGTGTGGTGTAGTGGTTAAGAGCAGTGGACTCTGATCTGGAGAACCGGGTTGGTTTCCCCACTCTTCCACATGAAGCCTGCTTCCGCCTTGGGCTAGTCACAGCTCAGAGCTCTCTCAGCCCCCCCTACCTCACAGGGTGTCTGTTGTGGGGAGGGGACGGAAAGGTGATTGTAAGCCGGTTTGATTCTTAAGTGGTAGAGAAAGTCGGCATTTAAAAATCAACTCTTCTTCTTCATCATCATCACTGTGCATATTCAGGATGAGGTCCCCTGGAGGTGTGTTCACACTCCTGGACTCACATTCAAGTTGGTTAAAGGATTCTTTATCTCCACCCTTTCAATGCATGCTGTTGAAAGGTGATTTCTCTAATCCGTACTGGTAATTAACGAATGGGGTGATTGATGAACATTATTTTCTCTAATGGAGTAAACTGGAATTCTGAGTTGCCCCATCAGTAAAGTGATGGAGAGACTTGAAAATCCAGGGTAACGCTTTCACACACACACTGTCTTTGTAGAAGTGAAGAGCAAGATGAACTGCTTTATCAAGACTCAGATGTAGCAGAACGGCGGGATAACCGGTGCAAAGTCAAGTGGACACGTGAAGAGGTATGGAGAATGGCCATGGGGTGCTAAAGTAGGAGTGGGCCTAGCTGGAAGCCAGGTATGGGAAGGCTCCTTGGAACATGGATCTGTTCACATACTCTGTCTGCCACTCCTTCCTTAGAGGAAGGGTTGGAATAGCTTTGCCTAGTCTGGCCATGAAGGAGCTAGAAGGAGTCACGAAGGAGCTAGAAAAGTTTCTTAAGTGTAAGGATGTGTCACTGGCAACCAAAATCAGGTTTATTCATGCCATCCTATTCTCTATTACTATGTATGGGTGTGAGAGCTGGACAACGAAGAAAGCTGATTGGAAGAAAGTAGATTCCTTTGAAATGGGGTGTTGGAGGAAAGTGTTACGGATACCCTGGACCATCAAAAAAACAAATCAATGGGCTTTAGATCAAATCAATCCTGAACTGACCCTAGAAGCTATAATGACTAAACTGAGGCTGTTATACTTTGGACATATTATGAGATGACAAGAGTCATTGGAAAAGACAATCATGCTAGGAAAAGTTGAAGGCAGCAGGAAAAGAGGAAGACCCAACAAGAGATGGATTGACTCTATAAAGGAAGCCACGGTCCTCAATTTGCAAGATCTGAGCAAGGCTGTTAAGGATAGGACACTTTGGAGGACATTGATTCCTAGGGTCGCCATGAGTTGGAAACGACTTGATGGCACTTAACACAACACACACAGGCACAGAGTCTGGCCCGTTCTCTCCATTCTTAAGCATTATTCTCCTCTACTCTGAGGGCTAGGAATTTTGCTTTTAAATGCAAACAAGCCCTGATAGTCTCAGCATGTGAGATTCTGCACAAGGGATACATTCCAGACATTTGAAATCTATTCAAACAGCCTTTGTCGGCCAGAGTTCGTCAAATGATAATAAAGAAATGTACCCGTGCACTTGTGAATGGGTCGTTCTGAGGTAAAAACCTTGTCATCTGTGACTCACCTCTGAGCTTATGCTGTCATCCTGGCCGCAGCTTGAGCAGAAGAGTAACATCGAAAAGGGCATCCTGTCCTTGATGGATGAGGCAGAGCAGTCAAGGTCTTGCCAGTAAGCACAGATCATCACTGGGTCAGACATTCCCCTCAGTTCTTTACTTGGCCTTCGCAGACATGGCTACCCTACGGCTCATTCACATTTCAACTTTTTTTTCCATTCCAAGAAGCTCCTGATACTCACGGTCATCATTTTGTGCGAATAGGTAAATGCATCGGTTTTTCCAGGAGCATTGTGAATAGCGCACACTTAGGTTGGCGGGCTCCCAGTACACATAACGGTAACTCGTTTAAAGGACAAATATCCTTTTATGAAACAGGATGTTTGGACAGATGCCTATGTGAATGGCTGACCACATCATTGCTCTTACAGGATGAATTATTGAATTCCCTGGTGACAAAGTATGGACATGACTGGAAGTTCCTGGCAAGTCACTTTCCTGTAAGTGGAGTTCTTTAGCAGAGTGGCAAGTTTTCGTTGTGCTATTTTGTTGGGAGCTCTTTTCCAAGGGCGGGGTGGGGGGAGAGCACAGTTACCAGAACCAAAGGGCTAGTTGACTATCAGAGAATTCTCCCTTTGATGTTTTTGACTTCTCTTCTTGCCTTCCCAACACTCTTTCCTCTAAATTGTACCTATTGGAATTGACTTTTGCAGAACCGCACCGAACAGCAGTGTCAATACCGCTGGCTAAGGGTGTTAAACCCAGTCTTGGTTAAAGGGCCTTGGACTAAACAAGAAGACCAGAAGGTAAATCAGTGCTTACTTTCTTTGTTCTAATGCTCCCCTATCTTTGCAAGTCAAAGGTCTTTGTACACTGGAGTGGCAGGAGAATTTCTGCATATTATTCCACCAAGACAGCGGCAAGAGCAAAAGAAAGATGGCAACTCTAACCTTTAAAAACGCACAGAACCTTGTGCTGTCCTGTCTTGCCAATCGGTGCAAGGATGGGGGATAAAAGAGAAGATGAATGTGTTTCTTTTTTTAATGAGATAGGAAAATAAAAGATCTTCACAGTATGGCAAACATATCTGTACAAAATCTCCGCAGCCTCTGTTCTGATTGCTTTAGGGAGGCTCATTCTTTTGCTTATCTGGGGTTCTTTGTTAGAGCTGCAGGTTTGCGAAGGGCAACACCCTACAGGCAAGCTTACCCCCTAAAACCCTTCCTTTTGTTTATCCCAAATAAGGTGATAGAGTTGGTGAAAAAATATGGCACAAAGCAGTGGACGCTCATAGCCAAGCACTTGAAAGGCAGGCTGGGGAAACAGTGTCGAGAACGCTGGCACAACCACCTGAACCCTGAAGTGAAGAAGTCATCCTGGACAGAGGAAGAAGACCACATCATTTGCGAGGCTCACAAGGTTCTGGGGAACCGATGGGCTGAGATTGCGAAGCTACTCCCAGGGAGGTAGGTTCTGCGCACAAAGGCCTATTGGGTCGTTCTAATTTGGAAAGGGATGGCTTAATTGACCAGGAAAATGCTAGGCTGCTTCTCTTTATGGCGCTTCCACTTACTGCCCATGGTGTCTCTTTTTGCAGGACGGACAATGCTGTGAAGAACCACTGGAATTCCACTATCAAAAGGAAGGTGGACACAGGTCGTTTTCTTAATGAAACTAAAGAATCCAGTTCCCTCTATCTGCTGGTGGAGGCAGAAGGCAAGGAAAGCCAAAGTGTACAGGAAACTGCAAGCCAGGTGTGGCAAACTTTGGTCTCTCTCTTCTCCCCCCCCCCCCGGAAATTAGCATTTGTATTACCTTAGTGTGGCAGACATCCAGTCTGGGAATTGTCACAATATTCAGTGCATCTCCCTTTCTGCAGGTACGGATAAGGATGCAAACGTCAGTTTCGTTTGTGTGGCATTTTGCAAGACCACGTTTAGTCCAGTAGGCAAATCTGATTATGGTTGAAATAAGGCAGAGATCTGTAATCGCTGAACTATTCCTTATTTTGAGGCGTGACTTTGGCTTTGGGGAGAGGCTGTGGCTCAGTGGAAGAGCCAGTGATTTGCAAGCAGAGGTCCCAGGTACGATCCCTGGCATCTCCAGTTAAATAGACAAGGCAGCAGGTGATGTGAAAAATTTCTACCTAAGACCCTGGAGAGCCACTGCCAGTCTGAGCAGACAAATATTGACTTTAATGGACCTATGGTCTGATTCACTCTAAGGCAGCTTCATCTGTCTTGTAATTTAACAGCATCCAACTCTTGTAGCTGACCAGGGGGGAAGTGAGAGTTATAAATAAGACTAAATTGATGGGAACAAAACAGAAACAAAGCCATGCATGTCTACTTTTTAAAATTTCTTGTTATTTTGGTGATATCAGCCAAACAAAAAATAAAACCTAAGACCAAAACAAAAGAACCTGAATATTACTATTAAATCAATAATAATAAAAGTCAGAATGGGGAATGAAGTTTCCATTGAAATATAATGATGACCAGTGTAATGCACACAACACATAATTAGGTCTAGCTGAAAGGAATTGAGTTGAGCTGAGAATCTGGTGGGTTGTGAAACGACAAGCGCCCCAGAAGCATCATGTCGCTTTATGCATCTCCTGGCCGGAGCACCAATGAACCTTGACCTGGCTCTGTCAAGTGCCGTTTTGGCCTCTGCCTCAAGAATTTACTGTCCAAACTGGCAACCTCGATGTTCTTTGACTGCAGCCGATTACTTGTATTACCACATGCAACAACGGAAAATTCTCTTTTGGTGTTCCACAGCCCACCTTTTTAGCCAACTGGCCCGCAAATGACTTGGAAATCAAAGAGGAGGAAGCCAGTACTGAAGAGCCAGTCGGCTTCCACCAGCTGCCTTGCGAGCAACCACCTGTGGGCCTGGAGCCGGACGGTGCCGAGGAAGCCTCGGAAAACACAGCGCCGCATGATGCCTTGGGGGAAGAGTCTCCATACACGTGGGTGGTAGAAGCTGGCAGCTACCTGTGTACTGCTGCCGTTCCATCCATTACAGAAGCTCTGAATATGATCGAATCTGTAAGAAGTGGAATATTATTTATTTCCATAAGACAGTGCACTGGGGTGGGGGCTGCATTTGGAGCTATGCTAATCCTCAGAGACCCTTCTGTAAACTTTTCTGCAGCCGATCATCCTGATCTTTGGAATTCTTCTTTCCCTCCCACCCTCCAGATTTGGGATTTTACTTTTCATTATTGAAAAGCTATTAAGAAGTATAACACTAGTAAGAGTAGGAGCCCTGTGGCACAGAATGGTATGCTGCAGTACTGCAGACAAAAGCTCTGCTCACAACCTGAGTTTGATCCTGATGGAAGTCGGTTTCAGGTAGCCGGCTCAAGGTTGACTCAGCCTTCCATCCTTCCGAAGTCAGTAAAACGAGTACCCAGCTTGCTGGGGGTAAAGCGTAGATGACTGGGGAAGGCACTGGCAAACCACTCCGTAAACATAGCCTGCCTAGTAAATGTTGGGATGTGACGTCATCCCATGGGTCAGTAATGACCTGGTGCTTGCACAGGGACTACCTTTACCTTTTAAGTATAGAAAGTGATCTGTTCTCTCTAGTCGAGCATGCCTATTATTTTGGGTGTGGTGGAACACAAGCAGGATGGTGCTGCTGCACTCGTCTTGTTTGTGGGCTTCCTAGAGGCACCTGGTTGGCCACTGTGTGAACAGACTGCTGGACTTGATGGGCCTTTGTCTGATCCAGCAGGGCCTTTCTTATGTTATTATGATTAAAACTAAGCAAAAAAACACTCCAGTGCTGCAGCATGTGTTCTAATCGGGCAGGCTGTAAGTTGAAGTGCAGTCCTAAGCAGAGTCGTATCCTTCTAAGCCCGTTGACTTCAGCGGACTTAGAAGGGTGTAACTCTGCTTAGGATCGTGCTGTGGATCTTGCATTGAAGAGACTGCTCAATGCTACATATCCATGAAAGTTTTGGTATGGTTGCTGGCACTGGCAAGCTTCATGCAGCGTGTGTTCACTTGATTTGGTTGCGGATTTTTTTTTAAAAAAATTATGATGCATTTTTGTTGTGATATTTAGTCCTAAGGAAACTACTGTATAGGAGAGGAAAATGAAACCTTGTACCAAATACTGTGTTCTAATTGGAAAGGAGTCTCTTGAGAATGGGGTGTAATAATATAACTGGGGGTCTCCATGGGTGTGTGAAGATTCCAGGACTAAGTTTGACCATTCGATATATAACAACCCAATTTCAATACTGGTGGCAGTGGTTTTTTCTATCCCTTCCCTCCTCTTTCTTTTTGTCGCATCATACTTTGGTTTGGGAGGGGCTGTGGCTCAGTAGATCATCTGCTTGGCATGCAGAAGGTTCCAGGTTCAATCTCTGGCATCTCCGGGTATCAAGTTGTAGGTGATATAAAAGACTTTCACCTGAGACCCTGCAGAGCTGCTGCCAGTCTGAGTAGACAGTTCTGACCTTGATGGATCAAGGTTCTGATTCAATTTAAGGCAGCTTCATGTAAGCCTGGGGTAAATCTCTACCGATGGAAAGGATTTCTGTAACCCAAATGGGACTTCCTCACCTTTCATCTCCTCTTGCTTCTTGGGAACAGGGGACCTCCAAGACCAGCTCAAGGAGGTTGTTAGAGGTCTGCAGTGGGAAGGGGGTATTAACTTTGCCCCCCCCAATTGATGGAAACTTGCTGCAGTTTTACCCTTTGTTTCTGAAAGCTTTTCTTTTTTGGGTCAGGACCCCGACGGCTGGTGTGATCTTACTCAGTTTGACCTGCCGGAGGATCCCTCCGCAAGCAGTAGCCCCGATAACCACACCTCCATCAAGCCCTACTCTTCCTCGCCAAACGTGACCGAGTACCGTTTGGATGGCCACACCATTTCGGACCTGAGCAAAGGCAGCAAGGGTGAGCTCATTCCCATCTCCCCGCGCACCGACATGATCTTCGGCACGCCACCCTCCGTGCTCAAGCGGCAGAAGAAGAGAAGAATCAGCCTCTCGCCGGTCACAGAGGGAAGCACCGCCACCAGCCTCTCCTTCCTGGATTCCTGTAGCAGCATGACCCCCAAGAGCACCCCCGTCAAGAGCACCCCTGTCAAGACACTGCCATTCTCCCCCTCTCAGGTGTGTGGGGGTGAAGCAGCTGGCCAGCAGGCACCAGGGATGAGACAGCGGCTCTTACTTCTGGATGTAGCATTTTATCACCTAGCTGGGTACCCAAGGATGGGTGGAAGAGAGAATATAGTCGAGAAATATATATCAGAATTAAAAACATTAAAAATGATAAAACATGGCACAATGGCATCTCGTAAGGTTGATAGACTTGAAGCACACGCCATACCAGGTTGATATTTGCACACACATTCTGAATGGGAGACTAGTACAGCCCAGTGTAGAACAAATTGCAGGCATTCCAACTAGAGGGCTTTGTAATTTGAAATTTATTATACACCCTACACTCATGCCTGGGCTAGTATATAGTTGTCTGGCTATGTTGATGTATTTGTAAATACTTGTGTGTGCATTATATGGGTTTTAACTGACCACTGAAGAAGGCCTGTGGGCCGAAACGCATATGGCGTGTGGTTCAAGTCTGTCAACCTTACGCGATGCCATTGTGCCATTGTTTATTATTTTTTAATGGTTTTCATTCTGATTTAGCGCCTTAAAATTAAAAAATATATTTCTCAACTGTATTATTTTATCTCTTCCACCCAACCCTTGGGTACCCAGCTTTTGGTTTTTAGGTTGGGTTTCTTTCTCCTTTCCCCCCGTTTTTTGCATTTTGTCATGTAGCCAGATTGCCATTTATATTCTAGAGGTGTCTGGATCTGGACACGGTGACTAAATGCTTAGAGCAGGGATGTCCAATCTTTTGGGGGACTTCTGGAATTCTGAGGGCAGGGAAGGGGTGCCATCACAAAAGTGCTGCCATGGTTGCTGAACCCAGTCACGAAATGCTGGGCAGTTGCAGCTCTTTGTGAATGGGTGTACCATGTAGACACAAAGGTAATGCCTCCTGGGTTCTTCTGTAGGATCTCCTACTCTATTGGGGTGGAAGAAAGCCAGGACTGGATTTTTGCTTTTGGAGAAGAGATGCTTTATCCAAGAAGCAAATGGGTGCCAGGATTGGCCAGTGTTGTGGCACTGAGCTGGGGTCTCTGGCTTAGAGCATACTTCTGAAGACTTTTCTGTTTTCCTGTCCTGCCTGCAATCTACCAATTTATGCAGGCGGAGCTGCTCAGTTGTGAGAATTGAAGAGAAATTCACAAATCTAGAAACTGCCTTAGATCCTGCTTTTTCAATTACATTTTAAGTCATGGTAGTTAATCTTCAGTCGTTTTAATATTTTATGCATAAATTGGCCTCTTCCGGGAAAGATCAGATTAGGCTGTGAGCCCCATGAATGTCAGTGAAATAAAGGTTTCCCGTTTAAGGTTTCTGGATGTGGGAGCCTTTCTGGGTCTTAAATGTAACATGTGAAGTTGCCCTTGGTTGCATTATTTTGATAAATGATCATCTGGCCTTAGGTAGGTCTTTGTTTTTGACTGGATCTGGTGTTTTTTCTTTAATTGGGTAGTAACTTAATGATGAAAAATTTCTAAGAGGTGGATTCCGTGTTGTCTCTAGCAAAGGCTGCAGGTGTTAGTAGATCCACATAATTTGGGATTTTCTGTCATTCTAACCACCACCACCACCACCCGGAAATGTTCTTGGCTTTATGTTTTTCTAGGCATCCCGTGAAATGGGATCTACTGATCTACGTATTATAGGTTTCTTTGGCACTAGCATAAATCATAATTCAAATGTAAAGCGAGACCAGGTATCTTGTTTTTACACCCCTAACCAAATGTAGGGGAAAGGTATTGGATTATCCCTGGATGCTTTCTGCTGTAAACCTGTATTCGCAGTTTTCTGGAAGCCCATGAGAAGCTTGCTGGAGACAGCAGAAACCAGCATGCCATTGAGGCAGGATTTGGGAATGAATCCTGGACACGTGTTAATACCAAAACTTCACATTAAAGTCTTATTTCAAACTTCCTGTTGACAACTGTATACTTCATAATGTCAGGTTAGGACCGGATAGGTTTTTGCCCCTCAAAATGTAATGTTATTTGACGTAGAACCATCAACTTTGTTACTTGGAAGGGATTATGCAAGCGTATTTTGTATCTGCAAAGAATTTAGGATTCAGAATGGTTTGGCAAGGAAGGAGGGAAGGTGTGGAAGGCAGGTTATTGGGAGCTACAAAGAGGGGTAGAGGGTTCTGTAAGAGACAATTCCATGAATACATGGCTGTGTCTGACCTTGAATAAAATTACAATTGCCTTTTTGTTGAGTGGTGTCAGTTGGAAAGTCACTTTATCCGTTATTGTCACGCTGGCTCAAAAATAGTAGTTTAATCCATGTTTTTAATTCAGCATCAGGCTTTCTTTCTGCAACCATCTTATCTGTGGTGAATCTTTTTTGTTTGGCAGTTTCTAAATTTCTGGACCAAACAGGATACGCTGGACCTTGAGAGCCCTTCATTAACCTCCATACCTGTGTGCAGCCAGAAAGTAATAGTGACCACTCCATTACACCGAGACAAGACACCATTGCTCCAGAAAAATTCTGCGTAAGTCATCGTCCCATTATTCTCTCCCAGCTTGTACCCTGCAGGCAGGAACATCTAAGTCTGACCAACTGTGGTGTCTCTGGGCCCAGTGTTTCCCACCTCATTTTATGGCAGTAGCTGGTATGGTTCTAGTGAGTCCCTCATAAGACCTACTGAGCTGCTACAGAATGAGTTACAGCGTTGTGGTATCAACAGCTCCAAGATTCATCTTGGGTGGGATCCACCGTTAACTGCTTTCTGGCTTGTCCCATGTTTCAGAGGCATTCCAGGAAGCGGACCACCTTTCTGTGACACCTAAATATTCTCATGCAGATGGTTCCCGCACAAAGCTGAATCACCTAGTTGTGGCTTCACATCCTCACTTGTTACCTCTGTCTGAATCCTCTCTTGGACTGAAAATCCAGAACTCTAAACACCCCCCTTCCTTTTGCGTTTTCAGGTTTGTGACACCTGATCAGAAATATGCAGCAGACAACACGCCTCGTACACCGACGCCTTTCAAGAATGCTCTGGAGAAGTATGGTCCCCTGAGGCCTTTGGTATGTATGTGGCTGGTCCCATGAATCCTTCCTGCAGAGTGTTACGTTGTACTTCTGATGTTGTGACCCTCCCTAGGAATCCTTCAAGCAGTGGCCTCAAAAAGCCAGTATTTAGAGATATTCTCATGTTCAACAGAAATAAAGCTTGGTAGGGAAAAACCAGAAGGCTTTAGGGTAGACTGATATTGTTGCTCTCTGCTGGACTACTAATATTGGTTCAGGTTTGCTCAGTCTAATGGTGCTCTGGCTGCCTAAAGAGATTTATTTAATAACAAAACGGGTGGCTAAGATACCTTGCAGCTTTCAGTACCTTTGTGACCCCCTCAACAAACAAAGTAAATAAAATAAAGTATTTGCTTTTCCTGGGGATAATCTGGTTTCTCAATTCAGGCATTTTCTTCCCTGAAAGCTGCTGACACTGTTAGAAAATGAAATAAATGTATGTGGACTTTATTTTTCTGCCTTTTGTCCTCGATAATGTGACTTTTCTGAGGTGGCTGATAATCCCATAGCTTCCGGGGTCTTGCTAGTTTTGTTTTAAGTTACATTTTCATTGAAGCTTGAGGGGGTATCCGTTTGGAAAGGGATTTGGAAGCCGACTAACGTCAGCTCCACCCCTTGGAATACCCCAGGAATGCTCCCCCCACGCCGGCTTGGGTTTTCCCTTCCAGGAATTCCGTGATGGCACAGCTGTGTTGGCACCAGGGGCCGGTGCAGCTCCACAGCTCCCAGACGTTGGCGTGTTTGTTCCCTTGCTGGCGTAAGTGCCACCTCCTTCCGTGATAGGGTGGCACCTATGCCAGTGTGGGGTCACACCGACTGCTGAGGTGCTTCGCCCCCCCTTTCAGGATTGCAGCCTTAAAAAGGTCGGAGTCCCCTCTGCTGTGGTGGTTATCCACCCAGCTTTGTGATGATCTTGCCCTCTACACAGATTTATGTGCATGCAGTGCTCATGAGCCTTCACAACTGCTGCTTGAACTGTAATCTATTATGGCACATGGGGTAAGATCCTCTTAGATGCCAGGGCATGGAAGACCTTCTGCCTAAATTGGCCTTCACGTTCTACCTCCAGGACCCCCAAAGTTTCGGAGAGGCTTTTCTCTCCCCCCCCCCCATTCTTTTGCCAAAGCAAATGAAGGAAGGAGCTAGCAGTGAGGAAGCATGAAATAATGTATTTGCTTTCTTTATGATCTCTCTCACTGAGACACAAGGCGGATGCCAAAATACAATGCAAATAAAGACAAAAGTGTACAAGTAACAAATGATGAAACTGTGTTGCAAGCTTGAGAAAAAAACAGAATTTACTACCTAAAAATTAACAGAATAAATCTGATGCATACATATAGATTGGGATAGTGCTTTGCAAATGGAGGCTGGAAGTGTGCTGCTGTGTAGGCTGTGACTGTACGTGCACTCAAAAATTGAACCGGATGCTGCTCTGCCACTTACCACGCATCCTCTGGTTTCTCCTCTTTCACATTGTTAATCTCAGCCGCCAACACCTAGCCTAGAAGAAGATTTGAAGGAGGTACTACGGAGTGAAGCTGGTATTGAGCTGATCATAGAAGATGATGTGAAGGCAGAGAGGCAGAAGAGGAAGCAAGGCGTAAGCATCTATATTCTGTGCCATCTTGTGCTTTTCATCAGCCTTGGGACTCCTGATGTGTATACAATAGGCTTGGGTCACTACCTTGGGCTAGTCACACTCTCTCAGCCCCACCTACATCACAAGGTTTCTGTTGTGAAGAGGGGAAGGGAAGGTGATTGTAAGCTGGTTTGATTCTTCCTTAAGTGGTAGAGAAAGTTGGCATATAAAAGCAAACTCTTCTTCCTCCTCTTCTTTCTATTCTTCTTTTTCTTCTTCCTCTTCTTCCTCCTCCTCCCTGTCTTGCTGTAGAAGATGCCTCTTGCTGTGAAGGCTTTTCAGTAACAATATAAATGCTCTGGTGTTCCAGAGGGTAAGAATAGATCTAATGAACTTGCATTACAGGAGAGCAGATTTCAGCTGAACGTTAGGAGAAATTTCGCAACGGGCAGAACAGTTCAACAGTGGAACCCATTCCCTAGGAGGGTGATGGTCTCTCCATCACTGGAGGTCTTCAAGCAGAGGTTGCCAGGCACATACACCTTAACTGTGGGAAGAGTACCTGTTAATAGCTCTCTGTGGCTTTCTGTCTTTGGCACTGGTATGGCAGGAGCTTTGCTGCCAACTATCGCAAGTGAAGAAAGCAGACAGAAAGTTGATTCATTTGAGATGTGATGTTGGAGGAGAGTTTTATGGATACCGTGGACCACCAAAATGACAAATAAGTGGGTTCTAGATCAAATCAAGTCTGAACTCTTCCAAGAAGCTAAAATGACCAAACTGCATACTTTGGTCATATTATGAGAAGACAAGACTCTACTGCTAGTTGAAGGCAGCAGGGAAAGAGGAAGACCCGGCATAAGATGGACTGATTCAGACAAGGAAGTTTGCAAGACATGAGCAAGGCTGTTAATGATAGGATGTTTAGGAGGTCATCGCAAATGTGTCCAATAAATATGTTGTCTGTAACTTGATGCTCAGAGGATTAAGCCTAAATAGGCACTTCCTATTGATCTCCAAATTCTGTCCTCCTGGTTTTGCTGCTTGTTAGTTCTGCAACTCTTTATTATTTCTTTACATTTCTTGTCCTTTTTTTCTCTCCCCAGTTGCACAGGAGTCCAATGAAAAAGGTCCGGAAATCCCTTGCCTTAGACATTATGGCTGAAGACTTGAAGTTGACCGTTTCCACCATGGCCAAGCCTGTGTGCTTCAAAAGAGCTCAGGTAAGCCGTGATCGGTTGGGAGAGTAGAAAGAGCTGGACCCCAAACCTGTAAAATGTGCATACTGAAACAGCTGGGAAGGTGTGCACTGAACATATTCAGCTGCCGCTGCATAGTCCACCAACATGTTTCTCGTGCTGAGACTATTAGCAGATCTTTTTTGCACTGTTAATCTTTGCAGGGGGTCTGTGCGCTCTTTGAGCTCCCCCTCTGTGTTTTTCGGAATGCAATGGAGGGGGCAGCGAATCTGATCAGAGTGGTGGTGAAGGAGGTGCTGAACCAGTTTTTCTTACAAGTGGCCTATGGCCTGCTTCCCCACCCCCCACCCCGAGGAAAAATACAGGGCCCCTATACCCCCCCCCCAACTGGTGGGAAAGCTGCTGGATAAATGCTATGTTGATTGGGAAATGCTCTGTAGGAAACAGTGAAGCGGCCTCCCCCACTCCACCCCAGTGACATTTGCAGGAGCCACCCCACTCAGCTGCACTTCCATTTGTTTGTTTTGAAAGGTAGATTGCTTCCTGGTAGATTGCTTCCAGGCCTTCCTGGTAGATTGCTTCCTGGTAGATTGCTTCCAGGCCTTGAAAAGAAGGCTAGGAAGTCACATTCCAAAATAAAACTGCAATTGCGATGTCATAGGAGAAACATACTAAACTGTGCCAGCAGAGACCATCATACCTACTAGGAATAGCGCCCCCCCCCTTTTGTGACATTTTGCAATATTTATGTTCTTCACTTTCTGTTTCCAGTTCACAAGGGTTGATAAGTCATTTCTGTAGAGCCAGTGTGGCGTAGTGGTTAAGAGCTGTGGACTCTAATCTGGAGAACCGGATTCGATTCTCCAGCCCTCCACATGAAGCCTGCTGGGTGACCTTGGGCCAATCACAGTTCTCTCAGAACTCTCTCAGCCCCACCTACCTCACAAGGTGTCTGTTGTGGGGAGGGGAAGGGAAGGCGATTCTAAGCCACTTTGAGACTCCTTAAAGGTAAAGTAGGGTATAAAAACCAGCTCTTCTTCTTCTAGATACTTTTTAGTATATTGGTGAGTGCGCTTGGTTTTGCATTTATCCATTTTAATGCATTCTCCTGGACTTTCCAGAATCCTTCTAAATCCCATATGGCTTTTTAAAACAGTTGTTGTGTATTTGTGCCTCATTAATTCTGACGCAGTTATCAGTGAAGTTCTGTAGTAGTACAGATCCAAGCAGAGTGACCCCTTTCTAAGCCCACTGAAATCTTTCCTTGTGACTCTTCCTCTTCTCTCTGATTGGTCGCAGCCTGTGAACTTCCTTTCCCAGTCCCTAAACCTGTCCTTGTCGAGCAGCAAGAATGACAGCAGCCTGCTCAACCGAGGGTTCATTCAAATAAAGACCGAGAAAGCCCCGTCTTCCAAGAGAGTCCAAAGCAAGTACAGGCCACCAGCTCCGGTAAGTGTGGCCTTGGCGCTCTCCGGTCTGTTTTAGCCACTTTCCAGCTATCACATCTCAACAGTGTTGGAGCTAGACAGTTAGAGGATGCTACTGTATTCATGCTTCCTCCCCGCCAAGAGACCTGCTGCAGTTTGGAAGCCAAAGGGGAGGAAAACCACTGTGCTGCTATGCCACCTGGGTCTCCCAAGTCCTACTGTGACACTACACTATACTGTGATTTATATAGGCTCGCTAGAGCTCAAATTTTCTTAAGAGTGGATTTTAAAAAAATCTTTATCTGGTGTAGAATATATACATCCTTGCAGCAACCAAAAAAAAATTACCTTGATGTAAAACCAACTGAAGAAAAGTGTCCTAGAAAACTGCATCTTATTTAGTCAGGAAATGTATGTGCCACCTCTTCAGAGACCGACATAGTGGGTGGAGATGTTAATTTGAGTTGCACAATACTGGAATTGCTCATAGTAGCCAGATAATTTCTGTTCCTTAGAGCAGAATACAGTATGAACTACTTCTGAGTAAAGTAAACAAGTCCACAAGAGGAGCTAGTGCACAAAACATTTTACAAGCTTGCCTGGAAAAGAAGCCCATTCTCACCAGCTTGCAAAACCCTTCTCTCTGCAAGTCAGTGTGGTTTAATGCTTAGGTGTGTCCCCGACTAGTATCTAGGAGATCTGAGTTTGAATCCCTGATCATGCTATGGAAGCTCACTGGGTGGCCTCAGGCCTGTCAAACACATCAAGGCTTCCCTACATCACAGGGTTGTTGTGAGGATAAAGTGTAAGTCGCCATGAACACATGAAGCTGCCTCATACTGAATCAGACCCTTGGTCCATCAAAGTCAGTATTGTCTACTCAGACCGGCAGCGGCTCTCCAGGATCTCAGGCAGAGGCCTTTCACATCAACTACTTGCCTGGTCCCTTAAACTGGAGATGCCAGGGATTGAACCTGGGACCTTCTGCATGCCAAGCAGAGGCTCTACCACTGAGCCATGGCCCCTCCCTTGGGTCTTCACTGGGGAGAAATGTGGGGTACAAATGAATTAAATAAATAAATCCTCTCCCTGCTTTGTTTGGAGGCAATTCTGACTTGCTAAAGTTAAGTGGCTGAGTATTTAAGTGTAAGGCTTTTCTCAATCTTGCAGTCTTCTCAGTTTGTTTTATGGGGGCTGGGGGGCAGCGGCTGAGACTGGGAAAAACCATTGTCTGCATGGAGAATAACTGCCAATCAGAACAAGTCATACTGAGCTAGGTGACTCAGTGAAAGGCGTGTCCATATGTTCATATATGTTCTCTCCCTTAGATGTCCAGTGCCTGGAAAACGGTGGCATGCGGTGGCTCTAGAGATCAGCAGATCATGCAAGACAAAGCTCGACAGATCTTGGGCGTGTTGAAACAGAACCACACATCACGGACACTGATCTTATCTTGAAGGACTCTGTAACCATTTGTAGTTTATTATTTTTATATCAAATGGGGCAAGGCAACAGGAAAGCAAACTCCCCCTACCCGCCTTCCATTTCCCCCACACCCAGTATTCTGTGATGGAGACTTCGATTAATTGTTCTAAATTCTGGGTTCTAAATGGGGTGTAGTTTTGGAAATCTTTTGTAGAGGGATACATGCCAGGAGTTGGACCCCACAGCCCAACATTATTAAAGTTGAGGTGTGCCCACTTTCCTTGACAATCCCCCTCTTCCAATTTCCATAAATAGAGCTTGACAGCTGTCCTGTCCTTGCCTTCAACTGACCTGCAAGACAGTAGGGTGAGTGGTGGATCCGTGCTTGGTAGAGAACAAGCCTTGACACTGTGGATTGGGTTTTGACCTCCTTGAGTGGATCCTTGAAAGTGCAATTCTCTAACGTCCCTGCTGGTTTCATCAGTACAATCATGTATTTTGCTCTTCTTGGCTTTTTCTTGGTGGGGGATCAGCAGCGGATTGGGACAGAAGGAAGAATACCTGTTGCACAGTGGAATTATCTATTCTTCTGCTCGTTAGATTGAAGGATAATATGTAAGGGTAGGAATAATCGCTTCTCTGGAGCATTGCTGTCTATCTTCATAATAATTAAAGAATCCCATCTTCTGAAGTGACACTAGCACGCCTGAGTTCCCTTATTCAGATCTGATGTTATACATTAGAGCCATATATATTGCGATTTTATAGAAACTGCACAAGAAAGAACTGAGCAACCTTGTCCACCGCAAAACTTTTTATGTTTCGTATCCTGGATCATATCAGCAATATGTAAGGGTCTCTTCCTATATTGCAAGAATGCTCAAGAGACTTGTTTAGCATATTTCCATTAGGACTGTTCATTCATTAAATAATTTTTAATTGGGTTAGGCAACTGTCTTCTACCCATTTAATCTTCAGAATAGGTATATTTTTGAGATTAGTGGAAACATGAGACCACTTAAAGTTTAATAAAAAAAAAAGCTGCCAGTGAGTGTTGGAAATCAAAGATATCTTCAGCATTTTCTTTCTTTTTTACACCAGAATCGGAATAGTCCCCAAACAGAAAAAATATGGCCTTCACTCTAGCAAGCACCAATTTTAAAACTAGTACTCAATGACAAACCTATAAGTAACTGACAGAGCAATCCTAACCGGGGTGAGGGAGAGGACAGGAACTAGCGTGACCCCAGCATCGGCATTAGTACAACTTGTGCCGGCTAAACTGCCACTAATGCCGGTGCTGGGCAACTTACAGTAGTAGGGAGCTGTGTGGTAGCGCGAGCCACGGGTGCCAGCACAGCCTCAGCAGCAGCGTTTTCCTTGTGCAAGGGCTTGCGCCAGCATCAAAAGGGGCATTTATGGGGGTGGAATCAGCCCTTTTGGCCCAGGAACGTCCCTTTTTGCTAGCGCCAAGTTATGCCTGCAAAAAGGCAGGCGTAGCCCCATGGAACTCAATGGAGAGTTTCATGGGGGTTTCTCTAAACACATTTTGGGCTAGCTGCGCTCAGCAAGCTGCTCAAGAGGCAGCACAGCGGCACCATCCCCAAACGCGGCAGAACCCTCCCCGCCCTTAGGATTGTGCAGTTAGTGTGTCTTCTGGACAATTATCAGAGGTCAAAAGGTTCCTGGAACTTAGTGATAAACTTTAGTGAGGGGTAAGCCATGACAGGATAATCCTGAAAGGGATGCTAAGAGTGAGGAAATGGAGTCAGGAAGTACAAGGGTTAAAGTGACTTCACTGAGTACCAGTGAAACTATTGTAACTACAGAGGAAGCTGATGCTCCATGATTCACTCTTGATGGAGATCTGAGGTGGTAGCTCTAAACTGAGTCAGCATTGGAGAGTAGACAAGAGGTTTTTGATCAGACTGGTAAACTCCGAGACAGGGATGGAGATTTTTGTTGGCTGAAATACCGTCTTCAATGAAGAGGAAAGGGGGGGGGATATAAATGTTTTAATAAATAAAAAAGTACGATTCAGGAACCATATTTTCTTGTGTAAATGTTAAAGATCAAGGATGGGAAAAACTATTGTTTTGTATTTCAAAGTCCACCAGATGGTGCTGACGCCAACCGTTTCATTCCAGCTCGGTTCCATCAGTCCGATTAGATAGATCTGAGGAACGGGCAAGCAGCTACCTGAAGGCAGGGGGACTGTGCAGTGCTGGGAAAGTTACCTTCCATTATTGCGTCACATTTGCAATGCTAGAAGGCGATACTGTGAAGAAGTGTGTGAGTGAAGGCAGGGATGGCATGTACCCTAGTGCAAGACAATACACCCATGATAAGAGCAGCTTCACAAGTTAAAGTGAATGCATGTACATTGGTGGTTTGTATTTTTTACAGCTGCTCTGAATTTTGTATTGATGAGGGTGTGCGCTAAAAATTCTTGGTAAGACATCAGAAATGCCAGGCTTACCAAGCAGGTATCAAGTTAATGGAATTGGCAAAGGGGTTTTCATGTTAAACAACTGGCTGGAAAGAGCCTGAGGTCTCTACTGGGGTACAATTGGTGTACAGTTGATTCTTCTTTACGCACGTTAAGTATTTCTCATGCTACAGTCAACACGTTTACAGCTGAACGTGTGATTGAAACCCCACATTTAGCCAGGTACTGGTCCCCTGTTCGTAAAGTGAACACATGTACATACAGGATGTATGTGTGTCTGTTGTAACAGGTGAACAGGGCTTCTTTATTCTGTTGTGAAACTATGTTAAGGACAACTTTTTAAAAGTGCTTTGACACTTCAGCTAGTAGATTGGGTTACCTCCACAGGGTTACATCAACCTAAACAGATTTTCTCCACAGCTTTTTCATTTTAATGGCCTTTGCTGGCCAGGACTGACCTAAAATGGAAAGCAAAATAGTTATCTGACATGCAGTTCAGAATAAATGTGGTTTTATTTTCTAGGTACCTGATACCCTGGATATTGTGATGCTGATTCTGCAGAATGAGACTATAATATTAACTGGACCAATTCTGAACTGCATGTCAGACTAATTTTATCTCCTTTTTTGAGAAAGTTACTACCTTGCTGTCCTTGAGAAAGTTACTATCAGGGGAATGCTGTAGACATAGTTTATCTAGATTTCAGTAAGGCTTTTGATAAGGTTCCACATAGTATTCTAGTTGACAAATTGGGAAAATGTGGTTTAGATCCTATTATTGTTAGGTGGATCTGCAACTGGTTGACAGATCGTACCCAAAGAGTGCTAGTTAGTGGTTCCTCATCCACTTGGAGAGAAGTGACTAGTGGAGCTCCTCAGGGATCTGTGCTGGGCCCTGTGTTGTTCAACATCTTTATAAATGATTTGGATGAAGGAATAGAGGGGATGCTTATTAAATTTGCAGATGATACTAAATTGAGAGGGGTAGCAAATACGGTAGAAGACAGAGCCAAGATGCAGGATGATCTTGACAGGCTGGAGAAGTGGGCAAGAACTAATAAAATGTACTTCAACAAAGACAAATGTAAAGTTCTGCATTTAGGTAGGAAAAATCAAATGCATAATTATAGGATGGGGGAGACTTGTCTGAGCAGTTGTGTGTGTGAAAAGGATCTTGGGGTCTTAGTAGACCAAACACAGAACATGAGTCAGCAGTGTGATGCGGTAGCTAAAAAGGCAAATGCAGTCTTGGGCTGCATCAACAGAAGTATAGTGTCCAGATCACGCGAATTGATGGTATTGCTTTACTCCACTCTGGTTAGACCTCAGCTAGAGTACTGTGTTCAGTTTTGGGCACCACAATTTAAAAAAGATGTAGACAAGCTGGAACGTGTCCAGAGGAGGGCAACAAAGATGGTGAGGGGTCTGGAGACCAAGTCCTATGAGGAAAGGTTGAAGGAGCTGGGTATGTTTAGCCTGAAAAGGAGAAGACTGAGAGGGGATATGATAGCCATGTTCAAGTACTTGAGGGGCTGTCATATTGAGGATGGTGCTGAGTTGTTTTCTGTTGCTCGGGAAGGTCGGACCAGAACCAACGGGTTGAAATTAAATCAAAAGAGTTTCCGTCTAGACATTAGGAAGAATTTTCTAACAGTTAGAGCGGTTCCTCAGTGGAACAGGCTTCCTCGGGAGGTGGTAAGCGCTCCTTCCCTGGAGGTTTTTAAGAAGAGGTTAGATGGCCATCTGTCAGCAATGCTGATTCTGTGACCTTAGGCAGATGATGAGAGGGAGGGCATCTTGGCCATCTTCTGGTCACTAGGGGTGTGGAGGGGGGAGGTAGTTGTGAATTTCCTGCATTGTGCAGGGGGTTGGACTTGATGGCCCTGGTGGTCCCTTCCAACTCTATGATTCTATGATACATGCCTAACATGTATAGCAAACCACTATAATCACCTTTCCCCTGTATATGTATATATTTCTCATGTATGTAGATATACACCTAAAAATTTAAACATCTGCATCGCACAGATACTATAGTCAGGGAGCGCTTATGGGTTATATCTCTGCTAAGTCTTCACTGGGCGGCTTCTAATTCAGGCTTCTAATTAACATGTGAAATTGCCCTCTGAGCCAGTTTGGGTATGGGAAACCCAGAATCCATGCCCCACTCAGGAATGCTTTAGCGTTATGTATGTACCTGTATCCTGGATGCTCGAGATATAACGTGTGATGATTTGAGAAATGCTTGTTTTGATACAGGCACGTACGGTAGGGAACTTTAGTTGGGTAAGATTTCCTGCAGCACCTACTGATATGAGGAAATGTTCTCCCTCTCAGTTTCTTAAGGGACCTCAGTGCTATAACATTTAGTGGGGTGGCCTTAGGCAAACCATCTCTCAGCCTAGTGCACTTCAAAGGGTTGTCATGATCAAAAATGTAGTTCAGAGCTCCTTTGAAGAAGGTTGGGGTATAACTGTAGTAAGTGGGCAGCTTCATGTAGGAATGTAGCAGTTTGTTAGGTTATACATATCAGTTTGAAGGGGGAGTCAGTGAGGTTTTCTCAGTAAAGGATTATGTTGCTGCTGATTATTTCAAAACCATCACAGGGGTTTACAGAGTTTATCTCTAAATAAAATTATCATTCATGGTAGACTTTGGGGCTGATTTGATTTGGAGTTGGCTACAAATTAAAAGATTACAAGGAATGTATTAAAAGCTATTTCTAATCCTGTAAATCTGATTCTACCAGCGTGTCCTGCTATGTGTTTATTGCTTATTAAGGAAGATCTAGTGCTGAGCAAATTTCAGGGGAAATGAGCAGAGAGCCTGGCTAATGACAAAGACGATTAACTTTTAATTGGAAAGCTAAGGTAGTTCCTGTCTGGAGCACATGCCTGGCTCTGTTATCCCTGAGCTAACACCTGTAGAATAGGTTATAGCTTTGTAAACCTGGTTATTTGTAAATTATCATGGCTGCTGAGCAAGAGTTAAGAGGACACAATATGAATAGATACATCTATTAAATTATTCCCAAACCACCATTTCTCAAGTGCTAACGCTGTATGCTTGTCACCACTTGTTAAACTTATTATTATTATTAAAATTCTATCTCACTCTCCCCAACAGAGCTGGGCTCAGAGCAGCTGATAGCAAAAGTTAAGCATATTCCATTCAATAAATACATTAAAAACCAAATGTATAATAATAAAGCAGGGGTGGGGAATGAATGATTGGTGATCTGCCCCCTCCTGTGGACAGGAATAGCCTCTATTCAAGGCAGATGTGAGTTTGTTTTGCCAAGAAAAGGAACCCTTTCCCCCCCTTGCAGAAGAGTCATTAGCTATGGAGCTGTTAGGACCACCCAAGAAACTATTAACCCTTTCCCACCCGGGCCATGGAGAAACGTATTCCCTCTGTACTACAAGAGGGCTGGGGGCGGAAGTGGCAATGGAAGGGTTAAAGGGGGCAGGGCCAGAATGCACGGGGCGGGGGAGTTCTTAGCCAGTGTGTCCTCATTTCATCCCTGCAGGTGGAGGTAGCAGGAGCCAGCTGTAGAATCCTGCCCCAACCATGCGGAGCAGGAGCAACTCTGGCTTGCAGCTCGATGGCTACACCTGGCTGGTGCAACAGACCATCCTGTGCCACCAGGTGGGCGAGTGCGCCACTGGTTAGATGCCTGCGTGCTTGCACGTGGGGGGGGGGTGTCATCTGGGGCAAATGGCCCTTGGTGGAAAAAAGGTTCCCCACCCCCTGTAATAAAGCCATATATACCAGCGTGGTGTAGTGGTTAAGAGTGGTGGTTTGGAGCAGTGGACTCAGATCTGGAGAACCGGGTTTGATTCCCCACTCCTCCACATGAGCGACAGAGGCTAATCTGGTGATCTGGATTTGTTTCCCCACGCCTACATACGAAGCCAGCTGGGTGACCTTGGGCTAGTCACAGCTCTCTTAGAGCTCTCTCAGCCCCACCTACCTCACAGGGTGTCTTGTGGGGAGGAGAAGGGAAGGTGATTGTAAGCCAGTTTGAGTCTCCCTTAAGTGGTAGAGAAAGTTGGCATATAAAAACCAACTCTTAGAATCATAGAAACATAGAGTTGGAAGGGACCACCAGGGTCATCTAGTCCAACCCCCTGCACAATGCAGGAAACTAACAACTACCTCCCCCCACATCCCCAGTGACCCCAACCCTACCCCCGCCATGCAGGATCCCACAATCAAAGCACTCCCGACAGATGGCCATCTAGCCTCTGCTTAAAGACCTCCAAAGACGGGGACTCCACCACCCTCCGAGGCAGCGCATTCCACCGTTGAACAGCCCTCACCGTCAGAAAGTTCTTCCTAATGTTTAGGTGGAATCGCTTTTCTATTAGTTTAAATCCATTACTCCGTGTCCTAGTCTCTGGAGCAACAGAGAACCAGCTAGTTCCCTCATCAACATGACATCCCTTCAAATATTTAAACATGGCTATCATGTATCCCCTCAACCTTCTCTTCTCCAAACTAAACAAACCCAACTCCTTAAGTCTCTCCTCATAGGGCATGGATTCCAGACCTCTGATCATTTTGGTCACCGTCCTCTGGACACGCTCCAACTTGTCAACATCCTTCTTAAATTGTGGAGCCCAAAACTAAACACAGTATTCCAAGTGAGGTCTGACCAATGCAGAATACAGTGGTAGTATTACTTCCCTTGATCTAGACACAATACTCCTATTGATGCAGCCCAGAATTGCATTGGCCTTCTTAGCCGCCATATCATACTGTTGACTCATGTTCAGTTTGTGGTCCACTAAGACTCTCTTTCACATGTACTGTTTTCAAGCCAACTCTCTCCCATCCTGTACCTGTGCCTTATGTTGTTTCTGCCTAGGTGAAGTACTTTACACTTCTCCCTATTGAAATCCATTTTATTGCTTATGGCCCAGCTCTCCAGTCTATCGAGATCATTCTGAACTCTGATCCTACCCTCCGGGGTATTAACTACCCCTCCTAACTTGGTGTCATCTGCAAATTTGATTAGCATGCTCTCTATTCCATCATCCAAGTCATTTATAATCAAGTTAATGTTACACAACATGCTGGAAAGAACCGGAGGCCTCTACTGGGGTGGGCATGGTGGGCTAGCATGCGTCTGAAGGAGATGCATACTGTGAATCGCTGTGAAGTACAGTTTGTTATGGAGGAAGCTATGCTGGGATGTTTGATCCACCCCGTTGTCTGGATTTGTCTGCAGATTGCAAACAGTGCGAGCAAACTCTGAGAAACGATGATTGCTTTTTAATGTTCGAATTTGGATCTCAAATGCTTTGCAGCTGTGCATTTTCATAGTTGTGTTTTAAAAAATCAATATAAAAAGAGGTGTTTCAATCCCCACTGAATGTGAGGGCAGGGAGAGAACCCTCTGACTTTTCAGTATGCTTCTCTTGTCCATTCTGCTTGGCTAACTCAAGTTGAGACTGCCACTCTGTATAATTTGTGTTTGCACTTCTTTGCCACATCTCTCCCCTTCCCCTCTATTTGCCCAACACAAGACAGAAAAATGATTATAAGTAGGGTATTCCTTATCCGGACATTCCATATCAGGACTAATCTGAAAACCAGACCCTTTCAGCTGACATTCAGGCAGATCCATGCTGCCTGCTTTCAATTTTTCCTCTCACCTAAACAAAAAAAAAAATACAGTGGAGACTGAAAGCCTGCCAATGTTAGTTTGTTGTTTGTTGTTGCTCTTGTTTAACAGCTGATACATGTATTCTGGTGAGATAGTTACGCCTTTGCTTTCTGATGGTTCAGTGTACACAAAATTATTAAAAAATATTGTTTAAAATTACATTCAGGCTATGCGTATAAAGTGTACCGTATATACTCGGGTATAAGCCGACCCGAGTATAAGCCGACCCCCCAAATTAGAGGCCAGAAAAGGGAATTTCTTATTGACCCGCGTATAAGCCGAGGGGCAATAAGAAATTTCCTTTACCCGCAATGCTGCGCTCTAAAATGGCGGCCCCCATTTTAGAGCGCAGGGCCCCTGCCCCAGGTCGCCCTCCCGCCGCCTCCCAGGCCCTCCCGACCCACCCCGACCCCAGTGCCATCCAGGGGGGGGAGGGGGAAAAGCCCCTGAACCCACTACTTACCTGGAGAGGCGGCGCGTCCTTCCTGGGCCGGCAGGAGGCCCCTCCAGCCGGCAGCGAAAGGCGCCCAGGCGCGTGGGCGGTAGCGGCGCGACGGGCAGGGGCCTCCCAGGGCCCCTTTCGGCGGGGGCCGGGGAGGGCCGGGACAGCCTTCCTGCGACTGCAGAGAGGCTGCCCAGGGCCCCTCCCGGCGGGGGAAAATGGCGGCGGGGGCCGGGGGGGCCAGGGCAGTCTCTCTGCAACTGCAGAGAGGCTGCCCAGGGCCCCTCCCGGTGGGAGAAAATGGCGGCGGGGGCCTGGGGGGGCCAGGGCAGCTTCTCTGCGGCTGCAGAGAGGCTGCCCAAGACCCCTCCCGGCGGGAGTAAATGGCGGTGGCTCGGCAGCGGCGGTAAGTTCCCCCCTCCCTCTTCCCTCCTTCCCCCTTCTACCGTATTGACCCGCGTATAAGCCGAGGCCGGCTTTTTCAGCCCTTTTTTTGGGCTGAAAAACTCGGCTTATACACGAGTATATACGGTACGTAAAACATAAATGAATTTGGGTCCCAGCCCCAAGATATCTCATTATGTATATGCAAAAATTCTAAAATATTCCTATATACGGAAAGAGGAAGACCCAACAAGAGATGGATTGACTCAATAAAGGAAGCCAAAGCCCTCAATTTGTAAGATCTGAGCAAGGCTGTCAAAGATAGGACATTTTGGAGGACATTGATTCATAGGGTCGCCATGAGTCAGAAGTGACTTGACGGCACTTAACACACACATATGGAGAGATCCGAAATACGAACCACTTCTGATCCCAAGCAGTCTGGATAAGGGATACTCAACCTGTACGTCTAAGAAGAGACGCTTTCCTTGGTAATCCCTAGCCTACTGTGTGGCTTGTTTTTCAGATATTCTGAACTAGCCCGTTTTATTTCCCTGCTGGATCCCAAAACTGGGCATGTTCATGTTTATTTTATTCACACATTCCCACTCTGCTGCCTAGGAATTGCAGTATGATCCAGTTTGTTCTGATCAGGTGGTATGCCACTGACTGCATAAGTGCCAAAACAGTACATGCATTCTGGTGCAGTTGCTCTTAAATGATGCATGAACTGCCCAAGGTGAGCCTGGGGCATGCCCAGTCCCAGCAAAGTGTGAACGTGCACCAACAACAGGTGTGTGATCGTATGAGCTGTTCGACTGAGTTGTGGTCAAGGAAAGTTTGATTTTTGACGACTTGTTTTGCGAATGTTGGATCATCTCTGGTTCTCAGTCCAGATGAATATCTTGGGGCACTCTGCAATTGATAATCATACATTCTAGCTGCCGTGGACCAATAAGCCTTTCCAGATTGTCAGCTTTTCTGCGACAACAACAACAATAGTTGGTTTTTATACCCTGCTTTTCTATACCGAAAGTCTCAAAGCGGCTTACAATCACCTTCCCCCCAAACAGGCACCTTGTGAGGTAGGTGAGACTGAGAGAGTTCTGAGAGAACTGTGACTAGCCCAAGGTCACCCAGCAGGCTGCATATGGAGGTGTGGGGAATCTAATCTGGTTCTCCAAGCATATTATATATTTTTGCACCAAGCATAGTACATATTTTTAACAGGGAAGAGTGCATTCTTCATCCCTCTGGCGAATTGCTTGCTATTGTGATTGCAGTGTGGAATGTAATTGTTGTGGGCACCTATTGTCCGATGCCATTCATGATATGACACAACTTGCCACTCCTGCAGGAGATGTTCTGTAACCTTTTAAATGATAAAATTTTCATGTCTCCTGAGTTTGTTCCATCTGCCACCACGGTGCTAAATGCTCATCCAGCATCAGATTAAAAAAAAAAAAAATCTAAAATTAAAGCAACAAAGCACCAACATTCTTACATTTTTGCACGGCCTGCCATCCCGAAATGTACTTACAATGCCTTAAGTGAGGGGGGAATCATCTAATTTGATATTAACGACATGCTGCTTGATCACAGAAAAGAGGGAGCAGGTTGATTTCCTGAATATTTGGGGGAAATATTAGTAAGGCTTCTTTGAACCTCCAGGGTTTCCCCCATCACCTTTTGCCTTCACTAAGAGCTCAGGTTTGCACGATAACAGAAATATATTGAATTTCTCTCCTTAAATGCACTTCCTTAAGATTCTACCATAAATCTCCTGGTCACTATCTGCAGACCTGTGCTTATTAAGGTGCCTCATCGTAAGTTGGCTGCCCAGGCCTATTACAGCCCTGATCCTGGACTCAAACCAGATCCTAAAAAGGCACCTATCAGAACACAATCAATGGTCTACCAGGGGGCAGCCAGAATCCCATGTTTTGAGCCAATGGCACCTCCGCTTCTGGTGTTGCACCAAAATAACCCAATAGCAGACTTCTATGGGCACCCAGGTAAATTCAGGTGCTTAAGAAGGGCAACCCCATCTTTGTGGTTGGTTAATCTCCAAAACCAACCTCCGTCGCCACAAACACAAACTCACCGGACCCTTCCAATTGCAGGCAGAGTAAGCTTTATTTTCTCCCATGCAGCTTTCCTCAAGATTAGCCCACTGTTTCCTTTTCCCGGTTTACTCTCTCTTTGCTTCTCCATTTCCCTTTTAGGACTTCCTTGTCTTACTGCCTGTCAGCCCTTCCCCATCCCCCCTGGTTAGGGACTCCCTCCTTTCTACCCGAAGTTCCATTCCCCATCTATCCCATCGGCATAACGTGGTCCCAAGTCCCATCTATCTTGCTGCATTTTCTGATCAGGCATCTCCTCACTTGTCTTCTCTCTCTGGGTTGGTTTGTTGTGGACTAGCCAAGTGGGAGGAAAATGATTTGGAATAAAAAGTAACTTTAACTGGGTATTTAGCTAAAGGAATACACACATCAGGATTGTGCAAAGCAAATGGTTTTTATTGATTTCTGTCTTGCCTTTTTCATACTGATTTCTTGTTTTGTAGTTTGTATCTTGGTTAAATTAATAAAGCTCCTTGCTGGGTAAGTGCTTGTCTTCCCTCTGTCCTTTTTTTATCTGTGATTTATTGTGCTAAGCTGGGAGTTGTAGATACTACAGACTAAGGTGTTACATTTAAATTTATTGTTATGGCCATTGGCCAGCATAACTAAGGTGTTAGTGTTCGACTCGTGTTTTGGGTCTTTCATAGGTAGAGGACATTCTCATGTGACAGGCCTGACATGGGGACTAATTTGGTAACAAGGTACTTCCTCACAGTTTCTGGAAAAAGGTTATTGAGAAAACATTCTGCTCCCTTACTTTACTTTAAGGATATTGTTCACATGGCCAGTTCAGCACTGAACAATGTCACACTGAGATCAAAATAAGAAAAAAAAAAGTAAATATCTAACTAGCCCATAATGAAATTAATATTTTTTAGTCTTGTCTGGGGAAAAGTTTGGCAACTGCCAATGTAATATTAAAATAACCCCCAAATTAACCCTGCTAAAATAACTCCCAAATTATCCAATTTGGAGACAGATTCCCGGATAAAAGGCTTTATCCATCTGTCTCTAGCCTCGCTGAGCAAGTCACAGCTCTGCTCCCTTGCTAATTCAGACCTAATACAATAAACAGATATGCACATCTATCTCCTGATCTCCCTTGAAGGTGCAAGATTTCTCTTTCAGCAAGAGGCCGACATAGAGATGATATTGGAAAACAGCTATTTGGACTATTTGCCGCTGTTTTGGTCTGTCCTGAGAAAAGAGATCTGCTTCCTGCTCCATTTGAGAGAAAGTTGATTGGCAAAACACCTGCGTCTAGAAGCGCTTGCATGGTTTCTCCGACCCTGAGCTGTGTAGGAGAGGAGAAATGAATAGAGTCTGGCTGTTGAATTCCAGGCTGTTTGTTGTTGAATTCCAAGGTTACAGTCTGAAGAAGGATATAGAAATGGGAAACTAGCCAGCAGACCGGTCACCATTGTGGTTCTGTGTTATATTGTCAAATCAGATTTATTCATGTTGTGGTCACAGACCTTAACAATCCAGCTACACCCAAAATAAAATAAAATTCAACCCACAGCTCTATTGATCCGATATCACAATAACATCTACTGCTACACTTTGAAATAAAACAATAAAGACTTCCCCCCATCAATATCATTTACCAGGATATTGTGGACCATATCAAGCCATTATATTACCTGTATCAGGCCTATTAAAACTTTTCCTTAGTTTAAATGCTATAATGAAAAAAGAGGCCACTGTCTGTGTAATAGATAAATTTACATCAGCCAGCAAGAATCTTACTCGTGCTTCCAAGACCAACACTGGTGGTATGCACTGGATCAATCTAGGTTGTATCGTGGTATACAGGGCACAGTGGGAAAGAACCTGCGGCAGGTCTTCTACCTGGTCTTCTGAGGTTTCTCCCCCCCAGCCCCGTTTTTAAAGAGTCTGGCTGTGCCCGTCATCAAACGCCCTTTGGTAGTAATGGTATGAAGCTATCGCTAGTAATAACTCCTAAAGCTTGTTGGTAGTATTGTTTCTGAAATTCTTGTGTACAAACCAAATGTCAAATGAAGCCGAATACTTTGTAAGCATTACTGCAATCAAGCTTAGTCCACACTAAATTTTGGAAAGGGGGCTAGCTGTGTTTCCTCTTCCCAAACGCAGGTAGCTTGGGTTTCATGAACTGGAAAAGGACGCCTCTATGATAAACTACATGCGGCAAAGTTGTGTCAGTTTCGGTGCGACCCAACTTCAGCTGCTACTTCAGAGGTAGTTGCCTCTGGACAGCTTGTTGTAAACTTACAATACCGTCAGCACCGAAACCAAACGACGGTATTACAAAGAAGTAGAATATAACAATATGAAAGAGGATTTAATGGAATGCTTTTAATGAGGGATCTTACTGCAAGAGCTCCTCTTGAAAGCCACTTTGACCTCAACCTTCCCTCTTAGTCTGTATCCGTTCCATATACTTGGCTTAATTTTTAGCTGGATCACATGCAGTTTGTTTAAGCCACTTCTTCTTTGAGTGGGTTTAGACCACTGGAAGCCTCAGGGTGGATACATACTTGTCTCCCATGCCTTCAGCATTCCAAGGACTGGTTCTGCTTGTGTTTTGTGTGTGCGACTATTAGCAGGGGGTGGATTGAGAGTGGACAAACAAGAGTCATGTGCTGGCTTGTAAAATATTAACACATGATCTGAGTGCCGTGTGTGATGGTAGCGCTCGAGCCTCTGCCGCGGCTCATAAATACAGGGTAGTGGATAAACTGGGCTTTAGATGTTTTGGGTTGACAGATATCTGCTCTGTTGTGTGTTTCATTTGGCCAACTGCTGCACGATAACTCTTTCCCAACTCTGAGACCAGCCTCTATTTAACTTCATGAGTGTACACAAGGTCAGTCTGTGTTGCTGTGATGCCCTGGGACTTAATCCTGCCTGACTGCGCCACCAGATAGCCTATGTACATCCTCTGTGGTTATCCAACACAGCTTTTCCTTGTATTTGATTCCTCCAGAGAATGCAGAATGGCACTTTATCTTTGCGACGGCCCTGGCAGATGGGTGAGGCTGAAAAGCAGGGTCTTATCCATGGCTGCCACCTTGTGAGCTTCATAGCCAAATGGGAATTGGAAGCTGGGTTTCCCATTACAAGCCCTATGTTCCAGCTGCTCTTCCCTTTTCCATCAGCAATTCTCTCTTGCATATTTGCTAATTTTGGTAGAGGGGGTTGTTGTGTGTGTTGGGATAACAAGTATGGACATTTCTCCCACTCCTAGCCAATTCCTCCCATTAGGGCACCCAAATAATGGTTTCCTTTGAGACTCCATTAGTTTAAAAGGGTTTGAAAGGAAATAAGGTAACTTGCCCAGCTTCATGAAGATCAGAGTGGTCGTGGGCCCCCAGAATGTTGTCTCCATTGTCCACCACCCCTCGGAAGCCTGGCTTCTTCACCAAAATTAGTCAGAGCTGAGCTGACATCTGCCACTGCATCTTGGGGCAGAGTAGAATTATATTGGTCCTTGATGCCCAGCTCTTTTTCTTGTCATCTAGTCAGTGTTACCCATATGTGCCATGGCACCCACTCGTGTGTTTCCTAGCACTCACTAGCTTCTACTTTTCCAAATAATTGGAAGTGTTTCAGGGAGCATCCATGTGGAAACAGTTGGCTCTATCCTAGGATCATGCCTGGCTCAGAGCCTTCCAATATTTTGTGATTTGACTCATGCTGTCTTCATGTTAGCCATTTTGTGATCGATCATATGCTCTCTATGGCAGCCATTGTATAGTGGTGCCCACTTCCTGCTGTCAAAATTCCAAAAGCGCCCATAGGTTCAGAAAGGCTGGGAGACCTAGCTTGTCTCCTCCTCACTGGCGCAGTCCTGGCAAGCATATATTCAAAGGTAGGGGTACATTGAAGTGAGTGTGGCTTTTCCAAAACAGCAAACTTAGAACACAAATTGCTCTGAGCCCACAGACTCTATTTACCAAGCAGCCACTTGACAGGATCAACGGCCCACAGCTAGGGAAACTGTTAGGTGTCTCTTTTGTATGGACACAGTTTTGATTTTTGTTAGCTACCTCGATCGTTAATGGAAAGGCACGATTAAAAAAAAAACCCCGAATACATTAAAAAGAATGTCTTATTCTTGGAGGGTCAAGCTTTGTCCTGTGTAAAGTAGCTGATTATATTCTAGTCTTGAGTTTGAGCCTGTATAGTTTTTTTCTATACAGCTATTGCTGCTCAAGCAGATGTGTCATTTTAGTCATTTGGGAGGGCACGCTTGAGCAGTTTTTTTTTTTTTTAAACCTTTCAGCTTGTTGGTTTTAGTGGGTTCTCGCCATTCTTGTTCAGAAGATTGGTACCATTTGCCACTTTCCACTTAGGACCGGCTGTTCAGGTAAGGGGGATGTAAAGTCATAAATCTCTTTCCCAATTGTGCTGTCGCTTCTGCAGAGCCGAACAGAATCTTCTGTTTGCACGCACCAGTTAGGAATCTGTTTTGCGTAACCTCATTGTTTCCCCTGTCTTTCCCTGTCAGAGGCAGCTGCCAACTTCTTTGCTCGGGAAGCTGCATTTTCCTGAACTGTTTTTTTTTTTAAAAACAAACACAAACTAGTGAAATGTTCCAGCAGCACATGAGGGGTGGCAGATTGGTCTGTGAGTAGAGGCCTAACAAGTACATGGGATGTGTGGGATGTGGCCCCTTTCCCGATATTTCAGCTCAGCACGAGCCTCCTTCATCTGTACTCTCAGAGTATCCTATCTGTTGTGCACAACTATTCAGAAGAAGTATGACACAGTCGAAAGTCATATCCAAGTGTTGCTGCGACCCCTGAGCAGGCCAACAATCCCCACATAAGAAAAGCCATGCTGGATCAGATCAAGGCCCCATGAAGTCCAGCAATCTGTTCACACAGTGGCCAACCAGGTGCCTCTAGGAAGCCCACAAACAAGACGAATGCCGCAGTATTGTCCTGCCTGTGTTCCAAAGCACCTAATATAATAGGCATCCTCCTCTGATACTGTAGAAAATAGGTATGCATCATGACTAGTATTCATTTGGACTAGTAGCCATGGATAGCCCTCTCCTCCATGAGCATGTCTCCACTCCCCTCTTAAAGCCTTTCAGGTTTATGGGACAACCCATAATGGCACGTGTACAGACCTCGTACTTCTAACGGCCAAAGGAGAGTAGAATGACCAGCGGCAGCAGCAAGGGAGGAAAGTATTGTTTCCTATCTAAAGTCACAATTCTCTGTCAAAAGAACTTCAGAGGGAGAGTCCAGCCTAAAACTGCTAAATGGATACATGAGATACCATCTTTGGAAGACTTAAAAATTACTACGATTGAGAATTTTCTCTGTACCTTTCTTGTTCGCATTTGAATTTTACATAACTGCATCTCGCCCTGTATTCCATGGCCCCTTGAATCCTGATATTGTAGCTTTTGTTTCTTCATAACCAACTTTGTGCACTTCAGTGGTCTCCAGTTCGAAAACTTAAACTAGAATAAAAACCGGTTAGTCTTCAGGGTGTCACAAGACTCCTGATTATCTTGTTGCTTTAACAGATTTCATATAGTTACCCCTCTGGCATATTAGTCAGCACTGTCGCTAAAGCCTCCTTGCTCTTATCAGGAAGAGAGATCCAGAGTCGCCAACAATCATTATTTGAATTTGTATATTGTTGTTGATTTGCATTGTAACCTGCTTTGAAAAGTAATCTGGTTGAAAAGGATAAATTTAATCACTTTTTTAACTCACTCCAAATTATTTCTCCTGCACTTGGACAGAGTGGCTACTAAAAAGCCCTTTCTAGCACAAAGTGTGTTTTTGACATGAGTTTCCATCACTTACAATCAACATTTCTTGACACTGAAATGACAGGCGCTATTAAGGAGAAATTATCTCTGGCATCTGGTGCTTAGAGATTTTAAGTAAAGATTAATGCAACCCTGAATTAAGGGAACAGTGCTGCATTTTATTCTTCCGGAGTTGTAAATCAAGTCATGTCAATATTTTAAAGTCAATTTTATAGCAGCATCCATTTAGAGATGCTAGGGAATTTATAATAATGGTTACTGTTTTCTTTTCAATATGCTTTGCATAATGGTCTCTTTTACAACCAAATTCTTTAACCTGGTGTTTCATTCATTTCCATCAAATTACCTTCCAAGTAATGGACTGTCAGCCTAATCCCAAACAGATTTATTCAGAAGTAAATCCCAATGAGTTCACTCAGGATTATTCTCAGGTAAGTATGCATGAGATTGCAGCCTTAGAATAATAGACCATAATTCCAACCAATGTTTTCTAGAAGTGCATTTAGGAATCTAGCCATGCAGTGTGATTTTGTGGACTTACTCGGTAATAAGTACTGTTGAATAGTGTAGGATTTACTCCCACATAAATATGCAAAGGATTACAGCCTTCAGGACAGCAGTTTACTCTTAAAAGGTACTACACCTTGAACACCTAGTGCATATTAATATGAAAATCTGTTACTGTGAATTTGGTGTGAACCAGTTGGGTTTTGGAGTGGGACATTGACTACAATGCCCTGACTTGGCATCATGGCATAGTGGTTAATTGGTGGACTCTAATCTGGAGAACCGGGTTTGATTCCCCACTCCTCCACATAACCGGCACTTTAAACTAGTGAACCTGGTCCCCCTCCCCCCCACATGAAGCCTGCTGGGTGACCTTGGGCTAGTCACAGTTCTCTCATAATTCTTTCAGCCCCACCTACCTCACCAGGTATCTGTTGTGGGGAGGGGGAAGGGCAATTTTTTTTAAAAAAAGACTACAGCTAGGACTTAAGGAACAACAATATTGCCAAACTCGTGTCTGATATCCAGGTTGGCTGAATGTTATATTACAAGTCACTTAAGGACACAAAAAGTTCTTGGTTCTTAATTTATATAGTATTTATGGTTTATAAGCAAAGAGCAGGTTTCTGCCCCAAGGTACTTACAATTGTAAGGGTCTGTAAGCTTTCGATACGCTCAAGCGGCTTTTCTCGTCCGAACCCGTTCTCGCGCACCCTGACTCCCTCCCACCAGCTATGGCCTTGGTGTGTAGATAGCAGTAACGAGCTTCCTGAGATCTTTGATGTTCCTGTACCATGCACAATTATCTCGTAGATTCCCATAACATGTATTTGACATCTGCTTCCCTGTAGGGGTTATAATTCTGTCTTTGTGAAATTGCTAGCACTTGCAACTTTGCCATTGTAGGGCCTATACTAACCTGAAGCTTCCAATAAAGTTCCTTGTTTCTGCATGACCGTCTGAGCAAGTGATTTTATGGAGTTTGCACAGGGAGGTTGGGAACCCTCACAACAATCTATGATAATTCTTATCTTCTCCCAAACTGGTGAGAGATCGGCATATCTCTTCTGAGGTTTATTTCAGAAATATCTCAAGGACACAACTTGGTAAAGGTTGTTTAGCCAGGGCTAAACTTTCAATTTATTTTAGATACAATGTGGATATATATATTTTAGTTCAGGAAGATCTTGGCTCTCTCTGTGGCTCAAGATAAAACTTCTTCCATACAGATCCTTTTGATTACAAGGAACTCAAATGGATGAAGTGAAGAAAATAAACCATAGTTTGTTCTGAAAGGGAGCAAAGCATCTGATCTTTCCCAGATATAAAAGTGTTATTGCTAATAGGATTTACTTCCACTGGTTGGCATCAGAGTACCAATTTATCTATTTACACTTACTAAATGAAGCATCTTTGGTATCAGGGCACTACTGGTATGTTATGAAGGGTTGTTCTGAAGTCAGTTTTTATATGGCTCCAATCCTGGTATTGCATCAAAAGAAACAAAACATAAGCAAAATGGAGTAATAAAGATGGTGCTGGTTGGAACTGATGGTGCACAGAGTTACTAAAGATGGTCAAAAATCTTTGAAAAGCCTGGGTACATTGTTCAATTTAAAATCACAGAAACAGAGTTGGAAGGGATCTCCAGAGTCATCTAGTCCAGCCCCCTGCACAATGCAGATAAACGTAGCTGAGTGATACCTCCTAATATATCAATATCCAGCATTTCCCTGCTTTAATAAGGCTGCTAGACTCAATAGGTTGGTGAAGAGTCAGAAAGAATGTGTCATCCTGTGACAGCTCGCTGCTAAGACACTCCCAGCAGGAACGGTGAATTCTCCTGAACAGCAGCAGGGGAATACTGCAAAAGATGTCACCACCTTTGGTTTAGTTTTACGCCAGGTTTCAGTAAATATCCTATGCAAAGAAACAGTGGGAAACCCACAAGCAGATCTCTCAGCACCCAAGGGCTGCGGCTCCATTAAATCGAGCAAGATCCAGATGATCACGACATAATCTGAGCATTTTCAGTTCTTGCCTGGGTGAAACCACACTGAAAGGCAACAGTTTGGAAGAGTCAAATGAGAACATCTGCTATCTTTAGACGGTAGTCTTGTGCACATATCTTGGAAGAAAGTTCTATTGAGCTCACTAGGACCCCCTTGTGAGTAAGCATGCGCAGGCATAGCTCTCCCATCATTGTAGTGCAGTGGTAAGAGAAACTGTGTGTGTGTAAAGTGCTCAAGTCGCAGCCGACTTTAGGCGACCCCTTTTTTGGGGTTTTCATGGCAAGAGACTAACAGAGGTGGTTTGCCAGTGCCTTCCTCTGCACAGCAACCCTGGTATTCCTTGGTGGTCTCCCATCCAAATACTAACCAGGGCTGACCCTGCTAAGCTTCTGAGATCTGACGAGATCAGGCTAGCCTGGGCCATCCAGGTCAGGGCAAGAGAAGCTGTACTTACCATAATTCCCCCTTCAGTAAAGGCACCCTATCCCATATTGAAACCTGGCATAAGACTAGAGCATTTTGCGTGGGGTAGGGAAAAAAAGGCAAAACAAGCAAGAGGCTGTAGTGTGAAATTGGACCCAGGTATGGATGAAAATTGCCTTTTCTGAATGATGTTTAAGGGCTGCATTTCAAGGAGCCTGGAATAGATGCCTTGTCATTCAATCCATATCATCATTATACCCCGTTAATAGAGACAAAATTGATTCACTTTCCCAACTGACAGCGAAGAAATGCCGTTTTAACTCTTATTAGGAATGTGTCAATTCACATCCTTTTAATGTAGATTGTTAGTGGATTATTATTTGCAAGTAATCACATTGCAGTCATTGGAATTACGTGTATCTAAATCACATCTGTGCAGCGAACACAGACTAGTTTAAATGCCATTACTTTCTCCCAGGAACGGTAATTTTTGTGAGGTTTAATAGCGATCCCTGGGCCATTTTCACAAATGACACTTAAACTGGCCCTGCCTTTCTTCCATCTGTAAATCAAATGAGAAAGCTCCATTGACTAAGCTGTAATTCAATTTCAAAATAGTTTTCTCCAGCCTCTGCTTCCCCTCTCTCTGCACTAAGCATCACTAGAGACCAGAAAGCAGCCATGTGGTATGATTGTAAAACTATTTATTCAAAAGTAACTCACGCTGAGTTAAATGGACTTGTTTTTGCAAATGATCTAAGCAGTAACTTTTGCATAGGCTGTGCACACGCGCCCCTATTAACAAACCAGCGTCCAGCTTTACTGATAGTCATGTGGATGTGGTCAGAACTTTTAACAGAACAGTGATCTCTCTCTCTCTCAATTCTCTGATGCAGTAGTCCTCGACGAACCTCAAAATCTATTTTTGCAGCCAACGTCATTTAAGCCACTTAAGTATGCAACACATTTTGTGTTCCATTCTAACACTACACAAACTGCAGTTGAGGAACTTCAACATGTCCTGAAACACCTTTTTTTCTTTCTCCCCTTTCAATTCCCCCCCCCCAAACTGAATATCTAAGCTCGATGCAGAGTTCTGGAAAACCCAAAAGATTGCGTGATATCTCATAATAGACCAAATGGTCCTAATAAAACAGGTCACATGATTAAAAGACTGTGGATTTGGATGTTTTCTGTAACTGAGGTGACTACCTCCAAGTCTTTAAATGGAAGTACTGCCCCGTGGCGCAGAGTGGTAAGCTGCAGTAATGCAGCCCAAGCTCTGCTCACAACCTGAGTTTGATCCCGCCGGAAGTTGGTTTCAGGTAGCCGGCTCAAGGTTGACTCAGCCTTCCATCCTTCCGAGGTCAGTAAAATGAGTACCCAGCTTGCTGGGGGGAAAGGGAAGATGACTGGGAAAGGCACTGGCAAACCACCCCGTAAAACAAGTCTGCCTAGTAAACATTGGGATGTGATGTCACCTCATGGGTCAGGAATGACCTGGTGCTTGCACAGGGATTTTTACATTTTTACTGTTTATGTGGAATACATAAACCTGATCATCTATGCAGGGCAAAGTTTCAGTTGGGTACTTGGGAAGCAGGCGTCCCATGAATACTACACATAACACATAAGCAATTTCTTTCTTTTCACATCCTCCTTACATCTACAGTATTGGCTCCGGGTTGGCTCCAGGGCAAAACGTTCCTCTTGCACAAGCGGAAATGCAGTAAAAGGACAGCATACTGCTAAGTCAAACCTATTATAGCCACACTTGTGTTTCCGCTTGTGCAAGATCCGGCACAACCAGTTTCTGGGCACTGTAATATAGAGAAAAGCACCAGGTATTGCATAAGCCCATACGCAGGCGGAACTGTGCCAAGGTTGTTTATGTTTCTGCTCATGCATTGCTGGATCCAAGCCATTGTTTCCTATGTCCCCCTATCTCTTCCACTGTCATCTGGTGGTTTTAGAGATAATGTTTCTCTAACCAAGATTTTTTGTGGGGGCTACCTGAAAGGCTAACGATTTTATTAAGCTATCAGCCCCAAGTACAGCCTTGCCTCCTCTTTAAGGGTTCTGCAAGTCCCCTCTGCAATAAACATAGCTGCTCTGTCGGTATTTTAACAATCTAATGAATTTTTGGAAATGAAGCGATGATTAAGACTCTGCCTGGCTTTTCCTCCAACGCTTGCACTGCAATCTTTATCATGTATACTCAGAAGTAAGTCCCACTGAATTCAATGAAAGTTACTCCCTAGTAAGTGGTCTTATGATTACAGCCTTAATTAACTTACAAGATAAGAGTGTTGGCCACTAGGTTAGATGGCTTGAGAAGGAATCAAACTCTTGGCAGATGGATCCATCGCTGGCTGTTCGTGCTAGCTAACTGGCACATCTGTTGTCAGAGATGCTGAGTCCCAATTAACCGTGGGAGAAAACCATCACTTTGGGAACTGCCCAGGCACAACATCTGAGCTGTTACTGGAAATAAAATGCTGACCTAAATGGATCCTGGTTCAAGTAAGGCTACTATTTCTTGAGCGGCACTGAACATCTGTGCCTAAGGAAGAGTGCTTTGAAACTCAGAAGTTTGCGGTGCTTCTCACACGAACCCAATTAGTCAGTTACAAATTGACAGAATATTACATTGGACAGTATTGCTTGTCCCTTTCAGGCCTGTAAGTTGGGAGAAAAAAATGAAAAGTTCATACTTTACCCTTGCAAAAGCAGCTGCTCTTTTGTATTCTCTCTTTTCTTTCTTTTTTTATTTTTGGTTTGGAGACTATCTTGTTTTGACAATCAGATAGGGGCTCATCTGGCACACCGTTTCAAGGAAACAAGCAAGGAAAATAACCCATTGCTAGCGGTGCATTTCATTGATTTAATAACAGGATTTTATATAGCGACAGAGAAAGGAGTTCTCCACTCTTATCTCCCGTAGCATTTTTTTTTTTTAGTGTGCCCAGTGATTCGCAATCCTGAAATTGTTCATCTTCAAAATCACCTAGTGATGCATGTCCTTTAGTATTACTGTTTTGGAGATAAAGGAACCGTGGCTCAGAGTGACTTCATCCAGCCACCCAGTGAGTTCATGGCTGAGTAGAGATTTGACTCCACAATCTCCATGTCCCAGGACAACATCCGGATCGCTATCGAATCTCATAACTGAGCAGTGAAATATGAAACAAACAAGAAAAAAGTGGAATGACAGTGAACTTATACGCTTGGATTGTCCTGGGTTGGGGGGACCTCGCCCTCCCCTCCCCTGTACAAACCTACCCACAAACTTAAAATCTGACTACAAATCTAAAAAGACAAAAACA
The DNA here is from genome assembly GCF_029931775.1 of Euleptes europaea. Classification (NCBI taxonomy): domain Eukaryota; kingdom Metazoa; phylum Chordata; class Lepidosauria; order Squamata; family Sphaerodactylidae; genus Euleptes; species Euleptes europaea. The sequence goes on from NC_079313.1 coordinate 108,997,035, forward strand.
AAAAAACAAAGCCCTAACAGAGCTTAACTTCACCCTCCACCTTCATGACTTCCCCATTAAAGAAAAGAAAAACATTCATCCAGTGAGAGCAAACAAGATGGTCTGAAGGACTGCAGCGTGATCACAATATTCTAGTCGTCTTCTGTTTTTATTTTCTTTGTCTCTGGCTCAAATTCCTCCGCCTCGGAGAGCGCTGGTGGTCTTGGTGCTCCCAGATCGCCAGTATGGTGCGCCCTTAAAGTGTTCAGGGTGTTGGGTAACCCTGTCGCTGGAGAAGGGAGTGGCGCAGAGAGGTTTGAGGAGGGAAGCACAGGCTGCCCTTGAGACCCCGGGAGCACCAACGAAGCTGGCATCCTCGTGGCGAACAAGCGGGCCATGTTTTCCAAGGCAGCAGTCTGTCGGTCCATGGCGTCTGCGATCCGTCTGGTGGAGGTCTCCATGAGCGTGATGAGTTTGTCCATGTTCTTTGTGGCTTGGTCCACGTGGCTCGCAAGGATGGCAAATTCCTCCTTGCGCGCGCTGCTTTCCCTGCTTTGGGCACGTTCCGAGGCCTCTCTGTGTTTCGAGTGCAAATCGGACAGAGCACTCACTAGCCTGTCGCCCACTTGCGAAATGGCATCCGCAAGGTCCGAGGCAGCATCCATCGGTTTCCTCTGCTTCTGATTCCAGTGGTTGCTCGCTCTATCGGCATCGATCAGGGATGCCCTGGGGAAGGAGCTTGATGGGCCTGTTATGGGGAAAAAAAGCCCCCAAGAATTAATGGCAACATTCTCCAATGCATTAAATAGTATTAAACTGCTAAATTGTGGAACTCCCTGACCCAGGATGTGGTGATGGCTGCCAACTTGGAAGGCTTTAAGAGGGGAGTGGACATGTTCATGGAGGAGTATTCATGGCTACTAGTCAAAATGGCTACTAGTCATGATGCATACCTATTCTCTCTAGGATCAGAAGAGCATGCCTATTATATTAGGTGCTTTGGAACGCAGGCAGGACGGTGCTGCTGCAGTCGCCTTGTTTGTGGGCTTCCTAGAGGCACCCGGTTGACCACTGTGTGAACAGACTGCTGGACTTGATGGACCTTGGTCTGATCCAGCATGGCCATTATGTTCTTGTTGCATTGTTTTCTAATTGTGTGATCCAGCTGTGCTGCATTGTTGTATGTATTATTGTGTCATTGTTGTATGTATTATTGTGATTTTATTGTGTCATTCTCCAATTTCCCAAACCAGTCCTATTATATTGTTTATGTATTACACTGTCATTTTTGCATTACTCTCTAATTTTGTCATCCAGCTTTGTATGTATTATACTGTTTTTATTGCATAGTTTTTTAAAATGGGCACAACCCACCTTGAGTCTCAGTGAAGACTCTAAATGAGGTAAATAAATGTACAAGGTTTATTTTCAGCCAGAGCGCTCTAGAGTGAGCTCTGGAACATATCAAACAATGAGAATGCCTCTGAGCATATCCAGCGCTCTTTTCCCTTACTACTGAGTAAGTACAACCTTCCCAATATGAGCTTCCAGGGCTGACGATTAACTTTCACACAGGACTGTGTGCCAAGTCTTTTACCTTTTGGGGGGAAATTAAGCACATCCTGATTTTACCCAGGCCTCCATGCTGCCAGAAAACATTTCAAACACTAAGTCTGAAATTTTAGTTTTCTAAATTCACCTGAATTTGCAGAATGGCCCTCTCCTCTAGCACTGGGGAAATCGGGTGAAACATCATCATCTGCCAGAATACCATCTTCTACATGCTGTTCCCACTCATCGCCTGGAGATTGTGCATTCACAGGATCCGAATCCAACCGAGTGTCCTGAAAGTAGCCGTTGGAGTCATCGGTAGGCTCCGGAATGGACGCCTCATCATCATCAGAAACAAGAACCACGCTGAGTTTTTCGTTCTTGTCCTGCTCCAGCCCCAGGTTTTGTGCCTCTCGATTCCTCCGATCTATAGAGAGGGAAACTTTGGAAACCACAAGGCCCTTGTGCATGCACAGAAAGCTGTTCAAGGAATCAAAGAACGGCAGGGCACGTTGCCCGCTCACAGAGGAGTTATTGCCACAGACGATGGCCTTGTATCCTCGCCGTAGCTCCTTGGCACGTAGGCGGCACTGCTTCATATCCCGGTCATAGCCGTATTCCCGCATGCGATCGGAGATCCACTCGTACTGGGCCTCGTTGCGGAAGTTGGTGGCCAACGAGGCTTGGACTTGGTCGTCACCCCAGATCTCAATAAAGGTCCGTATTTCCTCATCAGGCCAGTAGGGGTTACGGTGGCGTATGCTCTTTCGAGGAGCAAACTGCTGGATGTTCATATTCTCTCTTGAGAGTTGATGTTGGTCACGAAGCAGAGTTTTGGTACTTGTTCCTGTGGATGCCAAGGGGCGTTTTGTGGTCACAAAATATGCAGACCGGAGATTGTCTAGTTCTTGCAAGTTACTATGCAGATTCTTTAAGAGCTCATCATTACCAGCCATTATTTTATTTCTGCATTTGCTGTCAAACAAAGAAAGCCAGAATGGTTAAAATTCCACTGGCCAAGCCAGGAAGGTTGTTTCATCCTTTAAGCAATTTTCTGACCTCCGTGGAGCTATTTGCCAAGTAGTACTGGTCAAATAGACCGTTACTTCAGTTTAGCAATTCAGTTTACTAATTCATGGGTTGAGAGGAATTACAGTGAACAAGCATGAAGATCCCTTTTAAAAGGACATCTCCCTATTACTGAACTGTTAGTAAGGGAACACACACGGTTCCCTTACTAACAGCTCTTCCCAAGGTTCATTCTATCACTATAGAGATTAATTACTCTCTCTTTCTCTAGAAAACTATGGGATACTGTATCCCCCAAAATTCTAAGCATAGTTTACATAAATGGATCTCCATTTTCAAGGACTGCAATGTTTGTCTCACCCTCGATGGGCAACTCCAGAACACTGTAATAAACTGATCTTTTGCTACGGCCGCCTGACTGCCTTGACTCAGTCTCTTCCTTGTATATGTTAAGCTCTAGGAACTGGTGCAGCTTATGAATTTAGATATTCATTCTATACAGATTTACTTCCTAGTGAGTTCAGTGGGACTTACTTGGAATAAACATGCACAGTCCTTGTGGAACCCACTGAACATGAAACATAAATATGCCTCTTACGGTGAGGAAGCAAGTTTTGGAGTTGCACAGAAGTCTTGGTTGGGCTGCCAAGTACATGTGAATGTTCCAATGAAATCCCTCTCATTTACTTCTCAGCCTGCTGGGTGACACTGGGCCAGTCACAGTTCAGTCAGAGCTTTCTCAGCCCACCCAGAGGCAGGCAGGCAGGCAGGCAACAGCAAACCTCCTCCAAAGGTCTCTTGCCTTGAAAACCCCACAGGGCAGACATAAGTCAGTGGTGACTTGAGGGCTCTTTCGACCACCACTTATATTTAGGGTGTCAGAAATTCAGAGCAAAAAAAATGAGAACACTTATACACTGCCCGATCACCCAGCCATATTTTCTGCTATTGAAAACACCTCCCCTGCCCAGATGTTAGTTAATGCAGGCAATTAGATGGCAAACCTGTGCTGGTCATTGACCGTAATAAAGATTATCTATCTATGTATCTATCTATCTAGATGACAAACAGATTTAACGAGTAATGATCCTAGTTAGAAAGAATCTCCTCCAGGGATAACATAATAAATTAAAAAGTTGTGCTCCCTCTGGATATGCAACAAACATGTACAAGGCATGTCTCTGGCCTCGTTTTCACTTAAGTGGTAAATCTGCATCTCGATTGTACCACTTTAGGCTGCAAGTGGGAGTTCATGTGAATGACTGCACCTCTGGACTGTTATGGAGGTATGGAGAAACCACGCATGCCAGGAAGAAAGTTGGAATCTTTATTCTTGCCCTCCTGTTTTTTAGGCGCAGGGAGGTTTTTTTGCAATCACATGAGCTCCCACCCGCAACCTGAAGTGGTACACTAAGACACATATTTGCTACCTCTGTGAGAATAGGCTTATAGTCTCCAGTATCATTTAGGCCCTGATGTGGATGGCCCAGGCTAGCCTGATCTCGTCAGATCTCAGAGGCTAAGCAGGGTTGGCCCCGGTTAGTAATTGGATGGGAGACCACCAAGGAATACCAGGGTTGCTGTGCAGAGGAAGGCACTGGCAAACCACCTCTGTTAGTCTCTTGCCATGAAAACCCCCAAAAAAGGGTTGCCATAAGTCGGCTGCGACTTGACGGCACTTTACACACACACACACCATTTAGGATCTAAAAATGCATAAAAAAACCAATACTAGCAGCAGAGGTGAATACAGACATTTGATGGCAAAGGGAAATGTATGCATACACACAATCAGTGAGCTCTGCTTCTCTAAGCAAAAATGAAAGTGAAGCTGGGTTTTTTTGGTACACTTTTTAAAGATTTCTCACTAAGTGTGTGTACAGCCCTCTAACAAGAGGCAGCACAGACCCTGACTTTCACGCAAGAGGTTATTCTGCGCAGGGGGTCTGATCTGTATACCCACTCCAGCTGCCTAGCCATTGCTGCTTTCCACCCATAAGCAACAGGTTGTTAAAGATCTTAAACATTGGGAGAAAATACCATTATCGTTATGGGGTCGGATTTCGGTAATTAAAACGATGGTATTACCTAAGATGGTTTTTCTATTTCAGAATTTGCCAATTATAAAAGGGGTAAAGATTTTTAAAGTTTGGAAGGGGAGACCTTGACTTTCACGCAAGAGGTTATTCTGCACAGGGGGTCTGACCTCTATACCCACTCCAGCTGCCTAGCCATTGCCGCTTCCCACCCAGAATCTCCAGTTAGGGGTTCCCCCGAGTACTTCCTAGTCCTGGCTTCACAGAGACACGAAGTGCTGGCTTTTATAAGCCAACATGTGGGTTTGCAAAACAGATATGGAAAAAAAAAAGGGACAAAAAGCAAACGCACCACCCCCACCCAAAACAGGAACTCTCCCCTCCAAGCAGCGACCTGCTTAGAGTCAAGGGGCAGAGGAAGAGCAGATCCAAAACATGGCAGTCCATGCCACTAAATGGCATTTTTAAAATCCCAGATCTTTGCATAGCCCGACTGGAGCGAGGGTAACGGCCCCAATCACTTTAAACCTGAGATTTTTTTTTTTTTGGGGGGGGGAGAATGCATGCAAAACAATTTGGGGGGGAATGCATGCAAAACAGTAACTCTGGGACATTTCCCATCTCTTCCTGGTCCCTCCTGCTACCCCCAAGGAAGTCCCCCCAGCAGTGGGATCCCCCCGCCCAGCTCCAGAGCCATCTCTAGCTGCTTCGCAACGTTAGGGGCACAATGCACGGTTTGCACCGGTCTCCGGGTCCTCCCTTATCCGGCTTCCCCAAAAGCTCCGCGGCTCCCCCACCACCAGCCGCTCACTTACTTGCAAGTTCCCGGCTCGCTCGTGGGCACGCAGGCCGCCCCCGATTGGGTCAGCGGCGTGACGAGCGCGCCCCCGGGCCAATCCGCGGCCGGGTCCGGGAGGCGGGCCGAGGCAGAGGAAGAAGGCGGGGAGCGAACGCTCCATCAGGAAGGCGGGGAGGGGCGAGAGCCGAGCGCGTGATTGACAGGCGGGGCCTCGAATCGGAGGGCGGCGCGTTGGAAAGGGCTGGCGAGGGGAGTTTGCAAAAAAAAACAAAACATAAAAAGGGATTCGCGAAGTGGGGCTGCGTAAAACTGCGCGGGCGGCTGAGGAAGGGGGTCCATGCAACCGACCGGAGCAAGGGGAGAGTTTAGGCATAAAATAGCGCATATATTTACCTTGCAAATCAATGCATTTCCCGGGAGCCGAGGGCAATCCTGCAATTGTGTGCAACTCGAGCGCTCCCCGGGCGGGCGGCGCTTAGCGATTCGAATAACTTTTCTCCTTAGTTCCCACCGTGCCGCGAGAGCCACGTGACCCGCCGGCCCCGGCTGCCGGCCGCGGCGGGGTGGGGCTCCCAGGGTCGCTTCGGGCTTCATCCTCTCGGGCGGCCTTTGTTCGCAGCCGTGGCTCTGGCGCGGGAGGCCGGCGCTCTGCTGGGCTGGAAGCTCTCGGGCCGCCGAGGCCTCGGATTTGCCTCTCTCGCAACGCACCTTTCCCCCGTCCCAATGCCCAAAGCTGCAAAACGAGCCCCCGTGCAGAGTTCTGGGAATCCAGATGGGGGAAACGGGCCTTTCGAGAGCGGCAAAACTCCCCATGCACAAATGGCCTTGGCTAGATTTCCATTTCAAACCCCCCCCCCCAAAAAAAAGATTCCTAGTTCATTTATGCAGGGGTGGTTTTGCCTTGGATTTGCAACTCTCTAGATCAGTGGTTCCCAACCTTTTTTTGACCAGGGACCACTAGGACTTTTTTGTTCGGTGCAGGGACCCCAAGGTTCAAAATAAAAATTCTGAGAATTTGAAAATAAACTTTAATCATAACTGTTAGTTAAACATTAAACTTAGAATAATATTTGAGAATATATATATATATATATATATATATATATATATATATATATATATATATATATATATATATATATAATAATAGATAACTTTTAATTGAAAATACTAATTTATTATGGGTTTATCCAAATTCAAGATATGGCAACCCATCAACATTCAGGGTAGAGCTGATAGCACTCCAGACATAGAGGTGGCAGTATAGTAACAGTTTCACCCAGTTCTTGTTATGGTTTACTGTAACCCTCCGCGACTCTTGCCCCAATTCCTTAGCACACAGACATACACACACAGAGATATCCTGCCCAGCAACAAGCTATTCCCTTGCTGTCCTAATACATTTCAATACATTTACAGAAAGGAAAAGAGATTATTACCAATTGCTAAATCAGTGGATCTTCCATAGTCAGGGGAAGTCTACCTTGCTGTCTCAAGAACTCCGATGGGGGAAATGTGCCTTTCGAGAGCGGCAAAACTCCCCATGCACAAATGGCCTTGGCTAGATTTCGATTTCAACCCCCCCCCCCAAAAAAAGATTCTTAGTTCATTTATGCATGGGTGGTTTTGCCTTGGATTTGCAACTCTCTAGATGCATATTTCTCCCATCGGAGTTCTCAAAACTCTGCATGGGGGGCTTATTGTTGAGTTTTGAGAATTTGGATGGGGGAAATGTGCAGCTTTTCCCCGTCCGAATGCCCAAAGCTGCAAAACAAGCCCCCATGCAGAGTTCTGAGAATTCAGATGGGGAAAACTTGCCTTTAGAGAGCGGCAAAACTCCCCATGCATAAATGGCCTTAGCTAGACTTCGATTTCAACCCCCCCCCCAAAAAAAAGATTCTTGGTTCATTTATGCATGGAATGTTTTGCCTTGGATTTGCGGCTCTCCAGCTGCACGTTTCCCCCATCCAAATTCTCAAAACTCAACAATAAGCCCCCCATGCAGAGTTTTGAGAATTCAGATGGGAGAAATATGCATCTAGAGAGTTGCAGATCCAAGGCAAAACCACCCGTGCATAAACAGCCTTATTACTCTGCTTACTCCGACTGGTTTTTAGCAGCTCCGTTCCCAAAAATGCAACATAGGCACAAAAAAAGGCCTGTGCGGCTCTTGCAAAAAGGTCAACAACGGAGAATACTGGAAATTCAAGGTGGTTGGCACCCCGGCATAATGTCCGAGCATGAAAGACAGCTTGCATAACGTTTTCTGACGAGATAATAACTTTTTGCTAAAAAATAAAAAAAATGGAATCACCAAGTTTACAGGTAAATGCTGTACATTTATTTAGTGCCCCTGGAGTCTTAGGCCATTTATGCATGGGAGGTTTTGCCTTGGATTTGCCTCTCTCTAGATGCACATTTTCCCCATCCAAGTTCTCAAAACTTGGATGCATGGGGGCTTATTGTTGAGTTTTGAGAACTTGAATGGGGAAAATGTGCATCTACAGAGTGGCAAATCCAAGGCAAAACCTCCCATGCGTACATGGCCTTACTCAAAGCACTAACAAACTACAGGAAAACAGTTGTGTGTGTGTGTGTGTTAAGTGCCGTCAAGTCGCTTCCGACTCATGGCGACCCCATGAATGAAAACAGTTGTATAAAGCATAATTGTCAGGGTGCCGAAATTTACAACTCGGAAAGAACTCCATGGATGTCGTTTTGATATTTACCACATTTTTATCCCACCCTTTCTCCATAGAGCTCAGGGCAATGTTCAGTACACTGGTTTCCCTTCTTTTGTTTTATCCTCATATCCTCCTCACTACAACCCTGTGAACTAGGCTAGGCTGAGAAGGAATGACCGGCCCAAGGTCATCCAGTGAGTTTCGAGGCTGAGTGGTGATTTGAAATTGGATCTTCCACATCCTAGCCTGACACTTGAACCACTACACCAAGGTAGCTGAAAGTCATATTGCTCTACCAGAGGGTTTTGCTAAGGCTCTTTGGGAGTAAACAGGAGAATCCAGTGGGACTTGGTCTCGAATAAACACATGTGCCACCAAGCTGCATACGTTCAGGAAATGTGGAGGAATTATTTGATTTGGAGCCTAGGCCACTCCAAAGGTTCTTCAGCTCATTGTAGCAAACTGGCAGAAACTGAAAGCAGTGAGTTTCTGTTGACTTGCAGTTACTGCGAAGTGGCCTCCAAGCCTCTGCTGAAGCTGCAGCAAGTAATGTGAAATGAGATCATATGCAAGCCTGTGCTCTGATGTTTCCTGAGTAAGGATGGATCTTGCTAGCACACTGCCTTCTCTTATTCTTTTTTGATTTACAGCAGGCTTGTCCAAACTGTGGCCCCTGGGACCAGATGCGGCCCAGGATGGCTATGAATGCGGTCCAAGACAAAATTGTAAACTGACTTAAAACATTATGAATCAGTTATCGTTAGCGTTAGTGTACTTTATGTGCGGCCCAAGACCATTCTTCCAATGTGTCCCAGGGAAGCCAAAAGATTGGACACCCCTGATTTACAGGATCGAACAAAACTGGATCATATATTTATCACCGCAAGTGTGGGGACTTGAAATGTATTTTAATTATACGACGAGTTGTTGGTGTGGCAGAGAGTACAACCTAAATACTCTATAGGTTGGTCCCCCCTCCCCGAATAATAAAACAAACATTTTCCCCCTGTTTTTGCAGGCGTCTCATTTGTACAACTAGATTTTTTAAAAACCTACTTAATTTGGTAACCTATGGTTTTAAGGGAATCACGGATATTTCATACTCGATGACTCTTCCATTGTTTTGTATGGATACTTTAAGGTTAATGCTTTGAGATCAGATATAGAGCCTATTAAATTATGCAAGTACTGAAGCACTCTAAAGTTGCATTTTATTATGGAATTTTAAAACTGCCATATAAGCCTACAGAGCACTTGAGGTGGTATACGTTAAAATAATGCAAGAATGTATGTGTGTGTAAAGTGCCTTCAAGTCGCAGCCGATTTATGGCGACCCTTTATGGGGTTTTCAAGGCAAGAGACCGAGGGTTTGCCAGTGCCTTCCTCTGTATAGCTACCCTGGACTTCCTTGGTGTTCTCCCATCCAAATAATAACCAGGGCTGACCCTGCTTAGCTTCTGAGATCTGACGAGATCAGGCTAGCCTGGGCCATCCAGTTCAGGGCAATGCAAGAATACAATTCATTATAAAAGAAGAAAACTTAGATCAAATAATCTAAAACTACATAAATAGGAAGAATGTATACAGCAGCAGCCTTTCTGAAAGATCAAGGATGGACAGTTAGCTTTGGGAAACTCTGGAACATTAATTTATGTGATGGGAGTGAAAAATCAATTTTTTAAAAATTCAGTGGTCTTTTACCAATTTCTAGAGTAATATCTTTGAAAGTGTGGCAAATAAGGCTATTCAGATATGATAATTTTCCAATCTTTTGTTGGATCTTGCCTTTTGAATTAAGTCCAGCAATCCTTTTCCAAAATTTAAACTAAAACCAATTTGTATTTCTTTTATTAAAATACCTCCCTCCCAGACAGTAGGGACTCAAACAATTATATCATAAAATGCAAGAAAAAACACACGTATTTTGCAAAAAAAAGAAGAAAAAAAACACTACGCAAGTAAATATTTCATTGTTATCACAGAGCATTTGAGAATAGATAAGTTCTAACACCAAACAACCTACACAAACGGTAACACAACTGAACTGGCCTTTTGAAAATAAGCAGCTAAGCAAAGAAAAATAGCAAAACAGCATTGTGGGAATGAAATAAAAAGCCACCAGCCACAGAATGCTAAAGAAGCAAAGATGCCAGTCCTGCCCTTGAGGCAAATCAGCGCTCTTCATATTTTTTTCACCATATTGTTCATCCTGGAGGACTTGCTGACCACAGGCCACAGGTTGCGGAGAGGGTGAGAACTGCCGTGGCATTTCCTCCAAACTCTCCATTAGGCTGATCTGCATTTCTAAGAGGCTTATTAGCTGCTCTTGAGATGCCCTCAGGTTATGACAGAGGGTATCTTCCTGTGTCAGAGACAGTCTTCTCTCTCCTTCCTGTAACTTTTCTGTAACTTGCAGCTCATTATCCTCACTTTTCTGTGTTATTGTGGCAACCTTTGGACTGATTCAGGAGACTGATGACTTCATTTTCCCTAGCTCTCAGATATGAAAGCCATTCTTCTGCACTGAGTTCATGTTGTGGTCCAGTGGAAAGCATGAAAGAGTTATTGCAAGTCGAAGGTGGGGAAGAGATGTGTTTATGTTTGGCAGATAGAAGACATTGCTACTTTATGCCTTCCTAAACCTCCACTTTGTCTAGGAATATTTCCAGCCAGTTTACAGCTTAACAAACATGCAGTTGGTAGTTATTTGCAAGACATTCAGATATCTTTCCAAAAGGTTGTACTTCTGCATGGGTTATAGCACATTTCAGATGTTATGTTTGACAGGATCCAACCATGCGTGCCAGGAGCACATAACATGGACATGATGCTCCTGGTATGTATGGTCACTGTTTATTTGAATAGGGCACTGCACATATTTTTCAGGCTGAAGACATGTCCTGAGCTTTATTTAGAAGAAATGGCAACCATGTGTATTGGAAGGATAATAAGTAGAGCACATTCCAGGTATCAGTGACTGGATATTCCCAAAGATAACATCTTCAGTGATCTCCGCCTTCTTCCCCCACCCAGCTTACTGCTTGCTGTGCTGAATGTGGGTGCCCAATGAGTTGCAGAATCATAGAGTTGGAAGGGACCATCTAGTCCAACCACCTGCACAATGGAACTGGGTAGTTCCTATGACACCACACAACCCTCCAGACCCATGCCATTTCATGTATATTTTAATGTTTCATTGGGCAGTATTGTTTTGAGTTACAGGTTAATTTCATTTATATAAAATATGTGTAAAGGTCCCCTGTGCAAGCACCGGGTCATTCCTTACCGGTGGGGTGACGTCCCATCCCACGTTTACTAGGCAGACTATGTTTACGGGGTGGTTTGCCAGTGCCTTCCCCAGTCATCTTCCTTTTACCCCCAGCAAGCTGGGTACTCATTTTACCGACCTCGGAAGGATGGAAGGCTGAGTCAACCTTGAGCCGGCTACCTGAAACCAACTTCCGTTGGGATCAAACTCAGGTTGTGAGCAGAACTTGGACTGCAGTACTGCAGCTTACCACTCTGCGCCACCGGGCTCTTCAAAATATGTGTACCCAACTATTTATACTCACCTTTGCAAACACAAGGCAGCTAACGAAACAACGAATGCTGCGAGGACAAAATGTTGTAAGCGTTCAGCAAGTTCAAACCAATGCACACACAATTTAACAACAACAACCCAGATGCAGTTATAAACCATACTGTATGGGGGTTCCAGCCTCTGCAGACAAAACAGAGGGGCCTGGACTCAGGCTTTACTACTCTAGCCTTGAGGTTCGTTTCTGGGAGGGTAAGAGCCATGCGCCCTGACCTGGATGGCCCAGGCTAGCCTGATCTCGTCAGATCTCAGAAGCTAAGCAGGGTCAGCCCTGGTTAGTATTTGGATGGGAGACCACCAAGGAAGTCCAGGGTTGCTGTGCAGAGGAAGGCACTGGCAAACCACCTCTGTTAGTCTCTTGCCTTGAAAACCCCAAAAGGGGTTGCCATACGTCGGCTGTGACTTTGCACTTTACACACACACAAGAGCCACGCACAAACTCGCCTCACACCTTTGCTCAAATCAATCAACAGAATTTATTGAATACAGAGAGAATTAAAAAAAAAGGCAAACTCTCATTGCAACTCCGGCAATAATAAAGAAACTTAAAACAAATAACTAGCCGTGCTAACTACTCACAAACAAAACTGATCGCATATGGTCTCACTGCCAGTTCCCATAGCCCCAAGACGATAACCCGAAAGGAGCCTATCTTTGTGGGAAAACCCTCCCTCTTTCACATCGTGGGCCTCATTAGTTTCAGGTGTTCCCAATACCCTCCCAGCTGTAGTTCCCTAGGGCGTGAACCTCTCAAGGCCAGAATGCCCTTTGAGCCAGCCCAGCTGTTACGATAGCTTCTTTCTTACAGGAACACAGTTAAAACACAGCCGAAAGGCGACATATCTTGCCCCAACAGCCCTCTGCAACAGGACACTCTCACAACCTAGCTGCCTGAACTGTGACAAGCGAAGGCTTGGGCCACAGCCCACTCCGAAAGGCCTTTCCACAGGTTAAGCAAACAGGAACAAAGTGACTTTTTGCATTTTGTGTTTTTAGCTCTTAGAAAATGATGCACTCTCCCATTCCAGCACTGATGTGCATCGCCACTGTTCTTTTCTAAAAAGGGAGGAATATGATTCCCCCTGCAGCAAGGACATCTCCTGGTAGCAAAAGTGCCCCCTCTTCCATTATGTGTGGAATGGATATCATGTTCTTTTCTTTGGGTTATGAATTGTGGGGTCGCTGTAACCCTTGTCTCGGAACATCGTTATTCTGAAGGGTTTCATATAACTGCTATCCTACAGCATTGCATTAGACCAGCCCCCCAGTACGATTGTACAAAGGCTAAAATGTACTTGGGCATGCAGTCGCTTGCATTCATTGATCATCTAGATAAGGCCATGGCGGCTGTGGCGTGCTGGATTTGTTCTGACTGCTGTATCTCTTCCGAATCCAGCTATTGGACTTGAAGAGGGAGGTAAAAACACTCAGCTTTCTCAATTTGGTACGAAGCGAAGAGCTCTGCTAGTATATGCTGAGCAATGCGATTGCAGTATCTGGGAGCTGCGTTTTCAGGACAAGCTGGAAAATATACAGAATTGTAGTGACAAAGGCCTCACCATTTTTCCAGTAGTGCGTGGCAGCTCATATAAATCAAATATACCTTTCGGGGACCGTGATCGGAAGCAGAAAGTCAAAATGATACACAGACTTACGAATAGGTTTTTTTAAAAAATATGATACATTGAGATGGAAATTGGGGATAGCAAAATCACACACTCTTTGGGGATCTGCCACTCAAAGCAACTGCTTCAATTTGCTTTATGGTAAGGCTAGATAAATGGTAGGAGGTAGTGAGCCAAAGTGGTGAAGAAGAAGAAGAGTTGGTTTTATATGCTGACTTTCTCTACCACTTAAGGAAGAATCAAACCGGCTTACAATCCCCTTCCCCTCCCCACAGCAGACACCCTGTGAGGTAGGTGAGGTGGAGAGAGTGTGACTAGCCCAAGGACACCCAGCTGGCCTCATGTGTAGGAGTGGAGAAACCAAACTGGTTCACCAGATTAGCCTCTGCCGCTCATGTGGAGGAGTGGGGAATCCAACCCGGTTCTCCAAATCAGAGTCCACCATGTACAAGTTAGAATACTGGACTAGGATTTGGGAGCTCTGGGTTCAAATCCCTGCTCAGCTATAAAACCAACTCTTCTTCACTTTGGGCCAGCCACACGCACTCAGCCTAACCTACCTTACTGGATTGCTATTGTGAGGATAAATGGAGGATAAAGAGAGTGATGCAAACCACTTTGTGTCCCCATTGGGGAGAAAGATGGAGTATAAATTAAATTATAATAAATCCATGAAGGCGTTGCTTACAGTGAAGGAGCCTTTGACCTCTATATTATGATTCTAACAATGGACAACAAAATATACTGTATATCATGGCACATCTGCATACATCATCCTCTCTCTCTCTCTCTCTCTCTCTCTGTGTGTGTGTGTGTGTGTGTGTGTGTGTGCATGCACATACACACATGTGAGGGAGAGGGAATTAATGTCCTAGAGAGCCAGCGTGGTGTAGTGGTTAAGAGCAGTGGACTCTAATCTGGAGAACCGGGTTTGATTCCTCACTCCTCCACATGAGCAGTGGACTCTAATCTGGTGAACATATGAAGCCTGCTGGGCAACCTTGGGCTAGCCACAGTTCTCTCTGAACTCTCTCAGCCCCACCTACCTCACAAGGTGTCTGTTGTGGGGAGAGGAAGAGAGGAATTGTAGGCTGGTTTGATTCTCCTTAAAAGGTAGAGAAAGTCAGCTTATAAAAACCAACTCTTCTTCTTCTGAGATGTAGCCTTTCAGTTGGTGGTAGTTCACAATGGGAAACCCATGATTAGATATATCTCTTGAAGTCTCCTGTTTAAACTTTAAAGCAGCTGGCAGGGCTTTGATTTTAACTGCAGCAGCAATGCTAGGGAAGGTTTTTTTTTTTTTTTAACCCTCTTCTTCTATACCATTTATCCAGTACAGATCCCACCCCCAACCTGCTATTATCCCTGCAGCAGGGGGAAAAAGATAGGCACTTGTATTGTACCTGTCTTTTCCTGGGGAGAGGGGCTGATAGCTCTTTGTGTGGGGAGATTTAGATCAGGGAAACGGCACAAGAGGAAAGGATTGAAGTTGCTGCCCCAAGAAGCGGTGAAAATTGGAGCCATAGCGGTTCGCTTTGAAGTCCTTTTTAAAAACAAACAAACAAAAAGTATTAGGATTCCCCATCACGTCTATTTTTGCTCCTAGGTACAAAAAGGGCAAGGCAGAAGGTGAACATACTTATTTTCATGCCTAGATCACCCCCTGGTGCTGAAGAGTGAATAGCAATGAAAACATTCCATTACTTCCCCACCATGACTTTTATGCTACATCTAAATGAAACATCCCTTCTACGCAGTTTGTTGCATTAAGGCAGGGGTGGGGGACCTTTTTTCCGCCAAGGGCCATTTGGATATTTATAACATCATTCGCCGGCCATACAAAATTATCAGCTTAAAAATTAGCCTACCAAGCCCCAAGCAGGCAGCTGCCCCAGATGACACCCCCCCACACAAAGGCAAGCAGGCAAGTATCCAACCAGTGGCGCACTCGCCCACCTGGTGGAACAGGATGGTCTGTTGCACCAGCCAGGCGTAGCCATCCAACCGCACGCCGGAATTGCTTTTGCTTCGCGTGGTCGGGGCCAGATTCTACAGGCGGCTCCTGCTACCTCCGCCTGCAGAGATGAAATGAGGACACACTGGCTAAGAACTCACCCCCCCCATGCATTCTGGCCTCCTTTAACCCCTCCATTGTCGCCACTTCCACCCCCAGCCCTCTTGTAGTACAGAGGGAATACGTTTCTCCGTGGCCCGGGTGGAAAAGGGTTAACACAGTTTCTTGGGCGGTCCTAGCAGCTCCATAGCTAAGGATTCTTCTGCAAGGGGGCGGGGAGGTTCCTTTTCTTGGCAAAACAAACTCACATCTGCCTTGAATAGAGGCTATTTCTCTCCGCGGGAGGGGGCTGATCACCAGACTTAGATCCTTCTGAGCTAGAGACCTGCCAGGACCCACAAAGGGCCAGACCAAATGATTTCGCGGGCCTTAAACGGCCCCCAGGCCTGACCTTCCCCACCCCTGCATTAAGGCTTGTATGATGCTCTCAAATGGAGGCAGGGAAGTTCAGCCAATAGAAAACCAATGTACCTTCTTCAAAGGCCCCATTCTTAGCTGTTTCTTCTTCCATCTGAGTATTATTCTGCAGACCCTCTTTAGACATTGGTCTTTTTGAACCTGAAGGATACAGTGATCTTTGATTACTCCGGCATGTCCTCAAACTTTTTTTTTTGAATAATCACTCTTTTTAAAACTTACTTTACACTGTCCCTCCCAGCCATTTGTTTCACAGGTGAGAATACAGAGATGTCTGTTACGCATGAAGGTCTGGGGTAGTAATTCAGCATTGGAATTTGGAAGAGGATGGAGCAGACAGTTTTGCCTCTCTTCTAAAAACCATATACTGGGATAATGGAGAAGTATGGCGGCAATTCATGCCAGTCCACCCCCTCAACCCGTGTGCATAAGTGAGGGCCCTATCCTCAGTATGGCCTGGTCTTATGATTCATTTATCCCTTGGATAGTTTTGATTTGGTGCTCTAAAAGGGTGACTACTCTGGCAGTTACTAACAGAAACAGCAGAAAGAATATGGTCAGGTGGTTCGAATATTGGACTAAGAGGTGGGAAGCCCAGGTTCAAATCCTTACTCAAGAGGCTCTGGGTGATCTTGGGCCAGTCATGTTCAGGTTAACCTACCTCATATGGTTGTTGTGAACATAACATGTGTGCCACCCTGAGCTCTTTGAAGGAAGGGTAGGATAGAAATGCGGTCAAAAGGGAAAGGAAGGGCTGGACAAAGAGAGTACAGTTGGAAAAGTAAAATCAGAAGATGGAAGAAGAGAAAAATCAAGACAGAGGAAAATCAGGAGTAAAACAAGTTCTAAAACTGACAGGGAAGCAAATAATAGAATTGGGTTTGTGTTGCACAGAACTGGGGGCGTCTGAATGTTGAAATGTGAATAATAAGCAGTAAAGACATGGACATTTGGAATGTAAGGAATCTAGAATTCTTTTGAGCAAGTTTGCACATGCACGTTTGCAACTGGCTTACTGTGGCACAAAGAGCTCATTTTAATCTTTAAATTAAGTATGTCCCTTTCCCATGCACTCAAGACAGTGTACCAAAGATGACGTCAACACAGTATAACATGACAAGCCACAATAAAGATAGGCTGTTTGCTGCTAATCAAAAATTTGAAACAGTAAGGGGGGTTGACAGCCAGAATAGTGAGAATAACAGACTAAGCTCAGGAAAACTTGATTTTGAATCTCCCCTCTGCTTTGGAAGCTCACTTGGTGACCTTGGGCCTGCTACTTTTTATCAGCCTAACATAAGGTTGCCAAACTCCAGGTACTAGCTGGAGGTCTCCTGCTATTACAACTGATTTCCAGCCAATAGAGATCAGTTCACCTGGAGAAAATGGCCGCTTTGGCAATTGGACTCTATGGCATTGAAGTCTCTCCCCTCCTCAAACCCCGCCCACCTCAGGCTCCGCCCCCAAAATCTCCAGGTATTTCCCAACTTGGAGCTGGCAATCCTAGCCTAACATTATGGCTCACAGGGTTGTTGTGAGAGTAAGATGGAGGAGGGAAGAATAATGTTTTAAACGGCTTTGGGTCTCCATAGGGGGGGAAAGTGAGGTATAAATAAATAAATATGCACAAGCAAAAAAAAACACCACTTTGTGAAATGGTGAGAAATTCTTGTTTTTCTAAAACTCACACGAGTGCTCCTGCACTAGAGTAGAACAGCAAGGGAATGCATAGCTTTGAAGAATTTACAACAACCGAATGAATTTGCAAGCTGCAGGTAAAATCACAGTTCCTATTAGCATTTTTTTTTGCAATTTCTGTAATTGAAAACGTGTTATCCATGCAACATATTTTTGTTTTCAAGCTTACTTATTTGTTTAGATATTTATTTGTTTAGATACCCGACTTTTCTCCCAATGGAGATCTACAGTAGTTTACAACATCCACTCCCCGCCTCCATTTTATCATCACAACAACAACCCTGTGAGGTAGGTTAGGCCAAGAAATAAGGAACTGGTTCAAGGTCACCCAGTGACCTTCTATGGCTGTGTGAGGATGCAAACCCAGGTCTCCCTGATCCTAGTGTGGCACTCCAACACTATACCACACTGGCTGAAACTGGAATCTTTTCATTTTTATGTGCAACAATCAGGGTTCTTGTGGCTGTAGTATTAGCAAAAATTACTCAATTTACACTGAGGGAACTTCATCCAGTTTTGAGCAAATATGAACATTCCAGGAAATGGAAGAGTTTATCATTTCTGACTTATGAAAACCAGAATTTTTACTTTCCTAAACAATCAATATATTTCTCAGATATGTTAACCCTAAGGTCATTTGCTAAGGCTGCAGTGCTGTTACCCCGGAGTAACTCCCATTGAACAGAGCTGAGCTTGTTTCTGATGTGTGAGATTAGGATGTTGGAGTAACTTTGGTTTCAGCACATAACTCACTGGTGTGTGTGTGTGTAAAGTGCCATCAAGTCGCAGCCGGCTTATGGCGACCCCTTTTTGGGGTTTTCATGGCAAGAGACTAACAGAGGTGGTTTGCCAGTGCCTTCCTCTGCACAGCAACCCTGGTACTCCTTGGTGGTCTCCCATCCAAATACTAACCAGGGCTGACCGTGCTTAGCTTCTGAGATCTGACGAGATCAGGCGAGCCTGGGCCATACAGGTCAGGGCCTAACTCGCTGGAAACAGCATGAATGTATTTAAACTGACTAGCTGTATGAGCTGAGGAGACAGAAAGGCTGGGATGGGTACTAGAATAGCAGTTAGGCCTTTGACCAACTAAAACATTAGAGGATCTTGAACTGGTGAAGAACGTGATGCAGGGATTCAGCCTAATGAATTTAGCCTATTTAGTGGACTTTAACTCTTGTGATTCAGAGCTCACTTCATCAGGGGCACTGGAGCTGATGCTCTTATATCTACAACAATAAGCCAAGGGTGTGGGGAAGTTCATCACCACTCAGTTCTGCCCAAAGGAGGGAGATGCAAGGGGATCAGTCACACAAGTGTAGTGTAGTGGTTAAGAGCAGTGGTTTGGAGTGGTGGTGTAGTGGTTAAGAGCGGTGGTTTGGAACGGTGGACTCTAATCTGGAGAACCGGGTTTGATTCCCCACTCTTCCATGTGAGCGGCAGATGCTAATCTGGTGAACCGGGCTGGTTTTCTCACTCTTCCACATGAAGCCAGCTGGGTGACCTTGGGCTAGTCACAGTTCTCTTAGAGCTCTCTGCCCCACCTACCTCACAGGGAGTCTGTTGTGGGGAGGGGAAGGGAAGGTGATTGTAAGATGGTTTGATTCTTCCTTAAGTGGGAGAGAAAGTCGGCATATGAAAACAAACTCTTCTTCTACAAGTAGGTAGACATCTTTAGACCAAGAGGCTGGAACAGATCAGGTGATATTCTATGAGCCTTATGAAGCCTCTCCAGGATCAGAGGAGCATGCCTATTATTTTGGGTGCGGTGGAACACACGCAGGATGGTGCTGCTGCAGTTGTCTTGTTTGGGGGCTTCCTAGAGGCACCTGGTTGGCCACGGTGTGAACAGACTGCTGGACTTGATGGGCCTTGGTCTGATCCAGCAGGGTTTTTCTTATGTTCTTATGTTCTTAAGACTGCTAGGTCAGTAGTTGCTGGTCTGGGCAACTAAGAGTTTTTTTCTTTTCTATTTATGTTTGTGGTGGCTTAGCTAGGAGGTGCTCGGTAAGTTAAAATGATACACCACCATTTTCACACGCCACCATTTCCATGTACTTCAGTACAGGAGCGACTAAAATGGGCTCCTCTCCACCTCGTTTTCCTCCTATATTTTTTGGGCTTTCTAGAGTTCAGCCATTTCACTTTGAGAAACTCTACCATTTTGCATATTTAGAGAATCAGTTCAATATTTCAAAACTGAAGGGACAGAAAGAGGGATGGTACATGATCATAAATGCTGTGAAGTTAATGATAGCCCTTAAAATTCAGAATATCTAACATCACTGCAGACACTTTCCCAAGTCCAACGCTGTGTGAAAAGTATTTAGCTGCTACCAATGCTTCCGAGGAAGTGAGTTCTGACTCATTAAAGCTTATGCTGGAGTAAACGTTACGGGCGAGAACTCACGGTCGCTTTAGCCTCCTTTATTCCCTGTTTCAGCCAGGATTCAGCCAGGATCGTTCGATCCTGGCTGAATCCTGCTGAAACAGGGAACAAAGGAGGCTAAAGCGACCGTGCGTTTTCACCCATTGTCGCTCTTGAAGGTGTCCCTGGACTCTACAGACTTGACACAACTGCCTATCTGGAAATATCTTCCGTGTGATGCATATTCATTTGTAATAAATGGAATAGTGTGTTGTTATAGATGACAGAACAGCTGTGCAGACACTTGGTGGTGCTGTTTGATATCATTGGCTTGTGAGGGAAACTCTCAGGTTCTTCAGTGGCGAAATTATACACTATCTAGAGAGAAATGTCCAATACTGAAACTGCAAAGATCATACATATAAGCCTCTTTATCTGTAATTTGATAATGCAGCAGGTACTGGATGCTCAAATTCATATCAGATCTTCCCAAACAGGACTAGATAACTTTTTTTAAAAAAATATTTTAAATTCAGTTCCTCTGATGCACTTGTCTGTTTCCCACTCTCTGTGTAAATTGGATTTTGAACTAATCCAAAACAACAGCAGTTTTCTAAGTCAGCCATCTTTCAGTCCTCATGGTTTGTGACGGAATCGATGCGTGTTCTTGTTGCTGAGTTCCCCCACTTATGAAATAAATTCTGCCTAATAATCCCCACAACAAGAGACTTCCCAAGACCTCATGGCGCTAGGAAGTAAATCCCCACTCGCTCAGGGCCTAAACAGTGTTTTCTCAAACAACACAGACACGCATTAAATAAACAGAAGAGCATTTTTATTTCTGAGACCACATGGATAGGGTTTTGTCAAATAATGGTCAAATTAATGGTTTGGTCAAATAATGACTTGTTGAGGATGTGGAACGATGTGGCATAGCCTGATCTCGTCAGATCTTGGAAGCCAAGCAGAGCCAAAACTTGAATGGGAGACTGCCGAGGGAGGCTCTGCAGAGGAAGGCAATGGCACACCACCTCTGCTTCTCACTTGCATGAAAAGCCCTTGCTGGGGTCACCAGACTTTGCTTGCAACTTGTATGTATGTAATGGCTTGTTATCATTAAAGACCCCTCCCCTTGTATTGTTTTCTTGAGAGGCAGGAAACAGGTGAAAGGGTGACTTGACAAAGTGGGCTTTGGTTTTTGAAAGCTGATACTACACAGTAAAGTTGTTAGTCTTCATGGTGCCCCAAGACTCGGATATTTTGATTGCAGCTGACTAACATGGCAGACCAACCCTTCAAATTCAGAAAGCAGTGGCAGAATGTCAGTCTACCAGGACATCCTATTGCTGATCATTCTTCAATAAAGAAAAGTCAAAGGGAGACTCCGGCTGAATTAAAACAAATTTATCAATAGATTTAATGGTGTCAGGCAGTGCGGAAATAGAGACGACACCTTTTCTATCCACCTTTCCATAAACAGAGATGATACCTTTCCTAGTTATCTACGAAGTGTCCTTCGACTCATGAAAGCACAAAGTCTGCGTATTTTTACTGGTGCTACTGGACTTGAATTTTGTTTTTCCCAGCCGCTGTAGGTGATAAATTGCTTTGCGTAACTAGGTAGTTTTGTAACTACTAATTACAGCTGATTAAAAAATTTTTTTTTTACTTTAGTTTGCCTTTCTCATTGAGACTCAAGGCAGATTAAAAAAAAATTAGCAATGCAGTAGAAAACAGTAGACAACCAGACATAAGAAATGCAAAAACTGGATTATAGAATTTAGAACACAATGCAGTAAAAACAAGAAATACATACAATAAAGAGTGCTGTAGGCTATGGCCCTTATTCCTGTATTAAAGCATCCTCTGGAATGATTCCAGTTTTACTACAGCCCTACAGTCCTCTTTATAAAAATGCCCTCCTGAACAATTCCGTTTTACGCATTCTGTGGAATGATAGATGTGTGGGGTCCTTCCTGACCTCCTCAGGCTGGCCATTTCACAATGTGGGAGCCATCACAGAGAATGCTCTGATTTGGCAGCTGCTGATCTTACCTATTTTCAGGTGGGGCCCTTAAGCAAACTATGCTCAGATGAGCACAGCGGGGCATATTGGGAGAGGTGGCTCCTTAGATATGTGGGTCTTAGGCCTGATAATAATTGAGCTGGAGTGTCAAATGAACACATGAAGCTGCCTTATACTGAGTCAGACCCTTGGTCCATCAAAGTCAGTATTGTCTACTCAGACTGGCAGCTGCTCTCCAGGGTCTCGGGCGAAGGTCTTTCACATCACCTACTTGCCTAGTCCCTTTAACTGGAGATGCCGGGGATTGAGCCTGAGATATTCTGCATGTCAAGCAGATGCTCTGCCACTGAGCCACAGCCCCTCCCCTGTATCAGCTGAAGTTTTGGGATTGTCTTTGAGGGCAGACCCATGTAGAGTGCATTACAATAGTTTGGCCTTGAGGTTACTTTGGCATAGATCCACATGGCGTAGGTTACTTTGGCGTAGATCCACATGGCCAAATCACCCTAATCAAGGAAAGGGAGCCATCTTCCAAGCTAAATGAAAGCTGTAGAACACATTTTCTT
Organism: Euleptes europaea; assembly: GCF_029931775.1. Classification (NCBI taxonomy): domain Eukaryota; kingdom Metazoa; phylum Chordata; class Lepidosauria; order Squamata; family Sphaerodactylidae; genus Euleptes; species Euleptes europaea. The sequence goes on from NC_079313.1 coordinate 109,019,485, forward strand.
GCTGCTGAATTAAATGGCTTCTCATATGTCGCGGTCTAACTCAGATATGTTGGTGAAGGGTTAAAACACTTCACCTACATCACTTTTTCTTATCTCCCATCACCTTTTAAATCACACCTTGTAAGAACCTGAAAGTGAATACAACATAAAAGCTGGATCAGACCAATTGTCCATCTGATCCAGCATCCTCTTTCAAACAGTGGCCAGCTAGGTGCCATGGAGAGCCAACAAACAGGGCAAAGAGGCCAAGACCTTCCCCTAATGTTGCCTCCTGGCACCGGTATTCAGAGGTTTACTGCCTCTGGATGTGGAGGTACCTTTTAGTCACCATGGCCAGTAGCCACTGACGGACTTATCTTCCATGAATCCTTAAAGCAGGCCATTACATTAGTGGCCAGGACATAAAGAACCATGAGTCGGATTCTAATTATTGAGAGTGGGGTGAAGCTTGTGTCAAGAATTTACTTTCTCTCCCTGCCTTTGTAGCCTACTGAGGCCCAGCTTCAGGGGTCCTCATGGACAACATGGAGGTGAAATTGTGGCCTGCTTTGGGAGGGGAGAATTGGCAAAATGGCCCTGCCCCTTTATCAACAGAAGTGCCATTCCACAACCACAAATGCTGTGATGCTGGCAGAAAGACATTTTAGGATACAACACTGTGAAACGTTAGGGTGGACAGCACCCTGTGAGTTCCACAAATGGAGCTTGTGGTGTTATTTTCTTTAAATAGCCCATGTGTGGGGTCCCAGTTCAGAGTATCAGATTTTCCTGATCCAAAATGGTACAGCCCCATGATCCCACAGGCTTTTAGACCTTTTGGTACTGTATGCCAAACCACATTTGCAAGTGAGGGAAATTTTTTAAAAACCTGGAAGTCTGCTATTCAAAGTCAAAAAGGTCAAATGTGATGTATTTCTTGAGAGCTAATGCAATGTAGAAGCTTAAAAATAAAAGCCATTAAGTTCTTTATTTCCAGCTCACCTCAGCCTTGAACTGACTAGGTAGCCTTTATACAAGCCACTGTTCTCTCAATCTCCCATTCACAGTGTTAGGGTATTAATACTGATCTCCCTTTCACGGTTCCCACAAGAACAACTGGATGTTAGCAAAGCACTTTGAACACTATATTAATGCTAAATATTCTTGCTTGTAAGACCTTCTTTACCTCACTCACCTCTAAGCAATGAGTCCTTTGAAATGAGATATGGCATCATATGTGAAGCTTTGAGGCATCTGCGAGGGAACATGTTTATTTCTGTTTAGGTTCGGCAGAGCAGGAGGGTTGTGCCAAACACTTCAGGGATAAGGTGGGTTTTTGAGGGAAGAGAGAGAAAGGGTGTTTTAAAAGGGTGCGGGTGTTTTAAAAGATGGTCCTGTGCATAAAGAACAGCAAGGGAGAAAGGTGTGCATCCTTAAAGAGAGCAGGAGATCTCTGGGTGCCTGAGGGAGTTGAAGGAGCGAAAGTTACCTTCAGAGATGTTGCATGATAAGATAACGGAGTGGTACTGGGGGGGGGGGCATTTTCTTTTCAGCTGATATTGCATAAACCTCCATGGTAAACTCAGTTTATTAGCTCTAATGGAATGGCGCACAAGTGATAAATCCATTCAATAATTTCAGTGTAGCAATTTTGGTACTTGAAGAAAACAAGAAGTTAACTATCTCCATAGTGTTTGCACAGCCTTCAGGGGGGAAAAACCCACTAGTGATTTCCCCTTCTGACTAGATATAAGCAGTCTTCTGTGTGAACCCTTAGTGGCACATCTTTATTACATATAGACCAGGGCAGTCTCTCTGTGACAGGATGATTAAAATGTAAGCATTCCACATTTAGGAGAGGTGCAAGCAATTGACCTTGAACATCTTTGTTTATATAGCTTATGGGACACAGTTACAGCTATGTGAATACTTTATGCAATCGCTCCCGCACTTTAAGCCTTTTAAAATTGCCTTTCTATAATTCAGGATCTGAAGAATTAGGTACCTTGATAACTATGTCTAGGAGGTCAGAAAGAATGTTGTTCCAGGAATTTCCACACGTTCCAATTTGTGTTATGGATGTATGAACGGTGCTAGTATGGTGACCTTTCTTCACGCTGCTTTAATTTTTCATTTCTAGAATATTTAATGGTCAAGGTGCCCTGTCTTTAAAACTTGAAGGGTTTTTTTTAAATGTAATTTTTTAACTAATGGGGACATATAAAACAGAGTGTTGCATACTGGGAGATCCTGGTCACATGAACTGTAATGTTACCTAAGGTAAAATTAGTTCTGTCATAGCTATAGGATGCAGGGATGTGTAGGTGACATGGGCCTTGAAGATCTTCTGACAGGCTAAAACACCGAGTCCATTTTGGATTTCAAAGAGGGAGGTCAATATTCATAACAAGGTGTAAAGGCTTGCCTTTGAATATATTGAATATATGTCAGGAGCAGGCCATAAGGATGGTATGCGGTAGTGCGATTGTGCTGCTTCCAGGTGCTGTTGTGCTGTTCTGTCCAAGGCCAGTCTATGCCCCGTGTTTAGTCTTCATAGATGTGGGAATCGCCAAGTACTCCTTTCTGCCTCTGGGAGGGGGGTTGCCTGGATTACCAGTTATCTCCTTTTGCTCTTCCATATATGCTATGTACCTTGCCTTTTCCCCTTACTAGTGTCCTTTTGAATATGGCTTCTGAAACCTGTCGATTCTAACCAATAAAACTGCTTTAGTGGATTTGTCGTCTGCTGAAATCTGCTTATGGGTTTGCCGCAGGGCTAGAGCTTACAATATATTTTAAATGAGAGAGGGGGGTTATATGTCAAGAACAATTCTTTTGATTACTTTGTATACCTCAGAATAATTATAATGGGATTGTTCATACAAAACCACCCACCTCTATCCCCTTTTAAGCAATGGGCTTTGTGCCTTGTAGCAAATTTGAGGATAGGCCAATATGGAAACTCTTGACAATAATCACATGTAGTCTGAAACACAAGCGTTGGGAACAAGAGTTCCTCCACCCCATATCCTTCCTAGATGGTTCATCTGGCAAAATATCAATTTTGAGATGTGTTTCAATAATTTAAAATGGTCTGTAAAATATGAGGGCTCAGGAGCTAGACTCACAACCTCTGCGTTGGAGGATGAATCCTGGGACACTAAGACTGATGGAGATGCTTTCCCTGAATGATCTCAGGAAGTGGCCACCAAGGAACTCTCTCCTGCAGATACCTCCACAGAGAAGGAAACCCTGAAGGGACCAGGTTTTCTCCATCATCTACCACAGGGAACATATTCCTGTTGACATCACTGGATACCAACAACTCCTGCCATCCCTGCTTCACCACCATGTCAGTCCTAGAAGATATGGTCATTAGCAGATCCACAAAGGGAGAGGTGCACGCATCAGAATGAAAGTGCTTAATGGAAGAATGGAAGTACACCTTAACTAGCAACTGATATTCTCCAGGAGGCGGGACTGAAACCTCAAACTTCTCTGCAGCAGTATTAAGCCATTTGCAGGTTTCTGATGGGTGATGGAGCAACATTCTGGACTACTTATTTACTTGCCATGGCGTTATTGTGCCTCTTACTCCGCTGTGCTCTGTCCATGGTACTGACACCTTTGCCTGCCATTTTAGCACTGTCTGCTCACCATGGCTGCCTGCTGACTCCTCTAACACTTTCCTGTTGGCTTGAACTAAAGTAGACACAACATGGGAGATCTATGACCGTCACCTTCCATTTTTTAAAAAGATCACAGCAGCTGGTGTGGGAGGAGGGGAGGGACTGAATTTTGCTAGGGTAGTGACCTGCACGGTTTCCCCACTTTAAATTGTCCCTCTTAAGCTGCAATTTGTCCCACATTGCAAGAACATACAGATAGGCTGTGGATAATGTTTAGCTTGGGAATAGGAGGAGGAAGAGGAGGAGGAAGAAGAAGAAGAGTTGGTTTTTATATGCTAACTTTCTCTACCATTTAAGGAAGACTCAAACTGGCTTACAATTACCTTCCCTTCCCCTCCCCACAACAGACACCCTGTGAGGTTGGTGAAGCTGAGAGAATGTGACTTGCCCAAGGTCACCAGGCTGGCTTTGTGTGTAGGAATGGGGAAACAAATCCAGTTCTCTTGTAAATGATAACCAGGCATATATGATGCTTAGGAGCCAGGAATGAAGGAAGCTGATAGGAATTAGTATTACAGCTCTTGTGAAGGGATGCTTTAACTCTTCTCAAGCCCTGTTTCCCCATTCAGATACCTGGTTGGACTGCTAATAACACAGGTATCTATTTTTCTTCACTATTAGGGCTAATGGTGCCTCCTTTGTTTCCCTGGTAGGGGAGAGGAATGGTCCATTCTCAGCACTAGGGCTCAAATTATATACCATATGGCTGCCTTTTGCTGCTAATTTACACATCTGGGGAATCTAATCATGAATCTCCAGTGTCACATGCAGATTGGCCCTGAGCCCAGGAATGGAAGAGAAGGGGAATGGATTTGTGCTGTCCCAAGTTCATTTAATGATGTGATATAGCCTGGGTGAAAGGTGCAGCATGGAAGTGTGATGCTTTTTTAAATTGTGTTTAAGAGCAGTATTATATTGGTTCAATACACTCTATCTCTTGTAAGGTCTGGCTGGAGCTGATTTAACATTTACTCCATTGGCAAATCTAAACATGGTCAATACACCTTGTTAAATATACTTGCACAACAAATTAAGTCCGAACTTCACGAGGTTATTTGCTGTCTTAATGAATGCAGGAAATTAAATAGAATGGGAATGAATTGGCTCACTCTATTTATTTATTTTTTGCCCTCCCAGGGTCTATTACTAAAATAGTATCTCCCCCCCCCCTCCCAGCAGAGAAAGAGATGGATGTGCAAACTGTGGCTGCCGTTTTGACACCAGGCTGGTTTTCAGCTACATGTGGACCGAGGCTCTGGAAGCTGCAATGAATGTAGCAACACAGGGGAGAGATAAGCCAAGAGCCATCTTGTGTATCCTTAGCAATTATCGAAGCAGTAATAGGGGAGATAAAGGTCACTGCCACCCAGTTTCACTTCACCTGTTTTGATCCTACAGCGAAGCCATATCATAACAACCACAGTGTTATTGCCTGCAGCCCCGGAAATGACTGCATTCAGGATGATAGGAACAATTAGGGAAGGGATAGAAAGAGATGCAGAAAATATCGCAGTCCCCAGATAACAGCACCTCTGTACTTTTGATTATCATGTGCAGCATGGATTATCACCACCCTGTCTCAAAAACAATGCTGCACAGTAGGAAAAAGATGCAGAGATGAGCTGAAAAATACTGTTGGTGGGTGTACAGAAGACTTTCTGCGTTAGAAGAGATTAATTATGAAAGTTTTGTACTGTGCAGCAATTGTGTTTACTGTAGCAGTGCTGGTGTTTTACTGGGGCATCGCAGTTAAACTCTTGGGAATATGCACCAGGGACCCTTGGTTGACTGCAGCTCCTTGGCACACCAACTACATGTGCCAGATTTTGTGTGGGGACTATAGAGAACACAGCAAGAAGACGGCAGAGTAAAGCATGGGTCAATTTGTATGTTCAGTGGCATCACAATATAAAGGTTTCTCTAGATTCTACCTGTCAAAGATAGGACATTTTGGAGGACTTTCATTCATAGGGTCGCCATGAGTCGGAAGCGACTTGACGGCACTTAACACACACACACAGATTCTACCTTGTCAAGATGCAAAGGAGGGAATAACATGTTTTGAATGCTTTCCCATGGAAAAAAAACTCCTTACGCTTATAAAGACAAAAATGTTAGGGGAAGGTTAAGCTAGGCATCTAACTTGACTAAAAAGGCATTCAAACAGGCCTTCCTCCCTTAGTGTTGGCTGAAGTGGCACAGGACAGGATAAGCTTTAACATTTGATTATGTCAAATGTAGAAACTGGCCCTGAAGCAACTTGGAAATTCATATTGAAGGAAATTGCAGCTCAAATTCTCCAAGATGTGCCCTGACTTTGTAGTTGAGGAAGGCTGAAAATGAATACTTTAAAAATGTTAGAAAGGTGAGGTCAGGTGTGAGTGCAAGATGCATGAACTCTGTAGAAAATCCCAGGAGCCTCTCATGATGTTTGCCTCCTAGTTAGCGCTTACAAAGGCCTTTTGACCATTTTCTCAGCTCAGGGCTGTTCGTGTTTTTAAAAATCTTCAGTAAGTGATTAGGAAATATCAGGTAGGAAGCAACGTTGACTGTGTTGATAGAGAAGTTGATGTATTATTCTCTGCCTAACCATACCCCAGACTTTGTGGGTATTATTCCCTTTAGGTAGTTCACAAATAAAGATTTTGCAGGTATGTTTCCTGATACTTTAATCATATGAGTTTTAGTTGATCAATCAAGTCAACAAATTAGCATAAATCTGCATATAAAAAGCTGTAAAGAAAACAGTGTTTATTTTTTCAAAAAATAATGCAATGTAGATGGATGCACCTTAGTCAAGGCATTCTGTCATCTTTATCTCACAGGAGTGAATACCTCCTCCACCCATCCTTCCTTCCATCCATCCATCCATCCATCCATCCATCCATCCATCCATCCAGTGCATTTTTTCTTTCCCTTCCTCCAAGAAATTTGGCATGGTTCTCCTTGCCCCATTCTGTGGTGATGCATGCAATCAGCTGTTGTACCTGTATTAAAATACAAATTCTGTCTGTTTATCCATCCATCCATCCATCCATCCATCCATCTATCCATCCATCCATCCGTCCATCTTTCCCAGTTAATCAGGGGTGCCTTTTAAGTCAAGTTAGATGCTTCAAAGTGATTAATTCCAGCAGCTAATGGATTCAGTGGTACATCCTTGGTTTTTGCTGCTCTGCCAAACATTTTGCATGGTTCTTTTGTTCCATTTTGAAAACCTTGTGGAGAAAGGGGCAAATGAATTTGGAGCGGGAGAATTCCATTAAGACAGGTGCAGTTGTGTGTTGCTGCTGTACTAAAACACCAACACTTCCACATTTATTTCTATAAGTTTTAAAATATTGATAGACTCCCTTTCCCTGCAGAGGTGGCCTGGGGCGGTTTACAAAGAATGATTCCCAGCATATCAGAAGTAAGAACAATAAAACCACATTCTCTCATCATGAATAAAACAAGGGCCTAAATCCATATTTTATTACAGTGGTAATAAAGAGCCCATGCTGCACAGCTGTGAAATTGTGTGTTGAAGTTCCACCTCCCAATGATAAGCCTTGAGAAAAGCTGGGGAAAAGGCGTCCTTTAGGTATATGAATCTTTTTTGTGCAACGAGAAAGGCAGTAGGAGGGAGAGCAAGAGCAAAAAAGCGCACTGCTCAATAGTAGAGGGTCTGCTTTGCATGCAGGAGATCTTGAATGCTATCCCCAGCATCTTCCGTTGAAAGGATCAGGTGGCAGGTGGCGCAAAAGATATCTGCTTGAGACTCTGAAGAGCTGCTGCCAGTCAGAGAAGACAGTGCCGACCCTGAGAGTCCAGTGGTACCGTCTGACTCAGCATGTCCATGAAGCCACAGCATCTCTCAGTGATGAGTGCCCCAGATTCATTTCTGACTTCCATCTCCAAATTTATTTTGGTATGGCATTGCATTTTAGTGTGAAGGACGTTTGCCTCACTTGGTGAATGCTGTGGTGGGTGGTGGGTGGGGGGATGGCAGTCAAGGAGGGCTGAGGCAAGGCAACCAAGGAGAAAACGTATGTTTGGAGAATGCACATTGAAAAGGCTCCTAAGTTTGCAGCAGCAGCGAGAGCTACTCCATCTGGAAACAGCCCTGGTGGCAACTGCACCAGTTCCTAGATGTGTTATTTGGAGATGTGCAAGCCATGTCTGTACACATTCAGAAGAGACTCCCAGCATTGTGAATGCACTTGGAACTCTCTTTTGAATGTATGTGTGACTAGCATGTGAGCAAATCTAATACTGATATGTGCTTCAGCCGATGGTTGTCATCATATTGCAGTTGTCTCCTCCTCCATTTCCTCTGCTCTCTGTTGGAGGATGAAGCATCCTATTGTTAGTTGCCTGAGACAGAAGAAGAAGAAGAAGAAGAAGAAGTTTTTATATGCCAACTTTCTCTACCACTTAAGGAAGAATCAAACCAGCTTACAATCACCTTCCCCTCCACACAACAGACACCCTGTGAGGTAGGTGGGGCTGAGAGAGCTGTGACTAGGCCAAGGTCACCCAGCTGGCTTCATGTGGCTTCATGTGGAGGAGTGGGGAAACCATCCTGGTTCACTAGATTCGCATCCGCCGCTCATGAGGAGGAGTGAGGAATCAAACCTGGATCTCCAGATTAGGATCCACTGCTCCTAACCACCTCTTTTAACCACTACACCACACTGGCTCTCAGGCTGCTTCCATCTCAGGAACTTATCTTGGGGATGCTTTCATTCTCAGCAGCAGGAGGAGGGAGCAGATTGCGACAGAGAGGGAGGCCCACGGCTGCAGGGGGCTCTCTTCCTCTGCTTGCTTGCCTCTTGCTAGAGATGAAAGCCTCAAGCAGCCAAGGGCCTGTGATGGAAGAGGGCCATCTCAGCCAATCAGCTGGAGGGTTCCTGATTCCCCAGTTGTTGTTTTTTTATTGGTGGAGAAGAGGGGATGGAGGTGGTGGCAGTAATGTGGCACTAGCCATAGGCTCTAGCCTAAGTCAGTGCTGGATTCATTCATATTCTACAGGGACACCCAAACGTTAGAAAGCAATGTCCAAGTGAACCCACAATGCTGTGAGCCCCTTTGCAATGCCCGTCTGTTATACAGCAGACGTCAGCTTCTGGCTGTGTTATCTTCAGCTCATGGTTGACCACTGTAAAGTCTTAGGGTGATAACAGAACTGGGAGTTTTAAGAACACGCAACAGATTCTTCAACTGCAGCGTGAAATGTTATCACAGCTTGAATTACTGACGTTAAGGGCCAGCAAGTTGAATTTGATAAGCCTTCAGTTTTAGCTCTTTAAAGAAAAGTGAAGCTCCACAGGTGTATCTATTTCTATATAGATTTATCAACCTACCCCCCCCCCAAATTACAAGACTTCTCCCTGAATTGGGGGTGAATAGGGAGAAAAGTGTGTTAGTGGTAACGTAGATACTAGTCAACTACCTGAATCTCTTAAAAACATACAAAACTATTTTTTTCTGAAACATTCCAAAAAGAAGTAAATGAATAGCTGTTTACAGAAGAGGAGTGGTGCTATCAAATTGCGCTGCTCCTCTTTAACACCCCATTCCTGAGCTGGTGGCAGTCGGGGACAGGGGGAGGAGGTGCCGTTGTGCCCCCTCCTAAGATGTTCCACGGCCTAATGGCAGCTCCTCCCCAGGGAACGCCTCCCAGGATGCCAGAATGCCCTCCGGGATGCCAGCACAGGCCTTTATGTCAGTGGGACGCCAGTGGAAGGCCCCACTGGCATCCCGGGGCGGTGCTGCTGCGGTACCTGGTGCCTGGCGCCGGGCCCTTCCCTCGGGCATTGGGGCCACGTACGGCGGCGTAAGTAGCTCGGACGCTGGCATGGAGGGCCCCAACACCGGCGCAGTGCCTTCCTGGCCTCCTAAGGACTTTCACCCTTAAAGGTCAAGAATGTGCTATTAATGTTACATTGGCTTATGTAGACTCTTAAGAGGCAAGAAAGCTATGTTGAAGTCCTGCTTCTGCCACTAAATTGCTAGGAGGCTTTAGGGCACATGATTTTTTCTTAAAAGGCTCAAGGTGTGCTGGATTACGTTGATGTATTTTGAATGCTTCCTAAATGTTACCAAACATGTCAGATCTGGGCAAGGTGGTCGCTCTTTGGGACTTTCTCCAATTACACTTGAATGGCTTGGCTGCATTAACAAAGCCCCCCGGTTCTCCTCTCCCTCAAGCACCACACATGATAAAGTGCATCAAGCAAGGATGCTTGGCTGCCCAGGAGTTGCTAAATTACGTTGGACTGCAGCAGTGCAATTTCATATTTGCTTCTGAGTGTCAAACTCTGGTAGCTTTGCTGCAGGGAAAACAGAGCTCAGTTTGCTGTGACAGAAGGATATGTTTTGTGGCTAGGCAGGCCTTGTTGGCACGTTGGGGTGGGGGGAAGTATTCAGCGCTGTGCTTATTTGCCTAATCTACCAGTCGGTGCATATTTGATGGTTTCCTGGAGTCATTCATTAACCTGACAAGTTGGTTAATAAGCCCAAGAGCAGCATGTATTCTTTCATCGCTTGTCTGGTGGAGAAGGGGGGAGCTTCTGCCTCAGTAAACTTTCCTGGTTCTTCAAAGCTCAGCTGATGAATTTGCCCTCGGGCTCAGGGAATTGTATATCCAAGATGGCCGGCTCACATCCAAGAATTTGTGTGTGGCCGGCCAATCAATTTCTGCAGGGGAGAGAGCGGTGGAAGGGCATTGGTCCTGAAAATACTGCCTTATCGATTAAACATTTGTGGTCTATAAAACATAGTAACAGCGGGAGGCAGGCTGGGGAGTGAAGCCTGCCAGCAAATTTCCTGTCTCTCTCTTCCCACCCTCTTTGCTCAGCTTTCAAGGACGAGAGGAAAAAAAGAAGTTGGAAGCTGAGTTGGAATTCATTTGTATAATAATGGTTTTTGATGACTAGCAAAGGTTACTTTATGATTACCCACCTAATTATAAAATGGCCTGCAAGTACCATCTTATCCGAATCTGTTATCAGCTAAATTATAAAATGTCCTTGTTTTATGCAAATCCTAGTAATATTGCGATTCTAACCTTCTAACCTGACTGTCTGTCAATAAGGCATGTGTGCAACATAAATCTTAAGGCAGCACCCGTGTTGGATTCTGCTGCACATAAAAAGAGAGCGGAGGATGAATTAATTTAGCAGGAGAACTCGGCTGACACGGAACACTGAAGGAGGTGGCTGCTGGGTTTGAGGCCGCTTTCATGCCTGCAGCGAAACGTTGCTGCAGATGGGGAGTCGTAGCGTCTCTTTGATAGCTTCCCGAATACCGAGAGTTCCATTCTCATTTTGTTTCAGTCGGCAGGCTTTTACAAAAGGGTTTACTACATGTCTGGATTCATAAGAGGGTTGGTAGGGATAGTTTTCAATGTCACGGGGGAGACAGAATATGCCCCAGGAGGGTGCCTTAATTAAATTCTCAGATCAGCTGTGGGCATCGAGGGCAGATTTATAGGGATCGGACGTACTTGAAGGTCAGCAAATCCGGGCTTTGCATCGAAACGGGAATCTCCATATTCAAAGACTGCAGTCCTAAGTGCACGACGTGGGAATATGTTAAACTGAAATCGATGGGGAAACATTGCTTAACCAATAATCCCTCCCTGAAAGAACCGAATTACATTATCTCGAAATACTCGGTGACTGTTTTCAGGTGGGTATGGGGTTGCCAGCTCCAGGTTGGGAAATACTTTGAGATTTTGGAGGTGGAGTCTGAGGAGGGCAAGGTTTGGGAGGGAAGAGACTTCAGTGAGGTAAGATGCCACAGAGTCCACCTTTCAATGTGGCCATTTTATCCTGGAGTTCAGTTATAATCCTGGAGATCAGTTATAATCCCAAGAGATCTCCAGCCATCACCTGGAAGCTGACAACCCTAGGTGGGTAATCATGTTGGTCTGCCATAGAAGAGCAAAATTTGAGCCCATTAGCACTTTAAAGGCCAATAAGATTTCCAGGATATAAGCCTTCAAAAGTCAAAGCTTTCTTTGTCAGATAAGGTGACTGTATCATTCATTTATTTTAAAATGCATATCCCTACTTGGTTCAAAATGACTTGTGTGTGTGTGTGTATAAAGTGTCATCAAGTTGCAGCCATCTGATAGTGACCCCTTGTTAAGGGAATTAGATGGGGTCTCCTGGTTTTAGTGGGGGAATTTAGGTATGGAGACAATTTGAGCACTGTGAGAGGTCTTTAAAGCTGAATGTAGCCCAATGTATACGAGAGATGAGCAAACCAGTGGAAAAAGCTTTCAATAAAGGAACTGGTATCTGAAGAAAGTGTTTTATTAAAGGGATTTAAAGGGGTACAAGCGCACACAAAAACACAATGTAAAAGCATTCACACGCACAAGTCTATAGGTAAAAGGGATAGAGGGGATTTATTCTCTTCTCCTACATTTGCATAACTTGACGAGGGGATTTATAGCTACCTGTCCGATGAGGAGGAGGACGTCCGGGAGAGCAGCTGATTGGAGCGATCAATGGCCAGCGTTTCTTGCTAGAAAGAGCCGCACAGCAAAGCATGGGGCACAACGTTTGGATCCAAAATGGGGTACAAGGAACCATGGCCAACGGTGGCTATATTTACATCAAATTTCTGCCCTGGAGCAGGGTGACTACACCAGCAATGGTGGTCACTGATTACTTCTTGATTAAATTAATAGTTTGGGTAAGAAAAGTTAGGAGAAGAGGGAAGGTGTGAGACAATACCCTAGTGGTTATGATTAAGTATAGTTAAGAGTCTGCCCTAGATTTTTAGATGGAGAAAGATATTCTGAGACCTGTGGGTGAGTCATGGGTGTGTTGATGTGATTACCTCTGGCCTTGAGGAGGGAAGTTTGCCCTCTGGCCTTGAGGAGGGAGGTTTCCAGAGTCTGAAGGGAGTTTGATTGTCTCCAAACTCCAGCATGATTAATATACCTATTGCAAGGAGAGCGTGAACACAAATGCAAAGGAGGTAATACCTTCCCTATCGTGTGAGGTTTGCACCTGGCATTGACCTGTGGGAAATCACAAAGGAAGCCTTATCTTGCCCTGTCAGCCTGTTCAGAGCTATCCCCAATATGGGTGCCAAGTGACTTCCATTTTGTCCCTGGCAGCACAGCAGTGCCTGCTCTTGTGCTTCATTCCGTTCCTGTGCCCCTCTCCAGTGGGTGCCAGGTTAGGCCTAGGGCAGGTAAGTGGCCCAATACCTAGTGGGGCTTTCAAGGCAAGTGATTAAGCAGAGGTGGTTTGCCCTTGCGTTCCTCTGCTGAGTCTTCCTTGGAGGTCTCCCTTCCAAGTACCGACCCTGCTTAGCTTCTGAGCTTGGGCGAGCTCGGGCTATACTATACCATTTCATGTCCCTCAAAAGGACTTACAATGCAATAATTAATGCACAACCATCATAACAAAACCAACAATCCAACAGTGGACTAATAAGACGGCCACAAAATTTAACTACATAATAATACCAAAGTCCATGGACCTCAGTTACATCATCCAGTAAATGCTCTTCAAAAATAAATAGTGTTATGAGTTTATGGAATGTTAGTAGGACAGAACCCTACTCTGGAAAGCTATTCCATAGTGTAAGACCCACCACTGAGAACAAGCAGCATCTCATTCTGGCGGACTGTACCGGTACTTGCCAAGTTGAGGGCACTGCTAAAAGTGAGTTATTGAGAGAACCTAAGCTGGTGCTTGGCATTATACAGGAGCAGCTGCTTCTTCAGGAATGTGGGTCCCAGTTTGTGAAGGGCTTTGTAGGTAAGAACTGGCATTTCAGGATGTAGATGGTGGATTGTAGGACCGCCCCGCCCCCCAAGCTGGTGTGGAACAATGCGGGGTCCTATGGCCTTCAGGCCCTGCTGGTAGGCCTTCTGAGGATATCTAGGGCTGAATAAGGACTGCCTTGGAGGTATAGCATTATACCTAGGATTACCAGATACCAGATAATGGCAGCGGGGAAGGCAGGGGGGCTACCCACCACCCCTCAGCTGGCTGGTTGGCGGAAGCAGGTCAGATGAAGGGGGGGCAGATTAACATCACTTCCGGGAAACCATAGAGTTTTTGGAGGAATGTGCTAGAGGGTATTGCTCCAATCACCCCCCCCCCAGCCCCACCACAACGATTCGAAGCTCCCACCAGTGGCGAGGGGGGACCTGGCAACCCTAATTATAGCCCACTGAGGTCTCTCCCTTCCCTTCCCCTCCCCAAACCCCATACTCCCATGGCTCTAGCCCTAGGGTTGCTAGGTCCCCCTTTGCCACTGGCAGGAGGTTTTTGGGGTGGAGTCTGAGGAGGGCGGGGTTTGGGGAGGGCAGGGACTTCAATGCCATAGAGTCCAATTGCCATAGTGGCCATTTTCTCGGTGGGAGATCCGTTTTAAGAGCATGAGATCTCCAGCAAGTATCTGGAGGCTGGCAACCCTATGTACCCCTCAGATCTCCTGGAATTTCCCAACTCATAGTTGGCAACCCAAAAACACTCATTTGAAAAACATAGTCAGCCTCGTGGCTGCACTGGCAGTCTGCAGGCAAAATGGAGTGCCTTTGAAACACAGAGCCTCAGACACATTCATTATGAAGATCAGGCCCTATTAAATATATTCAGTTTGAAGATTAAGTCCTATTAAACACGAGGCAGTTCAAAGTTGAAGCCCAATTAAGCACAGGCAGTTGGAGAACTGGTGCTCATGGGAAAAGAAGAGAACCCTCTGTGCGTATCTCTGGCTCTTTGCTGATTGAAATAAATTAAATAACTCGCCTTCATCAAGCCGTTCACCTAACACATGCTTGTACTCCTCCTTGATGGAATTGAATTAGCCAGGCCAAACTTTATCTGTTTGCCAGATTAATTCCTTTTGCAAACTAGGCTTCTTGTGGGGAGGAGAGCAGGAAGGGAGAGGAGAGACCAGGAAGCAGAGTGCCGCCATTTCTGCACGCTCTAATGTTCAGTGTGGCCTTCCTTATTTTCCAATACTTTGGAACCAGCCTGCACAACTAATGACCCGCCAAGCCAAATTTAGCCCATCAGAGGCTTGATAATCCTTCTGCCTTTTTTTCCTGCCTACCTAAAGCTGCAAAAATGGTAGTTTGCCAAGCACCTATTGGGTCACAGTTAGGGTTGCCAGGTCCCTCTTCGCCACCGGCAGGAGGTTTCTGGGGTGGAGCCTGAGGAAGGCTGGGTTTGGGGAGCGGCTTCAATGCCATAGAGTCCAATTGCTGAAGCGGCTATTTTCTCCAGGTGAACTGTTCCTCTATCAGCTGTAACTCAGTTGTAATAGCAGGAGATCTCCAGCTAGTACCTGGAGGTTGGCAATCCTAGACACAGTCCATAGCGGGTGGGTTGTTCTCAGCTCAGTGGATCTCATGTCCTGCAGGCCTCTTTTAGAGTGGGTCTATGGCTAAATCTTGGCTTTGGAAATAGATGACAGGCTTGAGTCTGGATAGTCCTGATGCTCATTAAACCTTGATCATGTTGGCTTTGGTTGACCTTCTTGCACTCCTGCAAGAACTTTACTAATGAGAGCAGGGACAACATGGCGGAGGAGAGCATCTCAACCACATTGCCTGTGTGCAGTTTGTGTTTGCTACTCCAGCTGTATTGGCCTTGCGACTAGCAAGAGACTGGCATAAGCTGAAAAAGTGTGCAATGTGACTTGCACAAATTTGATCCAATAGAAGCCTGGAAGAACATCTCATGCAGAGATGAATGCATCCGAGATGCATGCGCCAATGGGAAGTCACAGAGTATTGCACAAAGTGTATTTCTGCAGCACACCACTGAGCCACAGCCCCTTCCTGTGTTTGCTAACAATATAGGACAGTAAATTGGTCAGCTGTATCTGTGGCTGTATTTTATCCTGGGTACCAAAGAATTCACTCAAGGACAAATGTTGACTGTCAGGTTTCAAATCTGCCTTCTAATTCTAGTTCTGTTTCCCCCCCCCCTCATGGTCCAAGATTCTCTGCTTAGGGGTCCCACTGGATGGCAACGAAGACACTAGTTTAGGACCGGAGCAAGTTTTGGAGGGCAAGAGCCACGTTTTGTGGAAAACTTCACATAATGCAAAATGTGCTGCCCTTTTATATCACTCGTTTGTAGGTGGCTCAAAAGGGGGATAAACTTTGTCCAGCCTCTCAGAATTCCAGGTAGTTGGGCTTCCCCCAAACAGGAGTACTTCCCCACCTCAGTCCCTCCATTAACTATTTACTGTGTCACCAATGCCATATGCCCAAGCAGCAGTGTCTCCTTGAAGTCTCAGTTGCCTAACACATGGTGCCATCCCCCCCACACACATATCCACCCCTTTTTCTGTCTAGTCCTTTTCTGTCTCCAAGGCCCTCAGGGTGAGGTAGATGGTTCTCCCCATTTTATCCTCATGACATCCCTGTGAGATAGGTCAGAATAAATGGGCCAGGGTCACCCATCAAGCTTTAAGGCAGTGTGTGGATCTCAGGTCAGTTCTCTCAGGTCAGAGAGCCAGCATGGTGTAGTGGTTAAGAGCGATGGACTCTAATCTGATGAACCCGGTTGGTCTCCCCCACTCCTACACATGAAGCCAGCTGGGTGATCTTGGGCTAGTCACAGTCCTCTGAACTCTCTCAGCCTCACTTACCTCACAAGGTCTCCTCCTCCTCCTCCCCTCCTCCTCCTCCTCCCCCTCCTCCTTCTTCTTCATCAAACCAGCTTACAATCACCTTCCCTTCCCCTCCCCACAACAGGCACCTTGTGAGGTAGGTGGGGCCGAGAGAGCTGTGACTAGCACAAGGTCACCTAGATGGCTTCATGTGAAGAACGGGGAAACAAACCCAGTTCACCAAATTAGTTTCCACTGCTCATGTGGAGGAGTGGGGCATTGAACCCGGTCCCCCAGATCAGAGTCCACCGCTCTTAACCACTACACCATGCTGGAGAAGGTTCAAGGAACATTTCAGCTCCCCACAGTCTTTTCGTGGCAGACATGTTCATTGTCGAACGTTGAATTCAGCCCCACATCAATAATATCATATATCTATTCATTGATTCTAAATACATTTCACAGATTGAAAAGGTACTGGAACTGGGGCCTCAGAGAGAGAAGAGGAGAAAGTGTTTCATCTGCCCTTTAAGAAAGTCAGATTCAGTGGATATCTCCTTGCTACCCTTCTGGAGTACCTTTCATAACCTGCCCCAGTTCAGCCACTGGGAGGCGCACAAGACATTCTACAAAGGACCGGTCTTAACAAGTGACAAAGCGGAGGAGTGGAAGCGCGCCGTCTTTTCAGATGTACAGAGATGTAGACTTCATAAATGCCTCCTTTTACAAAATGTAAACACTTTTCTTTTTCTTTAATCCTTTTAAACTACGTTTTTGATGAGAGCGGATGAAAAGGCCCGCATCCCATCCAGCTCCTTCAGGAAATGCTGTTTTCTTCGCTGCTTGCTTTGAAGGAAAGGGGGGGGGGAAATGATTTAGAAAAGGCACACACAAAAGGCACTCGAACTGGTTTAGCACCATTTACAGTGTCAGAAACCCACTCAGCAATGTAATTAAGACGCAGGCATTTGCACGCCATTGACTGAAACTGAGTCATTCCGGCATGCTTTTATTAAGTATCCTTGAATCAGCCGCCCATTGAGACGGCAGAAAGAAATCCAATGAAAAATACGATTCAAGACTAACTGAATAGGGTTGGAAGATTTGGGCTTGTGTAGTGGGTAAGATGTATAAGTTTGCCCAGCCTGGATTCCCCCCCCCCCCCAGCACAGTCCTATACAGAGTTACTCTATTCTAAATTCACTGATTTCAATGGACTTAGACTAGAGTAATTCTGTATAGGATTACATTGTTCGTCTATTGGTGATTTTATGCCCAGCATCAACCAATGGATCATTTTAATAGTGCATATGTTGAAATGAGCGGATGTATATGATAAGCAACGACCATTTGCTTTCCTATGGGACAAGTAAACTTGATTAGGGGAGGGGCCGTGGCTCAGTGGCAGACATCTGCTTAGCTTGCAGAAGGTCCCAAGCTCAATCCTCGGCATCTCCAGTTAAAGGGACTAAGCAAGTAGGTGATGTGAAAGACCACTGCCAGTCTGAGTAGACAATACTGACCTTGATGGACCAAGAGTCTGACTCAGTATAAGGCAGCTTCATATGATTAGTCATGAGTTCGATTGTTATGGTTTATGAGTTTGGAGCTTGACTTGTATGTGTTGAGCTAACCATCTGTCTACCACGTTTTATCATGCCACTCCTCCAAGGAATTTATTTATTTATTTCATTTGTCCCCTGCCTTTCTCCCCAATGGGGACTCAAAGCATTTTACATCATTCTCTTCTCCTCCATTTTATCCTCACAACAATCCTGTGAGGTACATTAGGCTGAAAGTGTAACTGGCCACCCAGCAAGCTTCTGTGGGGATTCAAACCTGGGTGTCCCAGATCCTGATCTGGTACTCTAACTACTACACCGCGGAGCAACATATGAGTTTATTTGTTTGGGGTATTTATATACTCTGCTTTTCCTTCAACACATTGACATCAGAGATGCTGTGCATGAAGTCTATAGCCATAACAATACCAATCTTCCAATTTAAATGATGTTACCCACCCTGAGCCGGCTTTCTGGGGAGGCCGAGCTACAAATTCAAATAAATAAATAAATAAACCATGATATTTCACTCATGGGGATTTTTTTCTCGTTTCTTAGGGTTGCCAGGTCACTTAGATTGGTGGGTAATTGCCCACCAATCCATTGCCCAGCTTGGAAGTGGGGATTGTGTGTGCACGAGGTCACGCCAATGCGATCACATCACTTCCATGAAGCTGCCTTATATTGAATCAGACCCTTGGTCCATCAAAGTCAGTATTGTCTACTCAGACCAGCAGTGGCTCTCCAGGGTCTCAGGCAGGGGTCTTTCACATCACCTACCTGCCTAGTCCCTTTAACTGGAGATGCCAGGGATTGAACCTGGGACCTACTGCAGGCCAAGCAGATGCTCTACCACTGAGCCACAGCCCCTCCCCATGGGCCTTTTACCACTTAAACTCCCAGTTTGAGTGGTAAAAGCCCCGTTGTGATGTGGCTCTTCTGTAAAGCGGAAGTAATGCGATTGCATTGGCGTGGCCACGCGTATGCAATCTCTGCCTCAGCTCCGCCCCATAAACCTCCCACCGGAGGAGGGGGGGACTTGACAACCCTATAGTTTCCCCATTGCTGCTCTGTCAGCTGCTGATGTGCAGTGGCAATGAGATGTCTACATGGCAGGTTTCCTCACATTTTGCCCCAGTCCCTTTGATGGCTACCACCCTACACTATTTGGGGGGACTTTTAATTGGTAATTGATATATCTATGAGCAGTTATATCAATATATCAATTACCAATTAAAAACTCTAATAAAGCCCCATGATGGTGAGCTGATGAGACATCTGCTGCCGGGACTGGGGCAAGAAAAGTAGTGCAGATGTGGGTGGGATCCGGAAAAGGATTTTCCCACCCACTCAGCAGCCATCTAAGCTTTGCTGTGATCTTTTCTAAAACATTGCAGCAAAGCGGGCTTGGGAATGACAGTGGGAAAGATGGGTGCATGAAAACTTGGGCCCCAGATTTGCCTGGGCCCTGTTTGTGGGCACGGGAGGGAGGCATGAAGACCCACGCCTCACCACTGGTGGAGCAGCACAGGGCCTCCTGAGGACTTGTGTTGGTGTAGGCCATTGATGCTTCTCCTCCATGGCCAGGTTCAGCCTGGCCTGGTTGGGGTCAGGGCTCCAGTTAATGCAGCTGGAGGAGATGAATCTTCCCCCTGCTCCACCTGCCCGGCAGCCCGGGGTATAATGGGGCCCACTGTGCCATCAGAGCACATTTGACCTTTGGTGTTGAACACTGCTGAAAGGAACATTCCTCAGGCCAAGCTTTAGTATCTGAAATATGCGACACTGTGAACAAAAGTACTTGGGCACCATGAATCTATCTAGTAACCTGCATTTTGTACATTCATTTATACTTGTGCTTTGTTTCATTTCTTGTGTAAAAACTCAACTATTAATGTTGGATCATAAGATGGGTTTAATTAAGTCAGTGGTTGATTAATATATACAAAACAGTTAGCAGGAAATAATTTAGCTGTGTGCTTTCTCCCTGGGGCAAGGAACTCCTGTTGACTCAGTGGTAGAGCATCTGCTTGGCATGCAGGAGGACCCAGGTTCAATCCTTGATAGTAAATGATCTGGAAAACCCTACCTAAGATCCTAAAGAACTGCTGCAATTTCTAGGTAGACTAGAAGAAGAAGAAGAGTTGGTTTTTATATGCCAACTTTGTCTACCACTTAAGGCAGAATCAAACTGGCTTACAATCACCTTCTCTTCCCCTCTCCATGACAGACACATTGTGAGGTAGATGGGGCTGAGAGAGCTCTTAAGAGAGCTGTGACTAGCTCAAGGTCACCCAGCTGGCTTCATTTGCAGGAGTGGGGAAACCAACCGGTTCACCAGATTAGCGTCCGCCATTCCAAACCACTGCTCTTAACCACTACACCACACTGACTAAGGGTCTGACTCAGTATAAGGAGGCTTCATCTGTTCATGAGAAGCAAACTTAAAAAAAATGTTTTTTAAAAAGGAGGAGTAATTTCAATATCCTGGAAAATTTACATTATGAAATAAGGTGGTCAGATGTGTTGCATTGTTACGGGGAATGCTGGGGTCTGCAATGTTAAGATGGGGAAATTAGATATGGAGACACCTTGAGCACTGCGAGAGGCTTGGTTTAAAGCAAGGTCTTAACCTATGTATATGAGGGATGAGCAGATTGGGAGGAATAAACTGGCATGAAACAATATAAATAGTAAAACAGATTTCCTTTATTTGGGGGAATGAAAAAGGGGGTACACACACAGAAAGAGTACAGTAATCCAACACGCACAGAGAGATTCTTAATAGGGATAGGGTAATTAGCGTTATATCTACCTTCCGAGTTCTTGAGGGAAGTTAAGGAGAGTAACTGCAACTGGAGCGATCAGTGACCTGCGCTTCATGGAAAGAAACCGCATGAGCAGTACGGGGTAGACGTTTTGGATCCAGGAAAAATGCATACAAAGTTGCCACTGTGAGGGTGGCTATATTTATACTAAAATTCTGCCCTAAGGCAAGATGACTTCACCGGATTGGTGGTCAAGGTGCACAAAGGTATGAATGCTTCTCAAATATTGAAACATTATGGAGAGAAAAGACAGGAGCTAGTTAATGTAGAGGATAATAGATGCTTGATGACCAGTAAGTACCGGACATTTATCGGTATCAAGTGTCTGTCGGGTGCATGTGGGTGAGAGAAGAAGAAGAGGAATTAAGAGATGAGATTAGCCTGTTCCCAAGCTGTCCAAAGAAAGGAATTTCAGGGTGTGAAGGTGAGCGTCATTGTTTCTGGCTCCGGTCTTCAGGCAGATCTTGATAGAGCGGCCACATTGATGGTTATGCACTCGCAACAATGTCCTTTCTTTTGTTTGGAGAGACGCCACTCTTTCATGGCTCAGGGGTTTATGAGGCGGACGCTGGAAACATTTTTTCTCCCGGTGGTTTGGAATTTCGTCCAAGATGGAGTTCAGGTCACTTCCATTCCTGGGTGCATGGCACTGCGTGCCTTCTGCATGATTCTGCTCCAGGCCTGCACACTTGTCCATGTGTGCCAGGAATGTTGGGTATACGAGGATATCACCACAGCATCAGGCTTAGGAGTTGCTTCAAA
Organism: Euleptes europaea; assembly: GCF_029931775.1. Taxonomy (NCBI): domain Eukaryota; kingdom Metazoa; phylum Chordata; class Lepidosauria; order Squamata; family Sphaerodactylidae; genus Euleptes; species Euleptes europaea. The sequence continues at coordinate 109,040,887 of NC_079313.1, forward strand.
TTACTCCAGCAGTGCAATCCTAGCCACAGTTACTCCGTTCTAAGCCCATTGAAGCCAATGGGTTTAGACTGCATTAACGCTGCATAGGATTGCACTGCAGGAAAGCTTTGTCCATCCTTGTGTCCATGCACACCACAGTTTAGCTGTCTCATTGCATTGTGGGCTTTTCCTCACGTTCCTTTGAAGCATCAGTTATTGGCCATTGCTGGAGGCATTATACAGAGTTCATGAGCTAAGATATGATCCACTATGACAACTCCCTTTGCTTACATATAGTGTTGGTTGTTCTGTTTACATACTTTTCTCTTGAAATCTTTATTTTCACATAAATGTCTCATTTTCAGTGCAAAGTACCATATGTATAAATTTAAACCCATGGATCAAGGGGGTGAGCCGAAGACAGAGGGAATTTTAAAGTCTCCCACTGTGACAGTGCATAAATACGCCGTGACTTATTTTCCCTCTTCAACATATCTTTACCTTATAAGTACAATGGCAGTAAATGGAAATGTTGCATTCCATTGTAAGGCCGATGTTTTTATCACTGCCCAAACTCCCTGAGCTGTTGAAGCAAAAACATATCATGGGAGGCAGAAGGATGTCATTATGGTCAGAACACCACTTTGCAGCTGCTGGAAATAGGCAAACTGTGGCCTATATTTCACCTCTTTTGAAAAGAGAGGGATATAAAATTTGAAGTGATAGTAAGGATTTTACTTTTATGAGAGGAAAGGGAGTGCGTGCCTTTTATGCACAAAACACAAGGGGGAACGTAGCAAAAGTGAACACAAAAGTTTAATGTGAATTTGAAAAACTAGGAAGTCTCAGAGAAGGTTTTTGTAGATTGTGGG